>NC_090654.1:121537601-122737601 GCF_040937935.1 Hyperolius riggenbachi
CTTACTTTAGGGGAAACACGGTACATTTTGTGTTTGGGGGGCCAGTGAAAAAGCCTCGGAGGGCCCCATTTGCCCCGCGGCCTTAGTTTGAGGACAACTGATTTAAAGCATTGCCAACTTTAGAAACGTTACTCGCCTTCCTCTGGATCAACAGTGATATGTGAGGGAGCAGGCTGGAGTTGTACTTTGTACTGGTTGAACTTGATGGACGTATGTCTTTTTTCAACCAAAATAACTATATAACTATGTAACATTTGACAAATTTTTCTTTGGCATTCACGTATAGAAACTACAGCATAATTTGTGATTTAGAGATTTCACCTGAAAATAATTAATGGTTAATGTGAACCCTTATCTTAGAGCAGTTTACCTTTAGGCCATCTTCGGGGTGATCCCTCAAAACCCATATACAGTATTCAAATATTAGAGAGAGATTTTCTGCTCCTGTAGAATTGAAAAAGCCAAAACTTACATACGAAATGCAACATTTTTCTGTTTTCCACAATCATGAAAACAACATTTTAAAAATGGACCTGTGATGTCTAAGAGGAAATAAGTTGGAAACTTACCTCAGTAGGAGGAAGCCCCTAGATAGTCCAGAGGTTTCCTCGGTCTTCCAATGCCCCTCCTGCACTGTGCTGGTACCCTCTGAACAATTATTAATATTGACCCTAAAATAAGACCTCCCGGAAAATAAGCCCTAGCTTATACTTAAAGCATGCCTGAAAATAAGCACTAGCAAGTGACATTTCCTAGTTTCTATCCTGTACTTTTCCATACATATTGCAGCAGTCTGTTGCTTCCTGTTTATGACATACCCACCAATTTACACAGACTCCTCAGTGTTTCATTCATACACATTGCTCTCTAATGCTGGGAATACACGGTTCGTTTTTGCCTTCGTTTAAACCTTCGATTCGTTCGGTAAACGAATCGAGTGTTGAAAACGTATGTGAAAATAGTCATAATCTCATTATAGTTTCGATTAATAGACCCCAAAAACGAACGACTAGTGATCGAACATGTTTGATATTATCTCTCTTTATCCATCTAATCGAGCCATTGGTAGGCTTGATGGCTGTTCAGATCGATTATATATTCGTTTATGCTAGTCCGTCCCTGTAAAAAGGGATTTTCGTTTCGTTTCTTTGCAGCCTTCGATCATTGGAAAAACGAAACCATCAGAATCGGAAAAAAAAAACTAAACCGTGGGTGGTGATATTAACCGTATGACTGATTATTTCGGGATCGAAAAGGACAAAAGGCACAATCGAAACGAAGGTTTAAACGAAGGCAAAAACGAACCGTGTATTCCCAGCATTAGACTCAACACCCACTGCTGTGTGTTACAGAGCACGGTACTTTTACACACACAGGCATCATTCTTAGGCTTTCAGCAATTAAACTGCTTTCCAGCTTTTCGTCTAATTGGCAGAGATCAGCTGCTGCTCACCAAGTGGGTGGTGCTACTATGTCAGATAGTACTATGTCAGGCTGCTAGGACTGATCAAGAGGAGCTCCGTTGCTTGAGTCCCCAACTCTAAAGGTGGGTACACACATCAGATAAAAGTCTTTGGAAAATGAAAGATCACAGAGCAATTTTACCCCCTTTCATGTAGTATTAGAGCCATACTCTACACAGTTTATTCTATTGAGCTGAACTCCCCATCAGATAAAAATCTTTGCAAGATGCTGCACACAAAGATGCTGTACACATGCAACAGATCAGTATCTGCAAAAGATCCGTTCCTGCAAATTGCATTCATAGTATATGATATCTGCAGATCTCATACACATCTTTAACCTCCTCGGCGTTCTATTGAGATCGCCAGGGAGGCTGCGGGAGGTTTTTTTTTTTAATTAAAAAAAAACTATTTCATGCAGCCAACTGAAAGTTGGCTGCATGAAAGCCCACTAGAGGGCGCTCCGGAGGCGTTCTTCCGATCGCCTCCGGCGCCCATAATAAACAAGGAAGGCCGCAATGAGCGGCCTTCCTTGTTTTGCTTAGATCGTCGCCATGGCGACGAGCGGAGTGACGTCATGGACGTCAGCCGACGTCCTGACGTCAGCCGCCTCCGATCCAGCCCTTAGCGCTGGCCGGAACTTTTTGTTCCGGCTGCGCAGGGCTCAGGCGGCTAGGGGGGCCCTCTTTCGCCGCTGCTCGCGGCGAATCGCCGCAGAGCGGCGGCGATCAGGCAGCACACGCGGCTGGCAAAGTGCCGGCTGCGTGTGCTGCACTTTATTTGATAAAAATCGGCCCAGCGGGGCCTGAGCGGCAGCCTCCGGCGGTGATGGACGAGCTGAGCTCGTCCATACCGCTCAGGAGGTTAACAGACATTCATCTGCATATCAGACAATCATCTGCAGATCCAGATTCATCCTGGTGGTTCTGATCTGCAGATGATTGTCTGTTAAACAAGGTGTGTATGAGGTTCTGCAGATATAGACTATGAATGCATTTTGCAGGAACAGATCTTTTGCAGATACTGATCTTTTGAATGTGTGCAGCATCTTGCAAAGATTTTTATCTGAAGGGGAGTTCAGCTCAATAGAATAGACTGTGTAGAGTATGGCTTTCATACTACATGGAAGGGGGTAAAATTGGTCTGTGATCTTTCATTTTCCAAAGACTTATCTGATGTGTGTACCCACCTTTAGAGGGACAAATGCCTTTACACTGACAGACCCGTATGGGCTAGCCAGCAACTGTCAGAGGTTAGATCATTCACCAGCAGGCTTGCCAGGGTCTCCACACACCTCCACATCCATTAACATACGTAACTTAATTCTCAAAATATAAGACATGCCCGAAAATAAGCCGTAGGAGGAAAAATGAATATAAGACAGTGTCTTATTTTCAGGGAAACACTGTAGCTTGTGACCTAGCTCCCCTTCATTTACGAGCGCAGCCACACTGCAAAGGCACAAGGTACAGGTTTTTTCTCTGAGCACAAACCGCTCCATGCAACTGTGCAGGTGCAAATCCACAAGTGCCTTCACAGTGCGGACACACAAGTATGTGGAGGGGGTGGGCACAGCCAAGATAAAAAGGGTCCCAGCTGGCAGCACAGGGATCGTGGAGGACTGGTGAATCCTCTGGATCATATGGTGGTCTTAATGGTCTTGTATCTGACATTATGCACAGGTAAAAACATTTCAAGCAAATGGGGAAGCCAGGCTGTGGGCACTAAAGAGTTGTCCATTTTCCACAGTTGGTAGCAAAATGGGGCAGTATCATACCAGCCAGTTTGTGGGCAACGATGCATTAGCTTTGAGATTTTCCAGCCTAAAGAAATAATGACTTAATGGAGCATTTATTTCTCTCTTAGCTGCTCTGCATCCCAACAAATTCTATAACGGTCTAAATAGATTGCTTGGATCCAATGATACAATAATACATTATCTTGACATTGAATCTAGGCCAACAGACTTTCTATTGCGACTCTGCTCTGTGATGCAAGCCAACCAAGGTATAGGCCTCTCTACATATCACCTACTCATGTTTTAGGATTAGGGTCAGGCCGCTAACTATGTATTTTTTAAAGGTAAGAGCTGCTATGGCACCAATGTATAACTACCTAAATTACTATAAAATAGTATGACTTGTCCACTGGTGCAGACTGACATGTAATGAATTGAGATGCTGACAAGAATCATGATATGTCACCTGCCAGTTCCACTAATGAACGAAGAACTAATGGACTCACCTAAACGTTGCAGGTACTGGACTGTCCTTTCATGGCCCTTCAAGGGAGAGTTGGCTTTCTTTGACTGATCAACAAGAACCACAAGAGCTGCAGAAAAACAGAGAAAAGGAAAAATTGTAGTATTACACATAGCTGCAATAAATGTCACATAACTGTAATGAAGTCTACAGAATCACAGAACTCACCCTTGTCATGCAGCCCTTTCTTCTCATAAAGTATGATGAGCTCACTATACTTGTGGGCCTTTTTCAGGACGTGTTCACTCTCTTCCACATGGCAATGATTATTCTCCAGCCGTAACAGTGGAGCCACCAAAGCCACATTTGTCTACCAGAAAAGAATCAAGACTGCTTATTGTAAGCATGTAAAACAATAGTAACCACCGAGAAGGACTGCTCTAAAGATGGAGATGCATAGGGAATGATTACAATGTTACATGAACATGAATGCCAATTTGAACATAAATGAACTGAAAGATGATAAGGCACACACTAACGTTAATCAATGGGCTAGTTAACATTTGGAAGCATTTTTTGCACGCTGAAAAAAAATTACTGACATCCTGCAGCAAATTCTGCACATTGTGCTTTTTCTTTATCAATTATATTAGCTGCTATGAAAAAAATGCGCACATTTTTTCTGCAAACACACATGGTGTGCAGAAAACACGCAGAAAGACGCACACAGAAGACTGGAAGACAAGTGTGTCCCCTGCTTTAGTTAGCACTATAGACAAATATTCTGTTAACATTGCTTCTACCCATAATAGTTAAGGTCCCTTCCCCACTTATACGCTGAGTGCAATACAGATAGATGCAGTAACGCGTGGCAGGTTCTATTCATTCATAATTAACGGGATCGCACTGCATCTGTGCAAAATTTCATTTAAACTCGAGTTGTGTCACTGCGCTGAATTCCAATGCACTGTTACAAACATCAGAAAGTGCACTCTATGCTCTTCTGATGACCTTGCGTGTGCGCTACTGAAACTGAGATCAGCAACGCACAAGTGAGGAAGGGACCTAAATTTTTTTTTAAACACAAGCATGATAAGCCATATATGGTAGATTCTGCTAAACATCTACCAACAATTCCAACTGCTAGGAACAAGGGATGGTCAATGAAATGCAAAGAATTTGTAGTTGATGCAGGATTATGCCCATTTTGCATGCAAAATTATGCAATTTGAAATTAGTCTAATCGAATTCCACCTTGACTGCTTTTGATTGGTCTCTTTCAGAGCTGCATAAACTTGCATACAGAATTTGCATAATCTGGTATCGTCTCGGAATTCTTTGCCTCTCATTGACCTTTTTCCCTGCTAACAGCTTGCTGCATAAACATGTAGGTACATTATCTTCAAGTTACACAAGTAAGCCTTGGCTCATGCCAGATCTGCTGCCCTGCATTTTGACAGTTTGTGTAGCAGACTCAAAATGGATGGGTCAAGGACTGCAATGATTTTCTAGGGGTCAGTTCACATTAACCTCTCCTGTTCAGGTCTGTTGCATCAAACTCCAACCTGCACACGTTTCCAAACCACTGATGAATGGGGCTCCCCTGCTGGGTAATGGCAATAGACCCTTCTAGTGACACAGCACATACATCAATATGGATACAGTACTGATCTGACAGTGTAAATCCTGCATAACTGTTCTTATGTAGATGTGGTTATTGATTACTGACTCACATGCAAGTAACACTTGAGTAGAGTGGTGTCTATGATCTGTAGAAGTTTCTTCTTGGACTTGATGGTTGGAGTTCCTTCCATAAGTGGAGAGGTGGTAGAGTGGTAATCTGTGTCATGAAGCTTCTTCACCAAGTGACTTCTTTTCTGATGGTTCATGAACAACAACATTTATCATACAAGATTGCAGACTTTTTTTTCCCCCCACCATCTCACCATTAAACTACTTAATAAAAAAAACAAAACAACTGTAAAAAGAGTGCCCGAGCTAAAGCTTGGGTACAAAATTAGTTAACTAAAGAGAGGGAAGCCTCAGGATCCTATTGAGGCTTCCCTCTGTATTCTAATGTCCCCCGTCGCTGAGCGTCAAGGCATTGTAGCTTATCCTATCGAGGCGCACGGCTCCTCTTCTGCATTCATGGTCATGCAATAACTGACTGAGCCTGCATGCGCAGTGAGCCAGAGCCGCGGGCTCCATGTTACTGCGCATGAACGGGTGGGCTCACACGGCTATGAATAAGGAAGTGGAGCTGCACGGCTTTTATGTAGAGGAAGGTCACACTCTGCAACGGGAGGCTTTAGACAAGCGAGGGAAGTCTCAATAGGATCCTGAGGCTTCCCTCTCTTCAGTGTATGATCTTGTTTTGAACCCAAGATTTGGCTCGGGTTCATTTTAAACAGACTTACAAGCAAGCCATTAGATAACTTCTATCTGTGAACAAGTCAGTTCAGTGATATCAGTTCAGTTTGCAGTCATATCTATAAAAATATGCCCAGTCCTTAGGGCCCGTTCACACTGCACGCGTTTCCAGCCGCGTTTTGGAAATGCGTGCAGGAGGCCGACACGCATGACATCTTACAGTGCATAGAGTGCACTGTCTGATGTTCACACTGCATGCGTTTCGGACCTGTGCGGTCCGGGAACGCATGCTGCACGCAGATTTTGACAAAACGCGTGGCTGTCCCATTCACTTTTCAGTGATGGGATCAGCCACACAACGCACACAAACGCGGATGGCCATGCGTTCGTACGCGTTGCGGTCCGCACGCGTTCCGCACGCATGGCCATCCGCATTTGTGATCTGAACGGGCCCTTATACTTTTACTGGTTTCTAGACATCACAGTTCTTCAACTACTGCAAAAGATATTTGATGTGTTTTGCTTGTGTAAATCTTTGGTCTATTTTTTTTTCCAAATTGTAATGACTGACTAATTTCTATTACATTTACTGATTACAAATTACATTTTAACTGTTAACAGAGATTACTTTCAGGTTTTCTGCTGTAAAACATTTATTTTGGTTTAAAAAAAAAAAGTTACTAGTAATCTAATCAAACGTTATACAAAGCAAAAAAATAAATAAATAAAAATGAATTGGACAACTTTCTGTGTTCTAAATGTTGTTTCAATCTTGCTAATAGATGAAACAAAATAAATACTGTATACTAAAATTACAAAAAAAATAAAATAAATAAAAAACGTCTAACAACAATTCCTTAACTGACTGTGAAACATATCACTGTGATCCAAGCATACAGCAATAGACCGATTAATACACCAGATTATCAAACTGCTTGTTCTCAAGAAATAAGGGTTTCCCTACAAAATATACAGATCATGTGGTATGTTGCACATTACGGTCTCATGTGCAGATCAGCCAATTACATTTAGACATAAATGCAAGTATTGTACCCATCACTAACAATGCATTACACCAACGTTGGTAATACTCTGGTGACATTTTAGTAGGCATCTTTAAAAGACATCCGAGGTGAAAATAAACAAATGAGAAAGACAATTGTATCTATCCTTCTCCTAAAATGACTTTTTTCGATATCCCACAGCTTTTTTTTTTATATTCAATTCTAGTTTTTAGGTTTTTTACTGTTTCATTGACTCTGCTCAATGACACCATCGAAGTATGTTAGGGACCAAACCTATGAATTATTGACCCTTTTCATCTCTTTCCTGCTCCAGGAAGCCATTTACTAACAGGAAAGTATTTTATGGCTGTAATTACTTATCAGTGAGGGTTATGCTATAGTCTGACCCAGTCCGACCCGAATAGAAACTGTCACTTGCATACCTGATGTTTAACTCTTTAACCATTTAAGCCTTCTGGATGTAGTAGCTGCATCCAGAAGGCCATGTGCGCTCCCGTGGCCTTCACACGCGCTCCCGGCCGTGGATGGTTAGCCCAGGAATCAAACAATCGGGACATGGTGATGATTGATTCCTCTCCCTGGCAGAAAAAGGCGACCACTTCTCTCGGAAGCCTCGCTTTTTCTGACTCTTCCATCCCCCTACGTCCCTCTAAGCGTACATATTACACTTAGAGTGACGTAATGTAAATAAACTCATGGCTGCCATCTTGTATCTAAATAGTAAAACTACACCTAAATGTAAAAAAGGTAAAAATTAACATATTTACCTAAAAAAAAAAAAAAAAAAAAAAAATGATATTACTATTTACATCCCACCCTCCCAAAAATACCCAAATAAAATGTTTAACCACTTCACCACTGAGGGGTTTTACCCCCTGAGCACCAGAGCAATTTTCACCTTTCAGCGCTCCTTCCATTCATTCGTCTATAACTTTATCATTACTTATCGCAATAAATTGAACTATATCTTGTTTTTTCCGCCACCAATTAGGCTTTCTTTAGGTGGGACATTATGCCAAGAATTATTTTTTTCTAAATGTGTTTTAATGGGAAAATAGGAAAAATGTGGGGAAAAAATTAATTATTTTTCAGTTTTCGGCCATTATAGTTTTTAAATAATGCATGCTACTGTAATTAAAACCCATGAAATTTATTTGCCCTTTTGTCCCGGTTATAAAACCATTTAAATTATGTCCCTATCACAATGCTTGGCGCCAATATTTTATTTGGAAATAAAGGTGCATTTTTTTCAGTTTTGCGTCCATCCCTAATTACAAGCCCATAGTTTATAAAGTAACAGTGTTATACCCTCTTGACATAAATATTTAAAAAGTTCAGTCCCTAAGGTAACTATTTATGTATTTTTTTTAATTGTAAATTTTTGAATTTTTTTTTAATTACAAAAAAAAAATGGGGAGTGTGGGAGGTAATGAGTTAATTTTTTGTGTAAAAATCATTTATTTGTATGTGAAAAATGTGTAGGGTGTAGTTTACTATTTGGCCACAAGATGGCCACAGTAACTTTTTGTTTTAATGCGACCTCCAAGCGTCCTTCCGGAAGCTTGGAGGAAGTATAAGGAGGCTGGACACGTGAGTTTTTTCTCACAATGATCGCGCTGTCCATAGGAGAGCAGCGGATCATTGTGGGGCTTAGATCAACGAACGGGAATGGATTTTCCCGTTCATTGATCTCCGGGCGAGCGGGCGGCGGCGTGTTTACGAGCGGGCGCGGACAGCGTCGGGTACGTGGAAAGTACGGATTTCTCCGTCCCTGGGGGTTAAAGGATGGAAAAAGGGACGGAGAAATTCGTACGGGCGGGGGTAAAGTGGTTAATAAAAAAAAAAAAAAAAAAAATAATTTACCTAAGGGTCTAAACTTTTTAAATACCCATGTAAAGACGAAATATTTCTATTTCTATTTTTTTTTTTTATTATAAGCTTGTAAATAGTGATGGATGCAAAACGGAAAAATGCACTTTTATTTCCAAATAAAATATTGTTGCCATACATTGTGATAGGGACATCATTTAAACGGTGTAATAACCGGAACAAATGGGCAAATACAATACGTGGGTTTTAATTATGGAGGCATGTAATATTTTAAAACTATAATGGACGAAAACTGCGAAAAAATGAATTTTGAGTTTTTTTTCTTATTCTTCCTGTTAAAATGCATTTACAGTAAAGTAGCTCTTAGCAAAATGTACCACGCAAAGAAAGCCTAATAGGTGGCGGAAAAAACAAGATATAGATCAGTTCATTGTGATAAGTAGTGGTAAAGTTATAGGCTAATGAATGGGAGGTGAACATTGCTCGGATGCATAAAGTGAAAACGACTGAAGGCTGAAGCGGTTAAGGCAGAGAAAGAAAAAAAAGGAACAGACTAGTTATTTGTGTGCTTGGCACTATACATACACATGTCTATCTCATTATGTCACATCTCACCTCGGTTGTCCTTTTAGGTTCTGTGAAAGAAGTATGTGCTGATGTGTCTTGCTGAGACATGTTACACTCCTGTACATTTGTACAATAGAGGATATAGGTTATTGGCAGATCTTCTGCATTAGATTTTCGAATGTCCTTTTTAAATGCAGGATATGTGTGAGTTTCAAATGTAAATTTTTGTCTCGATTTTCAAATGTGAATATTTAATAAATATTGTACTAGTTATGAGGTTTGTGACAGCATTTGGTGGATGGATCACAGCGTGCGATCACCTGCCATATCTATCAGTCTAAAGGTGGCCACACACACACCATACAATTTTTGAATAAATACTTTTTCAATTCAAGAATTGCAGTCAATTTTTCAGAAGGATTGTCTTCAAAAATCTGACCAATGTACCACACACATGTTCAAATTTGGGGGGAAATTTTTTTCTGTACAACCAATTGTTGTTATCGAATTGTAGTAAAATTGGATCATTTTATTGTATGGTGTGTGGCCACCTTAACCACTTGAAGACCCAGCCTTTACCCCCCCCCCCCCCCCTTAAGGACCAGCACTGTTTTTTATGATCTGTGCTGGGTGGGCTCTGCAGCCCCCCAGCACAGATCAGATTGTATGCAGAGCGATCAGATCGCCCCCCCCCCCTTTTTCCCCCCTATGGGGATGATGTGCAGGGGGGGGTCTGATTGCTCCTGCCGGCATGTTGCGGGGGGGCACCTCAAAGCCCCCCTCCGCGGCGAAATTCCCCTCCTCCCTCTCCCCCCTGGTGATCAGCGCTGCACAGGACGCTATCCGTCCTGTGCAGCCTGTGACAGGATGTCCTCTGCCACATGGCGGCGATCCCCGGCCACTGATTGGCCGGGGATCGCCGATCTGCCTTACGGCGTTTACATTTAGTCTCCTGCGTTTACATTTAGTGGCAAGAATCTAGCTTTACCCATCCAGGGCCTCTTACAGTCCCTAGCAGTTGTCTCAGTCCCTCGCCACAGCCTCGGCCCTCCTTGGTGTCCCTGGCCCTGCCTCTGGTGGGGGGTAGGTGTGGCTGATTTATATGGTCCAGTGTCCTATCCCTAGGAGAGCATATTCCTCCCTCCCATGGCTTTAAGTGGACAGTCGTCATATACCTACACACACACACACACACACACACACACACACACACTATAGGAAGCACCTTTTCTCGTAAAGGCCGACCTTCTTACCTGGGTCAAGTAATCAATAAGAGCCAAATTAGCCTTCTCCAGTTCTGCTCCTGACAGTACAGGTAAGGGATTGGGATACTGCAGTTGCTTTTTGTAATCCGAAGGCAGCAAATCTGGATACATACCAATAACATGTGTAGGATCTGCCCAATAAATAAATAAATAAGATACACAGCCTGTAAGATATACTATGCTCAACCAATACCAAGTGTCAAAAAAAGTTGCTTATCCAGTAAAATTAGCATCATTAATCCCCTTAGGACTAGAGACTGCTGGTACCACAAAACTGGGTGCTTACTGACGAATCACTGCACATACCCACCGCTCTCCGATCGCCGCGGGCCCCTCTCTCTGCCATTGCTATGATGGCAGAGCTCTGTGCCGGTCAGGAGTTGCTTTCATTGGCTCCTGACCCTGTCCAATGTAAGCCAATGGGATTGGCTCACAGCGATCACGAGCCAATGAAATCAGCTCCTGACCGGATCACAGAGTGAACTGCGGCGGGGAGATCGGCGCGATCGGCGGTACTGCAGGGTGTAGATTTCAACCAATATGGTCCGGAAGCAGTAACAGGGAATCTGAAGTGAAAATAAACTTATGATATAATGGATTTGTTTGTGTAGTACAGCTAAGAAATAGAACATTAGTGGCACAGATATGAGTCTCATATGGTTTCCAGTACAGGAAGAGTTCATAAACGTCAGTTGTCATTTATGCAAGAGAGCTTCTCTGAGCTCTCTGATCCAACTTGGGTCAACTACAGTGCTGTTTTCTGAAGCACTTATTTCAACCGGTCTCTCACTGTTTGTCTGTTTAAGGTTTTTCTGCCAGGAAATTCAAAGGGTCATTAGCTCTGCTCTGTTTCATCATTTAAGATACAGAGTGTAATTTGTAAACTGGAAATATTAAAGAATGATGCAATGTTATAGAAAAAAACAACTATATAACTGAAAATAAAAAATATGAGACTTGTTTCTTTGCTACTAATCTTCTATTATTCATCCGTACTACACGTACCATACATTATAAGGGTTTCTTTTGCGCTTCAGTGTCACTTTAAGGTACAGTTTTCCAGTCCCATTCCCTAAAACCACTGATAACTAGATCAGGGTTTTCCAACTTTACTCTGCTGACTTCAGTATTATAAACGGCAGATCCTTTTCTTGAGTTGAGATATTTGTAATAAAAGGTGACATCAGAATCTGAAGCAGTGAAATCTTTGTATTTGGAGGAATATGAAACACTGTAGTTTGGAACAACACTCCTTGCTTGTTGGTTGATATAGCTGTATACTTTCTCAGTCCTTTACTATTAAGACTGCTACACACACCAAATTTTGATTGGCCAATCACTGATCGATTTTGAATACCATGACTTGAAAAGGGATCATCAGCATCACAGCTCACTGATAAATTCTTTAGGTTTTCTATACAGATGACTAAATGACTTCTGTATAGAGCATATATTTTTCAATTGCAGTCCTGCAGAACACATTTACTTATGACCAACCATTAGAAAGATTACTCTACTGTCTAGATAAATTGCTACAGGAAGGGGAGACAGCAGTAAACTCTGGCACCAAAAGGTTTGTCATCTTACCAGTGCCAAGCTTAGCAAACACCTGCATAGACTCATCAAAGCGCTTCTGGCAGAAGAGGTTGAAGGCATAGAGGTTCTGGATGTGATGGATCTGCTGCCGCTTCTCTGTGTCTGCATCATCTTTCATCCTCTAAAGTGAGGCACCAAAGTGATATAAAGATGCATTCAAATGATCAGAAAATTGAAAGGTGAACTTGAAGTACACAGAAATAAATTACTGATGAATGCTAAAATTTCATAAACAATGTATTATGAATAGACTATCCTCTGAGAACCAGGTACTTACTGCGAGCTGCAGGGCCAGTTCAAACTGCTTGTCCTGGAGTAACTGCTGGATCTGAGTGGCAATGGAGACCGGAACCAACCTCCAGACAAAGTGGTTGCTGGCCACATACACAATGTTTGCTCTAAGGATAACAAAGGGCATCAGAGAGTAGAATGCAGCACTTTAAAGAATCATTTGTTAAAATGTCACTAAAAGCCATATACATACAGTATGTGTGTGTAGAACTATCTATCTCATGGCAGTGCATACTGTATCATTAAATTATAACATTTGATGCATCTGATGCATACAAATACCCTTCACAATAGCTAGTATACCAGATAAGTCAACTTTCTACAGAGATCAGAGGTGAATTTTCACAGTTAATGCATGCACAGTGTATAGCAGGGGAAATAAAAAAAACAGACAGAGCACCCTAAACTGCAGCAAGCATCCATAGCTGTAACAGAGGATGAGGCTGAGGGCAATCACCTCTGCTTTACATGTAATCCAAAAGAAATGTAATCTGCTACTCAAAGAAAGAGCGCTGGAGTCTTCAAGGAATAAGACCAATGTGACACTGCCAACCAAGTCACTTTGACTACCTGCAAGCATCCTGCCAACCAAAGTTCACAGCAGCCTTAATCTTATTTTTAGCCCTTTATACACGACCTGAGGCAAAGTTAGGTAAGGTAAGAACAGGAAGTATGATTGTGCAGGATCCACATACCTCTGTGTGTTGTCTGCTCTGCTCCTGCCCCCCCCCCCCCCTCCCACCACCACCTTTGGCAGGAAGTTACATTTCTCAAGGCGTGATCATGGGGACCAATGATGAGAACGAGCAGCGGGAAAGACAACACAGAGGTTTGTGGATCCAGCATAAGCATACTTCTGTGCCTACCTTAGTTAGCTTTATCTTGGGTCAGGCATTATTATTATTTAGTATTTATATAGCTCTGACATCTTCCACAGCACTGTACAGAGTATATTGTCTTGTCACTTAACTGTTCCTCAAAGGGGCTCACAATCTAATCCCTACCATAGTCCTATTCCCATATATGTATTGTGTAGTGTATTGTCCTAGGGCCAATTGTAGGGGGAAGCCAATTTTGTGGTTATCGGTATGTTTTTGGAGTTTGGAAGGAAACTGGAGTGCCCAGAGAAAACCCACACAGACACAGGGAGAAAATAAAAACTCCTTGTAGATGTTGACCTGGGTCTGATTCCAACTGGTGACCCATCACTGCAAGGCGAGA
The DNA here is from genome assembly GCF_040937935.1 of Hyperolius riggenbachi. Lineage (NCBI taxonomy): Eukaryota > Metazoa > Chordata > Amphibia > Anura > Hyperoliidae > Hyperolius > Hyperolius riggenbachi. The sequence continues at coordinate 121,551,431 of NC_090654.1, forward strand.
GTGAAAACCACTAGGCCACTGTGCATTAATGTACCCCGTGAACCAGGGTAAAATATGTTAAATAAAGCACACAATGGGCTAGAGTACCTTTACAGAAGTGGCCTGGCTCTGCTTGTTTCTGCTGGGGTCTTTTTTGTCCAATCTTACCAAATCTATGTAGTAGAATGGTAAACTGAGTAACTATATTGAATGAATACTTTAGGCAGTCCCTCATATTACATAGAAATGGTAATATTTGAACAAAAAAAAAATTGGATCATTAGTGGCCACCTTTAGACAGGCTTAGCTTTAATGATGACAACAACTTTGAGTAGATATAAAAATAAATAAATGCTCACCCTCCGGACGTAACAAATCGAGGCCGTTGTAACTCAACGCTCTGCACCAGCAGGCGAGGCTCAAAGGTCCGAACCTCCACGTATCTTGGTAGGACAGCAACAATATAAGGAGGCTGATACTCTAAGATATATAAGGATTATTATTGTATCACGCAAAAGAGATAACGGAATAGACTGTTTCCATAACCAACACAAACTATTAAGTCTTTATTCTGACACACTTTTAGATAACTTAGGCACTTAAAATATATATGGTAAGTTAAAGGACACCTGAAGCAAGAGGGACATGGAGGCTGCCATATTTAATTCCTTTTAAAACAATACCAGTTGCCTGGCATCCTTCTGATCTTTCATGCACCAGTAGTGTCTATCACACACCTGAAACAAGCATGTGAAAATCCAGTCAAGTCAAACTTGAAAAATCTGAACTGCTGCTTGCTTGTTGAGCGTCTATAGCTAAAAGTATTAGAGGCAGAGGATCAGCAGAGCAGCTAGGCAATTTGCATGGCTTAAAAATATGACAGCTTCCATGCCCCTCTCAATTCAGTTGTCCTTTATGGTTTTTTTTCGAACATTCAACGTTTATGAATCATAAAAAAAAAAAAAAAAAAAAAAAAAAAAAAAAAAAAAAAAGGTACAAACACTACCAAAAGGTGTCAAATAGAATCATGAATATATACCACATATCTTACACAACTTCCACAGTCAGAGGAAAAATATGGTAGTTATATCATAAAAAAAGTTAAACGAAAATGGCAATATGCCATCATTATTGATATACTATATGTGCTGCTATTCAAGAACAGTGCAGAACTAAAAGATAACACATGGCGTATGAACCAGATCAGCTCGGACCAAACAGAGCTAAGTGCCCATAAAAAGGAAACAGAAAAAAAAGGGAAAGAGCAGAAACAGAAATGATAGGAGAGAAAATGTAAAGAAACAACAGGAGGAGAGCAGGAGAGAGACAATATCCTGAGACTCTTAGGACATTCCAATCATAAGTACATATGACTTTAGCTAGGAAAAGAAAGATGGGTTAAAAGTAAGATATCAGGATAATATCTCAACCCATTATGTTCTTATATGCATCAGATTCCTTGCAATGTAACTACACCGCCCAAGTCTTGTAGAACTGTTCTGATCTATCGTGAGCTGTAATAATGCCTTCCATCTGTTCTATGGAGTTTACCCTATCCCACCACTGTTTCATGCTGGGGGGCAGGCCTGATCCACAAAGCTGGGATGGGAGCTCTAGCAGCATTAATTAAATGCATAACCACAGACTTTTTGTAGGATTTCAACATCTTATTGTGATGCGGAAGATAGGTTTCTGGGGAGAAGTCTAGTGTGATAGTGGATATTTCTTTAATCCATTTATGAACATCTTTCCAGAAGGGTCTCCGTAATTGGCAGTCCCCAAAAAACATGCAAAAGAGAGCCTGTGTCAGAGTTGTAGCGCCAACAAGTGTCTGGGATAGACGGGTTTATTTTGTGTAGTAATTCAGGAGTTCTATACCAGAAAAATAGTATTTTGAAACCTTGTTCTTGGGTGAGTGTGTTCAAAGAACTTTTGTGGGCAAAAATAAAAATACGATTGCATTCTTCCAGATCAAAGGCGTGACCCAAAGCCAATTCCCATTTTATTTGCTAATGAAGTTTTTCCTGATCATTTTTCATGTTCACCAGGTAGGAGTAAAGGTGCGTACACACATGCGACTATAGTCGTTTGAAACGATCGTACCCCAATCAATTCAAACGACGATCGTTTAAAAAAAACAGCCAACGACCATCAAGTCTAACGACGGACGAGCTAGATCGGTGAAACCGAACGATCTAGCTTGGCGGATTTTTTCCAACGACGATCGCTTGCAAAAGTAGTACAATCGTTGGAAACTGTCGTTCGTACTAGGCTTGACATGCGCATTTCACTATTTCTCCATGGAACTTTTCATTTTTATGCGCAGGCGCAATAGTTGCTTTTACGTGATGTAACGTTCCTTCTAACGATCAGATCGTTACACAACTTTTAAAACTAACTTTACTTAGGTCGTTATTTCATCAATTAAAAGTTTGTTCGTCGTTGACAACGAACGATCGTTGTCGCATGTGTGTACGTAGCTTAAGTCCAAGAAACCATGTACCTTTGTGATTCAGAGCTAAGTAGTTTCTTTTCAAAATAAGTGGGACTTTTATCTAAATTACCACCTGATTTTAAGCTTTTAAATATGTTTTATGCAATTCTATTACACTATATAAACATAACTAAATTGCCTTTTATTATACAGTATGTACGGTAAGTAATATCAATTAATGGATCTGAGTTTATCATAGTTTACTCTAGAGAGCTGTAGATACATTATAAAAGTGAGGCTTTTGCCCAAGCTGCTTTGAATGAATGCTTTGAGTCTGTGCTGGTGCAATTGCACCACTGAGTCTCACCCATTGCCATCGGGATATCTGTCCAGTTCAAGGCACACTTTGGCGTGCAGGTTCCTTCCTCATTAAGCACCACTGTGAGATCATCCTGCCCTACTGCAACCTTTCCATCTCCCAGAGGCACCACCAGGGGTTCCAGCTGCTTGCCTGTTGGGAAGAGCTCCTTAATTGAGCCTTTGCCATCCACCTACAAAAGGGAAAAAAAAAAAAAAAACACAAGTAAAAGCAAAGAGTACAGTTAGCTCTCCTGGAAAAGTAGAAGACACAAAGTGGGACCTGTGGATGACTTAAAGAGAACCTGAGGTGTGTTTAAAGAATGTTATCTGCATACAGAGGCTGGATCTGCCTATACAGCCCAGACTATGTTGCTATCCCAAACCCCACTAAGGTCCCCCTGCACTCTGCAATCCCTCATAAATCACAGCCGTGCTGTGAGGCTGTGTTTACATCTGTAGTGTCAGTCTCAGCTGCTCCCCCGCCTCCTGCATAGCTCCGGTCCCTGCCCCCGTCCCTTCCCTCCAATCAGCAGGGAGGGAAGGGATGCAGGCGGGGACTGGAGTTCTGCAGGAGGCGGGGAGAGCAGCAGACTGACACTATAGAGATAAACACAGCCAGCTCTGACAAGCTGTTTGTCAGCAGCGTGGCTGTGATTTATGAGGGATTGCAGAGTGCAGGGGGACCTTAGGGGGGTTTGGGATAGCAACAGAGGCTGGGCTGTATAGGCAGATCCAGCCTCTGTATGCAGATAATATTCTTCAAACCCACCTCGGGTTCTCTTTAAAAGTCCGCCATCTTCCATGATCAGCCACTGGTGCATGGGTCAGAGCACTATCTAAATGATGTGGGGACAATTTCTCAGAGAAAAAAGGTCTTGAGCCCTCTTCAAAAATCCACACTAGCAGACAGGGCCGGATTTGTACTGTTTGCCGCCCTAGGCCAGCAATCACTAGCCGCCCCCTGACAACAGCAACGCGAGACACACACACACACCTTTTTGCCAGCAAAAGCAGCTTAGTTCCCCTAGCGTAGCCAGGGCCTCCCTAGATACAAGAAATAAGTAGCCATGTGCCACAACATTCAAGAATTATGTGGCCACATGCCGCCAGATAAAACTATTATGTATGTATGTATGTATGTATGTATGTATGTATGTATGTATGTATGTATGTATGTATGTATGTATGTATGTATGTATGTATGTATGTATGTATGTATGTATGTATGTATGTATGTATGTATATATATATATATATATATATATATATATATATATATATATATATATATATATATATATAGATATATAACAGAATTTAGTAGTCACATGCCTCTGGCTAAATTTACCAAGTAGTCACTAGAGATGTAGCGAACGGTTCGCCGGCGAACGGTTCCAGGCGAACATTGGGGGTTCGCGTTCGCCTGCGCCAGGCGAACCTTTGCGGAAGTTCGATTCGCCCCATAATGCACTATGAGGGTCAACTTTGACCCTCTGCATCACAGTCAGCAGGCACATTGTAGCCATTCAGGCTACAGTAAGCCCTGGAGCCCCACCACCCCTTATATAAGGCAGGGTCCGGCGGCCATTACACTCACTCGTGTGCCTGCTATTAGACAGACTAGGGCGAGCTGCTGCAGACTTGTTCTTCTAGGGACAGATTAGTTAGGTTCTTGGCTGCTTAGTTTGCTCCTGGCTGATTGTTATTGCTTTTATAGCACCCTAGCTCTTTTCAGAGCTCATCCTGTACTTTATTTTTTTTACTGTGTGTCAAACTGACACTTTTGTTGTATGCACAGCCTTGCTAATTGATAGTGTGTGTGTGCCACTGCCAGCAGCCCAGCACATTCAGTGACTGACTACCTGTGTGTGTGACAGGGAGCTGCACATTGTACTACCCAGTACTGCATATACCCAGTACCTGTTGTGTTTACTTAACCCACCTCATCACTGCACATAACTACCTGTTGTGTTGAGTAAACCCAGCTCACTGCATATACCTACTACCTGTTGTGTTGAGTGAACCCAGCTCACTGCATATACCTACTACCTGTTGTGTTTACTTAACCCACCTCATCACTGCACATAACTACCTGTTGTGTTAAGTGAACCCAGCTCACTGCATATACCTACTACCTGTTGTGTTGAGAGAACCCAGCTCACTGCATCCTACTACCTGTTATGTTGAGTGAACCCACCTCACTGCATCCTAGTACCTTTACTGTTCAGTGAACCCAGCTCACTGCATATACCTAGCATCCCCCCCGAGATGGACAAAATGGACAAACCATGTAGAGGAAGAGCTAGAGGCAGACCCAGAGGAAGGCCACCAGGCACCGGCAGGTCTGTGCGAGGTGGTGTTGCTATGATTTCGTGCGGACCTGGCCCAAAATACAGTGCTCAGAAGAAGGCACGTGCCATCACTTCCCAAAATCGTGAGGAGGTGATTGAGTATTTAACACAGAACACCTCATCTCCCGCAGCCACCAGCGCTACAACAAGCACCACATCCACTGCATTTGACACTACGCAGGAGTTATTTGGTGGTGGTGGCGAAATCACTGATTCCCAGCCACTACTGCCACAACAACAAGAAGGCGCAGGTACACTCCCTCATACGTCTGAGTTAGGTGGCGATAGTATGGACGTAACGTGTGTGGATGGGGATGATGGTGGACCACCTGAAGTTGGAGCACTTGAGGAGGTGTCTGAGGAAAGCGCAGCTGGCCAGGAGCATTATGATGACGATTATACGGATACCACATATGTTCCCGGTAGAGGAGATGACCAGGGGGACAGTTCAGAGGAGGAGTCAGAGAGGAGTAGGAGGAGACGACTCCATGATAGAAGCAGAGGGAGCTCGTCCTCAGAAACAGCTGGGGGCAGTGTCCGGCGTCATGTATCGCCAGCTATGGCCAGCCAGCACACATGCCCTTCAACGTCAGCTGCTGATGCCACCGTAGCGCCATCACCCCAGGGGGGGCTCAGCGGTTTGGAAATTTTTTCACGTGTGTCTCAGATCGGAGCAAAGCCATCTGTTGTCTCTGCCAGTAAAAATTGAGCCGTGGAAAGGCCAACTCTCACGTAGGGACAATTGCCTTACGAAGGCACCTGGAGAGAAGGCACAAACAGCTATGGCAAGAACACCTGAGGAAAAGCATCACCCCTCAAAAGACAAGCCACCCTCCTTCTCCTCTTCCTCCTTCAGGTGCATCGTCTTCATCCACTTTCTCCCTTGCATCTTCACAGCCACCCTCCTCCACACCGCCTCTTCCCTTCAGCGGTTCCTTCTCCTCTGCCCACAGCAGTACCCAGCTGTTCGTGAAGGAAGTATTTGAGCGTAAGAAGCAAATGTCTGCCAGTCACCCTCTTGCTCGGCGTCTGACAGCTGGCGTGGTGGAACTATTAGCTCGCCAGCTATTACCATACAAGCTGGTGGAGTCGGAGGCTTTCCGTAAGTTTGTGGCCATTGGTACACCACAGTGGAAGATACCAGGCCGCAATTATTTTTCACAAAAGGCCATACCCAAACTCTACCGTGCAGTTGAGAGGCAAGTGGTGTCATCTCTGGCACACAGCGTTGGGTCAAGGGTCCACCTGACCACGGATGCCTGGTCTGCCAAGCACGGGCAGGGCCACTACATTACATACACAGCCCATCGGGTCAACCTGGTGACCGATGGCAGCAAGCAGGGAGTACGTGGCTGCGCAGAGGACCGACTTGTCACACCTCCACGGCTTGCAGGCAGGCCTCCAGCCCGGAGCAGTGCTTTTCAGCGCTGCTAGCTTTGGGCGCAGCCAGCGCCGCCATAGACTGTAATGGGAATCAGTCTATAGCGGCGCTCAGTGAGGAAGGTCGGCTCCGGCAGAAGACGGAGCCGAAGTTGCCTAAAAAACACAATAATTCGGCCTCCAGCAATCGCTGGAAGCCGAATTATTTCATTCCCCCACTATCCATGTCGGCCTGGAGGGGGAATAGTAATTAAAACGCCCCGGACTTGTGCAGAAGCAGGACCAGCCATTTAACAGCTGGATCCTGCGCCCAAGTCTACCAGCGCCGTATTCAAATGTACGCCTCCAGCCACCTCCTCTCCACCTGCTATCACCGCTTCGCTGTCATCATCCTCCTCCTCCTCCTTGGCTGGTGCCGCCATCTCCTCTCCAGCTACACAGCCCCAGCACCCCAGGGCCTATGCTGCATGCCAGGTACGACTGTGTCACGCAGTGTTAGACATGTCTTGCCTGAAAGCGGAGAGTCACACTGGAGCAGCTCTCCTGGCTGCTCTTAAACAGGTGGAGCAATGGCTGACCCCGCACAAGCTTGAGATCGGCAACGTGGTGTGTGACAACGGCAGCAATCTCATTGCTGCGTTGAATTTGGGAAAGCTGACACACATACCCTGCATGGCACATGTGCTTAATCTGGTCGTGCAAAGATTTGTGTCCAAGTACCCAGGCTTAGAGGACGTCCTGAAGCAGGCCAGGAAGTTGTGTGGGCATTTCAGGCGCTCTTACAAGGCCATGGCACGCTTTGCGGAGATTCAGCGTAGAATCAACTTGCCGGTGAGACGCCTGATTTGCGATAGCCCGACTCGCTGGAATTCCACCCTGCTGATGTTCTCTCGCCTGCTAGACCAGGAAAAAGCCGTCACCCAGTACCTGTATAATTACAGTACAAGGACACAATCTGGGAGGATGGGGATGTTCTGGCCCAACAACTGGACACTGATGCGAAATGCATGCAGGGTCATGGAGCCCTTTGTGGAGGTGACCAAACTGGTGAGTCGCGATGAGGGCACCATCAGCGACTTGATCCCCTACGCTTACTTCCTGGAGCGTGCCGTGCGTAGAGTGGTGGATACAGCTGTGGAGGAGCGTGAACAAGAAGAGTTAGGGCAGCAGGAGTCGTGGGAGCCATTTACACACGAACCCGATGTTTCCACAACACCGGCGGCAGCACAGAGGGGGGAGGAGGAGGAAGAAGAGGAGTCGTGTGGGGAAGGAGAGGAGTCAGACTCTGATGATGGTGATGATGAGGAAGGTGTTTCTGTGGAGGAGGAAGAGGCGGCGGAAGGAGAACAACCGCGGCAGCCATCACAGGGGGCTTCTGCTGCTCCACGTTCCCGTGGTATTGTTCGTGGCTGGGGGGAGGAAGAGGAGTTGCGTCCCGTCACTGAGGAAGAGCAAGAGGAGATGGAGAGTACGTCTGCATCCAGCTTTGTGCAGATGTCCTCTTTCATGTTGTCCAGCCTGTTGAGGGACCCCCGTATCAAAAAACTCAAGACGAATGACCTGTACTGGGTGGCCACGCTACTAGACCCTCGGTACAGGCACAGAGTGGCGGACCTCTTAGCAACTCAACAAAAGGCGGAAAGGATGCAGCACTTGCAGAACAAGCTGTCGATGATGCTTTACAATGCATTTAAGGGTGATGTGGCTGCACAACGCAATCAAGGTACCACTGGCAGTAACCCTCCTCCTTCCAAGTCCACGCAGGCAAGGACAGGACGCTCCAGCGATCTCAGGGTGATGTCGGACATGCGGACGTTCTTTAGTCCAACTCCTCGCCATAGTCCTTCCGGATCCACCCTCCACCAACGCCTGGACCGGCAGGTAGCCGACTACCTGGCCTTGAGTGTGGATGTAGACTCTGCGAAAAGCGACGATGAACCCTTGGGCTACTGGTTGCGCAGGCTTGACCTGTGGCCAGAGCTGTCCCAATTTGCCATACAACTTCTCTCTTGCCCTGCCGCAAGCGTCCTGTCAGAAAGGACCTTCAGTGCAGCTGGAGGCATAGTTACTGAGAAGAGAAGTCGCCTAAGTCACGACAGTGTTCAGTACCTGACCTTTATCAAAATGAATTTGGAATGGATCACGGAGGGCTACTGCACCACCGAAGACTAAGTCAGTCCCCACACACAGCATCTCTGCCTGCAGGCCGCTTGACTGCCTTCTCCGCCACCACCAACAGGGTCCAGGACTCTAGGCGGATTCCTGAATTTTTAAGGCCGCTGCTAGCAGCGGCCTCTACACTAATTCTTCTGGTGCGTGTACATGTGCCCATCCCCCTTTGTGATCATTACCTTGCTGCGGTGAAGGGGCTTGCGCATCACAATGAAGCAATGACCGCCGGCTATTTGAGTGTCTTGGGTGGGGGTGGCACACAAAAGATAATAAGGTTGTTGCTTCATTGTGGTCAGACCAAATTTGATCAGCTGGACAGTCACTGTTCTGTTATTCAGCTACATCAGCCGGGCGAGCATATGGGCTGAAAAGCCACCATCACCTGCACTCTCGTCATGGTGCGCACCAGTCCAGCACGGCCGTCACTACACAAACGGCTGTTTGCAGTCACTGCATATCTTTCACTGCATCTGTGACTGCACATTATACCTGGCAGTCAGTGCATAACTTGCACTTGAATGGATACACTTTTAAACAATTTAAAAATACAACCATCTAAACTTTCAAACAATTTAAAAATACAACCATCTAAACTTTCAAACAATTTAAAAAAAGGGCAAAAAAACTTGCTCTCCGTAAAACATTCTTGGCAAATGCTTTCGACTTGGTTTGTCTCCCGCTGGGTCAAGGGTCCATCTGACCACAGATGCCTGGTCTGCAAAGCACAGTCAGGGCAGCTACAGCATGGGTCTCAGCAGGCTCCCACTTCGGGCCGGAATCCAACCTTCATTCCCCGCGGTGACAATGGCAGACTTGCCCTCCATAACGGATTCCCGTTAAAAGGATTTAAAGTTGATTCATTACAATTAGGGCCTCAAAGTCCTGTATTGCATGCCTGCCTGCTGCCCTCCTTGGATGTGCAGTGGTAGCCGTTGCTCAGGCTCCACACCGGATTCCATCCCTCATTCCCCGGCCATTACCCGGGGTCACTCACAAATTGCAGACTTGCCCGCCTCCATATGATTCTTGTGAAAGGAATGTGGTGTCATCTTTGCCCGCCATAACGGATTCCCGTTAAAGGATTTAAAGTTGATTAATGACAATTAGGGACGCAAAAGGTCCTCCTGAGTCCTGTATTGTTATTTTTGGTCACTACCTCAGGGCAGGCGTGCATGCCTGCCTGCCTACTGCCCTCCTTGCCTGGATGTGCAGTGGTAGCCGTTGCTCAGGCTCCACACCGGATTCAAACCCCTCATTCCCCGGCCAATACCCGGGGTCACAAATGGCAGACTTGCCCGCCTCCATATGATTCTCGTGAAAGGAATGTGTCGTCATCTTTGCCCGCCATAACTGGTTCTCGTTAAAGGATTTAAAGTACATTCATTTCAAATACACAGCAGGGCCTCGAAAGTCCTCCTCCTGTATTGTTATTTTTGGTCACTACCTCGGGGCGGGCGTGCATGCCTGCCTGCTGCCCTCCTTGGATGTGTAGTGGTAGCCGTTGCTCAGGCTCCACACCGGATTCAAACCCCTCATTCCCCGGCCATTACCCGGGGTCACAATGGCAGACTTGCCCGCCTCCACAGGATTCGCGGTACTGAACAAGTACACAGCAAGTAGAAAATGTAATTTAAAAACAAAACGTAAGCTTTTTAACAATGCCATGGAAAGTTGAGAAGGAAGTCACACATTACCTGACATCACTGAGTGAGGAAGAGCAATCTCGCCATGTTGCGCAGTATTCCAGCATGGCCGTCACTACACAAACAGCTGTTTGCGGTGCGTTACACAGTGAGTTTGGTGTGTCAGTGTGAAGCAGTACTCTAATTACACTCCCTGATTGATGTATACACATGCAAGATGTTTGAAAGCACGTTAGGCCTGCAATTTAGCATTCAATGTGATTTCTGCCCTTAAAACGCTGCTTTGCGTCACATCGAGATTTTTCCCCGGGACTTTTGGCATGTATCCCACTACGCCATGCCCCCCTCCAGGTGTTAGACCCCTTGAAACATTTTTTCCATCACTTTTGTGGCCAGCATAATTTTTTCTATTTTTCAAAGTTCGCCTCCCCATTGAAGTCTATTGCGGTTCGCGAACTTTTCTGCGAACCGAACCTTCCGCGGAAGTTCGCGAACCGAAAAATCGGCGGTTCGCGACATCTCTAGTAGTCACATGCCTTTAGGTAAAAATATTCAATAGAAATAAGTTTCCAATTTGAATAGTCACAAGCTTCCAGACAAAATAAGTAGTCAGGTGTCTCAAGACAAACGATATAAGCCTTTTTCCCTATTGATGAAAAAAGTGCAGCATTACAATGGCAGTTCCTGTAAAACAATAAGCAATAATAGTACACACATGTCAAAATGACTGCTGCTAAACACATACTGTATGTATAGCTGTGTGCACTCAAGGTAGAAAAGTGCACAGTGCAAAGTGATATAAACCATAATATCAAATCACAGTAAACTTATCAGGAATTCTGTATATAATGAGCATCAAGGGTCTGACATTCTGACACTGCCAGAAACTTCCAAGTACAGTCTAGGGAGTAATATGCAGGCTGACCACAATATTTTGACACAGGAATAAAGTAAAAGTAACAGCCATTGAGATTCCTGGAGGTTCATGGAGTTGAAGCTGTAAGATTATCAGCGGTTAGTGTCCCCGCTCCTTTCCGCCCGCCTGCTGGCATGTTGTGTGACACGGAACACCATCTGAAGTATAAGGTTCCCATGGCATTCTTCACTGCCCGGGGCTGTATGCAGAGCTCCATATCCTCAGTGGCGCCTTCTCTCACCACAGCGGTAAAAGAGCAGTACCCAATGATGGCGCCATATATTTTAAATACATAAAGTGAGCAGCAGCGATGTCACTTCCTGTATATGGCTAAGTCATTGGGTATCAGTTACTCTCTTACCGTTATGATGAGAGAAGGCACCGCTGAGGATATGGAGCTCGGCATACAGCCCCGGGCAGCTCAGAAAGCCAGGGGAACTTTGTAGTGCAGAGGTGTACCGAGTCATACATCACGTCAGCGGGCGGGCGGGAAGTAGCGGGGACACAAACAGCTGATCTTCCAGTGCTGCTGTAATGAGAGAGGCGCCCAGGCAGTGCAGCAAGCCAGGGAACTTTGCGATGCAGAGGATGTTATACATCGTGCTGGCCGGCGGCAGTCAAGCAGGTGGAAAAGAGCGGTCACACAAACAGCTGATCTGCCAACTGCTACAGCGCCCCAGCCCTCCTAGCGACTTAGGCCATGGCCTTGGTGGCCTGCCCACAAACCCGGCCATGCTAGCAGACAGAGGTGCAAAGCTGTACACTAGGTTTGATTCAAACTTTTTGCACACTAAGGGCTGATTCACACTATGAGAGCTTTTTAAGATTTTAAAAGCTCTTGCTAATGCAATCCTATGGGGGATTTTTTACAAAATCACATCGTTCCAGTGTGAGCACTCACATAGGAGAACATTAGCAAGAGCTTTTAAAATCACAAGCGCTTAGAAAAACTTTTGTAGTGTGAACGAGCCCTAAGGGTGCACTACTAAAAAAGGCACAAAATACTTTGATCATTATTTTTATGATGGTTGCAGAAGACAGAGAGCAAAAACCAACTTACTCTTATTAAATAATAGTCTCGCTTGAAGCCCACACAGATGGAGTTTTCACACCACGCCATGGATTTTGGGACATCAGGAACACTGAAATCCCCCTAAAAAGTGAACACAATTAAAATAAGGTTTCACATTTAAAGGGAACCTGAAGATAGTAAAAATAAATAAATAAATAAATTAAAAAAAATTCACTTACTTGGAGCTTCTGCCAGCCCCCTGCAGCTGCCCTGTCCTCCAGTCCCCCACACCAGCTCAGTTTCGCTTTCTTCAGTCGGCGTCCACTGCACCTGTGAGTCCTCGTTCGTGCGCCCGTTGCCTAGAGAATCCTGCGCTGGCACAGTATACATTTTCGCTCACGGCACCGAGAGCAGGAACGAGGACGCGCGGCTAGGGCAACGCAGGCGCAATGGCCGTCTACTTGCAAGTCAGTGATACCGAAATTGCACCGTGGCGGGGGACCAGAGGATTGTTGGGGACTGGCGTGGACACAGGGCAGCTGCAGGGGGCTGGCAGAAAACCCAGGTAAGCAAAACTTTTTTTTTTTTTTTACTATCTTCAGGTTCCCTTTAACTCTCCCAATATTCCTCCCCATCCCACAAAGTGTGAGTTTTAGTATAATTTACTCCTACAATTTAAACATCTGGCATGTTTTATGCACTTTGGCAAAAAAAAGCCAGGATCCGCACCGTCTAAAAACAGGTATTTATTAAAGCTCTTTAAACCATCTCAAAGTAGTAAAAAGTGTGCCGGGTCACCATTGACACACGGCGTTTCGGATATACTCCTTCCTCAGAATGGTTCCAGTACACACTACCACACATACTCTAGCCTATCCAATATATATGGAGGCAGAGGACCTGATGGAAGACTGAATATAACTTGCAACCTATGCAAGTTATATTCAGTTGTCTCTAATATGTTGCCTCTGCATTGTTTACAATTTTTCCATTGGTCACTGCAGACATGAATATGTATGTATGCAAATTATTTTTGACAGGTTGCAGTCTTCCATCGGGTCCTCTGCCTCCATATATATTGGATAGGCTAGAGTATGTGTGGTAGTGTGTACTGGAACCATTCTGAGGAAGGAGTATATCCGAAACGCCGTGTGTCAATGGTGACCCGGCACACTTTTTACTACTTTGAGATGTTTTAAAGAGCTTTAATAAATGCCTGTTTTTAGACGGTGCGGATCCTGGCTTTTTGATACGGACTACCCCTGTGACTCCAGGGTTGATCACAGCACGTCATCAATTCCATTGGTGCGGATGCAACTACAGTGTTCTATGCACTTTGGCAACAGGTCTATAGAACAGTTCTTTTTTGAATTTAAATATGTAAAATATCTTTCTGGGAATAAAATAAATTAGCTTATAATGTTTTAATGGCTCTAAACCAACATGAAAGTGATCAACGTAGTGTAAATCTCAATATTTGCTAACGTTTAAAGTGATCAAGCAGAGGAGAACAGAATAGCAAAACTGGTTATAAGGCTGCATACTGTCCAACCTTACCGCCTCCACAGCAGAGGCTTTGGTTAGGTTGCTACCATGTGGAGACACACATTGGCCTTTATTCAATTCACTTTTCCTCCCACGTTTTCACCTAGGAGATATTTTTTCATATTCTGTTTAACAAATTTCAGCACTCTTGAATTGGAAAAGTACCAAAAAGTAGGTGAAAAAGTATTGTCAAAATTATTATTATAATTATATTAGTATTTTCTTGCTTTTTGGTGTCTTATAACGCATGCTATTGGTAAGGAGTGAAAATATCACCTAGTAGAAAACTTAAGAGTAAAAGTAAGGGTCATTAGTTTCACCTTCAGTCGGAATCTCTGATGACTATTGGGACTCACTGGGCCTCTGCAAAGCCACATTAGAAGCTGCTAAAGGAGGCTGTAGAATGTGCTGCCTTACTCCCAAATGATAATGCAGAGGAAGATCCAATACAGGATCACTGTAAAGCTCTGGTTGTATGAGTAATATCTAATTATGTATGCATATGAGTCATTCAGATTTGTCATTTATTATACAGATTTGTCATGGAGACACTGCTTAACTTGTGCTCGGCGGATCGGTCAAAACCAGCCTTATCAGCCTTCCCGACAGACACGGGGAAACTGTTGGCAGAAAGGCCGCCCCGCAGGCGGGTCTGACAACATGTCGTTTAAAGAGATCAGGCGTCTGTATGCGCCTTTACTGCTCCGCTTATCTCACCCAGACAGGATATTTCGGAACTAGAGCTTGGTTTTACCTGTAATGGCATGAAATGCTCATTGCTGGACAGCAGCTCTAGGAGTTATCAAATAAAAATATAAAATCTATATTCAAAGTTATATCATACCCTCTGCTCGTTTAACAATGATAATCAGCTTTTGACAGGCATTGTATTGTGTTTAAAGATAACACACTTGTCCTTGAAGATGCAAATTTGTGTCACTGCTCATTTCCTGACTCATTTAAATAGGAAGTCTGCCAGAAAACCTTGACACACAGTCATGCAATGACCAAGTTTGTAAGCTTTAGGGACCTTGGCATCAGTAATGTGAGAATATAAATAGTGTACATTTCCCCATTAAAAGCAAACAAACCTGACTGTGGCTCCGCCCCTTTTCTTAATTTGAACCCCAATCACTGACTGTAGCAGGTTTGAGGCTTCTGCCATTAACAGTTTAAGAATGGGAGCAACTTAAATATTCCCCTTGAAAATCAATTACATTTTGGTTGGCTGTTGTAGGCTCCACCCACTTTCATGACTATCAATCCCAGTCACCCAATCACCTATTGTGCCAAGTTTGAGAACTCTGATTAACAATCTAAGAATAGCTGCAGTTTACATTTTTCCATGTAAAATGAATGGCTGAAATTTGATTGGCTGTTTTGTGCGCAGCCCACCTTTAATGAATCTTTAACCAACTGTGAAAAGTTTGGGGACTCTGGCTTTAGAACTATGAGAATGGCAGCCTTTTGCATTTTCCCACTGATGTCAATGGGTGAAATCTCATTGCGTGTGGGTTTGTAGAAAATTATCAATGAGTTTTCAAGTGGTGGTGGCGCACACACACGGCGGAACACTAAGGGCCCATTCACACCTGAGCAATTAGCAGGTGATTCCCGCTAATCACTAAAGCGCTATCGCTTTTTAAAGCAATAGTGCTATACTACCCTATGGCAGTGTTCTCTCTGCCTCGACTTCCGCCGATTGCGGGCGTTTGGCGATTAGCACCAATCGCAAAATGTGTTCATTGGCAGCATTTTGTCGTGATCCTGGAGCGATCGCGGGGCAGAGCTTAAAGCGCTGACCACGATCGCTCTGAATCGCGGAAGTGTCCAGTGATTTTACCGTGCTAATCGCGGTAAAATCACTCAAGCAAAACGTTAGTGATAGGTGTTTTGCTCTTTTTAGATGTGAACAGGGCCTTACTGCCTATCAGAGGTTTAATCCAACAATTTTTTTAAAAAGGCACATTTTAAAAGCTTTGTATTGCTGAAGATGAACAGAGGAAAAAAAGAATACAAAGAACAGCAAGGCAGCCGGTGAAGTATTTTTCTATCAAAAAACAAAAAATAGTGCCTGTGTTACAGACAACTCTCTCTTTACCCAAGATATGATGCCCAGGTCACAGCTATGTTGCTGTACATGTTACAGTGCGTGGAACAGACCGTGATTCCACAAGCCAGACGCTGCCTGGCGTAGTGGCTGCACTGTATTCAGTAAGAAGTCCTTGGGCAACATTTTCTAACACTGCAGAGTGGCCCCTTGAGCTCCCCCTTTGTGGATGCCGCTTTTGAGCACTTTGATTCCAACAGAAGAAAAGCACTATACAAATATTGTGATTATGTCACCTGCAGTTCGTGAAATGCACGGTCCTTCCAATAATACAGCTGCAGCTTCCTACGGACAGCCACACACATCTTCAGGGTTTCCTCTCCAGATTTAGTATGCTGCAAGAGAAAAATTACTGTCAACATATGCAAATAACGTAGGGGTCAACATGAATCCAACATAAATAACCAGATGAATTTCCATTTGGCCTCATTCTCATGGCTGAATACAAATCAAACTTAACAAGTAGATGTACAGAGGCGCCAAAAGGATAAAATATGCTAAAATGTTTAAAATATTCGGGTGGCGGCGGTGGACCAGCCACTCAGAAATAGACTCGATGCTGTCGCTTAAGATAAAGACAATTTATTCACATACTCCATGAGCAGAGGCGCTATTCGTGACCTTGAGACTATACTGTGTACTCCTATCTGTTTATTGCCTGAGGAAGCTGGAATATACCCGTGAAACGCGTTGCGGTTCTGTTCATGGAGTATGTGAATAAATTGTCTTTATCTTAAGCGACAGCATCGAGTCTGAGTGGCCGGTCCACCGCCGCCACCCGAATATTTTAAACATTTTAGCATATTTTATCCTTTTGGCGCCTCTGTACATCTACTTGTCAAGATATCCACCCTTGGAGGTTGGAAGGGTGACAAACCCTCCTTTCCTTCTTCAGAGAGCGACATCTTAATCCTGAGTGGGGACAGGTCTAATCTCCCCACCTGCCTATATAGTGGTTGCCTGAACGGTAACCCATGTTTGTAAGTATAATACTTACTCCACACTAATTCTCCCTGATCCAATACATACTACACTATATAGGGTTCTCGGTTTCTCTGTTTTAACAAATCAAACTTACTTTGCTGGGGACATTAGGAAGAAAAAAAAAAAAAAAAAAAAAAAAAACACCACAAGCAACAGACATCTTGGAAATTAATGAGAACTAATCTGATTTTAAGCAATTATTCTTTACAGATCATTACAGGCTTGACGTTCACTTTCAAAACCAGAGCTATACTGTGCAGACACACAGTGTGACTCCTGGCCAAGCAGAGTATACTGCCCAACACAGCAGAGGAAGGGGGGAGACAAGCTGCACCACATTGTAGGAACTTCCTTTGAAGCTTCACTGCGACCCGTGATACAGAGAAGAATAATCCATGGGGATGGCAGTAAAATTGTAGTAATCCATGGAACTTTCCATTACACATTACCCATTACCAAGGATTTCCAGAGTAATGTGGTATTTGTGTTGTCCTCATCCCCCATGCACATCACTAATGCAGAGATCTCACAAGTTTTCCAGCTTGATACGAACTATTAATACTAAAATTGCTCAGTTTCCATGGGTATGGTTCAGGGCTTACTTGGTTGTCAATTAAGTAGCATATGAGAGGAATCGCCGCCGGGAGATTTGGGTGCAAGATACAGCCTGTGTGGCTTATCCTGCTACTGCACAAGTTCCCGGCGACGTTAAATACTATTCCCCCTCTAGGTCGAGGTGGATAGTGGGGAATGAAATAATTTGTCTTCCAGCAATTGCTGGAGGCCGAATTACAGTGTTTTATAAGTAACTTCAGCTCTGTTTTCTGACGGCGCTGAAGTTACTCACTGTGCACCGCTATAGCTGTAATTCCTATTACAGTCTATGGTGGCGCCGGCTGCGCCCGAGTCTCCTGCACTGGATTGGAAGTGTTCGCTTACGTATTCTTCCGCTGACTGAATTGACACTCCCTTTTGGAAATCTACATATCACAGGAAAGCAAAGTGACTAGAAAGCAGAGTGTCACCGATGCCCTGCATCGGTGTGATGCACAGTTCCTGAGTTAAGGGGTGTTGAACAAGGTGTGTCCACTGCAGCATCCAGCTGCCACACCCTCAAGGAAGGTTAATGGTCAACTGGTTCCAACCCTTGTCTACGATCCTCGGCTTAGCCTCAGGTTTATCACCCCAAACCTCATCCTATGTTCTTCCAATACCTGAAGAGAGGCAGAGAGGCTGTGAGGGGTTGGAGGAGGGAGAGAGAGCAAGCCATTTCTCCAGCTCTTGTTTACCAATGCACTGGCCTGATCAGGCTTGTCACCCCAAACCTCGCCCACGCTTTCTCCGGTACCTGAAGAGAGGATGTGAGGACTATGAGTATTAGGCTATCGATTTACCAGTGGGATTCGCTAATGTTAATTAGTGAATTGCTAACAAAGCAGTAATATAACTTCCTATATTATTAACTTGAATATTCCAGGAACAGGTCAAACCTGTCCTGCAAAATTTGTGGATAACTCCTAACAAAACAGGACCAGAAGTAGATGCAAGGTACTACTTCTTTCTGTGAGAGGGGTGGGGCCACGGGGGAAAAGAGGTATGAAGTACATGATACCTTGCTGTACAATCTGATTTTCAAGGTTAGCTGCCTGTGAGCAGATTAACAACTCTTCCCCTAGAACTATAGCCAGGGATGTGCTGTAATGCATTAGGACAAATATACGAAGTTAAACATTCCTATGACTATAAAAATATGCCTCTTCCAGTACTCAAATGTTTACCTACCTGGAAGTCACATGACAGTAGCGAAGCACCCTTCGCTTTTGAAATGGCGGTCATAAGTTGGAACGTAAGCAAGTCATGAACGCACACATTGTTATCTATGTTTTTTTTTTAAAAAAAAAAAAGGGGGGGGGGGGGAAGAAAGCAAACATAAGATTAGAATACCAAAGTCCCATCTTCAGGATATGCACATGACTAGTATTTAATTACTCACCCAGAAGACTGACAAGGATCTTAAACTGAGGGACAACATGAATCTAAAACAGAAGAAAAGGCAAATCTAAGAGGATCAGAAAAATTATTTTAAATCTTACTAAATTTTAACATTTAGTATCATCCTATATTAAAATCCCTGTGTCTCTGCACCCCCTCCTGTCCTGTGCTACTGCGCATGTGTAGCATGTTGGAAAATGAGAACGACAGGATGACAACCGTCGCCATACAGCCAATGGTCGTCATGGCAACCATCACCATAGCAACCAAGGGTCGCCATGGCTACGGTTGCCATAGCAACCAATAATCGCCATAGCAACCTCCATAGTAAATCTAAATTTTACCATTTAGTATCATCCAATTTTATAAAATCCTTGTGTCTCTGCATTCCCTCCTGTCTGTGCTTTTGCGCTACAACACGTGTAGCATGCAGGCGACTGTTGGGACAGGAGGACGACGGGATGGAAACAGTCGCAATAGCAACCAATGGTGACCATCGCCATGGCAACCAATGGTCACCATGGCAACCAATGGTCACCATGGCAACCAATGGTCACCATGGCAACCAATGGTCACCATGGCAACCAATGGTCACCATGGCAACGGTCATAGCAACCAATAATCGCCATGGCAACCATTGCCATAGCAACCAATAATCACCATAGCAACAGTCGCCATAGCAACCAATAATCACCATAGCAACAGTCGCCATGGCAACCAATAAGCGCCATGGCAACCAATAAGCGCCATGGCAACCAACACAACCAATAATCGCCATGGCAACCAATAATCGCCATGGCAACCAATAATCGCCATGGCAACCAATAATCGCCATGGCAACCAATAATCGCCATGGCAACGACCGCCATAGCAACCAATAATCGCCATGGCAACGGTCGCCATAACAACCAATAATCGCCATGGCAACGGTCGCCATAACAACCAATAATCGCCATGGCAACCAATAATCGCCATAGCAACAGTCGCCATAGCAACCAATAATCACCATACCAACAGTCGCCATAGCAACTAATAATCACCATAGCAACAGTCGCCATGGCAACCAATAAGCGCCATGGCAACCAATAAGCGCCATGGCAACCAATAAGCGCCATGGCAACCAACACAACCAATAATCGCCATGGCAACCAATGATCGCCATGGCAACCAATAATCGCCATAGCAACCAATAATCGCCATGGCAACGGTCGCCATAACAACCAATAATCGCCATGGCAATGGTCGCCATGGCAACCAATAATCGCCACGACAACCGTCACCATGGCAACCAATAATCGCCGTGGCAACCGTAGCCATGGCAACCGTCTATACAGCAACCAATAATCGCCATGGCAACCAATAATCGCCATGGCAACCGTAGCCATGGAAACCGTCGCCATAGCAAGCAATCATCGTCATGGCAACGGTTGCCATAGCAACCAACAATCGCCATGGCAACCAATAGTCGCCATGGCAACCAATAATCGCCATGGCAACCAATAATCGCCATGGCAACGATCGCCATAGCAACCAATAATCGCCATGGCAACCAATAATCGCCATGGCAACCAATAATCGCCATGGCAACCAATAATCACCATGGCAACCAATAATCACCATAGCAACCAATAATTGCCATGGCAACAGTCACCATAGCAACCAATAATCGACATGGCAACGGTCGCCATAGCAACCAATATACAGCTCCAGGAAAACACAGAAAGAAGACACGTGGAAGCAATGCCATTTACAGTGTGAAGGTGGCACCACACCATACAATTTTTTAAATATCTGTTCAATTTAAGAATTGCAATCAATTTTTCTGATTGATTGTAACATTTCAAAAATATGAACAATGTATCACACACGTATGTTCATTTTTTCCCCCAATTATGATAAAAATGATTGGAAACTGACAAAATTGCTAGGTTGTACAAATTAATAAATTGACAAACACACACACACACACACACACCTTACAATCTTTAGAAAGATTGACGAAAAATATCCGGCATTCCGGATCGATAAAAATCGAAGAAAATGGGAAATCCGATCGGATTTTTCAGTCGAATAAAAAAAAACAAAAAAAACTTTAGATTTTTTTCTGGAAATCGTTTTTATCGAATTACTGTAAAATCGGATCATTTAATTGTATCGTGTGTGGCCACCTTTAGAAACATACATATATATTTGCCCAGGATAATCCTGTGATTTATCAATACATATGCTTGAATTGCACACTTATTTGATTCACTTTAGGGCACTTTAAGACAATACTGCAGGCAATGATAATTTAGGGCCCGTTTTCGTTACATGGTGTCCTGAAACTAATGCATGGCGGCAATTGAACAGTTTCCATTGCATGCGAAGCGATCTGAGAATTTGCAGCATGCCCGCCGTCTCCTCCATACACTAGCGGAAGTGACACGATGTTGCTAGGTAGCCGCACTCGCATCACATCATAGTGGAAACGGGCCCTTAGTGCTCATGGCGGCTTTATGAATTGAAAAATAAACTGGTATATTTTCTCTTACCTGCTGAATTTTCTTAGCAAAGTTCTTGTTTGATTTCTCCAAAGTCACTTCAAACTTGTTACAACCTAGCAAGACAAAATTGCTCCCAGTCAAACAAGACACGTTTTTGTATGTAGGCAAATAACTAACAGGAGGGAGGAGCAGCTGGGGGAGCAGGAAATTTGGGTGGTGGAGATCCTTGGAACTCTGGAAGCTGCTATAGGCGGGTTAAGGTTTAGAAACGGCAGGGGGGGGGGGGGGGGGGGGCGGGGGGAGGGGTGTTGATTAGGCACCAGAGAGGGGTGGTCAGGGTTAGGCATCAGGGGGTGGGGGTAGTCAGGGTTAGGCAATGGGGGGGGGGGGGGGTTAGCCCCGTTTATTAATCAGAAGGGGTGGCAATTAGGCACAGGTAGAGTTAAAGTTCTGTGTGAAAATAGGGTTAACTAATCAAATATCGCAATAATTCACAGATATTTTACCATAGTAAGTTGAACTTCATAATACATCATTGGTAAATTTACCAATATTGTAATGGCCAATATTTCAGACTCACAAATTTCTGGACACCGTTCTGCATGCAGGTGGAAGCAGCAGCTTGGGATGCCAGACAACTAAATGAGCATCAAACAGATGCAAATACAATCACCTACGCCGACATACTGAACATGAGAAAGTTTGCCCCTCTATCAAATAAAACTGAAACTAAAGAAAAACTTGAGGAAAGATAGTCCAGTTATGTACAACTGGGCTTAATTGTACCTCGTAACAGGAAAATATTTGGGTGAGGAAAAATGTGTCATCAACCTGCTCATGAATATGTACCCTAACACAAAAGAATAAGATTTTCCCTCTCCTTGACTATGGAGTCAGTATAAAAAAAAAAAAAAAAAAAAAAAAAAAAAAAATCATCCGACTCCAGGTACCCAAAGATTGCTCTGACTTCAACTGCAACGCCCTGCTTGAAGTAAAAGATAACTCATATAGGTCAATGTGTTCACAAAAAATGTATTTGACTGAAAAACCTGAAGTACAGTATTGAATTGATAACATTTACATTTATCATCCATATTTACCGGTAATAAGTTTTTTGCTTTTACTGATGGCTAACATGGTACAACACTGCTTCTATGTTTAAAAACCTGCTAATTAACATTGTTAAAATAAATTTAAAAACAAGTCATGGCCACCAGATCCAAACATACAAAATATATCTAGTATGTGTACAGCTCAGAATGTTTTTCTCATGTGCAACTTTTTTTTTGCACCTCAAAAATGTATAAAATGTATAGCCAATAAGGTGGTGGACTGCTAGATTGCACAGGTGAGAGAAATGTAGTATAAATTGTACTATATGCTGATATACAAACTTCTAATCAGTAGTCAGGAGCTGTGCACAAATTGCAAATGCAATAAATCTCTAGCATGTGGATGCCATTTAGTGGTCCACCATCTCGTTAACCCCTTCAGTGCCAGTGGTCTCTAGCCCTTGAAGTGACACTGAAGTGAAAAAAAAAACCTCATGATATAAAGAATTGGTTATAATGTTATAAAAAAAATATAGCTTTTCTTATAACATTGCATCATTCTCTAATAATTGCAGTTTCCACAATACACTGAGGGCATACTCACAGTGGGACGTTGCGTTGTAATGAGACGTTAAAGTCGCAACGCAGCATTACAACGCAACGTAAAACAGGTGGTAACGCACATTAACGCTGTGGCAATCAGTAGATACAGTGGAGCATACAGGCAATGAAAAGTATGCATCTCTGTATCTGTTTAACGTCTGCATTTAGAGAACGCACTGCAAGCAGTGAGTTACCATAACGCAACATTTACAACGCGACGTTGATGTCGCACTGTGAATGTCGCATAGGCTTAGCATTACAGTGCGTTAACTTGCGTTATAATAACTTTATAACGGAGGAGAATAACGTCCCACTGTGAGTGCAACCTCAGCATTTTAAATGATTTCACAGAGCAGGCTAAATACCCTTTTGACCTTTTCTCTGCAGATAAGCCATAAACAAAACAGAAACAATGAGAGACTGTTGAGGTAAGTGCTTCAAAAGACAGTGCTGTCCAGGACTTTATAAAGTCACAGAGGAGCTCTTTAGTATAGATAACTGAAATTTCTTAACCCTTCCTGTACTGGAAAAAATATGAGACTCATATCTGTGCTAATAATGTTTTATTTCTTAGCAGTACTACACATACAAATCATAAGTTTATTTTCACTTCAGATTCCCATTAAGGACAAGAGACTGCTGGAACCAAAAACTGCGCATACCAATGAATTGCCGCTACCGCCATTCACTCGTCGCCTCAGCCCACCCGCTCTGCCGTTTCTATGACACAGAGCTCTGTGAGCCGGTGATGTGCCGATGCTCCTGACCCTATGATCAATGTAAGCCAATGAGAGTGGCTCACACTGATGAAAGGGCCAGGAGCCAATTAAATCAGCTCATGACCGGCTCATGGAACTCTGCTGTCATACAGACAGCAGGGAGAGTGAGCTGTGGCGGGAAGACAGCGACAGGATCGGTGGGAGCGGTGAAAACGCACGGCAGCAGTGAGTGAAATCTACGCCCTGGCTAGAATAACAGCATCAAAACAGGGCATAGATTTCAATCACTGCCGTCCAAAAGCAGTTAACATGGCTTGCCATCCACATCTCGCTTCAGTACGAATCTTGATGCCACGCTGCAATTATGCAGTACATTCCTTAGCGATTTGGGCTGCGGCTATGCAGCAGAACTGGAGCAGCGGCAAAATTGGAAGTGACCGTGGCTCCCAGCAAATATAAGCCCTTAATAACCTGGTTTTAGAACGATCAATATTTTGCGCTGTGATCCTTTTAATCTTTAGGTCACAGTGCAGGAAACTCAATTTATTTACTTTAGTTGCAATCAAAGGGTTTACGAAGGAAAAAAATAAATCCTTATAATACTAAGAAGATGGAAGGGAAGAATATGATATTTAAGTATAATAAGATGTTCCAAAACCCATTAGTCTTGCAAAGACACCTCTCCCATGTATGGATAACATCTCACTCTCTCTTTGTATTATAAATATACATAGCAACAGACAAGCTATTGTGCTTAGAGGGATGATAATAAAAGACAAGTCGCTAACAGAAGCATAGCTTTCCATCAAACCACTGATGAGCAGCCAAGGGCAGAATTAATTTAATAACAGAGCACAGTTTCCACAGAGCATGTGACACTGCAGAGGTTATCTTACAATTCTGGGCACACGCTGCTCTCCGCTTTGTAATTCTATACTGGGAGCAATGCCCTCCAAGCCCACCAGCTCCTTTAACCACTTGCCGACTGCCCACAGCCGATGGGCGGCGGCAAAGTGGACGCTGAAAGGACCACAATACGCCATTCGGCGGCGGCTCCTTTGGGTGTGTCGGGGCAGCGATCGCGTCACTGGTGACACACGCTGCCCCTAGCAACAGGCTCCGCCCACCCGCAACATCATCCCGCCGGCCGTTCGTAAGCACCGGCGGGATGTTAACCGCTCGATCGCCGCATACAAAGTGTATAATACAGGCTGCTTCCTGCCCTGGTGGTCCCAATGATCGAGGGACCACCAGGGCACGCTGCAGCCCTCCATGTCTGCACCCAAACACACTGATCTGCCCCCCCCTGCCCCCTGATCGCCCACCGCAGCCCTCAGACCCCTCCCTGAACACCCCAGACTCCTGTTTGCACCCAATCACCCCCCTAATCACCCATCAATCACTCCCTGTTACTATCTGTCAACGCTATTTTTTACCTAATCTGCCCCCTGGAGGTTCCTGATCAGCCCCCCGCCCCCCCATGTACTGTATACATCTATCCTCCCCTATAATCACCCAATGGTCACCTGTCAATCACCCCGTCACCACCTGTCACTGCCACCCATCAGATCAGACCCTAAACTGCCCCTTGCGGGCACCCAAACACCCGCCCACACCCTCAGATCGCCCGCAGATCCACCGTCATATCACCACCAAAGTGCATTGTTTACATCTGTTCTTCCCTCTAATCACCCACTTATCACCCATCAATCACCCCCTGTCACTGATACCCATCAGATCAGACCCCAATCTGCCCCTTGCGGGCACCCAATCACCCACCCACATCCTCAGATAGCCCCCCAGACCCCCTCTGATCAACTCGCCAGTGCATTGCTTGCATATATTCTCCCATGTAATCATCTACTGATCAGCTATCAATCACCCCGTCACCCCCTGTCCCCACCTGTCACTGCTACCCATCAGATCAGACCCTAATCTGCCCCTTGCGGGCAACCAATTACCCGCCCACACCCTCAGATAGCCCCCCAGACCCCTCTGATCAACTCGCCAGTGCATTGCTTGCATATATTCCCCCCTCTAATCACACCTTGAGACACCCATCAATCACCTCCTGTCACCCCCCTAGCACTCCTATCCATCAGATCAGGCCCTAATCTGCCCCATTTTAGAAAGAAGACACCCCAAGGTATTCAGTTAGGAGTATGATGAATTCATAGAAGATTTTAATTTTTTTGTCACAAGTTAGTGTAAGATGACACTTTGTAAAAAAAAAAAAAAAAAATCAATTTCCGCTACCTTGTGACAAAAAAAATAAAATCTTCTATGAACTCACCATACTCTTAACTGAATACCTTGGGGTGTCTTCTTTCTAAAATGGGGTCACTTGTGGGGTTCCTATACTGCCCTAGCATTTTAGGGGCCCTAAACCGTTAGTAGTCTAGAAACCAAATGCCTCAAAATGACCTGTGAATAGGACGTTGGGCCCCTTAGCGCACTTAAGCTAAAGTTAACGTGTCACACGTGGTATCGCCGTACTCAGGAGAAGTAGTATAATGTGTTTTGGAGTGTATTTTTACACATACCCATGCTGGATGGGAGAAATATCTCTGTAAATGACAATTTTTTTTTTTTAACACACACAATTGTCCATTTACAGAGATATTTCTCCCACCCAGCATGGGTATGTGTAAAAATACACCCCAAAACACATTATACTACTTCTCCTGAGTATGGCGATACCACAAGTGTAACACTTTTTTGTACAATTACAAGAAAATGTATGCGTGCTCTACGCCAAGCTTAACCCTTTCAAGTCTAGCTGTGCAAATCTGGCTAAAATGGCTTATCATGAGACATGCTCATGCAGAAGTGCATCTGCTTTCGCATGCCAAACTTTGCAGGGTCAAAAACCAATACCGCGAAGCGGTTGCCCTGCGGGAATTAGTTCATGCTATACAGCACTATCCAGGAGCGCCTCGGGGAGGCTTCCCATTGCCCCCATACAACCGGGGGGGCTGTGGGGCCCCAGGCTCTCTCACTGCCTAGGGACCACAGCAACACCCCGGAGGTGGAGGCTGGGTAGCGCAGACGACCCCCTCAAGCGTGGCCGGCGCCGGGGGGGGCCATCCGCACCCATCTCCCAAAAATTTAAAAACAGGCACTTACCTGAACGTCCATTGCGTTCTGCTGCTGCGCATCGACTCGGGGCACTGCATGGGAAAGGAGTGACGCATGGGTCACCCCGAGCTGTGGGGCTCAGGGCTGGCTCACACACATCACTCCAGAAGGGGGGGGGAGGACAGGCACAGACAGCCCACTTATAGAGCAAGCCATCCACCACCTGCCTCCAAAGGACAGAATGCAAATATGCTCAATTACAAGAAAATGTATGCGTGCTCTACGCCAAGCTTAACCCTTTCAAGTCTAGCTGTGCAAATCTGGCTAAAATGGCTTATCATGAGACATGCTCATGCAGAAGTGCATCTGCTTTCGCATGCCAAACTTTGCAGGGTCAAAAACCAATACCGCGAAGCGGTTGCCCTGCGGGAATTAGTTCATGCTATACAGCACTATCCAGGAGCGCCTCGGGGAGGCTTCCCATTGCCCCCATACAACCGGGGGGGCTGTGGGGCCCCAGGCTCTCTCACTGCCTAGGGACCACAGCAACACCCCGGAGGTGGAGGCTGGGTAGCGCAGACGACCCCCTCAAGCGTGGCCGGCGCCGGGGGGGGCCATCCGCACCCATCTCCCAAAAATTTAAAAACAGGCACTTACCTGAACGTCCATTGCGTTCTGCTGCTGCGCATCGACTCGGGGCACTGCATGGGAAAGGAGTGACGCATGGGTCACCCCGAGCTGTGGGGCTCAGGGCTGGCTCACACACATCACTCCAGAAGGGGGGGGGAGGACAGGCACAGACAGCCCACTTATAGAGCAAGCCATCCACCACCTGCCTCCAAAGGACAGAATGCAAATATGCTCAATTACAAGAAAATGTATGCGTGCTCTACGCCAAGCTTAACCCTTTCAAGTCTAGCTGTGCAAATCTGGCTAAAATGGCTTATCATGAGACATGCTCATGCAGAAGTGCATCTGCTTTCGCATGCCAAACTTTGCAGGGTCAAAAACCAATACCGCGAAGCGGTTGCCCTGCGGGAATTAGTTCATGCTATACAGCACTATCCAGGAGCGCCTCGGGGAGGCTTCCCATTGCCCCCATACAACCGGGGGGGCTGTGGGGCCCCAGGCTCTCTCACTGCCTAGGGACCACAGCAACACCCCGGAGGTGGAGGCTGGGTAGCGCAGACGACCCCCTCAAGCGTGGCCGGCGCCGGGGGGGGCCATCCGCACCCATCTCCCAAAAATTTAAAAACAGGCACTTACCTGAACGTCCATTGCGTTCTGCTGCTGCGCATCGACTCGGGGCACTGCATGGGAAAGGAGTGACGCATGGGTCACCCCGAGCTGTGGGGCTCAGGGCTGGCTCACACACATCACTCCAGAAGGGGGGGGGAGGACAGGCACAGACAGCCCACTTATAGAGCAAGCCATCCACCACCTGCCTCCAAAGGACAGAATGCAAATATGCTCAATTACAAGAAAATGTATGCGTGCTCTACGCCAAGCTTAACCCTTTCAAGTCTAGCTGTGCAAATCTGGCTAAAATGGCTTATCATGAGACATGCTCATGCAGAAGTGCATCTGCTTTCGCATGCCAAACTTTGCAGGGTCAAAAACCAATACCGCGAAGCGGTTGCCCTGCGGGAATTAGTTCATGCTATACAGCACTATCCAGGAGCGCCTCGGGGAGGCTTCCCATTGCCCCCTAATTAATTCCCGCAGGGCAACCGCTTCGCGGTATTGGTTTTTGACCCTGCAAAGTTTGGCATGCGAAAGCAGATGCATTTCTGCATGAGCATGTCTCATGATAAGCCATTTTAGCCAGATTTGCACAGCTAGACTTGAAAGGGTTAAGCTTGGCGTAGAGCACGCATACATTTTCTTGTAATTGAGCATATTTGCATTCTGTCCTTTGGAGGCAGGTGGTGGATGGCTTGCTCTATAAGTGGGCTGTCTGTGCCTGTCCTCCCCCCCCTTCTGGAGTGATGTGTGTGAGCCAGCCCTGAGCCCCACAGCTCGGGGTGACCCATGCGTCACTCCTTTCCCATGCAGTGCCCCGAGTCGATGCGCAGCAGCAGAACGCAATGGACGTTCAGGTAAGTGCCTGTTTTTAAATTTTTGGGAGATGGGTGCGGATGGCCCCCCCCGGCGCCGGCCACGCTTGGGGGGGTCGTCTGCGCTACCCAGCCTCCACCTCCGGGGTGTTGCTGTGGTCCCTAGGCAGTGAGAGAGCCTGGGGCCCCACAGCCCCCCCGGTTGTATGGGGGCAATGGGAAGCCTCCCCGAGGCGCTCCTGGATAGTGCTGTATAGCATGAACTAATTCCCGCAGGGCAACCGCTTCGCGGTATTGGTTTTTGACCCTGCAAAGTTTGGCATGCGAAAGCAGATGCATTTCTGCATGAGCATGTCTCATGATAAGCCATTTTAGCCAGATTTGCACAGCTAGACTTGAAAGGGTTAAGCTTGGCGTAGAGCACGCATACATTTTCTTGTAATTGAGCATATTTGCATTCTGTCCTTTGGAGGCAGGTGGTGGATGGCTTGCTCTATAAGTGGGCTGTCTGTGCCTGTCCTCCCCCCCCTTCTGGAGTGATGTGTGTGAGCCAGCCCTGAGCCCCACAGCTCGGGGTGACCCATGCGTCACTCCTTTCCCATGCAGTGCCCCGAGTCGATGCGCAGCAGCAGAACGCAATGGACGTTCAGGTAAGTGCCTGTTTTTAAATTTTTGGGAGATGGGTGCGGATGGCCCCCCCCGGCGCCGGCCACGCTTGGGGGGGTCGTCTGCGCTACCCAGCCTCCACCTCCGGGGTGTTGCTGTGGTCCCTAGGCAGTGAGAGAGCCTGGGGCCCCACAGCCCCCCCGGTTGTATGGGGGCAATGGGAAGCCTCCCCGAGGCGCTCCTGGATAGTGCTGTATAGCATGAACTAATTCCCGCAGGGCAACCGCTTCGCGGTATTGGTTTTTGACCCTGCAAAGTTTGGCATGCGAAAGCAGATGCATTTCTGCATGAGCATGTCTCATGATAAGCCATTTTAGCCAGATTTGCACAGCTAGACTTGAAAGGGTTAAGCTTGGCGTAGAGCACGCATACATTTTCTTGTAATTGAGCATATTTGCATTCTGTCCTTTGGAGGCAGGTGGTGGATGGCTTGCTCTATAAGTGGGCTGTCTGTGCCTGTCCTCCCCCCCCTTCTGGAGTGATGTGTGTGAGCCAGCCCTGAGCCCCACAGCTCGGGGTGACCCATGCGTCACTCCTTTCCCATGCAGTGCCCCGAGTCGATGCGCAGCAGCAGAACGCAATGGACGTTCAGGTAAGTGCCTGTTTTTAAATTTTTGGGAGATGGGTGCGGATGGCCCCCCCCGGCGCCGGCCACGCTTGGGGGGGTCGTCTGCGCTACCCAGCCTCCACCTCCGGGGTGTTGCTGTGGTCCCTAGGCAGTGAGAGAGCCTGGGGCCCCACAGCCCCCCCGGTTGTATGGGGGCAATGGGAAGCCTCCCCGAGGCGCTCCTGGATAGTGCTGTATAGCATGAACTAATTCCCGCAGGGCAACCGCTTCGCGGTATTGGTTTTTGACCCTGCAAAGTTTGGCATGCGAAAGCAGATGCATTTCTGCATGAGCATGTCTCATGATAAGCCATTTTAGCCAGATTTGCACAGCTAGACTTGAAAGGGTTAAGCTTGGCGTAGAGCACGCATACATTTTCTTGTAATTGAGCATATTTGCATTCTGTCCTTTGGAGGCAGGTGGTGGATGGCTTGCTCTATAAGTGGGCTGTCTGTGCCTGTCCTCCCCCCCCTTCTGGAGTGATGTGTGTGAGCCAGCCCTGAGCCCCACAGCTCG
Source organism: Hyperolius riggenbachi (assembly GCF_040937935.1). Classification (NCBI taxonomy): domain Eukaryota; kingdom Metazoa; phylum Chordata; class Amphibia; order Anura; family Hyperoliidae; genus Hyperolius; species Hyperolius riggenbachi. Next base: position 121,582,093 of record NC_090654.1, read on the forward strand.
GGGTGACCCATGCGTCACTCCTCTCCCATGCAGTGCCCCGAGTCGATGCGCAGCAGCAGAACGCAATGGACGTTCAGGTAAGTGCCTGTTTTTAAATTTTTGGGAGATGGGTGCGGATGGCCCCCCCCGGCGCCGGCCACGCTTGGGGGGGTCGTCTGCGCTACCCAGCCTCCACCTCCGGGGTGTTGCTGTGGTCCCTAGGCAGTGAGAGAGCCTGGGGCCCCACAGCCCCCCCGGTTGTATGGGGGCAATGGGAAGCCTCCCCGAGGCGCTCCTGGATAGTGCTGTATAGCATGAACTAATTCCCGCAGGGCAACCGCTTCGCGGTATTGGTTTTTGACCCTGCAAAGTTTGGCATGCGAAAGCAGATGCATTTCTGCATGAGCATGTCTCATGATAAGCCATTTTAGCCAGATTTGCACAGCTAGACTTGAAAGGGTTAAGCTTGGCGTAGAGCACGCATACATTTTCTTGTAATTGAGCATATTTGCATTCTGTCCTTTGGAGGCAGGTGGTGGATGGCTTGCTCTATAAGTGGGCTGTCTGTGCCTGTCCTCCCCCCCCTTCTGGAGTGATGTGTGTGAGCCAGCCCTGAGCCCCACAGCTCGGGGTGACCCATGCGTCACTCCTTTCCCATGCAGTGCCCCGAGTCGATGCGCAGCAGCAGAACGCAATGGACGTTCAGGTAAGTGCCTGTTTTTAAATTTTTGGGAGATGGGTGCGGATGGCCCCCCCCGGCGCCGGCCACGCTTGGGGGGGTCGTCTGCGCTACCCAGCCTCCACCTCCGGGGTGTTGCTGTGGTCCCTAGGCAGTGAGAGAGCCTGGGGCCCCACAGCCCCCCCGGTTGTATGGGGGCAATGGGAAGCCTCCCCGAGGCGCTCCTGGATAGTGCTGTATAGCATGAACTAATTCCCGCAGGGCAACCGCTTCGCGGTATTGGTTTTTGACCCTGCAAAGTTTGGCATGCGAAAGCAGATGCATTTCTGCATGAGCATGTCTCATGATAAGCCATTTTAGCCAGATTTGCACAGCTAGACTTGAAAGGGTTAAGCTTGGCGTAGAGCACGCATACATTTTCTTGTAATTGAGCATATTTGCATTCTGTCCTTTGGAGGCAGGTGGTGGATGGCTTGCTCTATAAGTGGGCTGTCTGTGCCTGTCCTCCCCCCCCTTCTGGAGTGATGTGTGTGAGCCAGCCCTGAGCCCCACAGCTCGGGGTGACCCATGCGTCACTCCTTTCCCATGCAGTGCCCCGAGTCGATGCGCAGCAGCAGAACGCAATGGACGTTCAGGTAAGTGCCTGTTTTTAAATTTTTGGGAGATGGGTGCGGATGGCCCCCCCCGGCGCCGGCCACGCTTGGGGGGGTCGTCTGCGCTACCCAGCCTCCACCTCCGGGGTGTTGCTGTGGTCCCTAGGCAGTGAGAGAGCCTGGGGCCCCACAGCCCCCCCGGTTGTATGGGGGCAATGGGAAGCCTCCCCGAGGCGCTCCTGGATAGTGCTGTATAGCATGAACTAATTCCCGCAGGGCAACCGCTTCGCGGTATTGGTTTTTGACCCTGCAAAGTTTGGCATGCGAAAGCAGATGCATTTCTGCACGAGCATGTCTCATGATAAGCCATTTTAGCCAGATTTGCACAGCTAGACTTGAAAGGGTTAAGCTTGGCGTAGAGCACGCATACATTTTCTTGTAATTTAACACTTTTTTGTAGCCTAGGTGCGCTAAGGGGCCCAACGTCCTAGGAGTACCTTTAGGATTTCACAGGTCATTTTGAGGCATTTGTTTCTAGACTACTCCTTACGCTTTAGGGCCCCTAAAATGCCAGGGCAGTATTGGAACCCCACAAGTGACCCCATTTTAGAAAGAGGACACCCCAAGGTATTCCATTGGGAGTATGGTGAGTTCATAGAAGTAGTAGAATGTATTTTTAAACATGCCCATGCTGGGTGGGAGAAATCTCTCTGTAAATGGACAATTGTGTGCAAAACAAAAAAAAAATCTCATTTACAGAGATATTTCTCCCACCCAGCATGGGTATGCGTAAAAATACACCCCAAAACACATTATACTACTTCTGAGTACGGCAATACCACGTGTGACCCCTTTTTGCAGCCTAGGTGCGCTAAGGGGCCCAACGTCCTATGAGCACCTTTAGGCTTTACAGGGGTGCTTACAATTTAGCACCCCCCAAAATGCCAGGACAGTAAACACACCCCACAAATGACCCCATTTTGGAAAGTAGACACCCCAAGGTATTCAAAGAGAGGCATGGTGAGTCCGTGGCAGATTTTTTTTTTTTGTCACAAGTTAGCAGAAATGGTTTTATTTTTGTTTCAAAGTGTCATTTTCCGCTAACTTGTGACAAAAAATAAAACCTTCTATGAACTCACCATGCCTCTCAGTGAATACTTTGGGATGTCTTCTTTCCAAAATGGGGTCATCTGGAGGGTATTTATACTATCCTGGAATTTTAGCACCTCATGAAACATGACAGGTGGTCAGAAAAGTCAGAGATGCTCCAAAATGGGAAAATTCACTTTTAGAACCATAGTTTGTAAACGCTATAACTTTTACCCAAATGTAACGATTGGTGTCAGCAAAACAGATTTTCTGATTATTGGTGATCTGCAGTATCACCAATAATGCAGATGCTATACCTGATTACATGGTGATCTGCAGAATCACCAATAATGCTAGTATAGCCAGACACAGGACAACCAATGTGGAATAGTGTTTGGTGCAACAGTAATGAGTAATAGGAGATCTCCCGAGGAGCGGGTGATTCAGACAGTACTGCAGCCAGTGGACACCTGAGGAGCAGGGACCACTGACTGTGCTGCAAGGATGATCACCTGAGGAGCAGGTGATTAAGACTATACTGCAGCTAGCGAACACCTGAGGAGCAGGTGTTACAGACAGTGCTGCAGCTGAGCTTCGCCTGAGGAGTAGGTGAAGGCTAGTACAGATCCCTCATCAGTGGCTAGGCCCACTGGTGAGGACAGGAAGGTCAGACAAGCAGAGTAGGCAACGTACGGACAGGTACAGTACAAAGACAGAAGGCTGATTCAGTGTCAAGTTCAGGCAGAGTTTTGCAACAGGAATCAGATGGGCAGAAGTACAGAATCACTAAGCAGGAGAATAGTCAAGGAAGCAGAAGGTCATAACAGATAATACAATGCAATTAGTACTTTAAGCTATCAACAGAATCTGGCTAAGTGTGGATCCCCAGCTCCAGCCGGTTCTAGCACACTTTGGGATCTGACTAGGGTCTGAGAGCTTAACAGGTTAGCATTTGCAACAGCAGACATGGGGCAACTGACAGACTAGTACTATATATACACAGAGATGCCCCGCAGCGCCGCCCCGGTCACCCAGCCAATCCAAAGTACCGTTGGAGTCAGCTGACTTGGCAGATCAGCTGACTCCCCTTCTATCCGCATAAAGGTCCTGTCGCCTGGCGCGCGCACACTTAGCCCTTAATTTATGTGCAATAGAAGGACCAGGCAGAGCAGCAGCATGTAACTGCGCGGCAGAGGCCTCTGCGGCGGTATCTCCGCTATGTATTACACCAAACCAATAAATATACACTTATTGGATTTATTTTTTTTAATCAAATACATGTAGCAGAATACATTTGGACAAAAAGGTCTATAGAAATTTTACTTTATTTGAAAAATGTCAGCACAGAAAGTTAAAAAAAAAAAATCATTTTTTTGACAAAATTCATGTCTTTTTTGATGAATATAATAAAAACTAAAAATCACAGTAGCAATCAAATAGCACCAAAAGAAAGCTGTATTAGTGACAAGAAAAGGAGGGAAAAATTCATTTAGATGGTAGGTTGTATGACCGAGCAATAAACCGTGAAAGCTGCAGTGGTCTGAATGGAAAAAAAGGCTCTGGTCCTTAAGGGGTAGAAAGACTGTGGTCCTCAAGTGGTTAAGATATTCACAAATTAGGAGTTAATCATGTCCAGCTGAACTCAGCGATATTATGGTCAGTTTGATCAGATGATATAGGCTCTGACTTGCTGTGAACATTTCCTGCTTTAGCTTACACAGGAAGCAGAAGTGACAGTAACATGACCAGCAAATTTGAGGCATACACATCTCTTCTAATTAAACTGACCACATGCTTCTCCACAAGTTCTGCAGCCCATGGGCCACTCATGGGTGAAGGGACAGGACAACTAGACAGCATACAAAACCTTTTTGACTAAACAGTTGACATTGTTCTCTGCTGCTCTTTATACATTCTCTAGTGTACTGCATGCTTGGGGACATCGGGTAATTTCTGGACCAATACGCAAAAAAACTCACCTTGCTCTTTCTTGACTCTGTACAATAGCAAGTGACCCTGCTTAGTTCCAACCAGAAGCCATTCCTCTGAGAAAAAATAAAACAAAAACAGAAAACAACCTTTGTTTAGAACACTACAAATAAATCAAAGCATAGTAGGGCATAGTAGGGCAGCACGGTGGCGTAGTGGTTAGCTCTCTCGCCTTGCAGCGCTGGGTCCCTGGTTCGAATCCCAGCCAGGGCACTATCTGCAAAGAGTTTGTATGTTCTCTCCATGTCTGTGTGGGTTTCCTCCGGGCACTCCGGTTTCCTCCCACATTACAAAAACATACTGATAAGTTAATTGGCTCCCCCTAAAATTGGCCCTAGACTACAGTACATACACTACATAATATAGACATATGGCAATGGTAGGGATTAGATTGTGAGCTCCTTTGAGGGACAGTTAGCAACAAGACAATATATATATATATATATATATATATATATATATATATATATATATATATATATATATATATATATATATATATATATATATATATATATATATACACACTGTACAGCGCTGCGTAATATGTCGGCGCTATATAAATGCTAAATAATAATAATAATAATAGTAGCTTGCAACCTGAGCGCGACTGGCCTCTTGCACACTGCACACGATTCCGATTCAGATTCCGCTTTTTAATCAGGTTTTTACATCCGATTCAGATTCCGATTTGCAGTGTGCAGGGAGCAAACTGCAAATCTGAATCTGATGTAAAAACTGATTAAAAAGCGGAATCGGAATCACTTGCAGTGTGCAAGAGGTCTTAACTTGCTTATAGATCTAATCATAAACACTAAACTTCTAAACTTGCAACTCACCTACTCAATACGTGGAACGGATTTCTCTAATGTTTAAGTTGAAGTCCTCAATACTAGTGTAGCAAGAGTCTTAATAGTTTTCAGCACCTGTTTTAGCTGTAGCAAGTGAGGTGCAGATTGGATCAGAAGGCTGCTATTTTCTTTGTTTCTACATACAAATTATTACTTTATGGGGAACATCGGCCTAATTTAAGAAAAAAGAATTCAGGGGAAAAAAAATAAAAATCTTGCTGCCAGTAGCAACTAACTAGAATCCAACTTTTTTTTTTTTTTAATTACTATTGGAGGTTTGAAAGTAAACAGAGAAATCTTAGGCCTGGTTCACATTGGCGTTCGCCGTCAGGATTTTCCGGACCGGATCCGGACCGTATACTGTACAAACGGAGCGGATCTTCGGCGATCCAATGTAACTCTATGGATCCGTACACACTCGTCCGTTCCTCACTGACCGGATCCGGACTCTGGGCCACGGTCCGGATTTTTCCAACCTGCGCTATTTTTGCCGTACGTTTCATCCGGCCGCCGCACCCGGACCGGATCCTGACTAAACCATTTGCACAGCAGAAACCAATGAGAAACTGAAATGACACAACACACTGGCTATAACATCCGGCCTATCTACCCCACTTCCGTAGTGTTTTCTATGGTGATAGTGGCCATTTTGGATGGTGACACATGGGCCCACCATTGGAGGATGGGGGAGGCGTGTTTAGAGAGGTCTGGGTGTTGTGCGTTTAGCTAGGTATACAGGGGTGAGGTGTTGTGGGGGTGAGGGTGGGGTGTTTAGGGATGGTGGGGGTGGTGTGTTTAGGTCTGGATACTGACAGGAGTATGGACATCCGGGTATAGCTGTAGAACTTCTCTGGGTGTTGTCTAATGTCCTGGTAGAGGGTCTGGAACTCTCCCTTCCTTTGCCTTCTCATGAGTAGAGGGTGCACCCACAATCTCCTGCGAGGAGCACGCTTCCTTCCCACATAGTAGTAGGTAAAAATTAAAAAGGAGACAATTTCCAGGTAAAAAATGAGTAAAAATACACTGGATCCATGGTCCAAACTGCAGTCTCTCTATTCAAGGATGGTCTCCACACGTCAGGCTGTCTCCAACAATGACTCTATGGCTTCTGCAGACCTCCCAGACCCCAGTAATTTATATAGTCTTTTTCTCTTTAAAAAACGGATCCGGATAGCAACCGGATCCGTAACGGATGAAAATCCGGATGCAAACGGACCGGATCCGGATTGCAACCTGATGCATCTGGACGGAACGGATCCAGACATCTGGTCCGTTTTGGTAAAAAATGCAAAATGTGAATGGGGCCTTACTGATTAATAAATAAAAAACAAAAACAAACCACTAAATGTCTACTTTAGTATACCATTCGTACTACAGGCCCAACATAAGGCGAGTACCTTATATAGCAATGCTTGGGTACTACTGCTATAGTCTTCCTCATTAGCTATACTAAAATCCATTTGAGCCATCAATGTAACTGACTGCATTCAACAAAGCACTGCTTCTATTGCTGTAACGGATGAATTGTACTTAGTCTAAAAATGATAGACTTTACATATATAAAACTCGCTGATCCCTTCTGTCAGCAGATACTGTACAGATGTTTTCCCTTTGTATAGAAGTAGTGCATTGTTCAACATTAGCAATGATATTGCAGAGATAACGACAAGGAACTTGGACTTAAAAGCCCTATACCAATTGCCCTTGACCAGTTTAACTGGCTTTCTTCTTTTGTTTTCTTTGCCAGAATCCTCTGACCTATCCAAATTCTCTTTGTCCTGTGCCTAACAATAACCATTAGCCCTTCCCAGTTTCTTAAAACAAGAACCCGAGGTAAGAAATATATGGAGGTTGCCATATTAATTTTCCTTTAACTACTCTGCAACCTCCTAACGCCTATTGGCGACAGCAGAGTGGCTCCCCCAGGACCACCTAGGTCCAGATCCTGGAGGGGGGGATTAGCAGGGAACATGCGTGCGCATACACGATTGTTACCCGTAGGGGACACTGGGAGCCGCCGGGATCAGCCTGCCATCGGAGCTGGCAGGCTGTTAAACTGGATCAAAAAGACAAAAAAAAAAAAAAAAAAAACAAACACATATGTACAGCACTGCAATCTAGCGCAGCACTGTACAAAGATCAGTCTTGTCACTTAAGGGCCCGTTTCCACCAGTGCCACGCACGGCTGCACTTCCTGGTCTGCGGGAACGCTGACAAATCCCATAAGCCGTGCCATGCACGGCTATGGGATTTGCAGCCTCCCGCACGGAAACTGATAGCAATGTCGACCGAATCGCTAGAGTAAGCGATTTGGCAGGCGGCGCCATTGTTCCCTATGGCAGTTTCCCCGCACGGTTTGCCTGCGGGGAAACTCTGCGAATTTAGCCCGGTTTTCCGCGCTAGTGGAAACGGGCCCTAACTGTCTCTTCGATAGGCTCACAATCTAATCTGTATCATAGATACACAAACCAAAAAAAAAAAACCTAGAGATTGCAGGCGCTATCAGAGACCATCAAAAGAAAGCCCTGTTAGGGAAAAGAAAATAATGAGGCAGGATTCATTTGGCTGCTAAGGTGTATGGCTGAGCAATAAACTTATACATCTACAGAGTGCTGAATTGTAAAAAAAAATAAAAAAAAATAATAAAAAAAAAAAATCGCCTGGTCACTGGGGGGTGTTAGCCTGTGGTACTGTACTGGTTAAAACATTTAAAACATACCAGTTGCCTGGCTGTCCTGTTGATCTTTTGCTAGTTGTGTCTGAATCACACCTGAAACAAGCATGCAACTAATCTTGTTAAAGTGTCAGAAACATTTGATCTGCATGCTTGTTCAGGGTCTATGGCTAAAAGTATTAGAAGCAATGGATCAGCAGGACAGCTAGGCAATGTGCATTGTTTAAAGGGAACCAGAGAGGAAGGATAGGGAAAAATAGCAAAAGGTTTTATACATACCTGGGGCTTCCTCCGGCCCCATAAGCACGAATCGCTCCCACGCCGCAATCCTCTGCTTCCTGTATCTCCCGTACCGGGCCCAGTCACTTCCGGTGGACGCGGCCAATTGTCCGCATCACAGGGGCTCCCTCCATACCCTTACGCATGCGGCTGCGCAGTATGCAGCCGCATGCGTAGGTAGGAGGGACCCGGTACTGGCGGATCCAGGCAGCAGAGGACGGCGGCGTGGGAGCGATCCAGGCTTATGGGGCTGGAGGAAGCCCCGGTATGTATAAAACCTTTCCCCCAACGTCTCTGGTTCCCTTTAAAAGGAAATAAATATGCCAGCTATGGAATCCATAGGTATCTCACCTCGGGTTCCCTTTATTAAACACCATTTCCCCTTACAACCTAATTTGAAAAGGTTCCTAAAGAGGAGTATTTCAGAAATGTAAACACTATATATTATGGACTACTCACTTGTAAAAAGGAAGAAATTATATAAAAAAAAAATATATCATTTATTTATCACCAAATATAAAACGCAGTAACATTCATTAAAAAAACCAGAGCCCTGACTCCGAGGGACAGAAAATTTGACCAATGAAGCATATGTCTGATCAGTCACATCAATTAATCAAAAAACGTTTAAGCTGGAGCTCTCAGCAGAAAAACCTATGTAATGGTGACCACAGCACAGTTCAAAATTCCCAATGAGGTTGTGCACAAAAGGTAGGTATTCCTAACAGGCAATCCAATATGATAGATGAAAAGATCACTTTCCTTGCATAGCAGAAAAAATGATTATAGGTACATATGGAGTTCCACCTGTATGATAAAGTTTCCAGATAAGCAGTGTAATCACCAAATCATACGCCCTTCATTGTATCTTCAGCCAAAGTTCATAAGTGAAGTTCACAAGGCATCCATCAAACATACTGTTTACGTGACTCCAACAGCAAAAATAATTTCAGTGGGAGTATGGTCAGAGAAATCACTGTGCTATAATATAGCAGATAGATAGATAGATATACAGTGTACAGTCCGCCAGGGATTGTTCCCTTATGCAGGCCTCCGATCCATAATAGGTCACGTGATGGAAATCAAAGTAAAGAGCAAAGTGATAAGGGCCCTGTGGTGAATTGTTTTACTGCGTAGTTTATTGCACTCACCTGAGATTAAAGTATTTTTATGCAGTAAAGGGAAGTCCATCCATATTCAATGCATTATGTATAAGGTGCATAGGAATACTCATCCGTCCTGTGGAACTTCCTGGAGTTTCTTGTGGTCAAAGTGTCCCCTGGGTGGAGCAGGGCTGCTAGTGGGCAATGAGCCCTGGATTGCCGATCGGTTTCCCTGGCAAAGTCGACAGCATCATCAGGGCAGGCTCATCATGTGTACTGTATATTATGGAGCAAGTTTAAAACACCTTTCAGATGTTTACACACCTCGTACTGCGTTACCAATATATAAAGCAGCTTCTCACAGTTCACTGCCTTTCTATTGTCTTTAAAGGTACCACTAACATTCCTGTTGCATGACATCTATTCTAGTCATATCCTGAATAAATTATTGTCGCTTGCAAGAATTGGGACTTGATCCCTCAAGCAACAGTTTGGATCCACATGCTATACAGGCGCTAGACAGTAACTAGCCTCGGGCTAGTGACATGTCCTGTTGCAATGGAACAGAAATCCACCAAGTTTGCACACACAGTTCGTGGTAAGCAATATTTTTTCACATTATGTCCATTCGATAACCAACAACCATTTTGGGGCCACAGAGGGTCCCCTTTCTCAAGTTATACAACATAATGGTATACTGTGGCCCCAAAATGGTCACTGGTTATTGAATAGACATCTGGCATATCATATGACTAAATATCACTTCTCTTCAATTGAGTGTGTGGACCTACTGGATTTCTTAAGCTTACACTTTGGTCCAGCATCTTGGAAACAAGTATGGTTTTCGACTTACTGCATTCTGTTGCTATGGAGCGGTGTATCAGATGTTGGTGAGTCTTTGAGTGGGGAGGTAGGAGTAAGGAGAACAATGCACTCGCCCTGTGTTCAGATAAGAGAACCCGGCGTTACGGATCTGTCAGTGATGCATCGGGGCTGCCATGCACACACTAGATTCTTGACAGAAATGACAGTCCGCCTCACCAGAGAACCCTCTAGTGTGTATACAAAACTTAACTCATATAGCTGAGTCAGCCAGGTGACTAGCTAATAATTTTTGAAAGAAATATGCATAAATTAAGCTATTCCTATGCAATGGCCAGTTTAAGAAGACACCATGGAGTACTCTTCTCAGAAATCTGATACAAACTTTGCCTCTGATTACTGTAGTGTAATATTTCTTAGGGCCCTTTCCCAGACAAAGCAAAAGGCGCGTTTACCACACCTTTCAGCCTTCAAACTGATGAGAGCAACCACCTTCCAGTTACTTTGTAGTGCAACTGAATTGGAGCATTTATAAACACACGTGTGTTAGCGGTTGACATGCTATGCAGATACTTATTGGCAGTTGCATGTGCCTACCACTCACTGAGATGTACGTGCATGGGACAGGAGCTACTCTACTGCCCGTGCTGGATCCCTGCAATGCAAGAGTCCAACAGATAAAAAGGAGTGGTTGACATGCGGTGAATGTGCTGTTAACAGCTGTCCAGTGAGTGGGGGCCTTTTAGACAACAGAGTGCTTTCCCTGTTTGTCAAAAGACAGCTCATTAATATGCTGAAGCAGTGGTGGTCCTGGTAAGGCCTAGCCACTTGATCTAACTATGCTGTAGATAGTGCTGACCCTTTCAACGCTTGTTCATACACGCTGCGGAAGTGAATGAACAGTGACATTTCATAGTTGCTCTAGTCTGCATATCTTTGGTGTCCTGTGCCTGCTCTCACTGTAGCCTCTCTTGTGACTTGAAAAGCTCTTGCTAATGCAATACTGTGTGTGACATCCCACTTGAGGTATGCAATTTTTTAAAAATCCCCATGGCATTATATCAACAAGAGCTTTTCATATTGCTTATTTTCATAAGGGCTTAGCACAACGCTGCCAGTGGGTTCCAGGCCTTAAAAATGCCTGAAAAGCTTTTGGTGTCCACTGACCTAATAGAGAACAGTATTGTGTAAATAATTCTCCTACAATACCAATTTCCACTGGCTTATAAATGGACCAGACAGGATAGCTGCAGACCAACTATCAACTGCTACATTAACCAGCAGCTAGAGCAATTCATTAGCTGTACAGAATTTTCTTCAGGCCTCAGGAGTCAGTGTAGATTTGCACATAACAATAGTCTGCTTGTCACCGCAGTGCATGCTGGGAGTATGCACTATGTGCATGCTGGGAGTATGCAGTATGTGCCAGCTGAAGCCGGTGTGGCATGAGTGGAGGAGATGGTGACCATTGTGCAGACCACAGGGCACAGGAGCAGCCCCCTGTAGGTAATTGCTCTTGCCCCAGCGGCACGCTATTACAAGCCTTACAAGGAGGTTAATGTTTACTTTTTTAATAAAAAAAATGCCGCTCATTTCGCTTTAAGGGTACGTTTCCACGTTTTCCGACATCTGTCTCCAAGACGGACACTGGCACTTGCGTTGACTCATGTCTGCATCCAACTCCCTTCAGCCCTACCAATGTGGGCTATGGGGATTTGGATGATTGGTTCGGAAAAAAAAAAAAAAAAAGACAAAAAAAACCCCTCCAAACAAAACAGCAGGATTTTTTTCCGCCCATACGCAAGTTGTAAGCAGCCTATTAATTTCAGTAGGACACCTTGCAATGTTAGAGAGTATAGCCTCAGGACTCCTTGCTGAATAGGTTCTGGCTTACTGAATAGGAAGAGCCGAGATTTAAACCGTGGTCTCCTATGTTTGTGGCAGTGCTGAAGCGAGTTAGATAGCATTTGATTAATACATACTTACATAGTGCTAAAACGCCGCTATCCCGCAGAAAAACGAGGGGTCTTTACCCCCCAAATCTCCTCTTCTAGGTCCGGGGAGCGCTTTATGCTTGAGGCAGAGCTAATGGCTGTAGCTCTGCCTCTCAGCGCGTCAATCACAGCTGAACGCCGCCTCTCCCTGCCCCTCTCACTCTTCCTTCACAAAGAGGGGTGGGGGAGAGGCGGAGATCCGCCAGCAGATTGACGCACATGGAGGCAGAACTGCAGCTCATAGTTCTGCCTCCATGAGCAGCAATATCCACGACCAAGAAAAGTTGTGGATTTTGCAGGGGCGATTTGGGGGGTAAAAACCCCTCGTTTTGCCACGGGATAGCTGCGTTTTAGCACTATGCAAGGTGCTTTACATTAATCAAATGCTATCTCACTGGCTTCTGAGGCTCTTTAACTAGTACACTATTCAAATCACAATTTACATTATTGTCAAACTGTCTGCGTCATCACTACTTTTGACAGCTCCCCTAAAGTAGGGGCCAAAGCATGTTCACATAGTTGGTAAGGACAAGGACAGGTTGCTCGAATTCTCATCAATTCCATTCTGTCAGTCAGCACCACAGACAGCCACACCAATAAACACATCCAATTTTTACTGGGCAATTTTACCACTCATGTAGTATTAGGGCCAACAGATTTTTAATAATATAAACAGATTGTGTAGGTAAGCACTCAGTCCATAAAAACAGTAAAAATTGGATGTGTGCATGCACCCAAAGGGCTCTTTTGCACAGGAGGCTTGAAACAAGTACAATTGTGTATAGCTGTTGTTTCAGTTGGTAAGGGCTATTGCCCAATTCTTGTTGCTCACGGCTGCAAGAAATGTCATAATTTTTTGTAAAAATAAATAAATAAATCTGGAAATCCAATAAACTTTGCCTAAAAAAAATAATAAAAAAAAAAACCTTATGGGACCACTTTATTATTTTACATGCCTGGTTAAAGCTCACCTCCCAACTTTTATTTAAGGACAACAAAAAGGACACCTTTTAGCATGAACATATATTGACGTAAGAACTATGGGCCTTGGTCTAGTTTAGGGGACAACCCTGTAGGAAACGTCTAGGGAACAGTTATCACCAATCACAGTATCCTCTACAACGCAAAGCGTTGTGAATGGCCAAATAGTGTGGGTGTATTTTACTACAAACTATCTGAAAACCTAGCAGTTCAAGAGGGTGCTGTCCACCCAATCACGTTAGTTTTCTAACTAATCACAAGGTTTCCTGTTGGGTCATCTAAACTAGACTAGCGCCAAACTATAAGCAAAAAGGGATTTTCATTTTTCAAGCCACCCGGTCATTTATTCCATCACTAATCTTCCTTTACATTAACATGTGCAAGCATAAGCAATTCAGCAGAGACTGCAAATAGCAATTGGCACAATGTAACCACTTTTTAATTAGCAAAAAACTGCATTTATACTTTTCTGCATTTTAGGTCATAAAGGGGGACATGAGGAAAGTGGGGCAGGGTGTGTACCTACAAATGTGAGACTGTTGTGTGTGCTATATAGTAAATATGTCACACCAGTGTCACCACATCAGAGTTATCACTGACTGGAAGTGGCTTATCAATAGTCTAGTTGATGATGTAAACGCTGTCTGAGTCCAGGAATCAGCTGCCATGCTAGTTTAGGTGGAAAGCACCCTGTAGATATATGACAGCACATAAGGGTGGCACATGCTGGACCATATACCGGCTCCCCAGCCCCCTGCACTTACCCCAGGCTGCTACACATTCGATCTGCAGCGGCAGCTTCTCCAGGATCAGAACCTGCTCAAAAGCGTCATGCATATCTGCTGCGGCCTATCAGCCCTGCCAGAGCGCGGCCTCCCTGTACGGCCAGCCCGAGGAGCAGGCTGGAGAGAGAGCAGGGAGATCTCTGCTATTCTCGTTCACCGGCTCCGGAGGCCTCCAGCTCCGTTCAGAATAAACAGCTGCTGATTCTTCCTGATTGCGGACTCCTCCCTCCCAGCGCTGCTGTCACGCCTCTATGGGCAGCCTCCTCTGTCTGCACTGAGCTGCTTCCATCAGAGGAGGGAGCAATGCAAACATGTACACAGAACCAGATACGCGAATTCCATTACATACACCATCCTTACTCATGTACTGAAGTATTGTCCTCATGCTTCCAGACAGGGGTTATCAAACTCAATCACATACAGATACATCAAACACAATCAGGCCCCTTGGATTGCAGAACTGCTCGTTCGTTTGTGGAGCAATTCAGCTGCCAGCTACTGCCACACCATTCAGTTCCAATTAGTGAGGCCCAGTGCACACTGAGCGGTTTTAGCAGCGATCCGCCAACCGCATCCGCCTGTGAAAACGCTTGGCTAATGTATTTCAATGTGATAGTGCACACCAGCGGTTTGAGGTTTTTAGCAAACTGCAAACGTGCCTCCTGCGGTGTCTGCAGAAGCGTTTCTGCGTCAATGTAAAATATAGGAAAACCGCAAACCGCTCTGGAAAACGCTAGATCAGAGCGGGTTTCCAGGCGTTTTTGTTACAGAAGCTGTTCAGTAACAGCTTTTAGGGCCCGTTCTCAACTGAGCGGGAAATGCACGATTCCCGCTCACGGCAAACTGCTAGCGGTTCAGCAAGAACCGCTACATATTGTAGCGAGTGGCAGTTTAGCAATAACCGCAACCGCGCTGCATGCAGCGGTTTGCCGGCGACGAGCGTTCCGCGATTAGCAATCGTGATTAGTGTGCACAGCACGCTAATCGCGATCGCTCCAAAACCGCCGCAGTGTCCAGTGATTTTTCCACGCTAATCGCGGGAAAATCACTCCCGCAAAACGCCGGCGGTAATCGCTGGCATTCTGCGGTTCTAAGTGTGAACGGGCCCTTACTGTAACAATATTTGTAATCTGCTACACAAAAACACTCCCAAAAACGCAAGGCATGTTTAGAAAACGTCTCTAAGGGCCCTTTTCCACTAGCAATCGCTAGCGTTCTTGCTAAACGCTAGCGATTGCGTTTAAGCAAAAGTCCAACATTTCCAGGCGATTTCCCGACGTTTGCGATCATGATTTTGCTACGCTATGCACTGCATAGCAAAATCGCGGCAAAAATCATTCCGCAGCGCAATCGCGGTAGTGGAAATGACCCACCGCGATTCCTATGTTAAAAAGCAAACCGTAGCGATTTGAAAATCACTAGCGGTTTGCGATTTTGCGATTCAGCAATTGCAAACGCTCTAGTGGAAAAGGGCCCTAAACATGCTTAGAATCCCTCTGAAATCTGCTCCAAAAACCGCTAGCGTTTTGAGGATCTACTAGCGGTTTTGGAATGCACTGGGCCTGAAATGGCAGTGTTCAGTAACAGCATGTGTCACGTTTGACAAGCTGCAAAAAAAAAAAAAAAAAGTCATGTGATGTCTGAGCATGTAAACCACCATGGTTAAATGCAACTTCTTTTTTTTGCCTGTACTCAAAGGTAACATCCGAGGATCATAAAAAAAAAAAAAAAATAATGAAAAAAAAAAAAGATCTACTTACTTACTACCTGGCAACTGTCCTGTGCCTTCGCCACAACTCCGCTTCTAGTTGGTGGCCCGGGGTCCCCTCTGCTACAGATGCCAACCTTGCCAGGTCGATATCTACTGTGCCTACGTGAGCGCAGCTGGTGATCGCACTCACGTGGTCTGGAGCATCCTGCGCAGGCGCAGTAAGAGAAAACCTTGTACTGCGCCTGTGCAAGGACGTTCCCAGCGAGAGGAACACAAACGAGGATGTGCGCGGCCAGGGCCGGACACAAGCGCAGTGGACGGCGACTTGCGGTCAGGAAATGGAGCTGCGGTGGGGGACCAGACAATCGTTCAGAGATGGCACGGGCACAGGGAAGCTGCAGGGGACTGGCAGAAGCCCCAGGTAAGTGAAAGTCTTTTTTTTTTAAATCATATTTCAGTTCCGCTTTAAAAAAAAAATGCTTATTTGCAGCTTTAAAGGATACCAGAGGCGAAAAATCTTCAGAGAAACGGGGAAAACCGGCATGTATAGTGAGCTATCCTGAGGGCCACCACTCCCCCGTTCTCCTGTATCCCCTCCTTTCGCACGCTGAGGGATGCATGCAAGCTAGTGCATGTGCAATGGAGTCCAACTGAGGAAGAGGCCGCCGGGGGGCTTTAGATGAGAACGGAGGGGGACACAGGAGAACGGGAAGAGTGATGGCCATCAGGACAGCTCACTATACTTGTCAGCTCCCCCAGTTTCTCAGAAGATTTTCGGCTCTGGTATGAGTGGTATTGTCACCATAAAAATCAAATTTCAACAGCAACTGGTCTGAGTGTATTAAGTGATAAAGATGCTAATCCTGCATTCAAAACTTGCAAAACTTTTTCTGCTGTTATGGTTTGTAGTTATCACATACTTTAGGAGCACTGGCCCTAGTGCCAAACAGTGCCAAAGAGTTGAATGCTGGGAGTTCTTTTTATCAATAATATATTCCTCCTCTTCCATTTATTTCCCTGCCTAGCTGCTTATCAGAAACATACTCTGATTACTTGTGTTTACAAGCACGGCCGGCCTTTGACCTGAGCGACCGGAGCGGTCGCTCAGGGCGCCTGCTTTCAGGGGGGCGAACGCTTCCCTCCCTAAGATAAAAGTATCTTCCCCGCCGGCCGCCGCACAGCTTCCCTCTTTCCCTATGCGCCCGCTCTGAGCACCTCTTATTTCCCTTCCTTCCTTCCCTCCCTCCTAGAGAACGGTGCAGGCAGTGGCTCTGACTCACCGTCTATCTCGCAAACAAACAGCAGCTTTGCTCAGCTGAGCTCCCGGGACATTCTTCTGCATTGTGGCTTTAAGGGTGCTCGCTTGATGAGGTCATCAAGCAAAGCCCTTATGTCCCGGGAGCTGACCAGAGCTGCTGTTTGCGAGATGGATGGTAAGTGACACTGCCTGCACCATTCTCTATGAGGGAGGGAGGGAAGGAAGGAAGGGAGGAAGGGAAATGACAGGTGCTCAGAGCGGGGCGCATTAATCAAAGGGAAGGAGGGAAGCTGTGTGCCGGGGAAAGATACTTTTATTGGAGGGAGGGAAGCTGAGTGCCAGGGGGCTTCTTATTTGTGTGTGTGTGTGGTGTGTGTGTAAGTGTGTGTGTGTGTGGTGTGTGTGTAAGTGTGTGTGTGTGTGGTGTGTGTGTGTGTGTTTGTGTTCTGCGTATGTGCGATCTGCTTGTATGTGATCTGCGCATGTGTGTGTGCTGCTTGTATGTGATCTGCGCGTGTGTGTGTGCTGCTTGTATGTGATCTGCCCGTGTGTGTGTGCTGCTTGTATGTGATCTGCCCGTGTGTGTGTGCTGCTTGTATGTGATCTGCGCGTGTGTGTGTGCTGCTTGTATGTGATCTGCCCGTGTGTGTGTGCTGCTTGTATGTGATCTGCGTGTGTGTGTGTGTGTGTGCTGCTTGTATGCGATCTGCGTGTGTGTGTGTGTGCTGCTTGTATGTGATCTGCGTGTGTGTGTGCTGCTTGTATGTGATCTGCGTGTGTGTGTGTGTGTGCTGCTTGTATGTGATCTGTGTGTGTGTGCGATCTGCTTGTATGTGATCTGCATGTATGAGTGTGTATATGTCTATGTGTGAGATCCGCATGTGTGTGTGCGCGAGATCTGCTTGTATGTGATCAGCATGTGTGAGTGTGTATATATATATATATATATATATATATATATATATATATATATGTATATGTGTGTGAGTGTGTATATGTGTGTGTGTGATCTGCATGTGTGTGTACGAGATCTGTGTGTGTGTGTGTGTGTGTGTGTGTGTGTGTGTGTGTGTGTGTGTGTGTGTGTGTGTGTGTGTGTGTGTGTGCGCGCGTGCGCGCGAGAGCGAGATCTGCGTGTGTGTGTGATCTGCTTGTATGAGATCTGCATTTGTGAGTGTGTGTATGTGTGTGTGCGAGATCTGCATGTGTCTGTGTGATCTGCATGTGTGCAATCTGTGTCTGCGTGCGTGAAGAGGATGAATGGGGGGGGGGGGGGGGGGGGCACCAAAATCTGGTTCGCTCAGGGCGCTGTGAAACCTAAGGCCGGCCCTGTTTACAAGCAAGGCTGAGGTGACTCAGTGATTGGATGTGTAAATAAAAAAAAAAAAAAAAAAAAAGAGTGCAGTTGTTAAAGTGATCCTTAAAGGGAAGGTCCAAGCAAAAAAAAAAAATGAGTTTCACTTACCTGGGGCTTCTACCAGCCCCATGCAGCCATCCTGTGCCCTCGTAGTCACTCACTGCTGCTCCAGTCCCCCGCTGGGAGCTTTCTGACCTCGGAGGTCAGGGCCGAATTGCATACATTTTTACACATTCCCGCTAGTGCAGGAACATTAACGCATACATTTTTACGTGTTAGTGGTGCAACGCGTAAATTTTTGTTCCTGCACTAGCTGGAATGCGTAAAAATGTATGCAATGTGGCCCTGACCTCCGAGGTCAGAAAGCTGCCAGCGGGGGACTGGAGCAGCAGTGAGTGACTACGAGGGCACAGGATGGCTACATGGGGCTGGTAGAAGCCCCAGGTAAGTAAAACTCATTTTTTTTTTTTGCTTGAACCTTCCCTTTAAGTCTATTAAAAAAATGAGATTTACTCATCTGAGCTTCCCTCAGCCCCCTGCAGCTGATCGGTGCCCTCGCAGCCCCGCTCCGATGCTCCAGGACACGCCGGCGAACACTTCTGGGTTCGCCATCACCGGCCGACAGGCATGGGAACGCGAGTGATTCTTCGCGTTCCCAGCCATAATATCGCCCCCTATGCTGCTATTGCGGCCAAGAGGCAATCGCGTTCCCATGCCTGTCGGCTGGTGACGGCGAACCCGGAAGTGTTTGCCGCGTGTCCTGGAGCATCGGAGCGGGGCTGCGAGGGTACCGATCAGCTGCAGGGGTCTGAGGGAAGCCCCAGGTGAGTAAATCTCATTTTTTTAATAGACATAAGGCTCACTTTAAGGGGCCCATACACCTAACGATTTTCCCATCTGATATACAGCCGATTCGATCACAGTGATCGAATCGGCTGTGAAATCGCCACGCACACCGCTGACAGAACGATCGATTTCCTTCCGAAATCGATAGTTCCCGTCGATCCGTCCATGCGGAAGATTTTTCTCGATCGCTGGCGGGTCGGGAGTGCGCCGATAGCGGCGTTCGAATGCCTGACAACCGACACAATACAGCGGGCCGGCGCGAGTCCCCTGGTCCCCGCTGTCTTCTTTCCGCGCTGGGTTCCGGACCGGCTGCAGCTACACAGAACTTCCTGTCCCGGCAGGAAGTTTAAACAGTAGAGCGCCCTCTACTGTTTAAACTTCCCCTGGACAGGAAGTTCAGTAGCTGCAGGAACGGTCTGGAGCCCGGAGCGGAGAAGAAGACAGCGGGGACCAGGGGACTCGCGCCGGCCGGAACAGGTAATGTATGCAGGGGGGGGGGGCGACAGCAGCGGCAGCTCCACAGATTGTGATCGATTTCAGGCTGAAATCGATTCACAATCTGTTTGCACTGCAGTAAAGGTGGCCATACGATCCCTCTCTGATCAGATTCGATCAGAAAGGGATCTATCTGTTGGTCGAATCTGATGGCAAATCGACCAGTGTATGGCCACCTTTAGTATACACCTCAGTGGGAGTGTCTGAAGACTCTGGGAGGAGGGCAGCTAATGAATACACAATGAGCAAGAGAAGGGAGGGGGGGAAACAAGAGTCAGGGAGGATTTGATGTCAGCATTAGCTTGGCAAGATGCTCACTGCCTAGAATAGGATTTTCTGCTTTTCCTTTATAAAATTCACAGGAATCATTACGTGGATAGCACAATACATGTGTTATGCAAGTAGAAGTAGTATTTATCTACTTATATATGTTTTTTATTTCTAGGTTAGCATGGGTGTCACTTGTTCTTTAAGAGGTATGGGTATGGACTACAAAGGCAAAGATGCTGTACTTTTAAATGCGTGGCACCAACGTGCGCAACTGCCTATCACCTACCCCTATACAGCCAATAACTTGATCATTGATCACATGGTCAGGAGCCAATGAACGCGGCTCCTGACTGGCGGATCTCAGAGCTCTGCCGTCATAAGAAACGGCAGAGTAGGAGGCCTGAGGTTCCCGGCGTGCGGCATGGATGGCGGTTGAGGCGGGTATGTGCGGTGATTTGTCAGTATCAGGTGGTTTCTTGTACCAGTGGTCTCTGGTCCTTAAAGAGACTCTAAAGTCTCGCAAAAATGAGGTTTTTCTTTTAAAAACCTCATTAACATTATAGTCTCACCTAAAACACCGCATTCCCGCGGCTGCAAACCCCCTCGATCACCCCAAACTCACGGGGGTACGGGCAGGCAACTTCCGCATAGAGGCAGCGTGGCTCTGCCTTTATGCGCGTCAATCAACGCCGGATCGCTGCCTCTCCCCCGCCCCTCTCAGTCTACCTTCACTTAGAGGGGCAGGGGAGAGGCGGAGATACGCGCTGATTGACGCGCATAGGGGCGGCAGCAAAATCCACGACCAAGAAAGTCGTGGATTTTGCCTGCCCTATACCCCCGTGAGTTTGGGGTGATCGAGGGGGTTTCCAGCTGCGGGAATGCGGCATTTTAGGTGAGACTATAATGTTAATGGGGTTTTTAAAAGAAAAACCTAATTTTTGCGAGACTTCAGAGTCTCTTTAAGGGGGCAGAGACTGCTGGTACTTAAGTGGTTAAGAAAGGAAAAGGTAGGTTGTTCTACGTTATTTAAAAACATGCATGTATTACTTCTTTTAATTACTTTGGCTTACTTCCACAAAAAGCAATATTTTGCTTACCCCCAATCTCCCATGTAATCACTCACCACAGTCAAAAAGGTAGAAAAATGTAAAACACTGCTGTGGCGAACATTACTGAAAGTCGTGCGCAATCGCCAACGATTTTCGTATGGTCCTGCCAGTCCTGTGTAGAATAACACAAATATCTTTCCTTTGCTCTCTTCCACTGACAGCACAGCCCCTCATCCCCACATCCTGTGTCAGGTCAGGAAAGAATTTCACACGTGGCTAACCCCCCTGGGCAGAGCCATTTGGCTACACAGCTCATGTCCCAGAAACTAGCTCAAACTGGCTGAGATAAAAGTTCCCTCCAAGCTCATAGACTCAAACAAAGAGAACTTTAATTTATTAATAATTCAAAATAGGTTTGGCACAGCAAGACAAAAATGGCATTTCCTGATACCTAGAAATCAGTTCTATCATTCACCTGAATTGCAATTTTCTGGCTATCAGGAATCAGTAGAGAAACCACTTTATCCGGCCTGCGTAGAGCGAATGCAATAGAATAAGCATGTATAGCCTCGTTTAATACAGGGTCGCAGGCCGCTTATGAATATAGTGTCGGATTTTCGATGCGCCAATCTGGGGCGGAGTCACACAGATTATTAATAATTGGTACATTTCTTGCTGAGTCTGGGGGTGGCAACCTGGCTGCCAGGAGATAACCCTGCCTTAAACACACCTACTTTCCAGGTAGTGACAGCCCTAAAACTCAGGTCCTATAAAAGTGGGGCGGGACCAAACCTGCCCAGTTCTCCAAATTCCATCGACCAGGCAAGTCCAGGCAGGCGTTTAAGGAGAGCCGATGCCTGCTGTGTTCAAGGACTATTAACATTAATGCCTACTTTTAAACTGGACTCTTTTTCTTCATTATTCAAATGGACTGCTCAGCTAACTAAGTAGGAATTTTCTGATTTTATTCCTTTTTATTTTTAAGCTCTGTGTGTATATGTTAATTGGTGTATATAACTGTATGTAATGCAATTTTGTTATTAAACGGTTTAAAAATCGTTTAGCGGTTATGACCTGTTGCTGAACATACACAATCGTACCTATTCTCCTGAAATCGCTACCCTGTGTTTAGGTGTGTCTTTATAACCCGTATGCGAGAACCTGGCCCAGATAACAGTGGTGTGAAAAACTATTTGCCCCCTTCCTGATTTCTTATTCTTTTGCATGTTTGTCACACTTAAATGTTTCTGCTCATCAAAAACCGTTAACTATTAGTCAAAGAGAACATAATTGAACACAAAAAGCAGTTTTAAATGATGGTTTTTATTATTTAGTGAGAAAAAAACTCAAAACCTACATGGCCCTGTGTGAAAAAGTGATTGCCCCCTTTGTTAAAAAATAACTTAACTGTGGTTTATCACACCTGAGTTCAATTTCTGTAGCCAGCCCCAGGCCTAATTACTGCCACACCTGTTTCAATCAAGAAATCACTTAAATAGGAGATATCTGACACAGAGAAGTAGACCAAAAGCACCTCAAATCTAGACATCATGCCAAGATCCAAAGAAATTCAGGAACAAATGAGAACAAAAGTACTGTAATTGAGAGCTATCAGTCTGGTAAAGGTTATAAAGCCATTTCTATACCTTTGGGACTCCAGCGAACCACAGTGAGAGCCATTATCCACAAATGGCAAAAACATGGAACAGTGAAGAACCTTCCCAGGAGTGGGCAGCCGACCAAAATTACCCCAAGAGCGCGGAGAAAACTCATCCGAGAGGCCGCAAAAGACCCCAGGACAACATCTAAAGAGCTGCAGGCCTCACTTGTCTCAATTAAGGTCAGTGTTCACGACTCCACCATAAGAAAGAGACTGGGCAAAAACGGCTTGCATGGCAGATATCCAAGGCGCAAACCACATTTAAGCAAAAAGAACATTAAGACTCGTCTCAATTTTGCTAAAAAACATCTCAATGATTGCCAAGACTTTTTTGAAAATACCTTGTGGACCGACGAGACAAAAGTTGAACTTTTTGGAAGGTGCGTGTCCCATTACATCTGGCGTAGAAGTAACACAGCATTTCAGCAAAAGAACATCATACCAACAGTAAAATATGGTGGTGGTATTGTGATGGTCTGGGGTTGTTTTGCTGCTTCTGGACCTGGAAGGCTTGCTGTGATAGATGGAACCATGAATTCTACTGTCTACCAAAAAATCCTGAAGGAGAATGTCCAGCCATCTGTTCGTCAACTCAAGCTAAAGCGATCTTGGGTGCTGCAGCAGGACAATGACCCAAAACACACCAGCAAATCCACCTCTGAATGGCTGAAGAAAAACAAAATGAAAACTTTGGAGTGGCCTAGTCAAAGTCCTGACCTGAATCCTATTGAGATGCTGTGGCATGACCTTAAAAAGGCGGTTCATGCTAGAAAACCCTCAAATAAAGCTGAATTACAACAATTCTGCAAAGATGAGTGGGCCAAAATTCCTCCAGAGCGCTGTAAAAGACTTGTTGCAAGTTATCGCAAACGCTTGATTGCAGTTATTGCTGCTAAGGGTGGCCCAACCAGTTATTAGGTTCAAAGGGCAATTTCTTTTTCACACAGGGCCATGTAGGTTTTGAGTTTTTTTTCTCACTAAATAATAAAAACCATCATTTAAAACTGCATTTTGTTATCTTTGACTAATAGTTAACGGTTTTTGATGAGCAGAAACATTTAAAGAGACACTGAAGCTAAAAAAAAAAATATGATATAGTGAATTGGTTGGGTACTATGAATAATTACTGGAAGATTAGCAGCAAAGAAAATATTCTCATACTTTTATTTTCAGGTATATAGTTTTTTCTAACATTGCATCATTCTATAATATGTGCAGATTACACAACACTCAGCATTCAAAATGAGTCTTTCAGAGCAGTCTGTGAAGTAATGACCTCTCCTCTAGTAGAGGAAAAGTAAATAGTTCAGGAACAGTTGAGATAATAAAAGTCAGATAACAGCCCTCTCCATGACTAACTTAGTCGGAGAGCTTAATGGCTTGTTTGCATAGATAACTGGAGTTTCTCAACTCTTCCTGTACTGGAAACAATTACACTGATGTATCTGATCTTAATGTTTTATTTCTTAGCTGTGCTACACATACAAATCATAATATCATCATTTTTTTCGCTTCAGTGTCTCTTTAAGTGTGACAAACATGCAAAAGAATAAGCAATCAGGAAGGGGGCAAATAGTTTTTCACACCACTGTATAACGATCTGACCCAGGTTCCTGCATACTGCTAAGGGTTAATAGAACGTTCTCGTATAAGTCCTAGTATAATTACAGTAGCGGGCTGTGTAACTCGCTTGGTGGCAGATCTTTGAATTGTATGTGTGAGGTGAATCCGTTGGCATTCAAACGCTCCCTCCGCGAGTCAGTTCATCAAATTGCGAACTTGGGTTACCCTTTGTGATGAACAAAATGACCGTGTGAGAGGATTTCTGACGCTGATCGATTGACCCCATCCGCAGACCGGCCTTGCGGTCTGTGACAACTGCTCTCCCAGGCAGGTAATTTGGGTGCCCCCTTAGACTGCAACGTTAATTGTAGCTACAGCAGCACCCGGTGTATAATTTGGGTGCTGGATATAGCCATAGGCTGAAGTAACGTAAAGAAGGGGTGGGTAGTATTAGGCGTAGGGTTTAGAGTAGGGCTAGGTTTAGGAGTTTCTGGGGGGAGAATTCATGAAAGGAGGTAGAAGCCTTAGTAGAATATCAGCTGTATTGGTGATATTCTGCTAACAGCTTTACCGGGTGCCCAAATTTACACGACCCCTTTTTACATGTATGGGATCAGGGCCGGATTTACCATAAGGCACTGTAGGCACGTGCCTACAGGCGCCTGATGATGGAAAAGCGGCTGTCTCCCATCCCCAAGCGCCTTCCTACATCTTTCCCTATGAAGAGTCCTGATGAGTCCAAATGAGAGGTTACTCACCCTATCAGCATTCCACTGATGAGAGTTTACTTCAGCCATGGTACCTCTAGCTACTTAATACGGAGGTTCCTATAGCTACCTAATACTTGAGGGCACCTCTAGCTACTTAATATTGAGGGTACTTCTGGCTACCTAATACTAAGGGGCACCTGTAGCTACCTATGACAGGCAAGGGAAGTAAGGGAGAAGTGACAGCTGGGAAAACTGACACACTTGTGGTTCAGTTTGGTGGGGGATTGTAGGTTCGTGAAGGGGGAAGTCTAGGGTGCCAGGACATCTGTGCCTATAGGCTCCTATGAGGTAAATCTGGGCTTGTATGGGATGATAAAGTTAGGCATGAGCATTTCAATTCGAAACAGCATTTGCATTGGTCTCCAAGATTTACACTATCCAGGCAGTTAGCTTGAGACATGTATTTGTTATGAGCACTTCACAATTCCTCTCGGAGTGGGTTCAGCGAAGAAACGCAAACACTGCTAATTGCATGAATCCACTTTACGGAGGTTACTAAATGCTTTCTGTGTATGGAATTAGATTTTCTGGGAAACTGCAATCATGAACTCTGAGGTGACCCACAAAACAGATTGAACCTATTCAAAGTGTAATTGCATTCAGTGAAACACCATGTAATTCAGGTATGCAATGTATCATCTGGACCAGATGCTTTGTAAGTTTCATTTGTGGCAAGCATTCTGGTCTTGGAATGATCATTGCTTATGAAACTGCATTTGAAAATCGCATTGGTATTATGGCAGCAGTCGAGGGATACATATTGGAACTTTTTACAATTTTCCACATCTTACCTTGGTTATGGAACTTTAAAGGGGAACTTCAGCCTAAACAAACATACTGTCATCAAGTTACATTAGTTATGTTAATTAGAATAGATAGGTAATATAATCTCTTACCCACCCTGTTTTAAAAGAACAGGCAAATGTTTGTGATTCATAAGGGGTGCCATCTTTGTCATGGGGGCTGCCATCTTTTTGGTTGAAAGGAGATGACAGGGAGCAGGAGACACAGTTCCAACTGTCCTGTGTCCTGATTACCCCTCCCAGCTGCACACGCTAGGCTTCAAATGTCAAATTCAAAATGTAAAAAAAAAAAAAAAATGCGCCAAAACAGCAGAACGAGAACAACAAAATCAGAATTCCCATTATGCTTTGCACAGCATCAGGGGAAAAAAACCTGGGCAGTTTTCTTCTTTGCAGCTAAAAATGAGGCTTGTATAAGAGAAACAAAAGTTCTGATGCTGTGAAACTGTTAAAGAAACACCAAGCCTTTTCAGTGCTGCTGAGTCGATTTTTAGTCCGGAGGTTCACTTTAATAAATGCTTTTTGAGTGTCTGCGATATTTCACTTGGAGGCCTCTTTCATAATGGGGCGTTGTGTCAGTCTCTGTCACCGCTCCCTCGTCGCAGTGGCCATTTGTCTCTATGATATTGGCCACAGTACCCACAGTGCAACACGATTGAAGTACTTCAGGTGACACAGATGTGATGCAAACTCTACAATGCGTTGTCGAGTGGTACATGAACATTGGAGTCTATTTTGATTGTTGCAGTAGCAGTGTGCCGCGCATGCGCCAATTGTTCATAATTCAGTGATGTATTTTCTGTCCAGCAGGGAGCACCTCACTGAGCAGAAATCACTGTCAGTGCTGTGTGCTGCAGGGTGTATGAAATAGGAAATGGTGCAGTAAATTTTCCTGAGGCAGGATCTCATGGCGCTGGAAATTTGCACCGCAGCAATAAACTTTTTCTCCTGAGTTCTCTCCTGGGTGATATTTTTACATCTTCTAAATAAAATGCTTTTTAAACCACCAGCAAGCGAGAAAATACTCAATATAATTGAGATGGCACTTTGTCAGCTACCTTTTGGTACTTTTTCAATTGCAAATTGCTGAAAAGTTATTTAAAAAAGATTAAAACAAAATCTCCTAGGAGAAAACTCAGGAAAAAAAGTGAATTGCATATGGGCCTAAAGCTGGCCATACACTGGCCCGATTTGCGCCCGTTTCGACAGCAGATTCGATCACTGGGATCGAATCTGCTGCCAATCGTTCACGCTTTCACGCCGAATTTCGATCCATTTCGTCCGATCGCGCCGTGCGGAAAATAACCGTCGATCGCCCGCGGGTAAAGAGCGCATCGCTAGCGGCGTTCGAGTGCCCGACGACCGACGCAATAGAGCCCGCATACATTACCTGCTCCGCCGGCGCGACTCCAGTCTCCAGTCCCGGTCACCGCTGCTCTGTCTGCGCTCTGGTCTCCAGGTCCGGCATGCCTCACTTCTTCTAGCCCGGCAGGAAGTTTAAACAGTAGAGCGCCCTCTACTGTTTAAACTTCCTGCCGGGCTAGAAGAAGTGAGGCATGCCGGACCTGGAAACCAGAGCGCAGACAGAGCAGCGGTGACCGGGGGACTGGAGTCGCGCCGGCGGAGCAGGTAATGTATGCGGGCTGGCGGGGGCAGCAGCACCACCACAACAGATTGTGAACGGTTTCAGGCTGAAATCGGTTCACAATCTGTTTGCTGTAAAGGTAGCCATACGATCCCTCTCTGATCAGATTCGATCAGAGAGGGATCTATCTGTTGGTCGAATCTGATGGCAAATCGACCAGTGTATGGCCACCTTAAAGGGAAGGTCCAAGCAAAAAAAAAAAAATGAGTTTCACTTACCTGGGGCTTCTACCAGCCCCATGCAGCCATCCTGTGCCCTCGTAGTCACTCACTGCTGCTCCAGTCCCCCGCTGGCAGCTTTCTGACCTCGGAGGTCAGGGCCGAATTGCGTACATTTTTACACATTCCCGCTAGTGCAGGAACATTAACGCATACATTTTTACGCGTTAGTGGTGCAACAAGTAAATTTTTGTTCCTGCACTAGCTGGAATGCGTAAAAATGTATGCAATGTGGCCCTGACCTCCGAGGTCAGAAAGCTGCCAGCGGGGGACTGGAGCAGCAGAGAGTGACTACAAGGGCACAGGATGGCTACATGGGGCTGGTAGAAGCCCCAGGTAAGTAAAACTCTTTTTTTTTTTGCTTGGACCTTCCCTTTAAGTGTGCAATTAGCACTAAGATAAGATCGTAGTACAATCACATTGTACAGCAAAGGGCAGCTGAGCTTCAAATGTTGTGCTGGCATATCCTAAGAGGCAGCATTTTTTGTTGACAGACTTTGGGTTTAGTAGATGTCCTTGACCTATGGCTCCATATTAGGGATGTTCAGTAAGATGCAAATAGTTCAGAGTTGATCATACATTTATTATCCACTGCATGTTTTCTTTAAAATGTTACTATTGTTATATTTTATGACTGAATATATACAATGATTTTATTTTCTTCTGACATTCAATAGAAGTATTTCATTTGATAATTCTGCTGTTTTGATTTGGAGATCTTTTTTATGTATTTTTTTTCAACTGCACAATATCAGCCCAACAGTCGTGTGAGTTGATTCACCTAATGGTTTGGGCAAACTGCCTGTTTTGCTGGATTGTCGACCAGCAGACCAAACTCAGGCGACAATCAAGCGGTTTGGTTGAGAATGTGTATGGGCATATATTCAAAAAAATGAATATGTTATGGCCAGATTCCGAAGTCTGGCAACTTTGGGTTCTGGCCAGCCAAAATGCAAAGTGCCTGAGTTACAGCAGCCTACAGTGGTTTGCAAAAGTATTCGGCCCCCTTGAAGTTTTCCACATTTTGTCATATTATTGCCACAAACATGAATCAATTTTATTGGAATTCCACATGAAAGACCAATACAAAGTAGTGTACACGTGAGAAGTGGAACGAAAATCAAACATGTTTCCAAACATTTTTTTTTACAAATAAATAACTGCAAAGTGGGGTGTGCGTAATTATTCAGCCCCCTTTGGTCTGAGTGCAGTCAATTGCCCATAGACATTGCCTGATGAGTGCTAATGACTAAATAGAGTGCACCTGTGTGTAATCTAGTGTCAGTACAAATACAGCTGCTCTGTGACGGCCTCAGAGGTTGTCTAAGAGAATATTGGGAGCAACAACACCACGAAGTCCAAAGAACACACCAAACAGGTCAGGGATAAAGTTATTGAGAAATTTAAAGCAGGCTTAGGCTACAAAAAGTTTTCCAAAACCTTGAACATCCCATGGAGCACTGTTCAAGCGATCATTCAGAAATGGAAGGAGTATGGCACACCTGTAACCCTGCCAAGACAAGGCCGTGTACCTAAACTCACAGGCCGAACAAGGAGAGCGCTGATCAGAAATGCAGTCAAGAGGTTCATGGTGACTCTGGACGAGCTGCAGAGATCTACAGCTCAGGTGGGGGAATCTGTCCATAGGACAACTATTAGTCGTGCACTGCACAAAGTTGGCTCTTATGGAAAAGTGACAAGAAGAAAGCCATTGTTAACAGAAAAGCATAAGAAGTCCCGTTTGCAGTTTGCCACAAGCCATGTGGGGGACACAGCAAACATGTGGAAGAAGGCTCTCTGGTCGGATGAGACCAAAATGGAACTTTTTGGCCAAAATGCAAATCACTATGTGTGGCAGAAAACGAACACTGCACATCACTCAAAACTCAAAACACACCATCCCCACTGCCAAATGTAGTGGTGGCAGCATCATGCTCTGGGGTTGCTTCTCTTCAGCAGGGACAGGGAAGCTGGTCAAAGTTGATGGGTAGGTGGATGGAGCCAAATACAGGGCAATCTTGGAAGAAAACCTCTTGGAGTCTGCAAAAGACTTGAGACTGGGGCAGAGGTTTACCTTCCAGCAGGACAATGACCCTAAACATAAAGCCAGGGCAACAATGGAATGGTTTAAAACAAAACATATCTATGTGTTAGAATGGCCCAGTCAAAGTCCAGATCTAAATCCAATCGAGAATCTGTGGCAAGATCTGAAAACTGCTATTCACAAACGCTGTCCATCTAATCTGACTGAGCTGGAGCTGTTTTGCAAAAAAGAATGGGCAATGATTTCAGTCTCTAGATGTGCAAAGCTGGTAGAGACATACCCTAAAAGACTGGCAGCTGTAATTGCAGCAAAAGGTGGTTCTACAAAGTATTGACTCAGGGGGCTGAATAATTACGCACACCCCACTTTGCAGTTATTGATTTGTAAAAAATGTTTGGAATAATGTATGATTTTCGTTCCACTTCTCACGTGTACACCACTTTGTATTGGTCTTTCATGTGAAATTCCAATAAAATTGATTCATGTTTGTGGCAGTAATGTGACAAAATGTGGAAAACTTCAAGGGGGCCGAATACTTTTGCAAGCCACTGTATGTCAAAAATGAATTGATGCCAGCGGCTCTGGCTCATCCCCCTGTCTCCCTCCTCTATCCAGTCGGCCAATAATTAAAGGACAACTGAAGTGAGAGGGATATGGAGGCTGCCATATTAATTTCCTTTAATACAATACCAGTTGCCCGTCTGTTCTGTTGATCTTTTGCCTCTAATACTTTTAGCCATAGACCCTTAACAAACATGCAGCAGATCAGGTGATTTCTGACATTGTCAAATCTGACAAGGTTAGCTGCATGCTTGTTTCTGGTGGTATTAAGACACTACTGCAGCTAAATAGATCAGCAGAGCTGCCATATAACTATGGCAGCCTCCATATTCTTCTCTATTCAGTTGTCCTTTAATAAGTAAATAGAGTACGGGGGCTCCAGCTCCTCCCCACCCCCTCTCCCCACTGACAGCTGGTATCCTTACCCACCCTGTATCTTCCCCTGGCCCACTTCCCCACTACCGCTCGTAACTGCATGGAAGTACTGAGAGAAGCTGGGATTCGTGCCACCACTTTCATTGCCATAGGTGGGCACTGTAGAGTGGGTGCTGGCAGAAGCCATGTCTGCAGCGTTCCTGCTGCCTACTCCTCCAAGTGCTTCCTTGTGGTGACAAACGACTCGGGTGTGCGAAGGGAGATGGAGAGTGGGTAGGGATACCAGACCTGCGGCTGCCAGAGGTTATAGGAGGGGGCAGGGGGAGGAGTCAGAGCTGGCAAGGGGAGCAAGGAGAGGAGCCAGAGCCGCCAGCATCAATTCATTTCTGACATTGGCCACTTCGCATTTTTGGCCAGCCAGAACCCAAAGTGGCCAGGCTTCGGCTTCTGGCTGTATCAAATACAGCGATGTAAACACACAGTTTGTATATATCCAAAGTACCTGCTGGATAAACAGGCAGTGGAAGTGGGGCACTGGCTCACTTTCAGAGAGCTTCTTCCGAGACAAAAATTCCATTCCATTTTTTAGGATCCATTCATACTGAATCAGTTGATATCAGTTATTACTGAACAGGCAACTGGTGTGCAAGGTAATGTCCATGTTTCCCTATGTCTCAGTTCACATTAGATGCATCTTAACTGACGTTTTTTCACAATGCACTGCTATGGAACAGCTAATCAAAATGCATCCATTTTTCAGCATTCAGTGTAAAAGAGGCCTTATGCTAGGTACACACAATGCAATTTTCTGATAGATTTACTGTCAGATCGATTATTTACAACATGTCCAATCTGATTTTCAATTTAATTTGAACAAGCAATCGGAAAGCAGATCAGGCATGTTGGAAATAATCGATGGGACAGTAAATCTGAAAGAAAATTGCATCATGTGTACCTAGCATTACAGCCTTCAGTTGTCTTTAGCGAGCCTGTGTTCCCTGTGGCCCTGGATTTCTGTTCTACGCCGACAGGCTTGGAAGTTGGACCCCACATAATTCAATGTGTTGTACATTCTCAGATGCTTCTTTGTTTACAGAGTAGTTATGTGGGATACTATAGCCTTTATTTTTTGCTGTGTGATTAACTGTGCTTCCCTGTGAGCCCTTCAAATGCAGGTTACTAGCTTGATTTTGTTTGACTGCTACAAGCAATAACACAAGGCATACTCACAAAGCCCCTAAAGAGAGAGAACCGAGAGCCCAATATAGTGTAGTAAGTATTAGTAAATGGGTTAATGATACGAGTACAGAAGTCTACTCACAAACCAGGGTTACCTCCAGGCAACCACTGTATAAGCAGGTGAGGAGATTATCCTGTCCTAACTCAGGAATAAGAAGTCGTTCTCTGTAGAAAAGAAAGGGGTTTCCCCCTCCACTAGGGGTGGATATGGATTATAACGTAATAGAGAACAGAGGCGCCAAAAAGAATAAAATCAGTTCTTAAAATGTTTAAAAATGCTTAGGAGGCAGTGGCGGACATACCTTTTGCAAGCAGACACAACAAGCTGTGTATTCAAGATAAAGTAAAATTTATTGGTACACTCCAGGGGGTTATTCGCAAACGTTCCACAGGCCTATACCCGCTTCATCAGGCAATAGAAAGTTGGAGAACAAAAACAGCATTAAGTCCGGATAACACCTGGCGCCTCAGTTGCATTTTTCCCACAATTCTGACTAAAGTTTATAGACAATTGTGTTTAATTCACACTGGTACTTAAAGAGACCCTGTAACAAAATGTTCATCCTTATTTCTTCTATCCTATAAGTTCCTATGCCTGTTCTAATGTGGTCTGGCTTCCTGCAGCTTTTCCTACTTGCACCGTGACTGTATTATCTCTGTTATATGATCTAATCTTCTCTCCTCTGCCGGGCTGAGGCAGTCAGACTGGAATGTGCAGGGCTGCTTGTGATTGGATAAAAGCTATACACACCCTTTCCAGGCCCCCTGCAGGCTCTGTATGACTCACACACTCTGCTTATGTGAGCCTATCACAAGCTGGTTAGTATGTTTGTAAACACTGCCTAAAACTGTTATTTACAAGCCAGGATTGAAGCAGAGAGTGGCAGAAACAGCACAGAGGGGCCCAGGAGAACATAATGAATAGAATGGTATGCCTTTTGTTGTAAAAATTTTAGAGTACAGATTCTCTTTAACCTCCCTGGCGGTTTATTTATTTTGCCAGGGAGGCTGCAATGTGTTTTTTTTTTAATTAAAAAAAAAATATTTCATGCAGCCAACTGAAAGTTGGCTGCATGAAAGCCCACTAGAGGGCGCTCCGGAAGCGTACTTTCGATCGCCTCCGGCAATCGAAAGTAACAAGATAGGCCGCAATGAGCGGCCTATCTTGTTTCGCTTTCCTCGTCGCCATGGCGACGAGCGGAGTGACGTCATGGACGTCAGTCGACGTCCTGACGTCAGAGCCGCCCGATCCAGCCCCTAGCGCCGGCCGGAACTGTTTGTTCCGGCTGCGCTGGGCTCGGGCGGCTGGGGGGACCCTCTTTCGCCGCTGCACGCGGCGGATCGCCGCGGAGCGGCGGCGATCGGGCAGCACACGCGGCTGGCAAAGTGCCAGCTGCGTGTGCTGCTTTTTTCAGAACCGAAATCGGCCCAGCAGGGCCTGAGCGGCGACCTCCGGCGGCATACCCCGAGCTTAGCTCGGGATTACCGCCAAGGAGGTTAAAGTGGATCTGAGATAAACTTTTACACATTGCATAATTGTGTTCCTTTCATATAGTTTATAGGACATTCCTCAAGCCAAATACTTTTTTGTTTTAATACTCTAATTCCCTATAAAATAAACAAGCCTCACCCCCACAGCTTTTCAGAGTGCCTTGGCATTTTCAGTCAGTAGCAAGGGCTTACAGGAGCTCAGTCTGGGCAGGAGGAGGGGGAGAGGTTACTAGCCAGAGATTTCAGAGGCAAAGGGGAGGAGGGAGGAGGAGAGGGGAGTGAATTTACACACAGGCAAGCTGATATCATCTCCAGCCCTTAGCCTGTGACAATGTTACAAACAGAACATGGCTGCCCTCATTGTATCACAGGAATAAATAAACTTTTGCAGCTAGATATGCTGTATAAACGATCTAAACTTTAGATAAGATATATAGACAAGTTACTTGTTATACTTAGTTTTTCATCTCGGATCCACTTTAAATGGTAAACAGTCCGTTTCTGTTCCGTTGCCATTCAGTTCTACCCCCCCCCCCCCCCCCCCCAAGTGTATTTTTCTGGCTAGAACAGTTAGTTTTTTTAGCCAGTGTGTTGTTAAGGATCGATTTCTAATTGCCCCCAATGAAGTGCATTAGCCTCCGTTTCCGTTTCGCTGGGCCCTGCTGTCCGGAAAAAAACAACAACTCACTGTAGCACCAAACTTGCAGTCCGTTCACCAGAGAATGCGGTACAGATCCATTCAAACGGACGAATGTAAAGGATAACATTGGATCCGTTTGCATCTGTTCCGCTACGATCTGCGAGCAGAATGCTTTTAATTGCCAGTGTGAACCGGGTCTAAGATTCCTATGAGATCAGCAGAAAAGCTCAAACCAGTCTTTCTGGTACCAACAGCCATGGTGTGTTGTTCTAGTGCTTGATGTAAACATTAACTGAAGATCTTAACCAATTGTGTATGATTTTGTGCACCACAATCTTGTCACAACTGGCTGCTTAGAGAATTAGACTTTTTTTTTTTTTCTTTTTTATTAAGGCAGGGCTCACACTTATCAAAAATCGTTTGCACATTGTGAATTTTAGAAAACGCATTTGCAGCACATGCAAGGAAAGTCTATGGACATTCACGCCTCTGTCTGAAAATTACATTCAAATTGTGTATCAAAAAAAAAAAAAAAAAAAGTACGGCCGCATACATAAGACGCAAGCAAACGTGAAAAATTGAATGCGAAATACGCTAGCGGTTTTCGCATTGAGTGGACCCTGACTTAGTACTCCATAAGCATGAATGCCACAATTCAGTTATTGTAAGTAAAGGTGAATTTGATTAACAAAGAAAACCACGCACCAAGACACACTTTTACCTTCATTTTATTCTTATAAAAAACACATACATCTTACTTAGAAAGCACAAATATGATAAACAGCAAGAAAAAAAAATGCAGGGTATTGTGTGCAATTGAACCACTGTACAGTCTGACCTACTTTCTGTAACAGCCCATTACACCTCACATATGGGAATACTCAGAATGAGAACAGATTATGAAGTCCAGTGTATGTATGACTTTAGCTCTTCACGTTTTGTATTAGCAGAGACTGTGAACTGTCAATGCTGTATCAGAGTTATATGCAGACGAGGTCAGCTCTGGGAACTGCCAATGTGGCATCAGCATTAAACATACCAGATAGGCAAAGTTCTACATTAAAATAAATAATCAAAATAACTGTGTCAGGAAGTTAATACGGAAACTGTCAAACTCTGTCTCCCAAGTTGCATATTGGCACAGAAGCAGTGAGGTCAAATGCAACAAAATCAAACTCCTATAGCTTCACAACTGTGCATATGGTTTGTGGCCCGGGTGTATAAATTATTTGTCAAATTATCTACTTTGTGACAGGTGCTCTTCAATCCATTTACAGTAATTACATGTGTGATGTCCAGTCACACAATTAAGTATTAGATCACTATAAAATGTGCCTGTACCAGCCCAGGACTGGCCATGCACAGGGAACTAATGGTCTGCAGCTCAAATTTTACTCAGCTACTGTATTTTCTTGCAGCATGAAGTCCTTTGCTTCTCTCCCTCCTTTTTCCATAGATGTAATATTATGCTTTGCGCATGTGATAACCACCCAAAATGTGCACCTAGCTTTACATATAGCAGAACACCATGGAAAAATATTATTTTACATAACAAATGAGTGGTGCCAACACTTTTATTAAAATTATATAAAATAAAACTTTCATGTATATTCGCCATAACTAGTTAATTCATAGTTGCAGTAGAAATCTGAATAGTAGCTGTAAATCATACACAACAAGTGAACGTTTGTCTGTGTCACTTACTCTTCTAGTTTCTAGTGTCGCTGTCAGTCATCGAGTGATACCACTAGTGAATATTTATTTTTATTAGATTTAATAAAACCCTTAGCATACGTGTTGTTGTTACTAATGCCTAATACACACGATTACATTTTCTGGCAGATTTCTTGCCAGATTGATTATTTCCAGCATATCCAACCTGATTTCCAATCGATTTTCCATTTACTTCTATGAAAATAATCGATCGGACATGCTGAAAATAATTGATCTGGCAAGGAGTCTGCCAAAAAAAAAAAAAAATCTCATAGTGTGTACTGTACCTAGCATTAGACTTATTTTTGGGTATCTTGGGGTAGGCACTAATGCAGTTTGCTGCTGCTGTTTTCTATCACATCCTTTTGCTATAAATACTGGTGAGCACAACAACTTCACTTTAAAAATATTGTGTACTTTTCAAGTGTGGACATTGTTGGTATTATAAGCAAGTCTCACCCTTGTGGTTGCTGTGGTTCTGTAAAAGCAACTGCACAGAGCAGAGCTGGTAGAACTAGAGGTTAGTCAACCTAACGCTCCGTAAAGTCACACAGGCACACTTAGGTAATCCGATTTTCTTTACAGGTCTACTACATCAATTGACCAATCGACCAATTGACCAATCACTACCTTTAACTCTCTGTGCCCTTCTTACTAGTGATATCTGGTATCTACTCTGGGGCAGAAGTGTCCTATGTGGATGAGCAGGAGACAGTTCTATCAAAGACTGGGTGAAAAAGTTTCACAGTATTGTGAAAAATGGTAGGAAACACTATAGCACTGCACATTTTTTTTGCATATGGTTCGCAGTATGTACAGTGGCAGCATCAACCAGTGGTCATATGCAACTTGACAGGGGATTGCTGGAATGCACCATTTCTTGTGGCCCCCCCAAAATGTACAGCAGCAGCTTGAGAACATCATGTACCTGTAGCTATAAGCTGAGAGGTAGGAAACAACCACACCTACTGGTGGCATCACAGCTCCAAAAATGTGCACAAACTACAAGCTAACTGCAAGTGCTGCTCTTTGTTCAGTTTTGAGTCCAGCACTTAGCTCACCTGGTGCAAAGTGATGTAAGTGAGAGTGCATACTTTGTGTTCTAATGCAAAGAAACCTAAAACTGGGGTAGTTATTATAGGCAAAACTGGGGTAGTTATTACAGGCAAATCTGTCACGAAACACCAAAAGAAGCAGCAGACAATCCCACAGAAGATCCCTGGATAAACCAGGACTTTTGGGATACCTAAGCAATCCTTTTCTTCCTTATTGAGAGGCACATGCTGAAACATCAGGCACAAGCTTTTCTTTCAGGGACAACATTGAGGATTGATCATGGTCCTCAAGTCTACCAAATCATTTCCCCCTTTTCTTGACTATTCTACAGTCAAGCGTAATGCTTGTGGGGCTTCTAACAAATAGTATCAGGTGTGATTATGTAAACCCTATTAGTTTCTTAGCTACCCACCATTGCCCTTGGCAACCAAACATAAAAGTGGGACTCCAGGTAAAACTAAAAATACAGCTGAAAGTTGCAGAGCTGTCATCCTCTGACAATGGCAGTCACATCTTCCAATCACTGCATTCATTCCATTGAATGAACACAAGAAGTAAAAGTTATGTCAGCCATCTTAAAAAAATAAATAAAAAAAAGGCTCACAGCGCTGGGGCATATATTTGTAAATAGGGGCGAGTGCTGTGAGATGAAGATGTTGAAGGAATTGACATCAGAGTGTTAGCGTACAGCAGCCAGCAGATACACATAACATCTCCAAATAAAAGGAGGCATTTAGTTCCACAAATAAATGGAGGCATTTAGTTCCACAAATCAATCATAAGGGTGAGCCCCACAGCTAATGTCAAGGTCAATCTCAATCTGGGGTTTCTAAGCTAACAGGTGAATGCCAAATAATGACTGCATGCTTAATTTGGACACACATCTGGATAGACTAAGAACTTGTGAATGGATCTAAAATTGCCCACTGGGCCAGAGGCCCTAATCCTTGTCGGATGTACATAAGGGATACCATATGTGGGCTTAACATTAGTGAAGACAGTCCTACATAGTAGTAATAAAGTGAAGTACTCCCCTCTGGCAAGCTCCAGGCAAACCCATCAGTCAGCTTGACCCAGGTGCATTCCCCTCTTTCTGCCTCATTCCATCATCATAGTGATGCATTTCCTTGCCCACCTTTCCTTCTCAAGCCATGCAAAGGCAAGGCGGACAAAAGGCAAGTGACTTCATATGGATCAAGCTCTGGGTGACTGCTTCAAGAGATGGGCCTGCCTTGAGCTTGCCAGAAGGGATTACTCTACTTTCTAAATGAGAATCCACATATGGAAAACATTGGCAGTAAATACAGCCATCATACTACGAGGGGTTGGGTTTACTAATGTGAACGCTAATACAGGGCCACTTTCACAGCAGGGGAGGTAGGTGGTATGTGTGTGTGTGTGTGTGTGTGTGTGGTCTGTTAGTGCATACCAGTCTACCGCAAATGATGGCTGACTAAACTCCTCTTATAACCTGCATGTGCAAAACTCACCGGGCTGGCAACCATGCAGCATAAATCAAAAACCTCAGCTCATATGAAGGTAGAATATGCTTCCAATAAAGCAGAGATTGTTGTTTCCACACAGCTATCTTAAGATTTTGCCTGCAGTACCACTGTAAATGAACCCAAAGGATTGCCATTTTAAAATAAACATATACAGCATACTTTAAAGTTGTATATTCTCCTGGATGGCTAAAACTGTAGACTTAAAATAAAAGTGTATAACAAATAAGATAAGTAGTAGCTAAGAGGGTCAGTGCATCTCCATCACAGTTATTCAGAATGAGGAGGCCAAATCAGAAGTGAGTAAAAGGAATGAGTTCATGTCAACAAGAGTCCTGGCAGTATCAGGCTGCATGGAATTCTAAGCTGGTGGGAGATGGAAGTCCCTGTTTTACTGAATGAGAAGGTCATCTCCTAACAGCGACCTCAAGTGGACAAAGGGTGTGGTGTAAACAAGAGAATGCCTATCATGCTGAAAAGTCAACCTATCTTACTGAGAGATTTAATTTCAACACAAAAGCCACCCAGTCCTAGTGAGCTGTCTAATGTTACTGCCATGCTTACCTTAATACCTCTAAGCTGACCATTGTGCTTTTATATTTTAAATACATGTGATTCAATTTTTTTTTTTACACCAGTTTCGTTTCTTGTACATATGAAAACCAGT
This sequence comes from Hyperolius riggenbachi, assembly GCF_040937935.1. Lineage (NCBI taxonomy): Eukaryota > Metazoa > Chordata > Amphibia > Anura > Hyperoliidae > Hyperolius > Hyperolius riggenbachi. Next base: position 121,620,844 of record NC_090654.1, read on the forward strand.
CAGTCAGTCACCTTTTCTGTTGTGTTAGACTTTACTGCTTATAAATCATGCACAAGCTCTTCATACACTGTGCCTACCATTTCCCCTCAAAAGATGCTGCTGACAGGTTTAGTGACAATATAAATGATGGTTGTGTCAGATTATAAATTGTTATTTTAAGTTAAAACTGAGCTCCAGACATCCAAATTACAATAAGGGCACCTCCCTCATCCCTAAGACAGGCATACACTTTCAGATGTGGTAAACTATCGATATCTTCCTCAATAACTTAGCCCCATGCTGTGTGCCCCTGATTAATAATAGATCTCTGAACATCTAATCTAATATCCCTGTGCTGATCACTGCAGTACAAAGCTATTTCTCAGGGTCATGCCACTCCTACTCATGGATCAAGCCCCTCTCGATCGCGCTGATAATGGCCTTCCCTGATCAAATTTCGACTTAAAAAAAACAACTGATCAAACAAGAGGGCATAATTTCGTAATAGTTTGTGGTAACATTTGACATTTAGCTCGAAAGTAATGTCTAAAAAAGCCTGTAGACTGCAGTGCACTGCTGGACAACTTCTAGTCTAGTCCTGTACCCTAACATTCTGGCCCATATCGCCTCCCTCAAGGGCATCTAACAATCACATGACCACGGCTGCAAACACATGCATTCACTAAGCATACTTCTATTATGCCTTACCTATTGATAGGAGATGCCCTTACAATAAATTGGATCCATGTATTCCGGTAACTCAGCTGTCAAGAAAAGATGCACTGTTCCCCAAAGGCGTAAGCATGAGTATTTGTAAACGAAATTTCCCAGTATGAAGCACGAGTAAAAATACAAGTATTCCAGATTACTTTCACCCCAAATCAATCAACCACCTAAAATGTAGAGACAGCAAGGCATGTCCCATTGATTTTCATTAAATTATAGCAGTGAAACTAAAGTGCAGGATTGCTTACGAGGACACATTTCACTCTTGTCCATACTGAAGTTTGATGGCTAACCTATGTGAAGACTTCTGTAATGACAGGACACAGAGTAAAATCTTTTCACTGAAAACAATTCCTAATTTGAAGGAGAATTTAGAGTTTGTGGCAAGTTCCTAGACCCTTTTCATACAGATTTTGAAAGGTGATGGATTCATTCTGAGTGAAGCTGTAGTCTTTGATTAGCAGCCCCCTTGCTTTACAGCAGAGGATCCGATGATCTTAAACATGCTTAACTCCCCACTCGCTCAGCACTTCCAGTCTGTTACGACGGTGCTTTTGCTTTTCATTTTCCTCACTCCATTTTAGATCTTTCAAAGTGTGTTATCATTCGCTCCTGTCAAACACAAATATAAAAACATCTCATTTTCAATGTTAATCATTAAGAGGTTACCATAATCAGATGACAAATATGCTAATTTCTCTAGCGATTATCAAATGGGAGTTAGTATGGTTTAGGTGACCCAGTGAGAAAGTCCATAGGGTACAGTTCACCAATCATAGCAACATCTACAACGTGAAGCATTCTAATTGGCCAAAGAATGTGGGTGTATTACTACAACCTATCTGAAACCTAGAAGTTTGAGAGGGTGCTGTCCACCCAATCATGTTAGTTTAATTATGCTATGGACTTTCTCGATGGGTCATAAACCGTATTAGCTTCATCAGATCTGCCCACTTTTTACTGCATTGTAATACTGTTATATTGAAACCCATATTGAAATGTACGCCCTGGCAGGAATAAACAACAACAAACAGGGCATAGATTTCAATTAACACAGTCCAGAAGAGGTTAGTCAGGTCATACCGCTACATACAATAGTTACCATTAAAGAATAAGCACTCTAATGATATAAATATGCTAACAATCCCAGAATGCCCCCTGAACCATAATGCATTTACAGAGCATACTTAATTTTGTCTCCCGGAGGAGCTCTAAGGACAGCCTGACTGCCTATTCTTTATCTGTGTGTCTACCTTTACCAGCAGTATGTAAATGCTGCATTTTCACCCGAGAGCTGCTGCATGCTGATAGCATTATTTTTCTGTTCCTATAAATTGCCAATTCTTTTGAAGCAGCATTACTTGCACATCTACGATCTAATATCTGCCCATTAAGTCTGAGTTAATCAGTATGCTTTGCAATCTATTTCAATTTTGCCTATACCCAAAACAGCAGTCAGACTTGATGTGCAGATAATTAATACATAGCCTAACTGAGCATGAGTCACAAGAAGATTGGCCTAGGGTGGAAAATGAAAGTATAAACCTTTCCCTCGATGAAGAAGGCCTGAACAGATTGGCTAGTTATTTAACCTGGCAAAAAGGCCACCGTGTCTCAAATAACCAATTTAAGCAAATTTGGTGAGCAGAAAAACCTCTCAAAACACACAATACAGTAAACCACACCAGGTTATACTCTTGATAAGGAAAACTAGAAGGCTGAGGCTTTAGGGGGCAGAGGCACACCAAAACTGGACAGCTGAAGAATAAAAAAAAAAAAAAATGTAAACTGGTCAGATGAAACTTTCTGCGAATGGCCTATACACACGCTAACATAAAGTTGGCTGAGGGGGCACACAACGACCACCTCTCTCGATAATCCGGGGTGTACACAGCAGCCCCCGACCAACCAGCGATCCGCCAGGCTGCTCAACTTGGCCCAGTGATGGGGGAAAGCTTTGCTCTCTCTGCTTGTCCCACCCGCCATGTAAAGTCATACCTGCGCTGCTCCGTCGGCCCTCCGCCCTTCCCCCCACTTATTGCAAAAGAATGCGTCGTAAGCTGACTACAAGTATGTACAGCCTCGACCCAGTGTTGTTCCCCGAGCGATTGGGTGACATCAGTCTAGTGTGTGTACAGGCCTTGAACCACACAGGAGATGAGATCAGAATTTTGCACCAACAGCATGAATTCATGGACCCTGCCTTGTGTCATCGGTTTGGGCTGGTGGTGGTTTGGAATGTTGTAGAACGGGAGATTTATGCTGTGAATATGCAGCTGATGAAACCTTATCAATCTGATTATGCTGATATGATTGCATCACACAATTTCTGCAGACACTTAAAACAGGGGTGGAGGCACCCAATGCATAAAAGATAGGCTAATGAAGCTGTTATTATTATTATTTAGTATTTATATAGCGCCAACATATTACGCAGTGCTGTACAGTGTGTGTATATATATATATATATATATATATATATATATATATATATATATATATATATATATATATATATATATTGTCTTGTCACTAACTGTCCCTCAAAGGAGCTCACAATCTAATCCCTACCATTGCCATATGTCTATATTATGTAGTGTAAGTACTGTAGTCTAGGGCCAATTTTTAGGGGGAGCCAATTAATTTATGTGTATATTTTTGGAATGTGGGAGGAAACCGGAGTGCCCGGAGGAAACCCACGCAGACACGGAGAGAACATACAAACTCTTTGCAGATAGTGCCCTGGCTGGGATTCGAACCAGGGACCCAGCGCTGCAAGGCGAGAGCGCTAACCACTACGCCACCGTGCTGCCCACCGTGCTGCTGTTGATCTTATAAACAGAAAGGTAATATTACCACTCTTGAAGAATTTGTAGCAGTGTATTGAATAAGGTCTTTATATTTGAGCAGCCGAACTGCATCTTATCCCTGAGTCCATGGTGGCCTGGAGGGGGGATTTTATGTGATCAAACAAAAGACCATTTTCAATAGACTGACTTCTTCAAGAAAGGTAAAATAACCTCTTGGTTTATAAGATCAGCTTATTAGCCGATCTTTTATGCATTGGGAACCTCCACCCCTGTCTTAAGTGTCTTGTGTGTGACCTACCAGCTCCTGCTACAGACATGGAAAACAGAGCGGGGACAGTAAGTTTCCCACCTGCTCTGAAGGTGGTTACAAGAATTTGCAACCCACCTTTGTGAGTACAGTATATTCTGGCGTATAAGACTACTTTTTAACCCTTGAAAATCTTCTGAAAAGTCAGGGGTCGTCTTATACGCCAGGTGTCATTGATGCCGGGTGATAGGCGCTATCCTGTTACCGACTCTCAGATCTCGCTGCGGACGACTGTAGTGAAGCGCGCAGGTGCACATGTGTGAGATCTGAGAGGCAGAGAAGGAGGTAAATAGGATAGAAGGTTGGGCCAGACAGGTGAAAAAGGCGTGTTTTATGGGCACAGCGCAATCTATTCTTCCATACCGCTCTGATAAATAGGTAGACAAGGAGAGCTAACCAATCCACTTAGGGAGAGTTGACCAATCCAACCAGTCAATCGCCTGTATACTGTTATATACTGGGTACCACATACAGTACAGCACCAGTATCTGTTCATACATAGCACCAGTATATGATTTTTTTTTTTATTTTTATTTGGTGTGCGTTGGAAGAGGGGGGTAGTCTTATACGGCGAGTATATTCCAAACTCTACATTTGAGCTAGAAAAGTTGGGGGGTCGTCTTATACGCCCAGTCGTCTTATATGCCGGAATATGTATGTACATCCTTAGCATTTTGCTTTTCCGAATCTTACACGATTCTGCAACATTGGGCTCCTGGTCTCCTTTTGACTTTTAAAAGAGCCTAGGGTTGTTACAAACACAGGAACCATCGACATAAGCTAACAGATTGATAAAGGAATGTTTATCATCTCTTAAAAATCATGCCATGAAGAATTGAGGCTGTTTCACGAGCAAAGCAAGGCCCTACCTGGTATTCGTGTAAGAGTTTAAGTAATGCTGTCACACACAGACATGAGCAGCAGTGGGAATGTTCTGGTCTGACTGACTTCATGGGCCTTTTACACAATGCTGGTAGAGGAAGAGCACATAAACAGCAGGAAAATGGGTTTCTTATGTATCCTCAAGAAAGTATAATCAATTATACATTATAACTGCAAAATAGATGTTGGCTATTTGGGGCCGATTAAGTATATTTATTTTATAACTTAACAATTAAGATGAGAATTTAGTAATACACATAGCAGTTGGTGTTAAACTGTACTCCCTGCACTGCCCCCCATCTCTATGTGTAAAAAGTTATCTCAGAGAAGGCATTTACTCCATAGAGTTAAAGTGAATCCAAGGTGAACCTAACGTGAAGAAACAGATATTTACCCACAAAACGAAATATAGAGAAAGTCGGACACAGAGAGCCCAATATAGTGTAGTATGTACTGGTTATGGATGGATAGTGACAAAGTATCGTTCTACTCACAAACATGGGTTACAACTCAGGCAACCACTGTAGATGCAGGCAGAGGCGCCTGTGATAGAGGCGCTTGGCTTAGTCCTAGACCTGCACTGTTTTATACTCCATTCCGCCACTGCCTCCTCTGCTTTTAAAGATTTTAGCTATTTTTATCCTACTGGTGCCTCTGTTCAGTTCTACATATTTACCCACAAAGATCCTTCAGAGGCATCCTACGTCTTCCCCCAGACCACCGGGGCTGCCCAAGACCCTCCCAAAGATCGCAACCACGCTCCTCTTCATGCATAAGTGCAGCCGTACTGCATAAAGAGGAACACGGTCACTATCAGAAATCTGAATTTTTTTTTGGGGGGGGGGGGTCCTCACGTGGCAACGGTGGGGGGCCAGGAGGATATGGGAAGCGTCTGCAGGATTCCGGAGGCTTCCTTCTTCTTTGGTAAGCGTCTTTTTTTTTTTAGCCTCAGGTACACTTCAAGCCATGAACACATACTAGACGAAACTCTTGTGAAGTGGACGATAACGACCTACTCTGCCGAGAAGCTAGCCTGTGTAGAAGGTCTCCCATTCCTGCCCCCCGCTAGAATCAGCCTGGCGGATCAATATGGCCAATCGCTAACCGAGAGCATTGTTTTCCCCACTCACCCCGCCCACTGTGTAACGTCACTTAGCCCTCTGCTAGCCTGCAGTGAAGTTTCTGTACAGTGATGGCCCTGCAATATCGCTTGGGAGATCGAGTCCCGCGCCTCATCAAGCTTTATGCCTCTCACATGTGTTCCAGGCTTCAGAACAAGAATGAATGGAATGCAGGAAATGTGGTTTTCAGTAAGCAAGATAGCAGCCACAGTGGCACAGATACAATACATTTGCAGTTCTGACCTGCCCAGTGAGAGGACAATGTACATCAGTAAAACAATGTTATTAAGGGCCCTTTTCCACCAGCGCGTTTGCGCTGGCTGAATCGCAAAAACGCAAACCGCTAGCGATTTTACATAGCATAGCAAAATCGCGGCCCCGAACGTCGGGGAATCGGCGGTAATTGCGATTCAGCAATCGCTAGCGTTCAGCGTGAACGCTAGCGATTGCAAGTGGAAAAGGGCCCTTAGGTGTGTAGAACATGGAAGGGATGGTTACTTCAAGTTTGTTTTAAACCACTGAGCAACTCTGCACAACTACAATATTCCTAACTCTGGGTGTATTCCTTGCTTCGGCAATTGAGCCTCGTAAAGTCTGACTTGTGCTTCTGTTCATGTGTAAGATTTTTGGATGACTCAGGCTGGCTGAACACATGACTGTCACAAGTTCTGCTTTCAAGGCTTGAAATATAACCAAAAGATACTGACCTCGTCTGAATCTAATAAAGCTGGGAGAGCGCTGAAAGAGAAAACAGAGCATTACATTCAGTTTATACAGCATGCCATGCCAGGCTACAAATGATTCAATGAGACACTGAAAACTTAGTTATCTTATGTAAAAAATTATAATAGCTTTAGGAATAATCTGTTGAAGGTTGCAGAAGCTCAGAATAAGAAAATAAAAATAAAGACATGGATTAGGCTACATTCACAGTGGCGCATTGCGACATAACGGCTGCTTTGTGATGCGGTCTGCCATACTGCAACATTCATAGGGTGGTGGGTGCGTTGTGATATAACGGCGTGTGGCATGGTAACACGCTGCATGCAGTGTGATACCGCAAAATGCGCGTTGATCGTGAAGCATACTTTTAATTGACTGTATGCTTCACCATGTGTGATGCAACATACTGCTAATATACGGTGCCGTTTTCCTGATTCACTGCATTCCTGCTGTCACAGGGAACACAACGCAATGGCCACTGTGAACCTAGTCTAAATAAAAAAAAAAAATAAATCTACCCCATTTTACACCAATTACCCCCTCCCTGTGTTTAAATTCGCATTTCACACTCATTTGAGCTATGTTTGCATTGCGTTGTGTTTTTCGAAAGTAGCATTTGTCACTCTGCTACAAATGAGACTGTGTTTCCATTAAATTTGCATACACGTGAGCACAGAAGATGCCGACCTGGTGAGGTCAGCATCTGCAACAAAAGGGATCCTGGGACACCGGAGCTGCGGTGAGGGACAAATAGGCTGCCAGGGGCAGGATGAAGACCCCGGTAAGTAGATCTTATTTTTTTCTTTTCCAGCTTGCACCACCTGTCCTTTAACTGATACGTGTAATGCTTAACCCGTCGTGAGACAGGTTAGTTTTACCCTACTGATGATGTGGTGTCGCAATAGTAATCCTGCTCAGCACGAGAGGAACCGCAGGTTCAGACATTTTATGTAAATACAAGCCACTACAAGAAGATGAACTAAATTTTAAAAAAAAAAGCATTTAAAATAACCTTGCAAGATATCATTTTATTTTACTAGCAAACATTTCATGATAGTAGTCTTGTCTGAACTCTGTGCCTGCCTATTCTAGATAATCTGGGGGAAAGCTGCAACTTGTAGTCATCCTGAAAACAAAACAAAACAGTTATGCGACTGCCTGACAACTAATTATGATGCACTGGACTATGAAGCTCGGCCTAGGGCTATGCATATTCATTCTCCACTTCTGCGATTTATAGATGAATTCATGCACCATTTTGAAATGTGGAACTTCATTTTCAGCATTTAGTTGAAAGATCGAGACCAGTCCCATGACTGCTACACCATCCTCTGAAAATAAGAGGAAAATGTAATCTACTACTATCCGTAATAGTTGTGGGTCCAGAGGGGCTAGGGAGTGTGTTTAGGTTTATGCCTAGAGTTATGGTTTACCACTAATTCTGGTCAAAAATTAAAAATCTGTGGCACCAATATAAATTCAAAACATGGTATTTATTTGGTGAAACATTGAAAACCTTCAGTTGTTGGTTATGAATGGAGCATTTGGTGCACCTAGACAGAATACCGACATCTGACTCCTGTCATGCACTTTATTACACACAATACATATGCGCTTTGAATCCTATGGGAGAAAAGCACTTTACAAATTGTATTATGAGAGTAATCCTGTTTTGAGCAGTTTCAGTCAGCACTAACATTCTGTAAACACAATCAGAGCTTTACACAAGGTGATCTGTGCTGGCACTCAATCGGCATTTATCAGTCAGTAATACTCACACATCAGTGACCGAAGAAGGGATGTTCTCCTCCACCCACTTTAAATCCTCCTCCTGCCAAATAGACAACAAGCATTACTGAAAGCCATTGTTCAAGTAACATTTAAAGAGACACTGAAGCGAAAAAAAATATATGATATAATGAATTGGTTGTGTACTATGAATAATTACTAGAAGATTAGCAGCAAAGAAAATATTCTCATATTTTTATTTTCGGGTATATAGTGTTTTTTCTAATATTGCATCACTCTATAATATGTGCAGATTACACAACACTCAGCATTTAAAATGAGTCTTTCAGAGCAGTCTGTGAAGTAATGAACTCTCCTCTAGCAGAGGAAAAGTAAACAGTTCAATTACAGTTGAGATAATAAAAGTCAGATAACAGTACTCTCCATGACTAAGTTAGTTGGAGAGCTTAATAGCTTTTTTTGCATAGAGATAACAACTGGAGTTTCTCAACTCTTCCTGTACTGGAAACAATTAGACTGATGTATGTGATCTTAATGTTTTTTTTCTTAGCTGTACTACACATACAAATCATAATATCATCATTTTTTTTCCGCTTCAGTATCTCTTTAAAGGAAATCATTTGGTAAAGATAATGCACTCAATTCTTAAAATAACATTTAATATCATAACTAGATGTACTTGTCTATCTTTTACCAGGTTTACATGTATATATATATATATATATATATATATATATATATATATATATATATATATATATATATATATATATATATATATATATATATATATATATATTGCCACCATATTACTGAGCCCAATACTACCTATGGGCATCTTACTACCATTAGGGGCACATCTGGGGCACCTTACTGCCTAATGGGAAATTCTGCCGCATTACCTGTATGTATTGGAGAAAAACTGCGCTCCCTCAATACCCTCCTTTTCCGACAAGCATATTATCTAGCTTAGGCCATGCACCCTTCAACCTCGCATCTACATTTACTCCTCACTAAATAACCCAATCACGCACTGCCTGTACATATACAGTACTGTATACTTCCCCCACCTCTTGTTTAACACAGCCAGGACTTTTGCAGGAGCAGGGTGAGCTGTTTTTCAACTATACCCTGCGCTCAAATTTCCCAGCACCATTTTTGAATGTATGTTGGTCAGAGTCAGGTACAGACACTAGTGGCCAGATGTTACACTAGTCAACATCAATTTACATTAGGAGTGACAAAAATCTCTCCTCCAAAACTCACTGAGTAAAGGCAGCAACTGAAGTGTGGCAACAACTGCTCCAAATGCAAGCCTTTTGCTAGTAATCAGCAGAGTTGAAACATGCAGCAAATAGTCACAACCGCTAATTCCTGTGATAAAGACACCTATGGGAAATGTTCCTATCAACTATTTCACACACAAAGCAAGAAGCTATGACAAGGCTCTAAGAAGTTGAAGGTAACATTATTAACCACGGCTGTGGAGTTGGAGCAATTTTGGTTACCTGGAAGTCGAATGTTTCATAAACTGAAGAGTCGGATGATTTTTATACCAACTCCACAGCCCTGGTAAATATTAGATTAAGGAGTCTGAGCCGGAGTCGGATGAATTTTGTACCGACTCCACAGCCCTGTAACCATCTCTAGTCCTTCTTAGTGTGGATGAGATGTTAGTACTTTAATACGGCTAATACTGTCTTTAAACATTCTCTCTGTATCAAACACTTCCTAGGAAAGTTTTTATTTACAAATATGCAGTTATACAAGGTAGAAGCAATCCACACAAAGCGTATATTCTGTGTCAAGCATCCTTAACCTTCCTTGAACAATACAAATCAGCTTAATGAGTAATGTAGACTTACAGCTTTGGAAACTTTTGTGTTTCCATTTGTTTCTGGTTTTGAACTTCTCATTTTCATGCCCTCTGTGGAAAAAAACAAACATATATAGATACACAACTATACATCTGGGAGAATAGGGATGCCTTTTGTCACAGCTATATTTCTTCTGCCATTGAAAAACAATGGTAGTACCATACATATTCATTAAAAAATAGGTATCATTTTTACAATATATGTTTAATCTACACACATATAATTGAACAATTCAGAGCTAATATTTTTGTGTGAGGCTCTTGTTATTCTAGCATTCTAACATTCCACCCTTCTTAGTCATGATACCACGCCTGCTGGCTCATGAGCTTATTTGCTATAACCCTAAATGATGGATGCATTGTGGTCTGTGATACATTTATATGCACAGCTATAAAATGAAATCATCAAACAATCCTTATTAGTTCTACACCTGAGACTATCTGTGAAAATCTCAATGGGCAGCATGCAGCACCACGCTTCTTCAAGCAGTTTCCAGTTCCTGTGTCTTCCCATGCACACTGCATCCCACACCCCACAGAGACCTCCTCTGAACATTCACTGGCTTGTGCTTTACTCCCTTTCTGCACTCTGTCCACTCACATCTATAGACTACCTCCTCCCCCATCCACTGTCGTAACTCCCCTCCCCCTTATGCAAACAGCATGTCTGGCGCTGTCGTTCTACGCCACTTCGGTACTCCCATGCTGTCATCTCTTCCTGCTCCTTCCTGCCCTACCACCTCCTGATGAGATCTCTCCGTTTCCTTCCCCATTACAATGCAATCATGTAGTTGTGACAGACAAGACACAGAACATTTAAATTGCACATAGACCTAGCAGACTCAACGTGCCAGAGCTGCAGCCACTAGGGCGCTCTCAATAGGCAGTAGTAGTGTTAGGGAGTCTTGCCTAGGTCTCCTTACTGAATAGGAAAAGCCGAGACTCGCACTCTTGTTTCCTGTGTCAGAGGTAGAGCCCAACATCAGTACACTATCCAGCCATCCAGATGTAGTGTGGAAATAGTGGAGGGTTAAATAGTTTGGCCTGGTATGTTATTTGCCCATCACTTCATCTGCCCATCACTGAAATCTCCTTATCAATACAAACTAATAACCACTGGAATCTCATTGTTTTAATCTTCTACATTTTATCCACCAATGTATTTACGTACAATTAAATCTGGATGTTACTGCAGTCTGCCTATCACTACAATGATCATAGAAAGAAAATAACTAGATCTACCTATCACTTGATTTGTCTATAACTGTAGGTCACACTTAAAGAGAACCTGAACTGAAAATAAAAAGTCAAAATAACCATACACAGGTCATACTTACCTCTTGCGTAGTCTACTCCTTAAAGGGATACTGTAGGGGGGTCGGGGGAAGATGAGTTGAAGTTACCCGGGGCTTCGAATGGTCTCCCACAGACATCCTGTGCCCGCACAGCCACTCCCCAATGCTCCAGCCCCGCCTCCGGTTCACTTCTGGAATTTAAGTCTTTAAAGTCTGAAAACCACTGCGCCTGCGTTTCCATGTCCTCGCTTCCGCTGATGTCACTAGGAGCGTACTGTGCAGGCACAGACCATACTGGGCCTGCGCTGTGCGCTCTTGATGACATCAGTGGGATCGAGGACACGGCAACGCAGGCGCAGTGGTTTTCTGACTTTAAAGTCAGAAATTCCAGAAGTGAACCGGAGGCGGGGTCGGAGCATCGGTGAGTGGCTGCGCGGGCACAGGATGTCTGCGGGGGAACGTTAGAAGCCCCGGGTAAGTTCAGCTCATTTTCCCCCGACCCCCCTACAGTATCCCTTTAATCTCCTTCTCCTTTCCTGCGTTTCATTTGTCCACTGTGATCAGTGGATTTCTCCGTCCTCCATTTTAAAAATGGCCATTACCCCCTTACAGCTTCCTGGTGGTCAGCACACTGTTAAACTGTAATATCTATCGCTTGAGATATATGGGAACATGTACATTACCATGCACATTCAGTTGTAACTGACATCTGCTGATATATAACTGACAGCAACTGGCATATTTCAGTTCTGGCAAAATATTGTCAGAACTGGAAGGGATCACTGTTAAGCTGGCCACTAACAGTCCAATTTCTAGCGAAAAATCGTTCGAGCGATCACAAATTCTGATCAGATGAAAAATCGTTCACTGCACCATCAACTAACCAATCATTGCTTCCTATCTATCACGACCACCAAGAAAATCCAAATTTTCGTTCGACGAAAATTCATTCGGGCGCCATTTTTTTCACTCGTTCATAATCGATTGTGTCCATCAATGGAGATTATTTACAACCAATCCGATCAGAATTTCTGATCGCTTGAACGATTTTTCGCTAGAAATTGGACCGTTAGTGGCCAGCTTAAGAAGAAAATGGTGAGCCTCTGAATGGAACTGACAGTGAGGTTAGTATGTAATAAACATTTGCAACTACGTCATGTGTTTATTTTAAATAATTTTACTCGCTTCAGGTTCCCTTTAAGGTGGCCACACACCATACAATTAAAAGATCCAATTTTTCCCCAAGTTGATCATTACGATCAGTTATCCTGAAAAATCGAGAGCTTTTCTTTGTTTTTGATTGATAAATCCGATCCGATTCCCCCTTTTTTTACTTTTGGAAATTCAATGTGTTGAAAATTTCAGACCAGCTTAATCAAGAATTTTATGGTGTGTGGTGGATTTTCAATTACTTGATATACAGTTCCAACCAATTCTTTCTGAGCTTTTAATTATTTTATTCATGATTGTGGAAAAATTGAACATACGTGTGGTACATTGGTCAGATTTTTGAATTGTTACAATCAGTCAGAAAAATGGATTGCTATTCTTGAATTGAACAGATATTTAAAAAAAAAAAAAAATGTATGGTGTATGGCCACCTTTACACAGTAAACAGATCTGTATATAGCAAGACCACTTACAAAGTTTAACATCTTTTCCAAATGTAGCGCCTGACTTCAGTCTACAGCACTCTGGAACACAGTGCGCAGATAAATAATAGGTGGTGAATTGAGGACCACAACAAGCCTTGAAACTTTGCTATGGTATGCTAGGCTGCTTACTTCCCCATCCATTTTATTTTAAGAGTTTACTCATTTCAATATAAGAGCTTCAATTTGCTCTTGCCCGATGTGCCCAAATAAGCAGTTTTCTATATTACTAATCACCTCTAAAGGTGGCCACACACACTATGCAATTTTTTATTATTTATTTTCAATTCAAGGTTTACAATCAATTTATCTGATTGTAACATTTAAAAAAATCTGACCAATGTACCACACGTGTTCAACTTTTACCCAATTATAAAAAAAAAATGATTGAAAACGCAGAGAAATTGCTCGGGAGTGAATATATACATAAAAATTGACTGGAAAAATCCAGCACTCCCAATCGACTTTTCTAATAAAAATGCAATTGTTTTTATTGAATTGCCATAAAATCGGATAATTTTATTGTATTATGTGTAATACCCTTATTATTGTTATCATTGATCATTGGAAGATGAACTCTGCACCTGTTCTGCAGTTACAGTGACCCTGAGCGGAGAATAAATTGTTGATATAAACTATTGTATCTATCCTCCTACTCCTAAAATTATTACCTTTAAAAATAAATAAATAAATAAATCCACAGTTTTATTTTCAATTTAAAATCTGAAAAAGTAGGGTTTGTCTCAGCTGAATGACAGATTCCACACAGTCTGACACAGATCTAAGCCAATGAGCTTAGAAGCTGTTCTTTGCAGGAAAAAAGTTCTATGGCTGTAATTCCTTATCAACGAACTGTCATTTGCATACCTAAATGTTTAACTCATTCAAGCAGAAAGAAACAAACACAGCCTAGTTAGGGCTCTTTTCCACTATGAAATGCGATCGCAATTGCTATTGCGATCGCGTTTCAATTTCCACCATGCGATTGCGATTGAGCTACTATACTCATAGTCCAGCTTAATCGCATACAAAACGCGGCAGGACGATTGCACTTTTACCAAAATAGCATCGCAATAGGATCGCACTAATGGAAATTGCTGCTGCAGTTTCCATTAGTTTAATGTACCTTGCGATTTGCTTTCAGAAGCAAATCGCAGGCTAGTGGAAAAAGATATAATTGTATGCTTGGAACTATACACACGCTTATCTCATACAAGTTCTGATACCCTTTAATTCTAATACTGATGTGCACAGCAGTCAAGTACACAAATGTCATGCATTTCTTACATTAATTCTGTTACCAATAATATAAAAGGATTAGGGGCATACGAGGAATCAAGATAATGTACCAAAGCTTTCTTTCAACATTGGTTCCTTCTGCTCTTCATCATCATCTTCTTCAGTCAGTAAAGAGAATGCAAACCTGGAGGAGAATCAATGGTATGTTCACATATTTATGCCAACAACAGCATTATATTCTAAAGTATACATGTATATGTGCACATAGGAATGTACTGTATATTGGGACAAAGAATGGGCCAAGCTCAGAATATGGTCCAGATGTGAACAGCTAGTAGAGACTTGCAGCTGTGACAACTGCCAAAACTGCTCGTGTCCTATTAACCTTGGGTCTTAACGTGAACCAGAGATGAAAATAACCTGAGATTCACAATTGGATCTGTCCTTCTACTCCTAAAAATGACTCATTTAGTTATCTCAAGGTTTTATTTTATGAATAAACAGTTACAAAGCAGATTTAATGTTTCATAGTCTCTGCTCAATTGCAGTGTCTCACGAGTCCCAGAGTGAAAATACATGAACTATTGACCTTTGTATCTTTTCCTCTCACAGTAAAAAGCCCAGGTCTCCGCTTAGGAAAGTGTTTAATGGCAGTAATTTGTTATCAGTGAGCCCACTGAGTCCTGACTAGAGAGAAACTGTCAGTTCCATAGCGAATTATAAACTCTTTCAGGCAAGGAAAAAAGAAAAGGAGCACAGCACAAGTGTCTGTATGCTTGCCACTGTATATACACGTCTTTCTCATGTCACATGTCATCTCTGGTACACTTTAAGTAGGAGGTGGAAGAACACTCTCTTTCACAAGACCGGAGGTGAATTCTTTGTGTGCTAAGACCTGCAGCCCAACTACCTCCTGGGCTGTATTGCAAGCAAGTCCAAAAAGGTTGGCACCATGTTTAGCAAAAGTATAAATTGATAGTATAAATGCTGCCATACAACAATGCTGTGTAGGTAACAGCCTGCTATTTAGGGCTAGAAGCCATTGTTTAAAGAATCTTAACATTTAAAATATATGTAAACATATACAGATAAGGATAAAGGGGAAAGTGGCGCCCAGAGAAGATAAAATACATTAAAAACAAATAAAATGCAAAAAGTGAGGTGGCTTACCTCAATGATGACAATTTCACGTATTAACAGAATTTTATTGCACTGGCAACGAGTTTCGTGGGTGCATACCCACTTCCTCAGGCCAAATAGCAGTGCCTAATAGTGCTTGTAGCCACAAATAAGGCGCTTCCCTTATTGAGGTTTGCTTTTTATCAAGAGTGCGACCATCACCAGCTCCGTCTGGTCACCTGAGTAGAGTCGGGGTTATACATCTTCACCTGCTTCTAATGGTCGGTTGCCCTTCTGCATCCCACCTTTGTGAGTATAATCCATCTGCATATTTTACATACTTCTGGTACTGTGACATACTGCACCATTTGGGCTCCTGTTGTCTCTGTGTTTTCTTTCTGCAGGGTGCAATTTTTATTATCCCTACTTTTTGTCCATATACAGATAAGTAGTATGTTTGTTCAAGAGTAAAATGAGCAATAAATTACTTTTCTCTCATGTTGCTGTCACTTACAGTAAGTACGGTAGCAGAAATCTAAAACAACCAACAGGTTTTAAACAAGCCATTCTCCTCATGGGGGATTCTCAGGGTTTTCTTTATTTTCAAAAGCACTTCGTGAAAGGCAGTTGCTCCATCCAACTGCCAAAAAAAGTGTGCAGTGAGCACGGAGGCTGGCCCACATCTTTTTCAAGAAGTGTCTTCATAAAGAAAGGCCATGGCCTGAGAATCCCCTATGAAGAGATGGACTAACCCAAAATGTGTCGATAATGTCAGATTTCTACTACCTACTGTAAGTGAGAGCAACATAGGAGAAAAATAAACGTATGCCTCATTTTACTCTGGAAGAAACATGCTTCTTATTTGTATGTGTTTACATGTATTTCACATTTCAAGAGTTTTGCGACAGTAGTCCATTAAGTCAAAAAGCTACATTAGATTTTTGACTTGCAAGCCCAAAACAGCAGGCTGTTGCCTACACAGCATAGTTGTAATGCAGTATTTATACGATAAATAATATTAACAAGGACAGGTGCAAATGAAACTTTGAGAAACCGCAGTTTGCTTGTCCAGAACTACCAATCACAAACCTTGTTTCATGAAACAGGTTAAAAACTGGTCACTTTTCGTGACTGCTGCAGTGTTCTGTGCAACTGACTAACAAATTTGCCCTAATCTAGTTTGCTGCATATGCACCTGAAAGTGAAGCTTTTTTGTATATAGATACATTTTAACTACATAAATGCAAATATAGAGCAAAGGGTGGCATTTTTATGGTTTGCAAACTCTACTTTTATAGTGTTAAAGTGAAACTATTTCTTAAAATACAGTTTTATTTATATATATATTGTATATCACTACCCGTACCCATACCACTAGTAATGTACGGTATGTATGGAAAAAAAAGGTAAAAGCCTTGTGCTAGGCTCTTTAATCCTGTGATAAGTAGACAATCTATACTTCTCACATGCATGCTGGGATATTTCATCAGATAAAGCTGTGGGCAGACTTGCTCAGTCTTCCCAACTCTGTAGCTCTTCAACAGAGAAGGCTAGGTTTTTTTTTTCATGTCAACCGCAGCAATCATCTTTTTACAAGCGACTTGCACTGTGTAATTTTAAAGGTCACATCCAGGTTAAATTTTTTATTAAGTCTCTGGCTCAATTACAGACAACTTTTCCACACAATAGTCATTGAAAGAGCTGTGAGGAGTGTGAAAATGCAAATGAAGGAGGAACGATAATATCAACTCCTAAAGCTAGGCTGGGGTCACCGATAAAGACAGTACTTTGGGTGAGAAACTAGCAACTATCTGGTGTGTGTACAGAGTCCACCTAAAGTGATGCTGCCTAAAAATCGGTCATTAGAGATCTTTAGTGACCAGCTCATTGTTCTCTTTAATCATTCTGCCTATGGGAGGCCGTAAACGTTCAATATTTATTAAATGGCCCCTGCTGTTGCATGCTATAGAAGATAATAGCCTATTGTGAGGCTTACCTTCTGCGTCATTTCTATTTTCACACTCATTTTCACATCACTCCTCCACTCCTTAAAGCTCACCCAATGACAGAATTGTGAGATGGCAGCATGAGTCACTTGTATCAGACTTACAGACAAAATAGGCAAAGAAGATGGGGGAAAAGCTGTCTGTAATGGTTTTGCTGCTGGATTTCAAAATCTAACATATGCATATTTTACTTTATACACAAGAATACTGTCTGCTACAGTATTTTTGTTCTTGTTGCCCTAATCCTTCCTTTTTAAAATCACCAAATGAAACATAGCTGGGGCATGAACTGTATAGAGCAGTTGAGGGGTTGTTGTATATTCATGTATCCCTGGCCCCTTCATATTTTAAAGGATAACCACAGTGTACATACACTGGCTTTTTGCGTAACTGATTGTTTACTAAACTAAGGTTTCTTCTTTAATTGTGCTTTGTGACAGACCAAATCTAAATGTTCATCAAGCTTGAGAAAAACCAAGAAACGCACTTTAGGGTCCAGGGTCACTGTGCATTCCATTATGTCATGTAAGTCATTACATTTTTATATAAACATATTAAAAATGTATAGTCCTAGGCTAAATTTTCACAGTATCTACTTATTTTGATATAGCAGGTCATAATTCAAACAAACCTTTGATTATTTGCAGATGGTCTCCAAAGGATCATGATGACAAATAAAATCATTGAGAAGAGCAGGCGCCATATAGAATCCTCCACCCAGAGCTCCTGCCAGTCCTGTCAAACATGAAAACAAGTCACATGGCGCAGAAAAGGTGTCTAAATAGATGTGGTCATAAATGTGTGTGACAATTCTGAACTGCCACAGTCAGGAGCATTTTTTTTCTCAATACTAATCAACACTAAGATGTAAATTTCCAGTGCACCAGGAAGGGAAAAAAACAACCAATCAGAGCCAGCAGCTGTGGATCAATTAACTGGCAATTCATTAACTGGAACTTGGAGTCTTTGATTAGCTAAATTCCGTTTCCATCCTGGGTTAGTAGCAGTCTATCCTCTATAATAATCTCCGTGTCCCTGCGTGTGCTGTCTTCTGTGTAACGTTGTCCGTGCTGATCTGCTGTGCGCAGCACGGACCCAGCCTCACAGAGACAGGAGGGCGGGACCGTGAAGCCGAGCGGGCAGTGTGTGAGCGGGCGGCCGGGTGTGCGGCGGATCAGCGGGCGGCCAGGTGTGCGGCGGGTCAGCGGGCGGCCAGGTGTGCGGCGGGTGACCCGACGTCCGGGTGCGCGCGCGGCGGCGGGTGTCGTGCGTGCACGCCCACAAACAGACCTAGAGCCCGTTTTTAAACGGGCTTAGGTCTACTAGTATCATACATAATATAAGTTGGCTAGGCCCACATCAGTCCCTCACTCCCACCTCCCATGCTGACAGGCCCACACAAGGAACCACAAGGTACTATATATGCGCTATACTTTGCAAACTTTGTATGCAGTTATGGAATATGCCATGCACGGAATCCAAGTTTGATGTTTAACATTGACAATAAATCTATATGCTTAAGACGGAAGATGCACGCTTTCTGTTTCTATATGCATAATGTTCAAGCCTCTTCCTTCTAAATTGTGGAGCGGAGCCACGTCTTGCATAAGCAATTGTCTATAAGCATATGAAAGTATAGCCTGTCAGCTATTATATTGACCACCTTGGGCACACAGTACTCGCACCAAAACTGGAAGCAACGCACTCCTTAAAGGAGAAGTGCCACGCCATCCTGTTTTCTTCTATATAACGCTATAATATAAGAAGGTCTGGTGGGTTTTTAGGGACATGGAATTTAACAAGGTGGGAAAAAATAAATAAAAAAAAAAACTTACTGACTGACAGTCTACAAGGCGAAACTTCATAGTGGTCCAGACAATTAATATAATGGATGCTGCAAGGACAACAGGAGTGTTTTGTTAATAATACTATTATATAAACTTAAATACTGTAACAAACCCTTTCCTCTGTTCTGCTCTACCTGCTTGCCAAGGTTAGAGGAGAGAGAGAGAGAGAAAACGAGGGAGAGAGAGAGAGCGAGAGAGAGAAAACACGAGAGAGAGAAAACACGAGAGAGAGAGAGAGAGAGAGAGAGAGAGAGAGAGAGAGAAAACACGAGAGAGAGAGAGAAAACACAAGAGAGAGAGAACGAGAGAGAGAGAGAGAGAGAGAGAGAGAGAACGAGAGAGAGAGAGAACGAGAGAGAGAGAGAGAGAGAGAGAGAGAGAGAGAGAGAGAGAGAGAGAGAGAGAGAGAACACGAGAGAGAGAGAGAAAACACAAGAGAGAGAGAACGAGAGAGAGAGAGAGAGAGAGAGAGAGAGAGAGAACGACGAGAGAGAGAGAGAGAGAGAGAGAGAGAGAGAGAGAGAGAGAAAACACGAGAGAGAGAGAGAGAGAGAAAACGAGGGAGAGAGAGAGAGAAAACGAGGGAGAGAGAGAGAGCGAGAGAGAGAAAACACAATAGAGAACGAGAGAGAGAAAGAGAAAGAGAGAGAGAGAGAGAGAGAGAGAGAGAGAGAGAGAGAGAGAGAGAGAGAGAGAGAGAGAGAAAACACGAGAGAGAGAGAGAGAGAGAGAGAGAGAGAGAGAGAGAGAGAGAGAGAGAGAGAGAGAGATACACCGTTCAGGGACCGCCCATTTCCAAAGACTCTCCGCCCACATTGCAGATTTCACCTCCACAGATGAGGAGAGGAAACTCTATATCATACTGGGGGAAGAGGAAGAAACTGTGCAAATAGCTGCCCGATATGTCACGGCCTGCCACCAACTGAGAGGAACATGATAACACATGGACTGTATAACCCCATACTCCCCTCCCCTATGGACTGTATGCCTATACCCCCCTCCCCTATGGACTATATACCCCATCCCCCCCATACCATCCCGTACATCCTCCTATGGACTGTATACCCATGTCCTTCCCTTATTCCCACAATCCCCCCCCCCCCCCCCCCACGTTAATGTTCTATTTTGCTTTGGCAATGCTAAATGTATTTGGTCCTGCCAATAAAGCTTTTTTGGATTTGGAGAGAGAGAGAGAGAGAGAGAGAGAGAGAGAGAGAGAGAGAGAGAGAGAGAGAGAGAGAGAGAGAGAGAGAGAGAGAGAGAGAGAGAGAGAGAGAGAGAGAGAGAGAGAGAGAGAGAGAAAGAAACAAGGAAGGAAGGAAGGAAGAGGAGAAGAGAATGGTGAGTAGTAAGAGAGCTAGAAATTGCAAGAGACAGCTGGGAGAGGGTCCGAGAGAGGCTGGAAAGAACGAAACAGACTAAGGCCTCGTTCACATCAGGGATGTTTCTGTGCGCTTTTCATAGCGCACTGCCCTGTGCGCTCAGCAAGGTATTGATTTTCCTATGTAATTAAATGTAGCTGGTTCACATCTATGCGCTGCGCTGAGCAACGTTACAAAAACGTAGGGTTACATGCATTTCTGTGCGTTGAGCTGTAAAGCGCACATCAATGCAAGTGAATGGGTGCGCTTTTTAACCTATTTTGGTTCCTGGACGCGGATTCGGTAGCCAAGGAATCAATGTATCGGGCTATGGAGCCCGATCACTGATTCCTCTCCCCCGCTGAAAAAGTGACAGCTTCTCTCGGAAGCTGCGCCGTTCCCTTCCCGATGTGTCACTCTAAGCGCGTGCTACGCTTAGAGTGACGTCATGTAAACAAACTCATGGCCGCCATCTTGTGGCCAAAAAGTAATACTACACCTGAAAAAAAAAAAAAAAAAGAATTAACACACATTTACATTATAAATCTATTGTTTACCTCCCACCCTCCCAAAAGTACCCAAATAAAATGTTTACTATAGAAAAAAATCCATTACAATAATAAAAAAAAAAAAAAAACACATGTAAATATTTACCTAAGGGTCTAAACTTTTTAAATATCAATGTAAAGATGAAATATTTCTATATTTTTTTTATTTTAAACTTGTAAATAGTGATAGATGCAAAATGGAAAAAATGCACCTTTATTTCCAAATAAAATATTGTCGCCATACATTGTGATAGGGACATAATTTTAACGGTGTAATAACCGGGACATATGGGCAAATACAATACGTGAGTTTTAATTATGGAGGCATGTATTATTTTAAAACTATAATGGCTGAAAACTGAGAAATAATGAATTTTTCCATTTTTTTCTTATTCTTCTTGTTTAAATGCATTTACAGTAAAGTGGCTCTTAGCAAAATGTACCCCCCAAAGAAAGCCTAATTGGTGGCGGAAAAAACAAGATATAGATCAGTGCATTGTGATAAGTAGTGATAATGAATGGGAGGTGAACATTTCTCACGTGAAAACGACGGAACCTGAATGGGTTAAGCGCACAGAAGTGCGTACAAGCGCATAGAAGCGCATGCGTTTTTTACTCCATTTGGAAAAAAAATACATTTAAATAGAAAAACAAAGCTTTATTACCAACTGCTACTGCTACATTAAGCAAAACGTGCCTAAAGAAGCGCACAAGCGCATGCGTTTTTTACCACGCACTCACACGTTTCTCAGCGCAGCAGATGTGAACGAGGCCTAATAGAAAAGAAAAGGAAGAGCATGAAAAGTGTTTAATAAGTGGAAAAGTTGATGATTTGTTGGGGATAAAAGGGGGTTGTTTATCATTTCAGTGGTCTATGCATTTTTGCAGAATCCTTATAAAAGTGACAAAACAAGGGAAAAAAAAAAGAAAAAACTAACCAAATGGACTTACCAACTACAGCCAGGATAAGCGTATTTGTGAAATGTCTGTAAAGAGACAGCTTGACTACGTTCCTTCGTAACCTCAGCAGCTTCATGGTCTGTGTCAGGCTTATGAAGATGTGCCAGTCGGTTAAGGAAGATCTTATAAAATCTCAAGGTCTCTTTATTTTAGTAAGCAGCTAATCAGGTTTTAATTAGAAAGATTATGTAACATACATACAATGGTAAAAATAAAGTAAAATTTCTTTTTTGGGTTGATGGAAGTTCTCCCACATTAGGAAAAAGTTTAGCACAGCAGTAGGAGAGAACAATAGTACCTCAACATATACGGTACCTCATTATAGGTGGATCTGTAACTTCTTAAAGTGTACCAGAGATGAAGCATTAGTAAAATTTGATACTTACCCAGGGCTTCCTCCCACCCCATAAACACGTGCGAGTTCCACACCGTCCTCCGTCCAGCCGCAATTATCCCCGGTAACTTGCTCAGTGACGTCAAGTTACCGCATACGCAGTATGTCCGCGCATGCACAGAAGACCCACACTGGATGCCACTGAACAAGTTACCGGGGCTGATCGCGGGAGGACAGCATGGGACTCGCACGTGTTTATGGGGCAGGAGGAAGTCCCGGGTAAGTATCAAATCTTACAAACACTTCATCTCTGGTTTACTTTAAGGTTAAACTATAACTGAAGCAAAAAAAAAAAAAAAATAACTGACATTGAATACATACCTCAATAGTGGAAAATCTGTAGACAGTCCAGAAAGTTCCCCCATCCTCCTTGACTTCACCCATCCAGTGCCGGGACCCTCTGAACATATTCAGCAAGAGCTTGAAGCTGCACAGCTTTTTTCTCCATGCAGGAGCGGCTCCGTGCTACTGAACAGGCCGTACTTGTGCCTGCACATTGTGGCCACACTCATAAACACACAGGAGCCCGGCTGCGAAGAAGAGGGTCCAGGCAAACAGCGGTGGTGTGGAGGACGATTGGAAAAGCCTCTGGATCATCCAGTGACCTTCTATAGAGAGGTATCTAACTTTTCCCCCACAGGTTTGCTTTAACATAGTTAAGAGTCAGGACTGGAGATAATTATGAGATACTAATAATTATGGCTTGCATACAAATTTTATGCAATTGTGGACAATCAAAATCAGCAATCATGAAAAGTAATTTTGTTGTGTTACACAATGACAATAAAGTACTTGAATATTGAATAAATGTATTTGAATGACCAAATTCCAAACAGCATACAAGTTGTATTAAGAATTGTTAACATCTCACAGACCATCTCTAATTAGGACCCACAGCTTTATGTATCATGTAATCTCAAACAAAGATTTGTACAAGGAACAGGAGAAAATACATTTGAGTAAGCATAGCACGAGGAACATTTATGCTCCTTCCTGTACTAAAAACACACACTTCCACTTATTCACTGTGAGAACTGTCCCTGATGGTCAGACAAACGGATACTGTCCTGTTTTGCCAAGCAGAGTATCAGGTCTATGGGTACCTTTGATGCATATTTCTGATTACACTGGCAGTAACCAGGACATCCTGATTCTAGCCTTAACTGTGGCAGTGGTCCCACATGGTGAAAAGTGGTTTCAATGGCAAGTCTAACAGATATTGGCCATTTCTACCAACCAGAGAATCAGGTTTCCCCAAGGAGGACGGTTCTGCTTTTTAAAAAATTGTAAATCGAATAAAAAACAAACCAAACCAGAAGTGAGAAGAACAAGGCATTCGCTTTATCTCTAATTTAAAAAAAAAAAAAAAATACCAATTGCATGTTAAGATAGCCACATACAATACAATCAAAACATTTATTTTATAGAGTTTATTTGATAAAATGATTGATTACACAGAAAAATCTAAAAATCTAATGAAATATTTGTTTGGATTGATGGATCTCAGTTAATTGTAAAGAAAAATTGGATGTCTTTGATAAAGCATGGTGCAAAGTTTTGAATGATCAAAATGTTAGAAATATTTGATCTAAAATTGTATCATTTTAAAAATTAAAAAGAAAAATTAGATAGTATGTGGCCACCTTAAAGGGGCATAACAGTGAAATATAAGATTTTGTGATTTCCCTAAAAGCAAGTTTCGATTAGAAAGAGCAATCCGTATGAGACAGTGCTTTGGTTTACAAAAGTCATCTGGATAATTTATAGCCCAAATACAGATCCTGCCATGCCAAGACAAGGGAAGCTTGGCTGTGTGATTAGGGCTAATGTCTTTCTTCTCTCTGTCAGCTCACAGCCCCATCCTCCTAGTGCAGTGATCTGCACAATGCATTGCAAGTCCCACAATGCATTGCGGGAGTCTGACAGCCACAGTCATGATTCATAAAGGCAAATGCATTGTGGGACTTGTAGTTCCTTAACAGCTGGAGAGCCAAGTTTGCAGATCCCTGTCCTAGTGCAAGTTCATTCAGGAGAAAGTACTGTGCTTTGGAATGTCTTAGGTAAATAAATAGGCTGCCTGTTTATTTACCTAACACCTTTCACAGCATTATGAGAATGGACTTACATTGCTCTGAGCTGACAAGAGGAGAGAGATGGCTATAATCACACAGCTTAAAGTGAACTAAGCAGCTCCTGGCTTCAAATAGCTGCAAGGGTTGCCATTGTTCAGAAGCTCAACCCCTGCTGTTTTACAACTAGCTTTGTCCATACTAGGTGTGAAATTCTTCAACTGTAACTGATGTTTTCTGTTTGAAGTACAATGGGGGTTTGTTTGTGGTCAGTTAAGTCTAATGAGGTGATTTCTTATCGGTGTTCAACAATCTCCTGCTCAGCGACCCGCAGGTCCTTTGCAGACTGACAAAGTGGCTATTTTAACCCTTAGATGGAAAAAAATGAAGTAAATTGAAAGTTTTTTTTAATAATAAACCACATTTTTAGAATGCATTTTTAATTTGCTATAGAGCTGCCCTGGGTGTTAAAAATGATGCTCGGTTCACTTTAACTGATGCAGAGTCCGTCATTTCCTTTGCCTAGCAACGGGACACAGGTTCTGTATCTGAGCTATAAATTATACAGATGAGCTTTGTAAACAAAAACACAGTCTAATATGTGGTGCTCCTAATAGAAACTTACAATTATTTTTGTTATTTTAACCATCTCAGTTTTCCTTTAACTTTCCCTAATGACTAACTGCTATAAGCAGACCTAACCTTAGGATAGGCGAGGTAGATTCTACAAAATATACTGGTCCTTCTACATCTGTGTCTGATGTGAGGCAACAGAAATAGCAAAAAAGGTAAAAAATTAAGACAATTTCTTAAAACTGCATGTTTGAAACAATTACATAATTGATCAAAGGCAAAGCATACTAATGCATAGCAACCAAACAGAATCTTTTAGCAATGTGGCTTCAATAAAGGGTTTCCACTTTAACTGGCATTGTGCACTCTCACAGATATTGCATACAGGTAAAGAGTAATGGTCATAAACAATTATGGCAGTCAGGGAAGGATATCCACCAGCATAAGGCAGTGTCAA
The DNA here is from genome assembly GCF_040937935.1 of Hyperolius riggenbachi. NCBI lineage: Eukaryota > Metazoa > Chordata > Amphibia > Anura > Hyperoliidae > Hyperolius > Hyperolius riggenbachi. Next base: position 121,646,537 of record NC_090654.1, read on the forward strand.
GAAAAGCCAGAGGAATGAAAGCCAGGGAGGCAAGGTCAGACTGCGCCTAAACCAGGAATGGAGCAAAGAGATGACATGAAGGAGACACAATAGAATCGAAACCATTCACAGCACAGTTCTGGTCAGGATGCCTAGTGCACTGTGTCCTGCACCTTCCCTGCTGTATGGAGGAAAATGCTAAAACACCACAAATACCGAACAACCATGAACCTAATTCCAGTAATTTAAGACTCATATGATGCTGGTTATTCAAGGTGGATAGTTGAGTGTCTACAACTAGTTACAGTATCACATTATTTATGGATTTTTTTTCCTGGTGGCTCCTATGAATATTAACGTCAACTTTTTACCGAAAAAATATTTTTGTACAAAAACCATAAAGTATCAATATAGATTGGATATATATTTTATTTTCAAATGTCAGTTATCCGATTATGGTGAGAGACTGATATCCTTTGGTTACAATAATGCACACTAAAGTACCGTAAGCCTGACAAATGATTGTGATCATTCATACACCAAGTGCCAGACTGCCATGAGATAATTTCCTGATCAGGGGGACTTTCATCTCATGTCTGCAGATAGCTTCAGAGTAGAAGACATATTCAGAATGACATAACTGTAGACGCCCTTTCAATCAATTAGATATTGAGGTGGTAAAACCAGTAAGGCCCCGTTCACACTGCACGCGTTTCCAGTCGCGTTTTGGAAACGCGTGCAGGTGGCCGACACGCACAACATCAGACATTGCATAGAGTGCAATGTCTGATGTTCACACTGCATGCGTTCCGGACCTGTGCGGTCCGGGAACGCATGCTGCACGCATTTTTTGTAAAAACGCGTGGCTGTCCCATTCACTTTCAGTGAATGGGATCAGCCACGCAACGCACAGAGATGCACATGACGTGCGTTCCTGTGCGTTGTGTTCTGAACGGAACGCGCCTGCGTTCTGTGATGTGAACGGGGCCTAAATAAAAATACATACCGTAATTTTAAGTTTAACTAAACACCATTAGATAGTCCCACAATAAATGTTTTTAATACATAATTTAACATAAGATGGATGATCTGCTTATTCATGTCTCCTGGAGACAGCCACATATGAAGGAGCCCTATAGCTGGAACTGAAGACTATGACTTCCCAGAATCCACCATTGGAGCACTCTCCTTTTTGTATTTTTGGTGTGGTATTGTCTGCCTGCCCATGCACACATACAATTAATAAAAGTGATCCTTTGCTCAATGACACACTGAAATTCAGGAATAGCATTAGCTCAACAAGGAAGAAAGGATCAAAGACAATATTTGTTGGTTACAAGTATGGCAATTGCTCTTCATCAGTTCATGTAAGCAACATGAAATTAACATGAGGCCCAGTGGATTTCCTGAAATGATAACATGCCCACTGAATTGGGCATGTTATTTTCATTAACTTTAAGTTTTTTTTATTAACTTTCTCCATCCAGGAAAAGGAAGGCTCAGAACCACAGCTGAGATTTCACTGTCTGCTCCCACTGGGCAGAATTACCTTCACTTCCCGGAGAATAATGCCTTCCCTTGGATTAATTCGCGTTCAAAAATTCCAGAACAAGAATCTACTGTCAAAGCTGAGGAGATATCCTTTTGCTTCCATGCCTCTAGGACAGGAAATGGGGAGGCTCTTGCTAAGTGGGACGCAGACAGCAAAATAAAGCAATATTTATAACACTTCCTTACTCTATCAAAAACTATAACACAGAACTGCTTCCAAATGAATGACTATCTGTGAAGACATAAATCTGAATCTCTAGATCGCTTTTGATCATTTGAAGTTCTAAGTAATATTTGTGTATATTGACATATATATGATGACCACATGCACACTGAAGCTAAGAGCAAATAAAGAGAGGCACCCCAAATCGAGGCATGTCCATTGAAACTAAAGGGCCCATACACTGGTCGATTTCAGCCATCGATCGATCGATCGATTCTATGGAATCGATCAGAAATCTATTCTATCAAATTTTTCGATTGATTGATTTGCGGCCAATTTCAATCAATATGATCTATCTGACAGGATGGAAAATCTAGGTCGATCTGCTGCTGGCAGCAGATTGATGGCCCATAGAGTTGCCTTGGATCTAATGGTCTAATAATGCATTTAGATCGAGTTCCAATCGATTTCATTCTGAAATCTATTGAAAATCTGTTCCCAGTGTGTGGCACACATCAGATAGATTCCTGTCAGATTCGACTTGACAGGCATCTGACAGAAATCTATCCGATGGTCGAATCTGCTGCAAATCTATAAGTATTTGGCCACCTTAAGAATCAGCTTCTATTTAGGAAGTATAACTAAATAATGAAAAGCATGCAAAAAGAATACTAAAGTGATGGAATGAACTTGTGTGTATCATAGCCTAAGGGCCAGGTGAACGCCCATACTTTTAGCAAGCCATATCCCGGTATATATGGATGGAAAATGCAGGGGGGATGGAAGTTGACATTTCTTTATCATTAAAAATGCTAGTTTCCTTACGATTATGTTTCTTTAGCTTCAGCAATTTGTGAGTCACACGCACTGAATACGCATGCAGACAACAGAGTCAGGACACATGATCTGCATACTCATTTTGAGTCAGTGCTTCAAACAGTACTGAAGGTAAAGGACTACAACAGTCAGGCAAGCGCAGTTTCTAACAGGAAGTTAGCAATATCTGCCAAATGTTACTCACTTCAGTTCTCCTTGCCACGATGTGCAAAGACTGCATTATATACCAACTGTTCTCGTGTGTGCTAACAAAATAAATCTACTGTACTTTTTCTTTCTCCCTAATGCAAATACGCTGGAAGCTTAGCTAATGGCAGAGATTTATTAATGGAAGCTGAAATGACAGAGTGGAGATACTACAACACGCCCACAACAGTACACAGCAGCTAAAAGGATATCCAAAAAAGAATGCAGGCATCAATTAATGACAGACTCAGATTTGCTATCAATGCCATGGTACTGAAGTAATGCTAGAGCAGAGACAGAGAGCACATGGTATTAATGTCATGGCCTTGGAAACAAGCACGTTAGTGATAATGAATTGTGAAAAAGCATGCTGCACACATTACATACAAGCTTAACTCATGTCAAAACAGCAAACAAATGTAAAAGAGAGTACAGTACTGCCACCTTTATCAAGTAGACAAGTGAGAAATATAGGCATATGCTAACTTAGTTTAAGACACAACACTTCAAAAACTAAAATTTATCTTGCATGGACTTTCGCATCCAAGAGTGCACCAGTAAGACACAGGGCTGCGGAGTCGGAGCAATTTTTGGGTATACTGAAGCCAGAGTTGTCCAAAAATACACAGACTGACTCCTAATAAATGTAAACTTTAATTGAAAATATGAAGTATTTTGACAGATAAAAGTCCCGATAAATAACTGGCACATACAGTAATAGCAGTGCTTAGTAAACAAAAATGAAATAAAATAAAAAAAAACAGTTACTTTTTCTGCTGCAATAAAGCAGTCAGTTTTTTTTTTTTTTTTTTTTTTTTTAAATCAGATACACATATGTAACTGTGTACACAGGAATCGTTTTGTGTAATAAATAACATATTTGCGGTAAGAATAAAGCCTGATGAGTAGTTATGTCACTAGTAGGGTGTGTCAATGAAATGCAAATCATTCTGAGTGGGGATTGGGGGGGTCAGTTGGAGCAGTGAGCATCAGGACAGCTCACCATACATGCCTACTCTCCTCGTTTCTCATCTCTTTTTGGGCTCTGGTATCCTTTAAGGGCTCTGCCTCTGACACAGGAGTCCAGGGTTTGAATCTCGGATCTTCCTGATCAGTAAGCCAGCACCTATTCAGTGAGAACACCTTGGGCAAGACTCCCTAAAACTGCTATTTCCTGTAAAGCGCACCCTAGTGGCTGCAGCCCTGGCACTTTGAGTCCGCACCAGGAGAAAAGAGCAATATAAAATGTTCTCTCTCTTGTCATACAAAATTTGCATAATCCTGCATCAACTCAGATTTTTATCAGAATGACCTTCCCTATTCCCCATCACTAAATCCTGATAACTGACATTCAAATATCAATTTAATATGTATTTCAGCACATTACAAGAGTATGGCTCACAGTAATCACAGCAACCAATGAAACTATCTCCTGACCGTCTCACGGAGCTCTGCTGTCATATCTACAGCTGAGTGAGTGGGCTGCAGCGATGGAATAGTGCAACGCTGTAACTGATACCTATGCCCCGGCAGGTATAACCGGTCCCAAGCACGGTGTAGATTTTAAATACCGAGGTCCAGAAGTGCTAAAAAGTAATTCATAATTTATATGGTATAAGCTAGTGATGGAGCTCCTACACAGGCAGTTTCTGAACAGATCGGTCATACTGACAGCTGAGCGAGTGGGCTGCAGTGACAGGAGAGCAGCACAAACGGCGAGAGTGAAGGGTCCGTGCGGTGTGAAGTCGGTGAGCCCCGTTTTTTAACTAAAAAGTCTCTGACCTTAAGGGGCCAGAGACTACTGGTAAGGATGGGGTTAAGAAATCGGTGAGGAGCGCAGTCACTTCCAGCCAGGGCTGTGGAGTCTGAGTTGGAGTCGGAGCAATTTTGGGTACCCGGAGTCGGAGATTTCATAAGCTGAGGAGTCGGAGTCAGATGATTTTGTACAAAATCCACAGCCCTGGTAAGTATTAGACTAAGGAGTCGGAGTCTGAGCCATTTTGGGTGCCCGGAGTCGGTGGTTTCATAAACTGAGGAGTCGGAAGATTTTTGTACCGACTCCACAGCCCTGCTTCCAGCACCGCAGACTCATTGTAATGGGCTGCAATCTTCAGTGTGTTAAGTCGTTCTCCTTTACAGGATTTTGCGATCCATGAAACAGCATCCTCCAAGGAGCCCAAAATCAAATCCCTCAAGACAGCTACTTCTGGTCATGTGATCAAATGTTTAAGATAGGATAATTAGCTACTGAAGCACTCATTAAAGGTAACATTTGAGTACTCCGATTACTAAGCATTAGACTTATATAGCTATTAGATTGCAGTTTAAACCTGTGCTTAACTGCTCTGCGACCCCGATGGGGAGGTCACAGAGTGGCTCCCCCAGGACCGCCTAACACCGATTGGCGTCAAGAGCAGTGGGCGGGGATTAGCAGGGAATGAGCGCATGCATGAGCGCCCCTTCCCTGCACATCAACAGAGCGGTGATCCGTTAGCAGCCTGCCAGCCGGGATTGGAGCAGACAGGAAAAGAGACACACAAACAGTTGCACAGCACTGCGATCTAGTGCAGCACTGTACATGGGACAGACTTGTCACTTAGCTCAGCGTTTTTCAACTAGTGTGCCGCGGCATGTTGCGCCGTCCTCTTCCCCCCCCCTCCCGCACGTCCCCGCGGCTATTACCTTAGCAGCGGCCGCTCTCCCCTCTCCAGCGCATGTGTTTATTTAAGGCAAGCAGCATATCTCCCGGCTGCTCTGTGATGCGCAGGAATCAGGGCTCGGTTACCATAGTAACGGCGATACATATCGCCGCTACAGGAAGCCGCTGCCCTGCTTCCTGTCGCATCACAGAGCAGCCGGGAGATACGCTGCTTGCCTTGAATAAACACATGCGCTGAAGAGGGGAGAGCAGCAGCTGTTAAGGTAATAACAGCGGCGGGGACGGGCGGGGGGCACCACCTACCCATACTGGCTATACTGGGGCACTATTCTGGCTATACTGGGGCACTATACTGGGGGCACTATACTGGCTATACTGGGGGCACTATTCTGGCTATACTGGGGCACTATTCTGGCTATACTGGGGCACTATACTGGGGCACTATTCTGGCTATACTGGGGCACTATTCTGGCTACACTGGGGCACTATACTGAAGTTCATACGCGGCAACAAATTGCAGCTAAATCGATCCCTCCACAGTGCACATGGATGCGGACATGGACGATGGAACCTTGGATGTCTCTTTTAAAGCACCTTAAGGACACGTGAGTTTGCTTGTCAGCAAGGTACTGCAAACTGTACAATCAAATACTATGCCACAAGTGGCACTCGGTTTGCATCCCTTACTTTGAAAATGTTATTGAAAAGTTGTCATACTTACGCCTGTGACCCTCAGTACACCTTCCATACCAGAGAAGAGGAGGTATAGGGCTCCTGCCATAACAACCTTATGCAGTGTGGCACCAAGACGTGGTCTATAATTGACAAGTAAAAGAACAGTCCGTTCATAATTGTAGTTCTTAGAGCATACACTGAACATTTATGATAGCTTTCCAACATTTCCAGGAATTCATTCATTTTCCTGTATATAGCCCTTCTTACCACATTACAACACTGTCTTAATGTCCCTATTAAGGCCCTTTTCACACATACCGCGTTTTTGTGCATCACGGTACTCTCCTCCACCGCAGTGGCCATTAGTCTCAACAAGACTGCCCACAGTGTAAACGTGATGCTTCAAATGACACAGACTCTGCAGTGCATTGCCGAGCGATACAGCTCGTCGCATGATCGCATTAGAGTCAATGGCACCACAACAATTTATCACACAATGTTGCACCAGCATGTGCAAGTTGTCAAAAATCCAGTGATGTACTTCATGTCCAGCAGGGGGCACGTCAGTGAGTGGGGGCAGAGCTAGGGAAATTACCCTGTCGGTGCAGCAGGGTGCATTATATAAAAAATGTTGCAGTGCAACGTTCCTGCTGTGGGTTCTCATCCCACAGGAAAATCGCACTGCACATGTGTGAAATTAGCCTAAAAGTGCAATTTTTAGTGAATGATCCGTGTTTTCAATGAGATTATTAAGATCGTATTGCATGTTGGATTCTTTAGCGGTGTGGATCGTTTAAATACAATATTTTCTTTCAATCTGAATAATATAATCAGAAATACGATCATTCACTAAAAATGGTACCATTAATGGGCACCTTTATTCTCATTGTCCCATGGGTTAAAAATACATTATTGCAAGTTGCAAAAACATGTGTCTGAGCATTTCTGTCCAGTTCCCTGGTGTATTTCCTGCACTACAGGACATCACTGCAGTAAAGATCTATACAGGTAGTCCCCAGGTAACGAACGTGATAAGGTCTGTAGGTTCGTTCTTACACTGAATCCGTTCTTAAGTCAGAACACTGTGCCATCTCTGTGCCCTGTACCTCCTCCGTGCCCCCCACTGTGTCACTTCTGTTTCCCTGTGCATTCAGTGTCCCCCACTGTCACCTTAATGTATGAAAAACTCAGAACTATATAAAATAGTGTACCACAGAAAAGTCATTTTACAGAGTTTAAAAACTATTTTCTTTGAATTTTTTTAAAAATTATTCTCTCAAAAACCACAAGGTCTATTTCGTATCGGCGGGTGGTTCGTAAGTCACGGACTACCTGTAATGCAGTGCCCCATTGCACATTATAGAAGGGGTGATCTGTCTCAGATCGCCAGGGTGTTAGAACCTGCCTGAAAGTCCTGGAAAGAGATAGGAAAGCAGAGGCAGTGGGAATTCTGTGCATTTCAACGAAGAAATACAGAATTTATACATAGCCCTGCTTTTATGGAAGACTATCATGGTGCTGTGCCGTGACAGGTTTGCGCACAGCCTAATGGCTGAATTCCTAGAAAACCACTTTACAGCAATCAAAAATAAACATATATTAAAAGGTTTGTTATGTGTAGGCATTTTTTAATTTATGACTGAAATGTATGTACCTTACATCCTTGCATGCAAAAAGCTAATTTCTTTAGTTTGTGTACATTGCAACTTGTCAATCAGCGGCAAAAAGTTAAATAGTTTGGTTGGAAGAAAAAAAAAAATCTGTTTATCATGTCCAGCCTGAAAAATTAAAAAATAACGGTCCTGAACCCACACATATAGCAGTTTATCCAGTGGAAGGTGAGAAACCTTACAGGCTTGGGCCAAAGCCTTAAAAGGAAAAATTCCTTTCAGATTATACAGGTAAGTCAGTTCCTGGATCAACTCTGGAGTAACTAGTAATTATAGCTGTGGATGCCCTTCAATGCAAGGAAAGCATCCAAGCCCTCTTTAAATGCAGATATATAGTCTGCCATAACTACAGTACTTCATGAGGTAAGATGTTCCAGATTTTAACCACTCACTGTGAACGACCCCTTTCTAAACACATGCAAAATCTTTTTTTCTTCCATACGCAGATCATGCCCCCTTGTCCGTCATACATCCCTAGGGGAAAAAAAGCAAATCTGCCAAGCTATTGTTTTGCCCTCTGTTGTATTTATACATGTTAATCAGGTCACCTCTCAGTCTTTTTTTTTTTTTTTTTTTTGCAAGCTATAGTTTGTCCAACCTTTCTTGGCAAGTGAGACCTTCTAGCCCTCTGATTAATTTAGTTACCCGTCTTTGTATCCGTTCTAGAATGTCAATGTCCTTTCTATAGTGTGGTGCCCAAAACTGTATCCCATACTCCACATGTGGCCTCACAAGTTATTTATACATAGGGAGTAGTAGACTAGTATCTCAAGATTTTCTTTCCTGTTCTATGAATCCCAGAATTTTCTTTAGTATATGAGAAGTTTTCCCATTTTCTCTTCTGGAGAAGCTATAAGGTAATAAAATGGAAAAATGCAAATGTTTTAAGGCAAGAACAAAGCAGACACTCACTTGACTATACCATAACCTAGACTGACAATGATGACGAGAATTCGCGCCAAAGACCTTTTCATAGCTGATAACAGTTCTCCCAGGATTACGGCTCCTTGCACTAGCAGAAACGAGAAGATTAATGTTACTCTTTTACAACTTAATTCTGTGTTAGGGCAGCAAAGAATATTTCATTATCCAATGATACAAAAAAACAAAACAAAAAACATAACATGCACTTACAAATCTTGCACTCAAATCTCAGGATTCAGAAGTTTTTGAATATCTTTGTTGAAACAGAGAACTACCATATGTTTTGAAGTACAGGCCTATCTACAGAAAAGCTGACCACCACACTGTGCAATCAGAATGGCCACACGCCATACAACTTTTCTTTTTTTTTTTTTTAGATTCAAAAATTACAATAAAATTTTCCCAATTCATTGCAACTGTTGAAGCACTTGACCAATGTATCACAGTTATGAAAAAAATGATTAAAAACTCAAGAAATTGACAATCCATCCTAAACCATTCAATTTTCTGATAAATTTGTTGGAATGGTCCACCATTCCCAATCAACTTATCAAAATGAAAAGATAAACAAGTAATCCAAACACATTTACCACTTAAAGCGGTATAAAACCCTGACATAATATTCAATAAAAACATGTTTTCCTACTTTTTATATGCCATACGGTTAGCAGATTTGCTTTTGTGCATAAGTATTATTCATTCTGAAATTATGCATTCCTAAAATACACTAATTTTACTCTGAGAGCTGACTTTGCATTTTATTTATAACTGCTTTATTCATCCTCTAACTTAATCAGAAAGCATCAGAAAGCATTTATGCTTGTCTCACTGTCTTTGTTATGCTGGCCATACACGGCAGTTTGGGCAGCCTTATCAATCGAGCCTGATGGCTCGATTGATAATATCCGACAGGTCCGATGACCTGCCGGATAGATTCCCCACTCGATCCCCGCTGGCGGACAATAGCGGGTAATCGAGCGGCTGATAAGGAGCGCCGGCGGGGACGAGCAGGAATCGATCCGCGCAGATGAGTGGGGACGCGGCGGGGGTCGATCCGGCAGCTAATTGACCGCCGGATCGACCCGTTTATGCCCAGCATTAGACCCCATGGTGTGAGAAAAGGCTTTACATTCCTGACTTGATACAATTAAGCACAAGATAACATTATGTAAAGTTTCGGAAGCAGCCAGCTCTGCTGGAAGGGAAGCTTCTAAAGCCTGTGTTAACCCTTTGAATGCAGTTCTAGTAAAAAAAAAATGCTGGTTGTATATAATATGCTGTAAATCTATTAGAGCAAAGTAGAAATGCTGGGTTTCATTCCGCTTTAAAAAAATAAAAAAACAGACAACTTTTTATTTTTATGCAACTACTGTTTTTTTTTTCCACTAAGGAAAATCGAATGCCTGCCGATAAGAGCCCCTCCCCCTCTCCTCCCATATACAGATGGTATCCCTCAGCCCATTGCCTACGCAGGAAGAGAGTTGGAAGCATGTGCTAGAGCAGAGGACACCTTGGAGATGCAGGGATTTGTGCCGGTACATCCAGGAGGTAAATATAAGCTCTAGGCATGCACATGAGCCTTGCAGAAAAATGAACTTCCACTTTGATGTCCCACTTTTAGAACTAAAATTATTGAATTATACATGATAAAGTGTAGAGAAACCGAGAGCCCAATATAGTGTAGTATGTTAAGCATAAATGAAATAAAGGTTATCGTGAGAAAATTATACTCACAAACGTGGGTTACCACAAAGGCAACCACTGTATAGGCAGGTGAGGAGATTAGACCTGTCCTCACTCAGGGATAAGAAGTCGCTCTCTGTAGATGCGAAAGGGGGTAGATCACCCCTCCACCAGGGGTGGACACGGTATAGCAGTAGGAGAACAGAGGCGCCAGCAGGATAAAAGCGGATAAAAACTTTAAAATTTGCTGGGAGGAAGTGGTGGACTTACCTCCATAAAGCAGACACGAAAGACTGTCTGAATAGTAGCAATCACATTTATTAAATAGTACCCCAAAAAAGTGCAACGCGTTTCGCAGGCCCAGCCCGCTTCATCAGGCAATAAACGTGGGGACAAAACTGTAGACAAGAGACAGTACATTATGCTATAGTAAATTCTGCAGTTACAAATTTGCATATCAGTATATTGCATAACATAAAGCATACCATATGAAAAATTGCTTCGTGGAGATAGCATAAAAGAGTTAGGTGTGCAAGTAAACAATAGGGGGTAGAGGCTATGGTGCACGCGATAGTAATGGGTTATGGGGTGTTTTTTACACAGATTTGCAATGAGTGGTATTGGTAATGGAAAGGGGTATATGTCAGCAAGAGTAATGGGTAATAGAGCATTGAGAAGAGAACACGGGGCCAGAAATATAGGGTAAAGTGTGCAATTAAAATAATATAAAGAACTCACCAGAATTTCGGCATTAGCAGGTGTAGTGCCTCAGTGAAGTGGTGAGGACACTCAACTCCTTATATATATATACACAGGTTCTTGCTAAAAGGGCCAATTGGATGTGTGGGAGGTGTAAGGTGGGCGGGGTTAGGGCGAGTGTGTGAGCAGCCAATGGGCTCTCGCCACCTGTGTTCAGTGAGTTGGGTTTTTGGGAAGGGTGGGTGGGGTTAGGGCGGGCTTGTGAGTAGCCAATGGGCTCTCGCCACCTGTGTTCAGTGTATTGGGTAGTTGGGGGGCGGATACAGGTATCATGGTGACCAAATGTGCAGATGAATAGTGTACTGGCTGAATAGAGTACTGGTTAAGGGCACTTCCCTTGACATAGGAGACCAGGGTTCAAGCCCCGGCCAAGGCCAGTGGTGTTTGGATGCTGTAAATGGGCAAAATAATAAATTACCGGTAAGTAAAAAAAAAAAAAAGAATATGAAAAGGTCTTTTTCGAGAAGTAAATAAATATAATGATTCGATCCAGTGGGAATATAATTAGTATATTTGACAGAGGGATTGATGTGTAAAAGTATTTAGCTGCCATCTAGTGGACCAAAAAGTTATGACCCGGTCCTAAGACACAAGCATAAATAGACATGTAAGAGCAACATAAAAATTAATAGAAACATAATAAAAATATAATAAAATATATAAAAAAAAAAAAATTAAAAAGAAAAAAGGTCATACCAATAATAAGCAGATGTGGATCAACTTAATAGTCCTGGACAATTGTAGCAATGGGTAAAATGCACATAACAATCAAACCAAATTACACTTTTTGACATAAAAATATGTAAAATAATGATCAAGCCAGAGGTGTAGTTGTAAAAATGGACAATGTTACACTAAAACTTATTGGGACAAATAAAATTCAAATACATAAAAAAAAGTAATGAAACAAGATAAAAAAAGAGTAAAAGAGAGCGGCTAAGATAAAAGAAAAACAGTATAGGAGGTATTTTAGTAAATTTTTTCCAGAACTTCATTGAGACCCTCAGGTATGAGGGTTCTTATAGTTTGTATCCAGAACATTTCATATTATTTAAGTTGTTCAAATGCGTTTGATGAACTTGCATCAATTGAGTCAATTAGTGTAATGTTAAAGAATTGTGGGTTGTTGGCGTGGTGAGTGCAGAAGTGCCGTGATACGCTGTGAAGGGGGAATTTTTTAGTGAGGTTTCTTTTGAGTTGTCCGATTCTGCTGCGGGCCAACTGTGTAGTCCTCCCCACGTACTGGAGTCGACAGGGGCATGAAATTAGAAAAGGAAGGTCCGCACCAATGTCTCCACTTCCAATGACTTTATTCAGGACGTATCCAGTTACAGGTGATAGCACTTGACTGACATGTTTCGGACTCCAGGTCCTTAATCATAGTCATTTCATGGCTCAGTGAGTGCAGGTTAAAAAGAGAGAGGTAGTAGGAGGCGGGCCATGCCCCGCCTCCTACTACCTCTCTCTTTTTAACCTGCACTCACTGAGCCATGAAATGACTATGATTAAGGACCTGGAGTCCGAAACATGTCAGTCAAGTGCTATCACCTGTAACTGGATACGTCCTGAATAAAGTCATTGGAAGTGGAGACATTGGTGCGGACCTTCCTTTTCTACGTCTGTTTACTGGGCTTGGCTGCTCGTGTTCCTGCACTGTCCCACCCAGTACAGTGAAGCGGTACCCTTTGCTTACTTGCATGAAATTAGGTAGATGACAAATTTAGATTCGCAGGTGAGGTGTTTTTTTATGGGATATTGAATACCGGTACTGGAGGACACGAAGAATGTGCAGGTGTTGATAAATTGACAGGCTGTGCAACGGTTTTTGTTGCAGGGGAAACAACCAGGCTCCTGTGTTTGCAGGGTGGTTGGTTGGTTTGGTGTACGTAGTTTGCTTGGCGCTAAGAGATTGCGGAGATTTGGTGCTCTCCTATATGTAATTGATGGTGTTGTGGGTAATATAGGTCGTAGATAGGGGTCTTGCATAAGGATGTCCCATCGTTTTTTTAGGATACTGCGGATGGACAGATGTTGGGCATTGTAACGAGTGATGAATCTGGGTGGGCATGTAGTATTAGTAGGTTGTTTGGTAGTGGTAGGAGGGTTGGGATGTTTGGCTCTGTATTTCGCATCTTTGATCAGTTTTTTGGGGTAATGGCGGTCTGTGAATTTTTTGGTAAGGATCTCGGATTGAATGTCAAATTGTGATTGGTCCGTGCAGTTCCTATGTATTCTTCTGTATTGACTGTAGGGGGTGTTAGTAATCCAAGGGTGGTGGTGAAAGCTATTGAAACAAAAAAACTCACAGCAACTCCAAAAACCCAACGCACTAAAACCAACAAGAAAACATCTATCACCTCAACCCCCCGTACTGGGGCCGGCAAAAAAAACAACAAAGACCAGACCTCTATCCAATTCAACTTTATACCAAATGGCCCCCCGGCAACATTGCTCAAAACCACTCAGGACACTAACATCACCAATTCAAATATCACTCCCACTATACCTATTACAACCACCGTTGACTCACCTGTCCAAGCATCCCAGATTAGCATCTGCCACTCGGACCCCGACTCTTTAGACTTTACAATACACCCCACCACCCAATCCCCTACCAATCAAAACTCCAATCCATCCCAGGTCAATACTACCACCAACTCACACAAACTCCAAACTGATATAAAAACCTTTTTTCAAATGACTAATGACAACCCCACCTCCAGCAGTGAATCAGCTAACCACACCCTTTCCCCCTCTTTTTTAGAATTTCCCTCAGCACTATCCCAAAACATTCTCTCTACCCAATTTCCAAGCCCACGATCAGAGAAGGTACTTTTCCAACTCACCAACAAATCCAAACGACCACTACCAGACATAGAAAAAGAGGAAGTAGAGGTAAAAGGAAAAAGAAACAAACCATAATCACAACACTCCCCCCCACAAACATTAGCAGATGCATTTTCAATTTATCAGACCACATTCTTAGCACCCATGAGACTACTCTCTTAGAAAAAGGCCTATCCTTTTGCCCAACTAATCAAGTCAATACATTCGAACTCTTCTCAGATCTCAATAGTTATATCCGCAAACTAACACTCAAAAGACATTATGCCATCAAAAACCTCAAACCCACGGAAGATAATGCCCTAACCTCGCTTATCATCACCAACAATGACACCCTACCCAATGTTACCATTTCTCACCCTGAAATTAGCACAGAAAAATACATTACTACTCAGTTAAAAGGGAGATCCCGCTTTTACCCAGCAGCCTCTAAGGGCTGCTACATTGAAACCTTCTACTCTCTAGTTCTTAAAGACCTACAAACCTTACAGGATGACCTACCCACCGCCAAATCCAACCTTAATCCACGCGAATCCCAGGCCCTCAAAAATCTACAAAAAAACCATAACCTGGTTATTAAACCTGCAGATAAGGGAGGGGGCATTGTCATACTCAATCGCGCAGACTACCTAGAGGAAGCAGCCAGGCTCCTCGACAATCCCAAACATTACGAAACCTTCACTACAGATCCAACTCCCTCTCTAAATATTACATTAAAACCCTTATCAATAATGCCTTCCTGTCTAACATCATTACCAAACATGAAAGAAATTTTATTATCAACGTCCAACTGATTACCCCCATTTTCTACTATTTACCAAAAATACATAAAAGTTTACAAAAACCGCCCGGTAGACCCATTATCTCAGGTATCAACTCCATCACCAGCAACCTTTCCAGATTCCTGGACCAACATCTACAGCCACACGTACAGTCTCTTCCCTCCTTCCTCAAGGATTCACAACAACTCATACTACTCCTACGCGGCATCACTTGGCAGCCGGATTATGTCTGGCTAACATGCGATGTCACTTCCCTCTATACCAATATCCCACATTCATTTCGGTCTTCAAGCTTTACAATATTATTTAGCCACCAACCCTTCCATGCCACCTACACAACAAACCTTCCTTCTGCAATGTGCAGAATTCATCTTAAAAAACAACATATTCACGTTTAATGATAAAATTTACCATCAGACGAGTGGGACCGCGATGGGGAGCTCGTTCGCCCCCTCGTATGCTAATCTTACAATGGGGCTCCTGGAAGTACTTAAACTATCCACACATCATCCGTTTTCTGACAACATTGTACTATATAAGCGGTATATTGACGACCTAATCATCTGGAAAGGCGACGCTTCACGCATTCCACATTTTGTCAGTTACCTCAACTCTAATACAGCAGGACTCCAATTCACACACCATCACCACATTTCCTCCATTGAATTTCTCGATCTCACTTTATACATAGAATCAAATCACATTATGACAAAAACATACTTCAAACCAGTCGATGCCAACAACTACATACATTTCAATAGCTTTTACCACCACCCTTGGATTACTAACACCCCCTACAGTCAATACAGAAGAATACATAGGAACTGCACGGACCAATCACAATTTGACATTCAATCCGAGATCCTTACCAAAAAATTCACAGACCGCCATTACCCCAAAAAACTGATCAAAGATGCAAAATACAGAGCCAAACATCCCAACCCTCCTACCACTACCAAACAACCTACTAATACTACATGCCCACCCAGATTCATCACTCGTTACAATGCCCAACATCTGTCCATCCGCAGTATCCTAAAAAAACGATGGGACATCCTTATGCAAGACCCCTATCTACGACCTATATTACCCACAACACCATCAATTACATATAGGAGAGCACCAAATCTCCGCAATCTTTTAGCACCAAGCAAACTACGTACACCAAACCAACCAACCACCCTGCAAACACAGGAGCCTGGTTGCTTCCCCTGCAACAAAAACCGTTGCACAGCCTGTCAATTTATCAACACCTGCACATTCTT
This sequence comes from Hyperolius riggenbachi, assembly GCF_040937935.1. NCBI lineage: Eukaryota > Metazoa > Chordata > Amphibia > Anura > Hyperoliidae > Hyperolius > Hyperolius riggenbachi. The sequence continues at coordinate 121,662,514 of NC_090654.1, forward strand.
CGTGTCCTCCAGTACCGGTATTCAATATCCCATAAAAAAACACCTCACCTGCGAATCTAAATTTGTCATCTACCTCATTTCATGCCCCTGTCGACTCCAGTACGTGGGGAGGACTACACAGTTGGCCCGCAGCAGAATCGGACAACTCAAAAGAAACCTCACTAAAAAATTCCCCCTTCACAGCGTATCACGGCACTTCTGCACTCACCACGCCAACAACCCACAATTCTTTAACATTACACTAATTGACTCAATTGATGCAAGTTCATCAAACGCATTTGAACAACTTAAATAATATGAAATGTTCTGGATACAAACTATAAGAACCCTCATACCTGAGGGTCTCAATGAAGTTCTGGAAAAAAATTACTAAAATACCTCCTATACTGTTTTTCTTTTATCTTAGCCGCTCTCTTTTACTCTTTTTTTATCTTGTTTCATTACTTTTTTTTATGTATTTGAATTTTATTTGTCCCAATAAGTTTTAGTGTAACATTGTCCATTTTTACAACTACACCTCTGGCTTGATCATTATTTTACATATTTTTATGTCAAAAAGTGTAATTTGGTTTGATTGTTATGTGCATTTTACCCATTGCTACAATTGTCCAGGACTATTAAGTTGATCCATATCTGCTTATTATTGGTATGACCATTTTCTTTTTAAATTTTTTTTTTTAATATATTTTATTATATTTTTATTATGTTTCTATTAATTTTTATGTTGCTCTTACATGTCTATTTATGCTTGTGTCTTAGGACCGGGTCATAACTTTTTGGTCCACCAGATGGCAGCTAAATACTTTTACACATCAATCCCTCTGTCAAATATACTAATTATATTCCCACTGGATCGAATCATTATATTTATTTACTTCTCGAAAAAGACCTTTTCATATTCTTTTTTTTTACTTAATTTATTATTTTGCCCATTTACAGCATCCAAACACCACTGGCCTTGGCCGGGGCTTGAACCCTGGTCTCCTATGTCAAGGGCAGTGCCCTTAACCAGTACTCTATTCAGCCAGTACACTATTCATCTGCACATTTGGTCACCATGATACCTGTATCCGCCCCCCAACTACCCAATACACTGAACACAGGTGGCGAGAGCCCATTGGCTACTCACAAGCCCGCCCTAACCCCACCCACCCTTCCCAAAAACCCAACTCACTGAACACAGGTGGCGAGAGCCCATTGGCTGCTCGCACACTCGCCCTAACCCCGCCCACCTTACACCTCCCACACATCCAATTGGCCCTTTTAGCAAGAATCTGTGTATATATAAGGAGTTGAGTGTCCTCACCACTTCACTGAGGCGCTACACCTGCTAACGCTGAAATTCTGGTGAGTTCTTTATATTATTTTATTTGCACACTTTACCCTGTATTTCTGGCCCCCTGTTCTCTTCTCAATGCTCTATTACACATTACTCTTGCTGACATATACCCCTTTCCATTACCAATACCACTCATTGCAAATCTGTGTAAAAAACACCCCATAACCCATTACTATCGCGAGCACCATAGCCTCTACCCCCTATTGTTTACTTGCACACCTAACTCTTTTATGCTATCTCCACGAAGCAATTTTTCATATGGTATGCTTTATGTTATGCAATATACTGATATGCAAATTTGTAACTGCAGAATTTACTATAGCATAATGTACTGTCTCTTGTCTACAGTTTTGTCCCCACGTTTATTGCCTGATGAAGCGGGCTGGGCCTGCGAAACGCGTTGCACTTTTTTGGGGTACTATTTAATAAATGTGATTGCTACTATTCAGACAGTCTTTCGTGTCTGCTTTATGGAGGTAAGTCCACCACTTCCTCCCAGCAAATTTTAAAGTTTTTATCCGCTTTTATCCTGCTGGCGCCTCTGTTCTCCTACTGCTGAATTATACATGAGTTTGAATAAACAAAGCAAAAGTGATGTGCATACTGTCATATACTCTACCTGATTCTCCATGATAGCGGATGTTCTGGAACTCAGCATAAAACACAGCTTTCTCAAGCATGCCCAGCAGGATCACAGCTCCCACCCAGAACTGGATTCGCAGCAGGTCCCTCCAGTAACAAGCCGACAAGGCCAGCCACAGAACACCAAATAACACATACACGATACACATCACCATGAAAAACTGCAACACAAAATAAAAAAAACTTATAGGACGTTAACTCTTGTTTAAACTAGTCAAAATTGTTAAACCATTAAACTGCTGGACCAACAGATATGCTATAACCAGCTTAAGCCACATCCACATTTTATATTGAAGACTGCATTTTTTTTTTGTTTTACTTCAATTCACCAATTTATTAAGTGAATGCTGGCTACATACATTGTGTATATGTTCTATATCAATCAGTTACGTGCAGGGGCATAACTATATGGGAGCACCTTAGGGGACCCATAGCTGTGAGGTCCACCCCCAACTACAAACCTTCCCCTCCTTTAATAAAAGGGCCCATCCACCAGAACATTTGTTTTTCTGGCTACACTTGTTTTATGACCCTTGCAAGATATGCCCTTGGGCTGTGAGGGTCACCGAGGAGAGGTGCGAACCATGGGGGCCTCATGATTTGTAATTACGCCACTGAGCTGATGTGTTACAGAGCTTGAGTGACAGGATATGAGTTTAAAGCAGGCCACCAGTGTATAGCACATTCAATGAGTCTCTTCTTCTCCTGTACAGTTATAATGGTCTTCTTGTGAATCAGTCCTGGGGCTCTGTGTCCATAGGCTTCCCGCACGCCAACCCCCCTCCCCCCAGCTGCTGAAAAATACCATGATGGAGGGTTTTCAGCGGGGGGGACTACGAGCCAGAAACCGGCAGACAAAAATCTGGTAATTATATTATTTCAGTGTACTTTTATGGTGAGTGTAGTACTAGCTGCAAACGTGGGACATGATTTATGTCCTCGCTCATGGATCTAGCATGGCATGGGGTGCACGACATCAATACAGGTATACATCATGTTGTGATATGGGTGTTATTGTAAGATAATACCTAGGATATCATCTGACAGGAGATTGTACCAGATACTCCAGATGAATCTATATTTTTCTTCAGATCCACTATGGAAGAATATAAGTTTCCTATTGGGTATGATTTTATTTACTGCACCAATCCTCTCAACATGTTGGGAGTCACAAGCTGGACCAAGGCCTAGTAAGAATTGTAAGCATAATGTATACAATTGTGTTGAAAAAAACAAAAGGTTATAGATTCAGATAATGCTGTTCCTGTTACGGCAAGCAAAAATGTGATTGTTTCCAATAGCCCTGGACTATTGGGTATCAAACAAATGAGCAATATTCTGCTGCAGAAAAGGAAGTGTAGCAGGAAAATAGTGGTTGAGCAAGATGGAGGTGGCAGGGTGTGGATGAAATCACTAAAAGCAATGCAAGTGTTGGCTTATCAACAAACAGAAAAATGTAGGGCAATCTCATATTTGCAAGAGTCTCTCCTAGTCAAATGAATTGGACCTTTAGTGATTTCCTGGACAACCACAAAAAACAAAACCCTTAATCTTTAACCACTCGAGGACCGCAGTGTTAAACCCCCCTAAAGACCAGGCCTTTTTATTGTTAATTGGCCACTGCAGCTTTAAGGCCAAGCTGCAGGGCCGCACAGCACACAAGTGATTCCCCGCCCCCCTTTTGCTCCCCACCAACAGAGCTCTATGTTGGTGGGGTCTAATTGCTTCCCGTGTTTATTCATTTTTTAATAAATAAATATTTATAGTGGTGTTTTTTTTTTTGTAACTAAACATAGTTTTTGTTTTCCAAACCCCTCCCTCCCCCCCCAGCCAGCCAATCCTGCGATCGGCTGTCATAGGCTTCTGCCTATGAGAGCCGATCGCTCTTGTCTCCCAGGGGGACAGCCATGTCACACAGCTGTCCCTAGTACAGCGCTGCTGCTGATCGCAGCTCTGTACTAACAGAAAAGATGGCGGTTTCGCCGTCTAACAGTCTTCCGAGCGGCAATCGCCGCTCGGAGACTGAAGGCGAGGCGGAGCTCCGCCCCCGAACAGGAGATGTGCGCAATCTCCTGCAAAATGCAGTCCCAGGACGCCAAATGGTGTTAGGCGGTCCTGGGGCTGCCGCCGCGACCACGCCCATGGGCGTGGGGCGGTCTTTAAGTAGTTAAAGTGTTTCATTATTTCTGTGGTATTAGTTTAAACAGACTGTGATCGTCTATTGTTGTGACTTAGATGAAGATCAGATCACATTTTATGACCAATTTGTGCAGAAATCCATTTCATTCCAAATGGTTCACATACTTTTCCTTGCTACTGTATATGTCAAGTGCCAAACATATTAATAACTAGGCTTTCTTCTTCCTGAAAGAGCTTCTCTCTTGTTGGACCTTTGTCACATTATAGCGTCACCCTCACTGATAAGGAATTATAGCCATAACATGCTTTCCCGGTAGAGAACAAATTCTGATTACAGAGGATAGATAAAAAAGTGCAATGGTGCATACATTTTTACCTCTGTGACACTTGGACTGCCATTGAGCATATACAATAAAACATTAAATCTAACTGTATAAATGTTTTCACATAAAATAAAACCATAGGCTGTATAAGAAGAATCCATTTTTAGAAGTAGGATAGATACAATTGTTTATCTCTTCGGTTTCTTTTCACCTCAGGTTCACTTTAAATTTATACAGCAATTCAGGACATGTTCTGTACATGTAAATTAGAACTGACGCTATGCAGATGACCTGTAACATTGGCTATTTAATGTCTGGAGTTATCTTATATGGTCTTTCACTATTCATCATTAACTGCATGAATGTGATCAAGCAGAATATGTGATACCTATTTATTTACAACATAAAGCAGTCTGAAATGTAGTTCCATCTCTGGGCTCAGATCTACAGTAAAAACATATCACATAAACCACAGACATTATCTTTTGTGAGAAATGAGTAAATTCAGCTGACTTCAGATCATACTCACAATCATGCGTGGGTAATCAGCAAGAGACAGGTATTCATAGGGACCCTTCACTTCAACTGTCACTAAAAAGAAAAAGAAAACCCAATGTAAAGCATTTGTAAATAAAAAAATATTTTCAGCACTAAAAATCATTAAGACAAGTGTGAAGGTCATTGCTGGGGAATAAAAACAAAAAAACAAGAAAACGAGTACATGGAATGGACTAAATTATTAACAAAAGAAAAAAAAATTCAGAGCAAGATTTTGTTTTTCATCTAATTCACATACAGCTAGATGAAAACTGTAGCTTCCAGCAAGATAGCAGGGAAGTGAGAGACAACAGCATCAGAACTGTTACAAAAATGTACCCAATGTAAGGATTGCAGCAAATTTTCACACATCAACCCATCACGTCCATATAATAACACACAGGGTGCCATAGGCAATTAACTTTTTCTCCTAAGTTTTCTACTAGGAGATAATTTTTCATTTTCTCTTTAACCAATTCAGTACCAGCAGTCTCTGGCCCCTTAAAGTAAACTAGAGCTGACAAAATAGCAAAATCAACACGGGGCTTCCTCCAGCCCCATAAGCACGTCTGAGCCCCTCGCCGTTCAGCCACGATCAGCCCCGGTAACAGGATCAGTCACGTCAGTCGTGGCCTTCTGTGCATGCAGGAAAGCCACAAATGACGCGACTGAGTATTTTCTTGCTTGCTGCTGGTTAAAAAGGCATTTTGTTGAAAAAGGTATGAAAATATTGCATACATGAAAAAAAGGCGGCTGGAAAAAGGGACACACCAGACTTCTAGTGGCACATGGCCACTAGAAGAATTTCACTACAATTAGAGATATTCTACTGCTGAATTCCGAGAGTAAAATATCGGTAATGATTACCGATATTTAACTATGGCTAAACCTAATCCTACTCCCACACAGAACCCTCCGCTGGTGGTGCCTAACCCTAACCCCCCCTTCCCCCATGGTGCCTAACCCCAAGACCCTCCCTTGTGGTGCCTAACCCCAAGACCCTCCCCCATGGTGCCTAATCCGAAGACCACACCTCCTGCTGCCTAACCCCCGTGAACCCCTAACCCCTCCCACCCACCCCTACCCCCATCAAATCCGTGATATGCGGCTAGGGTGGTAAATGTTGGTGCTGGGAGGAACCAGATTACCAGCAGTGGCTGGATTGAGTAATGGTTAAGAGCACCACCTATGACGTGGGAGACCAGGGGTCGAATCCTGGCTAGGGTCAGTACCTGTTCAGTAAGGAGTTCAAGGCAAGACTGCCTAACACTATAAAGTGGCCTCTTGAGCGCGTCCCAGTCACGAGCTTTTAAAGTCCGACAACAGAAAAGCGCTATACAAATGTTCAGATTATTATTATTACCAGCAAACATACTAAAGGAGCTTGTGGAAATGTAACCTGCGGCATGCATTGCAATTCCACAAGCTCGAGCCGCGAACAGTGTGGGGTAGGGGAATGTCCACAAGTGCAGTAGCTGGAGTCCGACCTCTATCCCCCCGCTCAACCAGCTCCTCCGGCGGCGGCAAATTCAGCGTCACTAGCTCTCGGCTGTCTCAAAGGCTAGAGCACAAGCCTGCCGCCTGATCCTCGCCGTCTCCTGTCCTCTCTCCGATGCTGCAGTCAGTCTGTGAGTTGCACACCCTCCCCCACCAGCCTGACCACCTCCCCACAAACCTGACCACTAGCCCACCAACCTGACCACCCCCTCACCACCCCACCAGGACTGATCACTAGCCCAGCCTGACCACCTCCCCACCACCCCACTTGCCCACCAGCCTGACCACTAGCCCACAAGCCTGACCACCACCCCACCAGCCTGACCACCACCCCACCCACCTAACCACCACCCCACCCGCCTAACCACCACCCCACCAGCCTGACCACCTCCCAACTAGCCCACCAGCCTGACCACTAGCCCACCAGCCTGACCACCTCCCCAATAGCCCGCCAGCCTGACCACCACCCCACTAGCCCACCAGCCTGACCACTAGCCCACCAGCCTGACCACTAGCCCACCAGCCTGACCACCTCCCCACCAGCCTGACCACCTCCCCACTAGCCCACCAGTCTGACCACCTCCCCACCAGCCTGACCACCTCCCCACTAGCCCACCAGCCTGACCACTAGCCCGCCAACCTGACCACCACCCCACTAGCCACCAGCCTGACCACCCACCCCACTAGCCACCAGCCTGACCACCCACCCCACTAGCCACCAGCCTGACCACCTACCCACTTACTAGCCACCCACCTCACCACTTACCAACCCACCCCACTAGCCTGACCACTAGCCTACCCTAGACCTACTTACCCAACCCACCAGCCTGACGTACTTACCCACCCACCCACCCCACTTCGGTGGTACCCTTCTTTTCCATCCAGCATGACCTTAGGGCCCTTTTCCACTAACTGCGATCCGCTTCAGAAAGCGGATCGCAGCCGTTTTGATGAGCACCGTGATAATATGTAAATCGCGGTGCTCATTTCCCACCAGCATGCGTCGTATTTTTCTGAATCACAATTGTTGGGCGATTGTTCTCCGTTCCCAGCAGCTATATGGAGCAATCACGGGTAGTGTAAATTGTAGGTTGCGTGGTCGCAGCGCAATTGCGATCGCACTACCTAGTGGAAAAGGGCCCTTACTTCCCCACCCGGCTACTTTTTCATGCCACCCGGCTGAAAAAAAAATGTCTGGGGAGAACCCTGTAGGGGATCAAATTACAACTTGTGCTCCTCACAGATGAGGGGGAATTAGACAAGCTAAATTCTCTAAATACATTTATTTACATTACAATACATTTCTATGTTTTCCTTCTGTCCTGTGAAAGAGTTCAGGTCCACTTTAAAGTGAACCAGAGACGAAGCACCCTCATGTACTTTACCATATATATCAGTGGGAACATTAGAGAAAACACATACCCTGCTCTCCGTTTCATTCTTCACTGCTCAGCCTGCTTGTTATCATCCCTGTTAACATTCCCGACTGAGCATTCAGTCTGGCTTTGCTCAGGAATCATTATAGCTGATTTATTATAGCAGAGCCAAGAGGGGGCAGGCTTGTGCTTGAAAAGACATCAGAGAAGACAGACTCCGCTATAATGATTCCTGATCAAAGCCAGACTGAATGCTCAGTCAGGGATTTTATCAGGACTGCTAACAAGCAGACTGAGCAGTAAAGGATGAAGCAGAGAGCAGGGTAGGTGTTTTCTCTAATGTTCTCACTGATATATATGGTAAAATAGATGAGGGTGCTTTGTCTCTGGTTCACTTTAAACAGAGAACACATAGCACATTAAGTGTAAGTAGAGAAAGCCTTACTCGTCAAGGGAACATCATTAGCACTGGCTGAGACAGTTGCACCTGCCGCCTGTTCATTCTTCCCACTGGTGTGGGGTTCTGGAGCTGGTAATGCTGAGAAGTTCACATTGACAATGAAGATGTATGGTCCATCCTGCCAGGTCTTCACTGCTGCACCCCTTCCATGCTACACCATAGAAAGGAGACAAGCAGGGCATGGGTTATTTCAGACAGCATAATTATCAATACTCCCCTACTTCCATACTAATCAGCATAAAATAAACAATGCCATGTTCTATTATACAGGTGAGAAGTAAAACAAGAAAAAACAGCCTTGCCCATTCAGTGGTTGAACGATTACCAATTCCACTTTGGTTGAGGAAAATCAAGGAACCTTTTCAGTTCAGTTCTACATGTATTGCAAAGATTAAAGCAAACCTGAAGCAAAAAATAAAAATAAAACACACACGTCATACTTCCCTCCTCCGTAATCTACTCTAGTCTCCTTCTCCTCTTCTGTGTCATGTTTGTCCACTATTATCAACGGTATTCTCCGTCCTCCAGGCAATGCAAGAGAGAAGAATATCTCAGCTGCCACCTCTATTTCCTTTTTAAAAACTCCAGTCTCCTGGCCATCATACAATCTAATCAATTTGTTTCAGACGTGTCACACATCTACACATCTGCAGCAAACATATCGCAGGGCAATCAGGACAGCAACTCAGCAGATTCCCGCTGGATCTGTTCTGAAAGATTTAAAGGCAAAGGACGAGCACAAGAAGTAAACAGCATTGCATGAAAGAAAGTCAGTACTAATGTGCTCCATATTTCTCTCCCTTCTGGTTCATTTTAAACTGGCCACAAGTGTGCACTGTTGCAGAAGAGAAGAAGCTCGATTTCTATGAGATACCGAGTTTCCCCAAAAATAAGACTAAGCTTTTTTTGTTTGTTTTTTTTGGTCCAAAAGATGCATTTAGACTTATTTTTAGGGGATGTCTTATTTATAGTGGATGTCTTATTTTTTTCACAAACAATCTACGTTTATTCTTAAACCAAAAAAATGTATTTACATTTTTCCATTTCATCACATTCTGGGAAGTCATCATAACTCTCCAAAAGCTGAATATCATCATGCGTTTGAGACTCCATTTCCTTTTTCTAAGTTCAACAATCGACATTTACCAAGATCCAGACACTTGCCAACCCTTATTGCATTGGTCTCCTAGGGTCTTTGGAGTGTGATATTTTTGATCTGCTTTCCTTGGTGAAGGGTCTATCTGGCCTGCTGCATTTTATTGCCAATTAATTTTACTTTTTTCCATAACAGCCTGGACACAATTTACACTTTCTTTTTTTTTAATATACTATAAACTAGGGCTTATTTTTGGAGTGGGGCTTATATTTCGAGCATCTCAAAAAGAGAAAAAAAACAACAACTCATGCTAGGGCTTATTTTCATACTAGGTCTTATTTTGAGGGAAAGTGGGTAGTTGCACATTTTGTTTATGCAACTAAATCAGAGAATGATAATCACACTGGTAAGAGATGAGGAGATGTGTTCTGTGTGCAGCTAACTCCGTATAAGACACAAATGAGTAACTGTTTAACACGTTCGCCTAGCAGCACTAGAGTCCATGAATGGGATCACCGCCAGAACTTTTATCTGCATGGATTAAACAAGTGCTATGTGTAGGTATCAGTTTACTCTGAGTGTCCTGGTTTTAATCCACAACCCAAAAAAACAAAATTAGCTTACCTGGTAATGCTGTTTTTAATAACCCTCCAGGACAGGTGCTACATATGAGATTTGGGCTCCGCCCTCAACAGGAAACACAAAGAACTAGCTCTCTATAAGTTCCACCCCTCAGTATCCACCTGCCAGTACGTTCCAATTAACTGTCCTGATACCAATTCTTCTTTCAAACAATTTAACAAAAAACTTGCATTTACATAAACATCCGTATAAACACACAGAAATATATGCTTCAGTCAATATTATACATAAATATATCAAAATGGGTGGGTCACCTGTCCTGGAGGGTTATTAAAAACAGCATTACCAGGTAAGCCAATTTTGGTTTTTTCAAATAACCCTCCAGGACAGGTGCTACATATGAGATGATATGCAATAAATACCAACCTCAGGGCGGGACAACAGCCTGAAGAACTTTTCTTCCAAATGCCTGTTCTTCTGCTGATAAGCCCAGTCGGTAATGCCTAATGAAGGTGTTCACGGATTTCCAAGTTGCTGTCTTGCAGATATCCGTCGCTGTTGCTCCAGCTCTATAAGCCCAGGAAGTTGCCACTGACCCTGTTGAGTGAGCGGTTACCTCTCTAGGACGTTGAACTCCTTTCGATTTGTAACTGACAAACAAAAAAACTAATAACTAGAGGTTCTAATGCTACCCTCTCATCCAAGTATAGTGATAAGGCTGCCACTTGGATCTTTAGGGTACTCAACGCTAGATTTTTGTCAACGTATTCTTGCAAAAATTCTAACACTGTAGCGAGCTTATTGGATCGGAGGCCTGTCTTTCTCTTCCATTGACAAAAAGTTTTCCAATAGTTTTGATATATTGCTCTAGTGACTTTCTTTCTACTTTTAATTATATTCTCTGTCACTGTCAGATAACCCTCTATCTTTTAAGATCTTCCTTTCAGAAACCAAGCTGCCAATCGAAGATTCGGAATCTGAGTCCATTTGTCTTTTCTTTTTGAGAAGGTATAGTCTGTCTCTTAATGGCATTGGTCTGTCCACCAGCATCAACTTAATCATTTGATACCAGATTATTTTCAGCCAATCTGGTTCAATTAATATTAGATACATTGTTGTCGATTTCAGCTTCTGTAATACTATTGGTAACAGCGGTATTGGAGGAAATGCATAAGATATTTGATAATCCCACATTTGAGCCAAGGCATCTACTCCCGAAGCGCCTCTTGGTCTAGAGAGAAGAACTGGCGGCACTGAGTATTCTCCAGATTGGCAGATAAATCGATCTGTGGTTGTCCCTACTTTTTCGCTAACAACTTGAACACTTCAGGACTTAGCATTAGTTTGATAGTCTCTTCCTGCTCAACAGATCCCCCATGTTGCTTAATGAACCCTTTAGGTGAACCGCTGAGATCGATTGAAGATTGTCCTCCGCCCAATCTAGCAGCTGCAGTGTGAAATCAAGAAGTTGTGATGACCTGGTACACCCTTGTTTGTTTACATACATCACTACTGTTATATTGTCTGACCTGATCTTGAACATGCGGGTCTTTTAACCTGTATTTTGCATGGTCTAGGTCTCTTCACTCCCAGATGCTCTCTGAAATTTGAAGATTGGGTCTTAATCTGCTTTGACCAAGTTCCTTGTAGATATGTCCCATCTATGTGGGTTCTCCCAAGAATACTTGCGTCTGTTAACACTTTTGTCATCTGAAACTACCATAGTCGTCCCCGAGTGACACTGTCTGCTATTATACACCAACTGAGTGATTGTTTCACCAGTATTGAAATAGACACCATGCGGTCTAAAGCTGCATGACTTACTTTCCAACTGCGCAGGAGCCGTTGTTGTAATATTCTCACGTTTCAATCAAGGATGGTCGTAGTCAGCCAACTTCGCTAAGCTGGAACTACACGTGGTTTTACTCAATTACACTTCGCCAAACTACGGCTGCGAATATCAAATATTCGCTTTGTATGCATCACGTAGAATACGCATTAAAAATACGCAATTATGCGTAGTGTGAAGCGTAGTGTGTGCGGATGCTTGTGCTTATATGCAAAAAAATTTACGCATTAATGTCTCTATAAATGCTTATACCGGGACCTCTTCAATGCATACATTCCCCTTTCCCCTGCGTAAATTTGTAAGCATACCATCGCACGCCGAAAATTAGACGGAAGAAACGCATTCGTAGTTCACTACGCAATACACACATTAACTACGCATAGTGGACGTAAGCTACGTGTAGCAGTACTTCACTACGCGTAAATTCGTAAGCGTTGTTTTGAAACTTCACCTATGAACTACCATGCGTAGATGCGAACTATGATGCGTAAATTCGCACTGGCGTAGTTTCTGCTCATCCCTGGTTTCAATGCCCAATACACTGCCATTGTTGTGGATGTCCAAAATCCTATTAGACTCATCACTTGTTTGACTGTTACCACTGATTTTTGCTGGAAATTTTCCACTAAGGCATGAATCTTGACTAACTTGTCTTGTGGAAGAAATAATTTCTAAGCTATGGAAATTAATTCAGAAACCCCAAGAACTGAATAACCTGTGTCGGAATCAAATTTGATTTTTGTCGGTTTCCTAACCAACCTGCTCGTACCAAGCTGGATGACGAGATCTCTGATGTTTCAACTTCAAAATACTGTCTGTCACTACTAAAAGGTCGTCTAAGTACGGCATTATCATAACACCTTTTAAAATGTAGGGTTCCCACAATTTCTGCCTTTACTTTTGTGAAGATTCTGGGTGCTGACGTGATTCCGAATGGGAGCAGTAGCAGACCATGCTTTCTTAAGAGAAAATTCAACTTATTTTCTGGGTTTTTAAGGCCGCTTTAGACCTTGAATGCTAACTCATTCACCTTCCAACCTGACTAAATGCAGCATCAAGTTTAGAACATGAATCCCTAGGCTTAGCGTCTTCCTCAGAAAATGGAAAACGCCTTTTTAAACCCTGAGGCTACTTCCACAGTGGGACGTTGCGTTTTGATGCAACATTACAATCGCAACGCAAACTTACAAAGCAACACCCCCAAAAAGTTGCATCGCCAATTAATGGCTCGTATCGTTGAATACAGTACGGCCTACAGGCAATGAAAACTATGCTTCTAAGTCATTACTGAGCATGTGCAAACCGTCTAACGCAGCTAACAACGTGTATAACCACAGCATGCAGCACTAACAATGCTATACGTTACACACAAACACCACGTGTGCACTGTGAATGTCCCACAGACTTAGTATTGCTGTGCGTTAGTCTGCGTTGAATCATTTATAACGTGCGTTTTTTTTTTTGTTTTTTTTAGTGACGCACTGTGAAAGAGGCCTTAGATACAAATAGTCTTTTATCCGGCTCTTTCCATTGAGCTGTGATTACGTTTTTAATAGAGGAATATGAACTGGGAAACATAACTGCTCACATGGTTCCATTCCCGTGTATAGCATGTAAAGATATTACAGATTTTTTTTTTTTTTGGGTGGTGGAATATCCAAAGTTGAATGAATTGCCTTCAATAATTCTCCAGTTTCTTCCAGCAGCAAACTTAAACTTTGAGGACTTTACAGTCTCCTCTGCTTCACTCTCTACAGATAAATCCTCAGAAGATTTGGAATCAGGATTAACAACTTCCTGCTCACTATCATCTTCCTCTTCCGAAGAAAGTATTATTCTAGGAGATGTCCTTATTGCTTTCTTACGTTTTGTAGATTGAATTTAAGCAGTGTGAAGCAGTTGTGAACCTGAAGTAGAAGGAAGGCTTTCTCTAAAAGTTTTAAACGTTTCCACCATTTCTTGCCTAATGGATAACAAACTCCTTGCAAGATGCTGTAGTAGCTTCATTATTTACGCTTGAAATGCATTTTTGACAAGATACTTTAGGCCAGTCTAAGGCCTCCTGCACACTGCATGCATTTGCAGTGTGCAGGGAGCCCAAGGCTTCTTTCCCACCAGGACGTTGCGTTTTAGGGGACGCCATAAGTTGCATAACATACCCCTAACGCAACGCCTGGTGGTGTTAGAGGAGGACGCTACCAAGAACTGCGTTATGCAGCTCTTGGTGCGCCTTTTTCGCGCTGTGCGTGTGCGATGTGGAGACCACGTGATCCGCATCACGTGGTCCCACCAGCCAACCACTACACAGAGCGGCCGCTCCAGGAAATAAACACTGCACATCACAGTGCAGTGAATATTAATTAGCCATGTGGCTGGCCAACATAACTGCGCATGTGCAAGCAGTCTAATGCGGCTTAGCCATTTATAACGCACAGCATGCAGCACTCTTGTCTTTACCTGCTGCGTTATAATGCAGCCCATTGATTTTTCATTGCTGTGCGGTGGGCTGCGCTGGACCCATCAGAGCTATCAGTAGGCTCAATAGCATCCTGAAAAACATGCAAATGATGATTTAATCAATTAAGTCTACTAACCAGCATGCATAAATACTTAACATGCCATGAGATAGCCATTTGACACCAACCCAGACTTAGCTCCACTCATAAAGCTAGGCATATATATTAAGTATAACAGTGAAACTTAATCCAATTTCAAAGTTTCAAATTCAAGTAAATTAAATGATAATATAAAAATCATGCTGCCCATTCAAATGCAAGATGCATATGACAAATTAAATGTGCACAGAACACATTTGCTGGGACAATTAATCAATTGATTTTGTCCACCTGCGTGCACAAACCTCATGATGAAGTTATCTGCAGCAAAGTTATAAAATCCAGCAGTTTAAGTAAAGACATGAGATGATGCTTAAGTTAACCACTTTACCCCCACGCGTACGGATTTCTCCGCCCTTTTATCCCTCCTAAAAAACCAGGGACGGAGAAATCCGTACCTTCCGCGCTACCGCCGCTGTCCGCGCTCCCGCCGCTCGTGCGCACGCACCCGCCGCTCGTGCACGCCGCCGCCCGCTCGCCCGGAGATCAATGAACGGGAAAATTCATTCCCGTTTGTTGATCTAAGCCCCCGCAATGATCTGCTGCTTCTTTCAGAAACAGCGAGATCATTGTGAGTCTCCCAGCCTCTTACTGCTTCCTGTAAGCGTCCTTCCGAAAGCTTACAGGTCGCATGTAAACAAACACTCTGTGGCCATCTTGTGGCCAAATAGTAAACTACACCCTAAAAGCATTTTACATATACAAACTTTACATTTACACAATAAATTAACTCATTACCTCCCACACTCCCCAATTTTTTATTTTTTTTTGTAATTAAAAAAAAAAAAAATACAATAAAAAAAAAACAAACATAAATCGTTACCTTAGGGACTGAACTTTTTAAATATTTATGTCAAGAGGGTATAACACTGTTACTTTATAAACTGCGGGCTTGTAATTAGGGATGGATGCAAAACTGAAAAAAATGCACCTTTATTTCCAAATAAAATATTGTCGCCAAACATTGTGATAGGGACATAATTTAAATGGTTTTATAACCGGGACAAATGGGTTAATACATTTCATGGGTTTTAATTACAGTAGCATGCTTTATTTAAAAACTATAATGGCCGAAAACTGAAAAATAATAATTTTTTCCCACATTTTTTCCTATTTCCCCATTAAAACACATTTAGAATAAAATAATTCTTGGCATAATGTCCCACCTAAAGAAAGCCTAATTGGTGGCGAAAAAAACAAGATATAGTTCATTTCATTGGGATAAGTAATAATAAAGTTATAGACGAATGAATGGAAGGAGCGCTGAAAGGTGAAAATTGCTCTGGTGGTCAGGGGGTAAAACCCCTCAGTGGTGAAGTGGTTAAACACCCATAAACCAAACAATTTGGGTAAATAAACATAATGCTGAATCCATGGGCAATAGTAGACAAAAGACTTTCTACAACCATCAGCGCTGTAAGAAACTAAAAAAAAAAAAAATCTTCCCCTGCGCCAGGTTTAGGCATAGACCTCAGAATCAGACAGGCAACCATCCTCCGATGTCCGCTGCCACTTACTTGGTCTGCCGTCCTCTGTCTCGTGTCCATCTCCACCAAACACCAACCGCGGTGTGGGGAATGGACCTCTCGGCGTTCTGACAGCTGCGCGTACCGGATACCGGATCGGATGTCCCGTAAGGGTGGAAGTGTCGTGCTCACAGCGCTGTTGCCCTTGCCTCCGCTCTGGACACGCTGAGAATCACACTACCGCCAAAGGAAGTCACCTTTCCGCCTCCGCAAAGTGAAAGCTTCCCTCCGACGCGCGATCGGTCTCCACCATGCTGCCTCAAACACCATCTCTCCTTACATAGCTGACCTCCAGCATGATTCAGAGATCCACTACCGTGGAAAAACAAGGTACACCCCCAGTAATCCTTCCAGGACGGGGCTACCTATAAAAGTTCCATGGCCTCAGCACTCCCTGGCTGCTGACCATATCTAGCTGTAGAGAGCTAGAGGCTTCCCGGGACAGGAAACACAAAGAACTGGCAGGTGGATACTGAGGGGTGGAACTTATAGAGAGCTAGTTCTTTGCGTTTCCTGTTGAGGGTGGAGCCCAAATCTCATATGTAGCACCTGTCCTGGAGGGTTATTTGAAAAACATCCTATCTTGTCTATCTAGTATAATTCAAGGGACCTTGAGCAGACACCTAAAATTAAAATCTGATAATGAATCTTTAAAAAAATAAATTAAATTAAAATCTGGACTTACATGGGGCTTCCTCCAGCACCCTGTAGCCTGTGAGGTCCCCCGGCATCCTCTTGGTCCCTTTCCATGTTCCTGCTGTTGGTTCCAGTAATCCGGCGACTTCAGCCGAAGTTGCACGTGTGCACAATCACGCTGGCCGCAAGCATCCTGCACATGCGCAGCTTAGTCTTTAGAGAACTGCACATGCGCAGGACTCTTACGTCGACTGGCGTGATGACACAAGACTTCAGCTGAAGTCACCAAATTACCAGAGCCAACAGTGGGACCACAGCAAGGACCAGGAGGATGCCGGGAGACACCGCAGGCTACAGGGAGCTGGAGGAAGCACCAGTTAAAGTGAACCTCCAGACTAAAAATCTACTCAGCAGAACTGAAAAGGCTTGGTGTTTCATTAACAGTTTCACAGCATCAGAACTTTGTTTTTCTTACCAAAGCATCATTTTTAGCTGCATTTTTATTTAAGCTCCAACCATCACAGAAAAAAAGCCCAGGCTTTTTTCCCCTGATGCTGTTCAGAGCATGATGGGATTTCCTATGTTATTCACGTTGCCTAGCAACTGGGAGAGGTGCTCAGGACACAGAACAGTTGGAACTGTGTCTCAAACTCCCAGTCACCTCCTTTCAACCAAGAAGATGGCTGCCATCATGAAATCAAACATTTGCCTGTTCTTTTAAAACAGAATGGGTAAGAGATTATATTACCTATCTATTTTAATTAACATAACTAATGTAACTTAATGACAGTATGTTTGTTTAGGCTGGAGTTCCACTTTAAGTTCAGATTTTAATTTCAGCTGTCTGCACAGGGTCCCTTTACTACAGCATTGATGAGAATGTCAGACTTCGCTTTCTCTGCAGTTCCTGTATATTGTATTGTACACTATGGGCCCGATTCACATACTGCCAGTAATATTGCAGTACGCTGCATACTAATGGCAGCAGAGATCGTGTACTGCGCAATAAGTGCAACCAACAGTACATAGATAACGTGAGTGTTGCTATGCTAACATGCTACACAAGTACCGCTAGTGTCACCCAAGTACTGCGGGTCACGTTTTTAACATGTAGTACTCTGCTGCCATTAGTACCGCTATGATTGCCAAGCACTGCCTGCAACTGGTAGTATTACCGGAAGTACTTTAAGCAGGCCCTATGTTAGCGCCGCTCCCCCGCTTCCTCCGTATCGGCGCTACCTGCCCGCGTCCCTTCCCTCCCGCTGATTGGAGGGAAGTGACGCGGGCGGGTAGCGCTGATACGGAGGAGGCGGGGGAGCGGCGCTAACAGACAGGCAGAGGTAAACAGCGTCTCGCCAGCACTGCGGGGGGTATAGCGGCGCGCAGGGGGGTCTTGGAGGCACACCATGGGGCAACAGAGGCTGGTGTTAGTGTGCACAACCAGCCTCTGTGCCCCACTAGCATAAGTAAATCCCACCTCGGGTTCTCTTTAAATAAATATTGTGTTTGCTTGTATGTATTTCCTGTTTCACACTAGCCCTGTACCTGCCAAAACCAATTCCGGGCACGACCCAGTTGTGCTTGGCGAAATAAAAGATTCTGATCTGAAGCAGGGTATTTCTACACAGGCCTAAGAGTGGCCACACATGCATTCAGTAACACAATTTTTCCATGTCAATATATCAGTAGCATAATAGAATACTGTAGAAAATGGATCAGATACAGCATTGGCATAGCAGCCTAGTGGAAAGAAGAAAAATAGCAGCAACACAGGATCAGACACAGCTCTGGTATAGCAGCCTAGTGGACAACAGTGGAATAGTAGAAGATAACAGTGTCAACGGCAGTGTATTTTATACTAAAAATCGTGGCAAAATATTTCCGCCACAGCGGTTGCAAATTCTTATTTAAAGAGCAGAGATTTTGCAGCGATTTTCAGTGTGATACAGGATAAACGTGGGTATCTAGATAAGAAAAAAGGGGCATGTCTTAAAGTAAGCCACACCCCTTAGATTGTAAGCCTTTAGTGGGGTCCTCCCTCCCCTAGTGTATTCTACAGGATTGTGTGCTCCTATCCTATGACAGCCTTGTACTTGTATTACTGGGCCTACCTAACATCGCATGATTATGGATTTTGTACAGTTTGCCTTGTATAGCTTTATCCTGTGTTGTTTAACCACTTGAGGACCGCCCCCAGCCGATGGGCGGCGGCAAAGTCTGGGCCCAAACGACCGCAATACGCCCATCGGCGGGGGCGGCATCAGCGGTGGCCGTGCGGCGATCGCGTCATCAATGACGCGATCGCCGCCGGCAATAGGCTCCGCCCACCCTACTCGGAAACCCGCCGGCCAATCAGCAGCGCCGGCGGGTTTCAAACTTGCGCGATCCGGCCAATCAGAGTGTATAATACACTTTGTTATTGTAACAAAGTGTATTATACTGGCTGCCTCCTCCGCTGATGGTCACTCGTCGTGCGACCATCAGAGAGGACGGCAGCCTAGGAGATAAGTTTCAAAAACACTCTTTAGCCCACCCAGACCCCCCCCGATCGCCCACCCAGACCCCCCCGATCGCCCACCCAAGCCCTCAGAACCCCCCCTGACCACCCAAGCACACCACTGCTAGCACCCCACCACCCACCTAAAAACCCATCAATCACTCCCTGTCACTATCTAGGGACGCTATCCCCTAGGTTAGGTCACTAACTGCCCCCTAGGGTCCCCTGATCACCCCCCCTACCCTCAGATCCCCCCCAGACCACCCCCCTGTATACTGTATACGTTTGTATACAGCTGACTTACCCACTGATCACCTGTCTATCACCTGCCTATCACCCCTTGTCACCACCACCCATCAGAGCAGACCCTAAACTGTCCCTTGGGGGCACCTGATCACCCACCCAGACCCTCAGATTGCCCTCAGACCCCCCCTGCTGATAACCTCCCCAGTGCATTGTTTACATCTATTCTCCCCTGTAATCCCTCACTGATCTCCTATCGTCACCCCCTGTGTCTGCCACCCACCAGATCAGGACCCAGTCTGCCCCGTGCGGACACCTAGTCAATCCCCCACACCCTCTGATCGCCCTCAGACCCCCCCCCCCCCCCCCAAATCACCTTCCCAGTGCATTGTATTTGATTGTGCTGACATTCAATTTCATTGTGCTGACATTCAATTTGATTGTGCTGTAATTGTATTTGATTGTCCCGTGATTGGCTTTGATTGTCCCGTGGTCGGCTTTGATTGTCCCGTGGTCGGCTTTGATTGTGCCGTGATCGGCTTTGGTTGTGCCGTGATCGGCTTTGGTTGTGCCGTGATCGGCTTTGATTGTGCCGTGATTGCCCTGTGATTGGCCTGTGATTGTCCAGTGATTGGTTTTGATTGTCCCGTGATTGTTTCTGATTGCCTCAGATTCCCCACTCACCACCACCCCCGTCACTATCCTAGTGATGTAAAAACAGTGATCAGTGAAAACTGTCACTTTTTTAGTATCACTAGTGTTAGCAGTTAGGCCAGTTAGCTAGGCCCCTTTGTGAGTGTCAGTTAGTGCTCAGCCCACTGCACCACAGTCACTAATTAGCGTCATCACTGTCGCTAATCAACATTGGTACTATATAGTATCTGTAAGTGATCATTACCGATCGCAGTCAGATCTATTAGGGTCACTAGGATCCACACAAAAAAACGCAGTGTTTGCCCGATCAGGCCTGATCGTTCGCCTGCACTTGCGTTCAGCCCGCCCCACCGCAGTGACAGAATTTTTTTTCTGATCACTGCAAAAAACACTGTACAATAGCTGTGGTACTGTAAACCTCAGTTTTGATTTATTTTTTTATCAAAACTCAGTGACCACAGCTTTCTACCTCTCAAATACTCCCTTTTGCTAGGTAGGTGCTCTTTTTTTCTGCGTAGTCTCAGAGGAATACCCCCTAAATTTAGCAGCCCACCATGGCAAGAAAGGGGTATTCCGATGATGAGGTTCTCAGGTACATGGCCCAGTCGGATGAGGACGATTGGGACGCCTCATTCGACGAATCTTCCGGGTCAGAGTTTGAACCTGAATTGAGCAGTGGCTCACTGACCGATAGTGATGACGAGGTTGAGGTCCCGGCTAAAGCCAGGCGTACCACACCACATGTTGTTGGACCGCAGGTGGCGCAGGATCAGCCTCAAGGGCAGCAGAGTGGTGTTCGTGCTGGTCTGAGATTTCATGGTGGGGCAGGCACCAGCAGCACAACATCTCCTGGACCTAGCACCAGTACTTCCGTAGACCCTGGTGAAGTGGCGAGCACCAGCATGGAAGTTGAAACTGGTTCGGTGGCACGTGCAGTAAGATCCCAGTCGCAGCCACCAAGAAGACGGGCCCGTACTACCCCTAGTTTACCAGAGGTGCTGGCAAACCCAAATTGGCAATCCCCTGATTCCGCCGCACCCCTACTTCCCCCTTTCACCGCCCAGTCTGGAGTCCAGGTGGAGACAGATAATCTAGGATCGGCCCTAGACTTTTTCTATCTGTTCTTCACCCAGGATCTCTTAGACTTAATTGTGGCAGAGACCAACCGTAAGGCCACACAATATATAACCACCAATCCGGAAAAGTTCCTTGCCAAGCCTTTTCGGTGGAAACCAGTCCAAGTTTCCGAAATTAAAATTTTTTGGGGCCTTCTCCTTCACACGGGACTAGTAAAGCAGAATGTGCTGCGGTCTTATTGGTCTACGGACCCAGCATATCATGTTCCCCTGTACTCTGCTGCCATGTCCAGGACACGATTTGAGAACATCCTGCGCTTCCTGCACTTCAATAACAACGAAACCTGTCATCGAAGTGACCACCCTGCTTTTGACCGGCTCCACAAAATTCGACCCCTCATAGACCACCTGTCATCCAGATTTGCAGATGCTTATACCCCTGACCAGGACATCTGCGTAGACGAGTCCCTCATACGCTTTACCAGGTGCCTTCGCATCAAACAGTACATCCCAAGCAAGCGCGCCCGTTATGGGGTGAAACTGTATAAGCTCTGTGAAAGGGACACAGGCTATACATCTTATTTTAGGGTCTATGAGGGAAAAGACTCAAAATTGGAGCCGGTCGGATGCATCGACTACCAGGGGAGCAGTGGAAAGGTTGTGTGGGACTTGGTGTCACCCTTGTTCCAGAAGGGGTACCATCTTTTTGTGGACAATTATTACACAAGTGTGGCCCTCTTTCAGCACTTAAAAATAGAAAAAATCCGATGCTGTGGCACCGTGCGGCCTAGTCGCCGGGGCTTCCCCCAACGGCTCATTACCACCAGACTTCAACGGGGGCAGAGGGCCGCCTTGTGTGCTGACGACCTGCTCGCGGTGAAATGGAAGGACAAGAGGGAGGTTTACTTCCTGTCCACCATTCACGCAGACACGACAGTTGAAATTTAACTGCGAACTGAGGTCATTGAAAAACCCCTTGTCGTCCATGAGTATAATACGAACATGGGAGGGGTGGACTTCAATGACCAGAGGTTAGCGCCCTATTTAGTTGCTCGAAAAACAAGACGCTGGTATAAAAAAGTGTCTTTTTACCTCATTCAATTGGCAATTTACAACAGCTTTGTTCTCTACACAGTAAGGCTTGGAGAACTGGATCGTTTATTCAATTTAATAAACAGATCGTGATGGAACTCCTGTATCCGGGAGGTGGCGTGGCCCAACCCCAAGATGCAACTAGCCGGCTGCATGGAAGGCATTACGCCTATCCAATTCCGAGTACCCCAGGTCAACGAATCCGAAGAAAACGCTGTCGTGTCTGTAGCAGGGCTGGAATAAGGCGTGACACCACTGTTTATTGTCCCACCTGTCCTGACCAGCCTGGCCTATGCCTAGGGGAGTGTTTTGAGAGGTACCACGAGCAGGTACACTATTAGAGAGTAGGGAACTTCACACACAGCGGTAGGCACACAAGGGTCTCTCAGTGCTATTTCACACTGCTGCGATGCGTTAGGGCAAAATGCCTAGCAAAAGTCACACTTTGCGGTCCCCCCCTACGCCGGAAGTGCTCGACTTAACGCTAGTGCATGCCTACGTTACTGCGTGGCTTCTGTGGCAATATCGATCGGCGCGGAAGTCATGTTAGTCTATGGCGATGCAGTTCATTACTAGGCCGAATGCTACTCTTGTGGTATTGCCTGAAGGTCTGTTTTGGACGATACGGTGCGGCGGGCTCGACCCGCCGGATATGTCAATATGCAGTGTGAAACCAAACATTGGGTTTCCAGAGACCCCAATACACAGGGCTGCCAGAAACCTCTCCTTTCACTTGGGACAAATTGCGTAATGTACTTCGCCACAACTCTGTGCGATTTGCACTTCGCACATTGTTCCATGGGGGAGGAGAGGTTTGTCCTCGGGAGGGAAGTTAAAAAAACCCAAAAAAACAGGTAAGCAAAGAAGTTAATGTTTGGTTTGCAATGTTAAGTTTTTTATTAAAAAAGTTCAAAGTTTATTAATGTTAATGAAGTAATTGCTTTGCTGCTTGCTTGTTTTTGGGGTTTTTTTGTATTTTTTTTTCTCTTTTTCCATCCATTAACCTTCCAGGTGGACCGAGCGAACGACTAACCAGCTGCAGCACTGATGGTGCATCCTGACAGAACATTGCGCGTCTGTCAGCTTACACACAAGTCGGTGCATGTAGCGCTGCAGGACGAGATTTCTCCTCCGCAGTCAAAAAGATACGTTTGCCGAGGCATATGGGCCGAGGAGTGGTGTTGGGGTTTCATATGCTTTGGCAAGCACTTTGTATCAAAAAAATAACTCTGGCAATGATTTGTTCATCCACATCGATCGGTGTGAATGGATAAATCAGGTTTGCCAGGGCATACGAGCTGGTGGGTTTGGATTTTTGGGGCGGCAGCTCCTATGTCCTGGCAGACGCCTTCCCCTCTTTATTTTTTTCAAATTTTTTTGGCAGATATTTTTTCATCCACATTGATTGATTGATTGTTTGACGTTCATTTTTCCTTTCAGCCCAGAGTGCATTACCCTTATACCCAATATAAGGAGTATAGCAGAAACTCCTAATACTGGCCATACATGTAATGATTGCAGAGACCCTAAAATGCCAGGTCAGACCCCACGAATGATGCCATTTTGGAAAGAGGACACCCCAAAGTATTCCGTTAGGTGCATGGTGAGTTCATAGAATATTTTATTTTTTGTCACAAGTTAGCAGAAATTGTGGTTTTTGTTTTTTTTCACAAAATGTCATTTTCCTCTAACTTGTGACAAAAAATAAAATTTTCTATGAACTCACCATGGCCCTCATGGAATACCTTAGCGTGTATTCTTTCCAAAATTGGCTCATTTGTGGGGTTTGTTAACTGTCCTGGCAAGTGGGGGGGGGGGTGCTAAATTGTAAGCATCCCTGTAAAGCCTGAAGGTGCTCATTGGACTTTGGGCCCCTTAGCGCAGTTAGGGGGCACAAAAGTGCCACACATGTGGTATCGCCGTACTCAGGAGAAGTAGTTTAATGTGTTTTGGGGTGTATTTTTACACATACCCATGCTGGGTGGGAGAAATATCTCTGTAAATGGACAATTGTGTGTAAAAAAAAAATCAAAAGATTGTCATTTACAGAGATCTTTCTCCCACTCAGCATGGGTATGTGTAAAAATACACCCCAAAACACATTAAACTACTTCTCCCGAGTGCGGCGATACCACATGTGTGGCACTTTTTTGCAGCCTAACTGCGCTAAGGGGCCCAAAGTCCAATGAGTACCTTTAGGATTTCACAGGTCATTTTGAGAAATTTCGTTTCAAGACTACTCCTCACAGTTTAGGGCCCCTAAAATGCCAGGACAGTATAGGAACCCCACAAATGACCCCATTTTAGAAAGAAGACACCCCAAGGTATTCCGTTAGTAGTACGGTGAGTTCATAGAAGATTTTATTTTTTGTCACAAGTTAGCGGAAAATGACACTTTGTGAAAAAAACTAATAAAAATCAATTTCCGCTAACTTGTGACAAAAAAATAAACTCACCGTACTCCTAACGGAATACCTTGGGGTGTCTTCTTTCTAAAATGGGGTCATTTGTGGGGTTCCTATACTGTCCTGGCATTTTAGGGGCCCAAAACCGTGAGGAATAGTCTTGAAAACAAATGTCTCAAAATGACCCTTGAAATCCTAAAGGTACTCATTGGACTTTGGGCCCCTTAGCGCAGTTAGGGTGCAAAAAAGTGCCACACATGTGGTATCGCAGTACTCAAGAGAAGTAGTATAATGTGTTTTGGGGTGTATTTGTACACATACCCATGCTGGGTGGGAGAAATCTCTCTGTAAATGGACAATTGTGTGTAAAAAAAAATCAAAAGATTGTCATTTACAGAGATATTTCCCCCACCCAGCATGGGTATGTGTAAAAATACACCCCAAAACACATTACACTACTTCTCCTGAGTACGGCAATACCACATGTGTGACCCCTATTTGCAGCCTAGGTGCTCTAAGGGGCTCAACGTCCAATGAGCACCTTTAGGCTTTACAGGGGTGCTTACAATTTAGCACCCCCCAAAATGCCAGGACAGTAAATACACCCCACAAATGACCCCATTTTGGAAAGTAGACACTTCAAGGTATTCAGAGAGGGCTATGGTGAGTCCGTGGCAGATTTCATTTTTTTTTTGTCACAAGTTAGCAGAAATGGAATTTTTTTTTTTTTTTTTTTGTCTCAAAGTGTCATTTTCCGCTAACTTGTGACAAAAATACAATCTTCTATGAACTCACCATGCCTCTTAGTGAATACTTTGGGATGTCTTCTTTCCAAAATGGGGTCATTTGGGGGGTATTTATACTATCCTGGAATTTTAGCACCTCATGAAACATGACAGGTGGGCGGAAAAGTCAGAGATGCTGGAAAATGAGAAAATTCACTTTTGGCACCATAGTTTGTAAACGCTATAACTTTTACCCAATCCAATAAATATACACTGAATGTTTTTTTTTTTTATCAAAGACATGTAGCAGAATACCGTATATACTCGCAAGCAAGCCGACCCGCATGTAAGCCGACCCCCCCAACTTTCACCTGAAAAAACAGGGAAAAATGATTGACCCCCATATAAGCCGGGGGTAGGAAATGCTGGCCGCCTTATTCCCCTAGTGTGTCCCAGTATAGCTAGTATAGTGCTCAGTATAGCTAGTATAGTGCCCCAGTTTAGCTAGTATAGTGCTCAGTATAGCTAGTATAGTGCTCAGTATAGCTAGTATAGTGCCCAGTATAGCTAGTATAGTGCCCAGTATCACTAGTATAGTGCCCAGTATCACTAGTATAGTGCCCAGTATCACTAGTATAGTGCCCAGTATCACTAGTATAGTGCCCAGTATCGCTAGTATAGTGCCCAGTATCGCTAGTATAGTGCTCAGTATAGCTAGTAAAGTGCCCCAGTTTAGCTAGTATAGTGCTCAGTATAGCTAGTATAGTGCCCCAGTTTAGCTAGTATAGTGCTCAGTATAGCTAGTAAAGTGCCCCAGTTTAGCTAGTATAGTGCTCAGTATAGCTAGTATAGTGCTCAGTATAGCTAGTATAGTGCTCAGTATAGCCAGTATAGTGCCCCATTATAGCTAGCATAGTGCCCCAGTATAGCTAGCATAGTGCCCCAGTATAGCTAGCATAGTGCCCCAGTATGGGTAGGTGGGTGGGTAGGTGCTGCCCCTCCCCGCTCCCCCCGCGGCCGCCGCTGCCATTACCTTAGGCGGCGCCGCTTCCTCTATCCCCGTCCTGCTCCGATAACTAACTCATTCACAGCAGCGCGCCCCTCGCTGCTGTGATGATGGAGGAAACCATAGAGAGCGGCTTCCTGTAGCGGCGATGCCGTTACTATGGGAACCGCTCTCTATGGTTTCCTCCATCATCACAGCAGCGAGGGGCGCGCTGCTGTGAATGAGTTAGTTATCGGAGCAGGACGGGGATAGAGGAAGCGGCGCCGCTAAAGGTAATAGTAGCGGCGGCCGCGGGGGGAGCGGGGAGGGGCAGCACCTACCCACCCACCTACCCATGACTCGCAAGCAAGCCGACCCCCTAACTTTTGGGCCACTTTTGGGGGGTGAAAAATTCGGCTTGCTTGCGAGTATATACGGTAACTTTCGCGCTCAAATGTATAGGAAATTTTACTTTATTTGAAAAATGTCAGCACAGAAAGTTAAAAAAGTCATTTTTTTCCCAAAATTCATGTCTTTTTTGATGAATATAATAAAAAGTAAAACTCGCAGCAGCAATCAAATAGCACCAAAAGAAAGCTGTATTAGTGACAAGAAAAGGAGGTAAAATTCATTTAGGTGGTAGGTTGTATGAGCGAGCAATAAACCGTGAAAGCTGCAGTGGTCTGCAGTGGTCTGAATGGAGAAAAAGGCTTTGGTATTAATATTATTAATACATAATAATAAATAACAACAACAACAACTAAGGAAATTTAAAAAAAAAAGCTCTAGCTCTGTATGCAAGTAGTAAACGATTCCTCCCATGCTGTGTGAGGCATTTTTTCTATATTACACTGATAGGATAAGAGGATTTTTATCTCTCTTTTGCTTATTTTTTCTTTATAACACACACTCTTTTACTTTATTTTGTAAAAAAGTTTTCTCCTTACAATACCTTCTTCAGTAAATTCTTCAGGAGGGCCCTCTTAATACATACTGTACATGCTGTAAGGCTTTCCAGAAATAGGTCATCAGATTGCTGCACATTTGGCAAGCAAAGAGTAAAAGTGCCCATGGTACAAATTTTAGCGAACAATTGAATTTTCAATCAGGTTATACAGATTACTTTATATAAAAGCAGAGTAGCTGGTTGGCGCAAAAATCAAATTTTTTTTTGTTTACTTAAAGAACTGGTAGAGTGGCATAAATTAATTTTTCATAGTATGTTCCCAAGTGGATTTGATCCTTTAGCGCTGTGGATCAATTCAATACAATCTTGTCTTTTGATCTGACCAAAAATACAAATTGTTCAATAAAGATTGCACAGTTAATGGTCTTCTTAATACAACAAAACACAGATGATTAATACTTACTGCTGCAGTCGGACACACTGTAGTATTAACTACTGCAATATTTTCTTTCTTCTATAAGAGAAAAAAAAGAATCTTAGAGGCAGGTACAATCAAAACAAAAACAATGTATAGGGTGTCTGCACCGTATATACCAAATGTGTACAGATCATATCACAACGCTATAGCTGGATACTAAGTGCAATGCACTCACAAGAGTGCTTGCAAAATAGGTTACAAGCTACATACCTCGTTGCCACTGCCATTTATTATCTGTGGCTGGTTTTCCTTGCAAAGAGGCTAAAAAAAAACAAACAAAAATGAAATATTAATAAGAATTAATAGTCTAAATCTACTGTGATCTTTTTGGAGGATTAACATTACAACCATGTTACTAGCATTTACAGAAGAAGGTGTGCACTGTGCAATGTCACTTGTACTTTAAAGGGAATGTCCAGGCAAACTAAAAAAAAAAATGACACTTACCTACCTGGGGCTTCCTCCAGACCCTTGCAGCAGCTCTGTTCCCAGCCACCGGCCCAGGGTCCCTGCCGATGCAGAGGCCAACCTTGCAAGGTCGTCCTCTACTGCGCCTGTGCAAGCGCCACTGTCAATCACTCACACGTGGTATGGAGTGTACTGCGCAGGCTCAGAACTACTATGCCTGCACAGTACACTCCCCACCAAGTGCGAGTGATTGACAGCGGAGCTCGCACAGGCACAGTAGAGGACGACCTCGCAAAGTCAGTGTCTGCACTGGCAGGGACCCCGGGCCGGCGGCTGGGAGTGGAGCTGCTGCGAGGGATATGTCGGCTGCAAGCGGCTGTATGAAGCCCCAGGTAAGTAAATGTCGTTTTTTTAATCTGCCTGGATATTCCCTTTAAAGTGGAACTCCAGTGAAAATAATGTAATAAAAAAAAAAAAAAAAAAGGGCTTCATTTTTACAATGATGTATAAATGATTTACTCAGTGTTTGCACATTGTAAAATCTTTTAAATCCCTGATTTACATTCTGACATTTATCACATGGTGACATTTTTACTGTTGGCAGGTATTGCAGCTGCTGTATGCTTTTTTGACAGTTGGAAAAAGCTGTAAACCGCTATTTCCCACAATGTAACAAGGTTCACAGACAGAAAACTGCCAGGAGTACCACGGTCCTCAGAGTTTCTTGTGGGAGGGGTTTCACCACAATATCAGTCACACAGCGCCCCCTGATGGTCTGTTTGTGAAAAGGAATAGATTTCTACTGTAAAAGGGGGTATCAGCTACTGATTGGGATAAAGTTCAATTCTTGGTTGGAGTTTCTCTGTAAGCAGCCGCTCACACTCATGCATCATGAGGAACTGTGATTTTGTATTCATTGCCCATCTATTGCATTTCAATGCATTGCATTTGACGCAGTTTTTGTTTTTTCTTCACATTTCATTTACCGCTATGACTCCTGGTAATGATGTTTCATTCTGTGTGTGATTTGCATGGAAACACAGAAAAAAAGATGCAATTTTTACATAAAAATCGCATATGATTTTGAGGTTAGATACATTTTCAGGTAAAATAAGTTTACTGGCATGCACGTTAAAAAAAAATAAAAAAAATTGCAATCTGAAAAACCGCATACAAAATACACACAAAAAAGTAAAAATCACAGAGGGAATTGCAGAGTGAAAAAAATTAAAAAGGACAACCCCCCCAAAAAATATTAAAAATGCAAGATCGGACGTGTAGAAAAATGTCGAAAATCACATGTGGAATTTGCATGGATACGTGTGAGGGCTACCTCAGGCCTTTAGAGACTGGAAGCCAGTCTTAACCCCTTAAGATTTCAGCACGTGGGGGCGGAGCTGAGCATGGCCGCGTGAAGACGTGAAGAAGAAGAGCTCCCGGCTATATGTAGCTTTTTAGCAGCATACACACCCGTAAACCTACTCTTTCTTTCCCTAATGTGGTATGGCAAATCGCCCTCGTGGCAAAACACCTCGCAGCAAGACCCCCAGACGTGCCACACAGTCACTAGACGACTTCTTCTTGCCCAGAGCCACCCGAAGCACGACTTCCAAAATGGCCGACACCCTGGCCTCGGATTCCTCTCCTGTGAGCTCCGCCGGCTCCCCTGGTTCCTCGGGGAAGGCTCGGGCAATGGAGGAGCTGTGGGCTTACCTGAGGGGCATGCCCACAAAGGCTGATATGCAGCAGCAGACCGAGCGGATAGTCAGCTCCACAAAAGAGGAAATTGCCGGGCTAAGAGCAGATATAACCTCTGCGACACAGCGAGTAAACAGCCTGGAGGCCGATGTGACAGCGCTTAAAGCTGAAGTTGCAGCCCTTAAAGAAAGCAGAGACAAGATGGAGTTAAGGCAGAGTCAGTCGCGCTCTCAGTTCGAGGACTTCCAGAACAGAAGCCGGAGAAACAACATAAGGGTGCGGGGCCTCCCTGAGGCCACCAGGGCCGGCGACCTCCCGGCTACTCTTCAAGCCATTTTCAATGGCCTGCTTGATCGTCCAGAAGACACGGTAATCAAGTTTGACAGAGCCCACCGCGCCCTGCGTGCGATGCCTAAGGGAGCTGATCCCCCAAGGGACGTTATATGCAGAATACATGATTTCCCCCTGAAAGATGCCATTATGTCAGCAGCCA
This sequence comes from Hyperolius riggenbachi, assembly GCF_040937935.1. NCBI lineage: Eukaryota > Metazoa > Chordata > Amphibia > Anura > Hyperoliidae > Hyperolius > Hyperolius riggenbachi. The sequence continues at coordinate 121,692,792 of NC_090654.1, forward strand.
GGGCAGCAGGGTCATATGATTTTGACGGCGCCATCATATCATTCTATCAAGACCTGGCACCATCTACCTTGGCGCAGAGACGGGCGCTGAAACCTATCTTGCAGGCCCTGCACCAGGCCGGAGCGGAATACAAGTGGGGCTTCCCATTTCAACTTTTTGTAACCCTGGGCTCCCGATCGGCCACTCTCAAGCACCCCAGAGACCTAACCGATTTCTTCAAAACGCTCGGAATTGCTGAAGTTTCTGTGCCAGAGTGGGACCCTGACTCTCTGGAGTTTGCCCGTCCCCAACGCGAGCGGAGATCGAGAGGTTCCCCTTCCAGAGATGCGTGACTAAAGCCCCGCTACCATCTTTATTGAGGTGACATTTACTTGCTGATGTGCCTAGCCCGATTCATGCCCCCTTCTGCCCCCCCTACTTGGCTGTAAGTTACCCTCCCCCTCCCCCCGTACTTGTTATGCTTAGACTGGATCTAAAGTCCCCTCCTGACGCCGATGCCCAAGGAGATCATCGTTGGCTGCCGGACTGACCCCTGGGCGATCCGCTTGAACACTTCTCCTATACACAATCCACCACAACGTGCCCTACCTAATGGCACACGCGGAGAACTTTGCCCAGGACGGTAGGTCCCTCACACGCCCCTTCTTCCCCCCACTTTAATGGGCCTTCTGATATTGTGTGATAACTTATGGATCATCATGATTCTAACCGATTTTATTAGGTTGTAAGCCTGAAATGGGGGAGTTTGTATGTATGTATAGCGTGTGTTGAGTGCGCGGGTGCCGTGGGGTGGGGGAGGTGGGGCGGGGATTGGGAGGGCACTGACTCCTATGGGCCTTGTTCTGTGTTACGCTGTTATATTGCAGTATTGCCACTATCTAAAGTTTTTGTTTAGTGCCAAGAAAACCACTGAAGGAGAGAGTGTGTTGAATCATACTTATAGTCTGTATTGTAGTGTAGACCTTGTGAGCTGGGAGCACAAGGTGGTTACGTGTTCATGTTCTGTTTCGTTCTCCTTCCCCTTCTGGGCCAGTGGCTACTTACCCCCCTCTCCTCAAAGTTGAAGGAGGGGGTTGGCCTAACTGGAGTGATGCAACTCGGGGGATTTTCTCCCCGAGAGTTGCAGCAATGGAGAAACGTTTCTCCCTTTATCTCTCTCTTACTTATCTTTTTTTTTCTGCTCTATTCTATATCTCTTTCCCACTTCTTCCCCTCTTTTCTGGAGATCGGTGTTGGGGACTGGGCGCGGGGGCTAGATGAATATAATTCCCGCTCTGGAGCGGATGGCATCACTTAATGTGAAAACGCTCAACATCAGGGGGCTGAATAAACCCGAGAAGAGGTCCTCGCTTCTGGCTGAAATGAAGAGGTCTAACATACATGTGATGTTGCTGCAAGAAACCCATCTTAAGGGGACAGTACATCCTCGGCTGGATAACAAGTACTTCCCCCTAGCCTTTTACAGTAATGCCCCAGATTCAAAAACAAAAGGGGTAGCAATTTTGTTTTCAAAGGGGGTGTGCTTATCTCAAATTCAACAAAGCTCTGATACCGAAGGCCGTTACCTTCTAGTCAAGGGCCTGATCAATAACCAAATGTTCACTTTTGGCACTTATTATGCTCCCAACATGGGACAGCACACCTTCTTGGAAAAATTCCTGAACGAATTAGACGCTTTCGCGGAGGGGAGCTTGGTCCTGGGTGGAGACATGAATCTAGCACTTGAACCATCTTTAGACACCTCGTCAGGTAGATCCGCCATCCCACACAGAATACTCTTAAAATGTAAGCTAGCCCTGAGAAATAGACAACTAGTGGACATATGGCGGATTCGGGACCCGACAGGAAGAGAATACACATTCTATTCTGCGCTCCATGGGACCTACTCCCGCATAGACCACATCTTGGTATCGCATAATTTAATCTCGCGAGTGTCAAAGGCGGAGGTGGCCCCAGGGGCGCTGTCAGATCACTCAGCGGTCTTAGTATCACTTGAGATATTAGAAGGTAGACGGGGCCCATACACCTGGCGGCTTAATACATCCCTCTTGAAGGATAAAACCATAGAGGGAAAAGTGAAGAGGGCCCTAACAAATTATTTTGAAACTAACGATGTGGGGGGGATCTCCCCAATGTCAGTGTGGGCGGCCCACAAATGTGTTATTCGGGGAATACTGATTAAGGAGGGTAGCAGAATAAAACGTGAAAGGACAGAAGCAGTTGAGCGCTCACTTGGGGAGATAAACAGATTGCAACTTCTACATCAGAGTTCACTGCTGGACGTGGACTTGGCGGCTCTCACTGCCGAACGGGAAAAGCTCAGAACACTACTGTTCTTTAAAGCACGTTACGCAGCATCTAGATGCCAGCGTCATTACTATGAGTATGGCAACAAATGTGGGCGCCTCCTGGCACGGGCACTCCGTATCCAGCAGGCTATGAACTATATATCACATATTAATGATAATAGCTCAAGGAAGCACCATAAATCCCAATCAATAGCGCGTATATTTAAACGCTTCTATGAAAAGCTGTATGACATCCACGGTCGCGCCCAGGGACAAGCGGATCACTCCTTACCTCAGCGCATACGGGAATACATTCGCAAGTCGGGGATGCCCTCTATCCCCGAAACTGAGCTGGAGGAGCTGGGGGAGCCCATTTCCTTGACCGAATTACAGTTGGCCTTCTCGCAGATCCCCTCAGGAAAGGCCCCAGGGCCTGACGGCTATGCGTCGGAATATTATAAATTATACTTACCCATTCTGCAATCCCCCCTATTAAAAGCACTGAACTCCTTAACTGACCCGGAGACCCCCACAACATTCCCAGAAGATATGCTGTCCTCGCACATAACAGAAATCCACAAATCTGGTAAAGACCCCTCTTCTTGTGCAAACTATAGGCCCATCTCGTTGCTGAATATCGATCTTAAAGTATATGCCAAGGTCCTAGCGAACCGTCTGTCCCCCTTTATATCCCAATTGGTGCACTATGACCAGGTGGGATTTATTCCAACAAGAGAAGCTAGGGACAATACCCTGAGGACTCTGTCGGCTATCCACTGGGCACGATCGAGGGCCTCGCCAATGATGCTACTGTCCACGGACGCAGAGAAGGCCTTCGATCGTGTCCGGTGGGAGTTCATTGAGGGAACTCTGGGTCATATTGGTCTCCCACAGTGTATGATTACGCATATTATGGCCTTATACAAGGCCCCATCTGCTAGGATAAAGGTTAATGGGGAGCTATCAGAACCCCTACGTATATATAATGGTACACGACAGGGGTGCCCCCTCTCCCCGTTCATTTTTGCTCTCTCCCTAGAGCCACTACTCTGCACTATTCGGGCCAACCCTGATATTACAGGCCTACAGTTCCCCACCTCCCAGCACAAGGTGGCAGCATATGTGTTATGATCGCTTCTGCAGCGTTTACTGCTGACTGCACTGGTATTGCAAACCAAGCAGTTCTAATGTCATTACATGCATTTGCTTGCATAGTTTGGTTTGCACTTAAACTAGTTGCTGATTCCATCTGCAGTCGCTCTGAAGTTTATGACAGTTTAATATGCTTTTGTGTAAACAAACATTGTCTGCTGCAGTGGAGGGGCGGTCCCTTTCCTGCAGGCTGCATATCATTGTCTGCCTTTTCCTGCTATCAGCCTGTGATTAATTACCATTCACTTGTGTGGGAATCTGCAGGTCTGCTCCCATTGGATGACCTCAGTATAAAGAACTGCTTCCTGCAATGCCTCATGGGCTATCATAGTTTCAGACTCTATCTGTTACTCTGCTCGTGCCCCACCTCGTTCCTGGTCCGTGTGGACTGCGCTGACTCCTGCGAAGGGGTCAGCGAGTCCTCCTAGTTCTGCTCTTGTTCTAGAAGTTGCTACTTGCTTGTCTTGTGTCATATATTGGTTCATCGCCAATATATACGCATACTTGCGCATTTTGTTATTTTCCTTGTATTCGTGTTACGTTAATATATCAGTGTCGCTGATATATACGTACACGAACTGTTTATTTCCTGTGTTCAGCTAGTCAGTTTTCCAGCACGTTTTGGTAGTTTGCGCGTATCGTGAACACCCGTGCTGAGCTAGTTATCCTGTTCCTGGTCCTGTTTGTGGATTGCGTTCATCTCTGCGAAGAGATAACGAATCCTTCTGAATCCTGTTCCTGGTCCTGTTTGTGGATTGCGTTCATCTCTGCGAAGAGATAACGAATCCTTCTGAATCCTGTTCCTGGTCCTGTTTGTGGATTGCGTTCATCTCTGCGAAGAGATAGCGAATCCTTCTGAGTCCTGTTCCCTGTATTACTTCAGTCTTAGTCAGAGTTCCTGCTTATGTCATATATCGGTTCATTGCCAATATATACATACGTTAGTCAGACGTTACGAATAGTTTCATTGATAGCTGTAATTGTAATACGCTAGGAAAACATACTTATTGTATATTTATCTGTGTTACGTTCATCTATCTCGATCCTGCTATTTCCTGTCTCTCCTGTCCTGTCTTTGTGAGGCACGCCATCGCCGCAACGCATTGGCTGCCTCATTCCAGTCTGTCTGGTTTTGGACGCTTGCTGTCGCTAAGTAATCGCTAGCTAGCAAGCGTTCATTCTGTCTACCTGTCCTGATCTCCTCAGTCCTGGTTTATGCGCTCAGCGCTACTTTGCGCTGAGACGTTATTACGAAAGTGTTTGTGGCTGTTCAGATCTGCACCGGCTCTGTGCACCACAATCTCCTATTGGAGTCAGTCCTCTCCTCCACTAAACTGGGGATATCCTGATCCCTTGTGCTGGTGTGTGTACCTCCTTCACGTCAGTTTATGTGTTGTATGCTGACTGTGGAGATTACACCCCCAAGCTTAACATTATGATAGCCCCATTACCAATCCCCATTGTGGGGGGGGTTCCCAGCAAAAATGACACTGTTTGTTTTGGTTCCTGTTCCTTTAAGAAATTTGAGAAGCTCAATTCTGAAACAGAAAATGAGTTTTTTTCTGAATGTGCCAGGTTCCTGGCCAATCCTGAGCTCCAGGCTACTCCTGTTTCAACGTGGGCCCCCCAGCTAGTTTATGTTTTATTTAAGGGAAGATTGTTTCAGTGGGCCTACGATGTCTTGGATCATACCAATTTAAAAGAAAGACCACTGGAATTTCTAGCGTTTGTGATCCATAACTGGCTGCGCAAAACCGATTTGCCTAGCCCTTTTGATAAGCTCCTGGCAGCTTGTCAATCAGCTGCTCCTTCTACTGCCTACAAAAATAATCAGCAAGCAGATAATTGTTCTGATAACTTTTCTTCTGCTAAGGCAGCAGGGTCTAAAGCCAAACGTAAACGCTCCAAAAGAAAAGCGTTACAATCAGCGGAGTCGTTGCCCTTGGCGACTGCGCATCAGATCTGTAACGAGACTCCACCATTAGCAGATAATGAAATTCAGTCACCATTCAGGGGAGTCAAATGGACCTATGAAACTACTAATGAACTTTCATTGCTAGCCAGGGAAAATAAAGGTTCTTGTTTAAATGAATTATCTGAATATGATTATGAAGATATATTACAGAGTATTGAACAGATCAATTTATTCGTGCAGCAAGGGAAATTTGCATACACTACAGTTCAATACTTGCTACAGGTATTGGAGATCCTTAGGAATAAGAAATCGGCCAATCACCTGCTAAATAACCCAATGTATGTTTCTGCCACTAACACATTTGCAAACTATGATCAGCCGGAATGCTCAGCTGTTAAATATGCATGGGATCCTCCATTTGAGAAAGGAGAGATGGAAGCTCTGGTCTATGAATGGAAGAAAGATGCAAGTTCATTTTGTCAGTTTTACAGTGCAAAAAGTGAATTAGTATTGAATGCATGCATTAAGTCTGCTTATAACCTAATAAAAACTGGTGTGTGTGGGTATGACTTTGTGGCTCCATTGATCGATGTGTGGAGAATGATTCTGGACGATTTTTATGCAATTCAATCAGTTGATACCAGGGAAGACACACTGTCAAGTGGAGATTGTTCCACTTCCTCAGTTCCTGAGGACTCGCCTGCTTCAGCACCTTTGGCTGATTCAGCGAGTGATTCTGAGCTCCTTTTGTGTGAAATTGAAGTTCCTGTAATTCCACCCTGTACCATGGATAACTCAGTGTTACTTCCCAGTAAGACAGAAATTACTAATACTTCCTTAATCTTGCCCTGCACAAATTTCTCAGCAGAGGACCCAGAGGTCCTGCTGACTTTCGAGTCCAGCCTAGCCAGTACTCATGACTCTTTGTTTAGTGAAACAGACACCAGAAAAATCTTGCCTGTCTCTGCAAACACTTCTGCAGAAATTACCTGTGTTAATAAAGTTCAACTCCTGTCTGATCCAGCAGATGCCAATAGATGCACTACATCAGTTTCCGAGTCCCAGCAATCCTGTCTAGTAAACTCAGAACCCCAGCATCTGAATTTTCCAATTTTACAAATGAATGGTGATTCAGATGCGCAAACATTGTGTCTTGATCTTCCTGTTTCTACACCTCGCTCTAGTTTCGTGAATAGCTCAGAGCATCTGCTATGTGAACCTGAAATCGCAGAATTATTACCTTGTTCAGAAAATTTTCCAATAAATTTGCCCTGTACCATGAATTGTGCAGTAGATCTCTCCAATGAAACTCAGGTCACAGAATCATTATGCTGTCCAGCAGGTGCTTCCATGGTTTTGCCCTGCAATATGGACTGTTCAGTGATCCTGTCCAGTGAAGCTGTGGTCGCAGAGTCTTATGCTTCACCCAGTACTTTGGATACTTTAAACCCTTTAGCAGAGGAGGCTGAAGCACTGCTTACCTCAGTTGGTGTTGCAGTAATATTCACTTGTCTAGCAGCTGTTTTGGAATTACAGTCTGCTCTAATAAAACTTGATGAATTTCTGCCCAGCGAAGCAGAAGCCATTGAAATATTGTCCTCGTCAGCAAGTGTGTTAGATACCTTGCCCTGTACACAGTCTGATTTAACCAATGTTGTTGAGTCCCTCTCCAGTGTTGTAACAGCCGAGGAACTCCAGCCCTGTCCTCTGAATGTTTCAAAAGTCTTGCCCTGTAACATGGATAATTCTGACTCGCTGGAAAAAATAATAGAAATCTCAGAATTTCAGTCCGGGTTAATGAGTGTTTCTGAAACCCAGCCCTGTATCCTGGAAAATTCTGGTTCTCTGGCCGGTGTGGCAGAAGTTCCAGAGCCCCCTTCCTGTCCAGTGAGTTACTCAGTTTTGCCTAGTTCAGTGGGGATTGCTGCAATATTGACTTGTTTTGCAGCCCTTCATGAGCTCCAGTCCAGTGTATTTGATGAGTCTCTGTCTAGTCCAGAAGAAGCTATGGGAACCCTGTCTAGTTCAGTGCATACATCAGAAGATTTGCCCTGTCTTGTAAATGCCCCTGAACATGATTTGTTAATAACCCTGCTGGAATCAGCGACATCTAAGTCTGATCCTGCAGTTTTTAGTGAGAATCCAGTAACTATGAAGTCTAGTCATGATGAATTTTTTTTGCCCAGTTCTGGTTTCGGTCCTGTCTTGACTGACTTTGAGGTTCGCAGTTCCTTGACATGCCCAGAGGTTTCTCTTGTGCCGGTGTGCCCAGATGTGCTTCGTATGCCAGACTGCCCAGATGTGTCTGTGTTAGCGTGCTCACGTGCTTCCCTAGTGGAGACATGTTCTGATGTTGCCGGTTGGCCTGCATGCCCGGAGATGGTTCTGGTCCCTAAAAGCCCTGATCTTGATGTTTGTCCTTGTGACCCTGACTCTGGAGTTGCCCTGGGTTCCATAGGGGTTCTTGATAGTTCTCCATGTGAGCCTAAGGGGCGTTCTGACCTGTGGGGATCTCTTTGGAGCTTCCAAGTGTTCTGGGAGATCTCTGAGGAAACTTGTCCTGGTACCTTGGACTGGTTCAACGGTGGGTTTTGTGTTGGTAGGGACAGTTCCGGTGGGCATTGCAAAGGCTTTGGCGTTTTTGGACAGTCCTTGGAAGGCGGTGGGTATCGCGCAGAGAGTTTCTTGGGGTTGTTTTCTGGAAGTCGTGGTTCTGATGGGTGTCACACTGAGGCTTGTAGTGCTGACGGGCATGGTTCGGTAGGTTCTGGTTCCAATTGGTCTAGTTTTGGTGAGACTGATTCGGGAATTTGGTTTTGTCGGACGGATCCGACCTTCATGAATTTTCAGTCAGATCAGTTTGCTGGATTTCCCACTTCTGATTTTTTGGTTTGGGTGGTTCAGGAGAAATATGTCAGTTTTCATAGGCGTCCAGAGGCCGCGTTTAAGGGAGGGGGTACTGTTATGATCGCTTCTGCAGCGTTTACTGCTGACTGCACTGGTATTGCAAACCAAGCAGTTCTAATGTCATTACATGCATTTGCTTGCATAGTTTGGTTTGCACTTAAACTAGTTGCTGATTCCATCTGCAGTCGCTCTGAAGTTTATGACAGTTTAATATGCTTTTGTGTAAACAAACATTGTCTGCTGCAGTGGAGGGGCGGTCCCTTTCCTGCAGGCTGCATATCATTGTCTGCCTTTTCCTGCTATCAGCCTGTGATTAATTACCATTCACTTGTGTGGGAATCTGCAGGTCTGCTCCCATTGGATGACCTCAGTATAAAGAACTGCTTCCTGCAATGCCTCATGGGCTATCATAGTTTCAGACTCTATCTGTTACTCTGCTCGTGCCCCACCTCGTTCCTGGTCCGTGTGGACTGCGCTGACTCCTGCGAAGGGGTCAGCGAGTCCTCCTAGTTCTGCTCTTGTTCTAGAAGTTGCTACTTGCTTGTCTTGTGTCATATATTGGTTCATCGCCAATATATACGCATACTTGCGCATTTTGTTATTTTCCTTGTATTCGTGTTACGTTAATATATCAGTGTCGCTGATATATACGTACACGAACTGTTTATTTCCTGTGTTCAGCTAGTCAGTTTTCCAGCACGTTTTGGTAGTTTGCGCGTATCGTGAACACCCGTGCTGAGCTAGTTATCCTGTTCCTGGTCCTGTTTGTGGATTGCGTTCATCTCTGCGAAGAGATAACGAATCCTTCTGAATCCTGTTCCTGGTCCTGTTTGTGGATTGCGTTCATCTCTGCGAAGAGATAACGAATCCTTCTGAATCCTGTTCCTGGTCCTGTTTGTGGATTGCGTTCATCTCTGCGAAGAGATAGCGAATCCTTCTGAGTCCTGTTCCCTGTATTACTTCAGTCTTAGTCAGAGTTCCTGCTTATGTCATATATCGGTTCATTGCCAATATATACATACGTTAGTCAGACGTTACGAATAGTTTCATTGATAGCTGTAATTGTAATACGCTAGGAAAACATACTTATTGTATATTTATCTGTGTTACGTTCATCTATCTCGATCCTGCTATTTCCTGTCTCTCCTGTCCTGTCTTTGTGAGGCACGCCATCGCCGCAACGCATTGGCTGCCTCATTCCAGTCTGTCTGGTTTTGGACGCTTGCTGTCGCTAAGTAATCGCTAGCTAGCAAGCGTTCATTCTGTCTACCTGTCCTGATCTCCTCAGTCCTGGTTTATGCGCTCAGCGCTACTTTGCGCTGAGACGTTATTACGAAAGTGTTTGTGGCTGTTCAGATCTGCACCGGCTCTGTGCACCACAATCTCCTATTGGAGTCAGTCCTCTCCTCCACTAAACTGGGGATATCCTGATCCCTTGTGCTGGTGTGTGTACCTCCTTCACGTCAGTTTATGTGTTGTATGCTGACTGTGGAGATTACACCCCCAAGCTTAACAATATGCTGATGATCTTCTCTTTTTTATTACCAATCCCCATATTGCTGTCCCCAATCTAGTTCAGGAATTCTCCTCTTATGGCTACCTGGCAAACCTCAAGATCAATTATGAAAAATGTGAAGCGTTAAACGTAGGTCTTAGCCCCCTACAACAATCACAATTAGAAAATAACTTTGCTTTCAAATGGTCCCCTAAGGCTATCACATATTTAGGCACCAAAATTTCAAATAACCCTTCCGAACTCTTCTCCCTTAATTATACCCCTTTACTAAACAGAATCAAACTGGATCTTAAGAGATGGGATGTGGCCAAGTTCACATGGTTCGGCAGAGCAAACATAATTAAGATGAATGTGCTCCCCCGGCTCCTATATATCTTCCAGACATTGCCAGTCCAGACTCCTATTTCCTTTTTTAAGGAAATCAGGATGTGCTTCAGACGGTTTATTTGGCGGGGTAAACCACCCAGGCTTAAGCAAGCCTTGGTTATACAGCCAAAAAGCATGGGGGGCATGGCAGTACCGGATATGGAATCCTACTACGCTGCTGCGGTCCTGTTGCGCATAGTTGATTGGCACCGACACGGCTCATTTAAGCGGTGGGTTGAGATGGAGAGAGATATAGCTGGGTCGCAATTACAACATTTGCCATGGATAGGGAAAACCGTTCTCACCCTGAAAGCTTCTTACCCACTGATAAATGACACGGTGAAACTCTTTCACAGGCTCAATAGCTCTCTCCATCTCTCCCCATGGCCCTCACCTATGATCCCACTGCTGGACAACCCGGGGTTTCCCCTGGGTGTGTCCGGTAGGGCTTACGGATGTTGGAGAGAGCTCCCCAGACTGCGAGCACACCACTTGCTAGACAATGGTGAGTGGGTAGATATCCTAAGTCTGCGCTCTCGCCTACATGCCCCAGCGCTCGACCATTGGTCACTTCTCCAATTTAAGCACTATCTCCTTGGTCTAGCACCCAGAAGATCCTTAGCTCGGAATCTCACTCAGTTCGAGAAACTCTGCAATGGCGAAGGCTTTATAACTGGGGGGATATCACAGTTATATTCCTTACTTGTTATTAACCCAAACCTAGCAAATTATCTGAGGGTGAGATGGGAGCAGGCTCTGAGTAAAACTTTCTCTGATGACCAGTGGCGTAAAATACTAATTCTTTCACAGAAAACATCTATCTCAGCTAAATTACAGGAATCCGGCTACAAGCTATTGACACACTGGTACTATACGCCCGATAGGTTGCAAAAAATGTTTCCCTCCTCAAGCCCCCAATGCTGGCGATGCCTGACACATAGGGGTACCCTAGTTCATATCTTCTGGGGATGCACGAAATTGGTCCCGTTCTGGGATATGGTGAAATTAATTATCTCAAAGGTTACGGGGGTGGACTCCTCTGATGATCCCTCATACTATCTGCTACATAATACCCCAAGAAGGCTTGGTAAATATAAAAAATCTCTCTCTAAACACATGATAAATGCCGCAAGATTGATTAACGCCCGACATTGGAAGTCAACGCAGACTCCTCCAGTGACCGAGTGGATCAGAGAGATCCAACACATCAAGCTCATGGAAAACCTCACACAAACAATGCACAAACGCGATGAGCAATTCAGTCGTACTTGGGCACCCTGGCATGAGTATGAGGAATCTGACGAGTTCAAACATTTAATGGCCTAGACCCCCCCACCTGAGCCATGAAAGGATTCTCCCTCCCCCTGATGAGAGTGTTGCCCAAACATTACAAATTGCACCATGGAGGGGACGGCTGTCCCCTTCATGCATTGATAGCCCCCGCGCCCACCCTCCCCCCTGGTGAACACTGCTCTCTGGATTTCTACTCTTGCTCTCTCTCTCTTTTCTTCTCTCTCTCCCTCTCTAACTTTATTTCTTCTCTCCACTCCTTATACCCTCTTTGGGTATAGGCTATCATATGAGGAATCAAGGGTGCTGACGGTGTCCCGGGCCTACCATGGTCGAAAGATGATACATATGCCACTGGACTGTGCTATAATAACTGCATAGGGTTGTGACCTGGGGAAATGATCCCTTTGGGCCCTGGGTCCCCCTCCCCTTTTCTCTCATCACCATTGACTAGACCTCCAGTCTGGCCATTAACAAATTGACTTAAGCCTTTACATGCATAATATAACAACTTGCCACACTTAACTAGCATGTTACTAAAAACTCTCCATGGCACAACCATGGAGAAATGCATAGCCTAGGTGGCACTGGGACGCCGTTAGATTTCCCTTAATATTTTGCTCTCTTGCAGGTACAGACGTCTTCCCACGGTACTGGTCGGCCGTATACATTTTGCTATGTTTATGCATTTACATAAGATGTCTGTATCACACTCTAAAGATTCTGTAAACAGCTGTTATTCTTTGTTACTCTTCTGAAAAATGTATACAAAATAAAGAATCTTTAAAAAAAAAAAAAAAGATTTCAGCACGTGAATTTCACATCCGAATTAGTCTTCCTCTGCAATCCAGGATGTGAAATTCTTGTCCAGCATTGAAAGCTGCCGCCACACGCTTGTGCACTTGTTTCAAAGTGAATTATTGGTGCTGTAGTAAATAGCAGTGATCATTCAAGCACTGTCTATTCAAATGCATGGACAGCATTTTTTACACATCGGTACCGGCTTTTCCCATCCTTCACACATTTAGCGATCGATCTTGTTTCATTCCATCACGATTGGCTATGCTTGGCACTTCCATGCTAATGCATGATGAAGAGCTATGGGGTATTGCGTATAAGAAAGGATGGTATCTAATATATCACACATGTATAAGATTGCTGAGGTTGCACAATATTTGCACTGACACTTTATTTTACAGTTTATGGTAATTTTTCACTATTTTTGTAATTTGTGTTTTACACGGTTGAGTATGTAAGGGGTATTTCCCCCCTAAGGGAGAGTGAGGTTTATGTAGATAATGTATCACGTAATTGGATATCATCAATGATAGTAATGGGCTTATGGATATATAGAGAGAGAATGATATGGGTCTAGTAGGAATGTGACCCAGTCACTGTATAGGGTGGAAGTTGAGGGGTAATGAGGGTAGTGATGATGAGATAATCACATGTATTTTATAGGTTAGTAAAGATGAATTTAAATAGCACTTTATCGAAGTATATATTTATTAAGTAATGAAAGGGTATTTAGGAGACCGTAGTAATATATGAGCACATAACTATATGGTGTGGTATTATATGGTGTAATTTACTTGAGTCATGCAAAGCGCTGTTTATAGACACTGTGCATTATGGTGATATTGCTTAGGAGTATGTTATAACAATTGAAAGCTTTTTTATATTTATTAATGCTGAGGTTGTATTTTAATTTATGTAATCCGAGCCGTGGATATAATGGTCAGCACGCCGGGAGGTAGCCTAGCAACAGAAGAGGGTGGTATTGCGGGCGGAACCCTGGGCGGAGGAGGCGCGGCCGGAATATTTTTAATGCAGACGTCGGGTTGCGATCCTTAGCCCCTGAATGAGTCACGCACTGGGCGCGTAGGGCGGAGTCAAGGGTGTACGCGCTGACGTCACGTGATCGCGAGTAGGAAGGACGGTTTGGTGGCGTGCGGCTCCAGTCTATCCATGGTGCGGAGCGTAGGTACCTGCTGTCAAACCTGCTGAAAGTGTTCAATAAAGTTGGATGTCATCTTTTACAATCGGGTCCTTCTTAGCTGACTTCCGGATGATTGTGATATGCTGATATTCAAGATGCGCTTCTGGTAAGTGCATTCACGAGGGGAGAGTGACGCTGGTTCCCTCATTCGGTGGTGGCACTACCCCCAGGAGTGCAAGCACGGGGTGCAAGCTATAGTGTTTTTAGACAATACTTTGCACTATGTGCGTTTTATTCTGATTTTATAGGGTATTGGAAGCGCAGTGAATCGATTGGAAATATTCAAATGCATGGACAGCATTTTTTACACATCGGTACCGGCTTTTCCCATCCTTCACACATTTAGCGATCGATCTTGTTTCATTCCATCACGATTGGCTATGCTTGGCACTTCCATGCCCCCACCCTCCCCCTGGGTTAAAATGTGAGGTAAAGCGCCGCCAAAGCAAGACACCGCAGTAGCTGCTTCAGATGGCAGTCTGAACCAGCCCTAAATTTTTATTTTTATTTTTTTAGTTTTAGGTGTGTCGGTTTCCTGATTAGTACAGTTGTAACTCCACTAGACCTGCAATGCAGTCAGATATGTGCAGCCAATTTCAAATGCAAAAGGAGGGAAGTTCCTGAGATATTTACTGGGCAGTCTGTATTTCACACAATACATTTCAAAGTACAGATTTCTGAGCATGCAGGTTCTATAAGATTTGAACAGAAGCTGCAAACTAAAATGGAAATAACATTTTTAATCACATCAAATTACAAAACAACGTGTGTACTACTGATGCAACAGAATTTTAATGTATTTTTTTTTTAATTGTAATTTAATTTCATAACAATTTTGCTTAATCTTTGTTTTTTAAAACATAAATCACAAAAAATAGGATAGAATGTCCGTGTACAACAATGCATAACACAGTGCAGAGAGAGGTGGGGTTTCTTTAGTAGCACTAAGCATTTATTGCTAGTGAATGCAGAGAACACATTTTCTATCATTAGAGACTTCACTTTCTGTACGGTTAAAGTTTGACGGTATTATAATTTCTTAAAAGCTTTACCTGAGGCTTAGTGGAGTCTTCACAGTACGATACTGAATTATTGACGAATGAACCTGTCCAACCAGTTGTTATGACTTTGTCAGGGTTTTCGAGATAATTCCGTAAACGATCATCCTGCATATAAAAGAGAAACAATTGGGATTTCCAAAAAAGTAGGTGTTTGTTTTTCAATTCAAAGATATCCATCAGTATAATCCTTGTGATTTAAAGTGTAACAGTCAGGCATAAAATAAAAAAAAAAATCAATTCTTTATTTTTTATCAGGTAAACAAGTAATGAGGATGCTAACCAGGCAATCCAAAAGTTAAAAAAAAAAAAAAAAAAAAAAAAAAAAATCACTCTTAGTTTTCTTCTTCGTAAAACATAATTCCCCAGTTTCCCTGGCTTTTATTTGGTACATCTGCCGCACAAAGGAAGTTGCAGGACATGCTGGGTTTTCTTTTTTTTTCTTCTTTACTTTCCCCTCAGACATAACTAATGCAGCCTGAATGGCTGAAGCCTCTTTCCCTCCCACACCTCTGTTCTTCTCTGATTGGCCAATATTTCTCATGCTGAGACAATGCACTTTCTACTGAAGAGCTGGGTGGGAGTGTCTGAAGACTAGGAGGAGGGCGGCAATGATACACAGAGAGTAAGGGAGGAAAGTTGAAGAGAAATCGAGAGCCCAATATGTTGTAGTATGTCAAAATTGATTGGATCAATGAAACAGTGAGATGGTAATACTGACAAACACGGGTTACCACCTAGGTAACTACTCATTAGGCAGGTGAGGAGATTAGACCTGTCCTCACTCAGGATTAAGAAGTCGCTCTCTGTAGATAGGAAGAAAGGGGGTAGATCACCCCTCCACCTGAAATATATTGGTAGGTGAGCAGAGGTGCCAGAAGGATATAAAGTACAGTATACATTTTTTTTTTTTAAATTGCTGGGAGGAAGTGGTGGACTCGCCTCCGTTAAAGCAGACACCAAGGACTGTAAATATATAGATATACACATTTATTGAAAATACCCTAAAGATGCAACGCATTTCGCGGGCACAGCCAACTTCTTCAGGCAATAAACAGCAGCAATTTAGTTATAGCAAGCACACAGAGGCGCTCTGCTTGCTATAACTGAATTGCTGTTGTTTATCCCCTGCTTATTGCCTGAAGAAGTGAGCTGTGCCCGCGAAACGTGTTGCATCTTTGGGGTTTTTTTTTTTTTTTTTTTCTCAAACTCAGCCGGTATGTGACCCAGATATGACCATGTGACAGCTGTGAAGCCATCATACGTGGGTCTCAGGTCTGCATCATAGTTTGATTTTCTTTCCTCTCCTCCCCCCCTCCCTCACTCCATCATCACTACAATATATCAAATATTCCACCAGTGGCTCAGGTCAAACTAATTATAGTAAGAAAGAGAAAAAAGAAAGTAAGAAAAAACAAAAAAAACACAAACACCAGCAAAAACAAAAAAAACTCCACCTACCCATCTTAACATTAAGTGGTTAATATCCCTTTCCGACCACCCACTTATTTTATGGGCATGCCCTCCATGCATGAGCCATCAGGGCCGGACCGAGCCAATGGAGGGGACAGGCCTCATGCACAAACAGGTCACATATCTAAGCTGAGAAGCAAAGCAATTACTCTTATTTCACCTTTCATACACATTCATATAAGTGCCTTCTATACTTCAACATATATCCATGCATCTGCACATTCATCCATCCATTTATCCTTACAATTTCAGTTGGTAATATAGTGGTTATTTGGTTCTTTTCTCCTCATCCCCTCCACTTCGAATACTTAACTACATATTATATGTTACTTATTTTTTCCCATGCAATTTTCCATTCCTCCATTTGTTTGTTGGTGCCAGCATCTTCTACACTGCCCTTGCCACCTTGCAAAAAATCTGACATCATCCATATCCACTCTTCCATACTGGGAGCTTCGGGGTTCTTCCAGGATTTTGCTATAAGTTTCCTGGCTACAATTGCTGCAGGGATTACTAGTTTATTTGCATGTCTTAAGCTGTCAGGTTCCATGCAACTCAACAGAGCGGTACTGGGATGAAAAGGGGAAGGAAGTTTAATGAAATCTCCTATCTCTCTCCAAAAGTTCTGTATAACCGGGCACGACCACCACATATGCATATATGAACCAAACGCGGTAAGACATCTCCAACAGTTCCCATTTCCGCCTTTAAATTTAGCCATCTTAGAGGGTGTGAAGTACCATCTCGTCATGAGTTTATAATTAACAAGTTGAAATGAGGTATAGCTGGGGGTCCAAATTTCCTGGAATACTGCTCCCCAATCCAAGTTTTGGATATGATTTAGGTCTTGTTCCCAGCTTCTACAGAACTTAGGTAGAGGATCAGTTTGACAACTGTCAAGAAAAAAATATAAATTTGCAGTCATTCCCTTCCCCACCCTCGAATGAAGAAAACACTTTTCATAAATATTTATGGTTTTACTTATATTATCCTTATGTTTGGAAAGGTAGCTCCTGACCTGGAAGCTCCACAGCCCATTATCCATTCTGACCATGTTATAGATCTCCCTCAATGTGGGATCTCTGTGGCCAACCAAGTCTAGGATTCTAACATCTCGAGGGAGCCCACTTTCCTTGAACCACCCTGAAGTTAAGCCAGGTTGAAAATCTGGGTTATTGCGTAGAGTGGTTAGTAATGATATTTTATTGCTCTTTGACATAGATCTTATAACTTCCATGTGGGTTTTAATTGCAGGTGCTAATAATGGATGGCTGATAGAAGGGAGGAGTTTTGCTACCGTGTGGGGGTGCCATGAATCCAACATATCGTAATTAAACAGACTTCTTTCATATGTTGTCCAGAATCTCTTCGGGTCGCATATCCTGAGATCTAAGATTCTTTGCAATTGGAAACATTGGGCATATCGTTTAATATTTGGTGCCCCCATTCCTCCCAATTTCTTATGCCTGCTTATTATCTTATATGAAATTCTGCGGTTTGGTGTTCTCTATATGAAATATATTGTTCCAGACATTATACCAATTCCTCTGGATGTTTATTGGCAAATTTTGTACTGTAAATATTATTTTAGGAAGAATTTTCATTTTTATAAAGTTGATTTTCCCAATTGTATTAAATTGGGCATTTTTCATTTTACTCAGTATCTTCTCACAATCTTTTTGCACTGGTGTATAATTATGTTTGAATAGATCATTGAAATCACTACATAAGTTGATACCGAGATATTTAATATGAGAATTGGTATAATGAATGCCATACCTTAATTGTAGGGTACTCAATATTTCGGCGGGACTTTTTATGTTTAATACTGTAGTTTTAGAATTGTTTACTTTATAGTTCGAGTATTTGGAAAATTCAGTTATTTTATTTGCTGCTTCGAAAGAGGTCAGGGGATTGGTTAATGTCAAAAGAAGGTCGTCCGCGTATGCTAGTAGTTTACTTTCATAGTTACCTATATGCCACCCAGATATCTCCCTGTCAGAATGGATCATGCGTATTAACACTTCTATGCCTAAATTGAATATTAGTGGGGGTATTTTCAATAAATGTGTATATCTATATATTTACAGTCCTTGGTGTCTGCTTTAACAGAGGCAAGTCCACCACTTCCAGCAATTTTTTTAAAAAAGGTTATGTACTTTTATCCTTCTGGCGCCTCTGCTCACCTACCAATATATTAGAGTAAGGGAGGAAAGGACATCAGGATTGGCTTCAAGATAGACATGGTCAAAATGGAAAATCCTAAGTATTTTCTCGTTTTTTACTATAGAAAAAACTCTAAAATCAAAATGTGGACAGTGCAATAGATATCTTATGTAAGTGGAGCAAGTATTTATCTACTTACCATATATATTCGCAAGCAAGCCAAATTTTTCACCCCCCAAAAGTGGCCCAAAAGTTGGGGGGGGGGGGGGTGTCGGCTTGCTTGCGAGTTATTTTCCAGGGTGGGTGGGTAGGTAGGTAGTGCCCCTCCCCGCTCCCCCCACGGCCGCTATTACCTTAGGCGGCGCCGCTTCCTCTATCCCCGTCCTGCTCCGATAACTAATTCACAGCAGCGTGCCCCTCGGCGGCTGCTGTGTGATGACGGAGGAAACCATAGAGAGCAGTTCCCATAGTAACGGCGATACATATCGCCGCTACAGGAAGCCGCCCTCTATGGTTTCCTCCGTCATCACACAGCAGCCGCCGAGGGGCGCGCTGCTGTGAATTAGTTACCGGAGCAGGACGGGGATAGAGGAAACGGCGCTGCCTAAGGTAATAGCAGCGGCGGCCGCGGGGGGAGCCGCACTAACTACCTACCTACCCACCCACCTAGCAATACTGGGCACTATGCTAGCTATACTGGGGCACTATGCTAGCTATACTGGGCACTATACTAGCCATACTGGGGCACTATGCTAGCTAGAAGACAAGATAAAACAGGAGCGCTCTATGGTGCATTAACGTTTTATTTCTGTTAAAAAAGGCTAAAAATTGCACTTACAAGATGTAAATGCTATAAAAGCATGTCGCCCAAGATCCGGGCTATGAGGATTCCCTTTCTCCCTCTCCTTCCTCCGAATCCCAATCGCTGTGGCCAGTAGCAGGGATGTCGAGATGGATATCAAACTTGGGGGTGGGTTGGGATCGTCGGGACCTCTTAGTTCAGTGCCTGTAGCATCATTACGCGTTTCGGCGTGCCTACGCCTTCATCCTTCACGTCCGCCTAACTACCTGTGACCTAGATCCTGGCCCAACACAGTTCATGTTGAACTGCCCCGACCTGTTCATACCGGTATTCCTAAAAATTGTTAACTGTTCCTTAAAATCAGGGATATTTCCTGCTTTACTGAAGGAAGCAATCATCAGGCCTCTCCTCAAAAAACCCTCCCTGGACCCAGATGCAATGACCAGCTACAGACCTGTCTCTAACCTTCCCTTTCTGGGCAAGCTAATTGAAAAAGCTGTTTACCTCCAGCTAGAAGCCAAAATCCTACAAAACAACAGTTATGACCCATTCCAGTCTGGCTTCAGGAAACACCACAGCACTGAAACGGCCCTCATCCAAATATGCAACCACCTGCTCATGGCAAGAGACAGAGGAGAGTGCTCCATCCTCATACTGCTAGACCTTTCTGCAGCCTTTGATACAGTTGACCATGACATCTTGATAAACAGACTACAGGAATACTGCGGCATTGATGGCATAGTTCTTCAGTGGTTCCAATCCTTCTTGAGTGGCAGAACCCACAAAGTGTCTATGGGGCCCTTCCTGTCCACCCCTGTATCACTTAGGTATGGGGTGCCCCAGGGCTCAATCCTCTCTCCCCTGCTTTTCACGATTTACATGTTACCGCTGGGAAAACTAATCCAAAAACATGGCCTGACATACCACTGCTATGCAGACGACACTCAACTATATCTTTCCTTCAAGCCTGGTGTGACAGACCCAACTCTAACTATAAACGCCTGCTTACGTGAACTACAGCAATGGATGAATGACAACTGGCTGAAACTAAATGCAGACAAAACTGAAGTCCTTCTGATAGGAGGGCAGAGCATGATAACAAAACAACTTAACTTGCAGTCTTCACCACTGGGAATAGGAGGCACGGATCTGCGCAGCTCTGATCATGTGCGTAGCCTGGGAGTTCTAATTGATTGGGATTTAAACTTCAGAACTCAAATCTCTGCTGTGGTGAAATCATCCTATTTTCACCTGAAGAACATTGCAAAAATCAAGCACCTCATACCCCCAGAAGATCTGCCAACCTTAGTCCACGCCTTCATCACATCCCGACTGGACTACTGCAATGCTCTCTACACTGGCCTTCCAAAAAAGGTCTTGTACCGACTACAGCTGATACAGAATACTGCTGCCAGACTGCTAACCAACCAACCCCGTCACTGCCACATAATGCCAGTCCTGCACTCCCTTCACTGGCTACCTATAGAATGGAGGGTCCTATTCAAGATCGGCCTACTGACATTTAAATCCCTGAATAATTTAGGCCCTGGATACATGAAAGATATGTTGCAGCTGCGTAGCAATCCCCGCGTTCTCAGATCAACAGGTTCTAATAATCTAGTCATACCCAGAGTCCACTTGGAAACTTTTGGTCCCAGAGCCTTCTGTCATGCTGCCCCTACGTTTTGGAACTCCTTACCTCAACAGATCAGGACAGCTCCATCCCTGGACGTGTTTAAATCCAGACTGAAAACCCACCTGTTCAGTTTGGCATTTGCAGAAATATAACTTTTGTTGTGTGAATACTTCATCCTACTAATTAATGAATCTGAGAGAGCCTAAGCACTTTGAGTCCTATGGGAGAAAAGCGCTATAGAAATGTTATTGTATTGTATTGTAAGTGCAATTTTTATCCTTTTTTAACAGAAATTAAACGTTAATGCACCATAGAGCGCTCCTGTTTTATCTTGTCTTCCAGTTTTCATCTTTCCCATGAGTATTGCTAATTGGTGACATCTGTGGGAGTTAAATCTCCGGGATCCTATGCTCAGTTGGAGCGCGGTTATTGTTGTTGACACTATGCTAGCTATACTGGGGCACTATGCTAGCCATACTGAGGCACTATGCTAGCCATACTGGGGCACTATGCTAGCCATACTGGGGCACTATGCTAGCCATACTGGGGCACTATGCTAGCCGTACTGGGGCACTATGCTAGCTATACTGGGACACTATACTAGCTATACTGGGACACTATACTAGCTATACTGGGGGACTACCTACCCATACTGGGCACTTTACTAGCTATACTGGGCACTATACTAGCTATACTGGGTCGCTACCTACCTATACTGGGCACTATACTAGCTATACTGGGACACTATACTAGCTATACTGGGGGACTACCTACACATACTGGGCACTATACTAGCTATACTGGGACACACTTGGGGGGGAATCACGTGGCCAGCATTTCATACATCGGCTTATATGGGGGTCAATCATTTTTTCCTGTTTTTTCAGGTAAAAGTGTGTGTGTGTGGGGGGGGGGGGGGGGGGGGGGGGGTCGGCTTACATGCGGGTCGGCTTGCTTGCAAGTATATACGGTATATATGTGTGTGGTTTTTCTGAGATAGTATAGCTGACAGCTCCTCTTTAACTACTTAAGGCCAACAGGCTTACACTCCCCAAGTGACCCGGCCATTTTTTACAATTCAGCACAGTACAGCTTTAACAGTTTGCTGGACGGCCATACATCTTAGCACACAAATGAGCCTGTCCTCCTTTTCTTGCCACCAACAGAGCTTTCTGTTGGTGGAATCGGATTGCTGCTGCCAGGTTTAGTTTTTTTAAAATTAATTTTATTGTAATTTATCTTTTAATAAAAAATGACTTTTTTTAAATAGAACAAATAAGTGTAATGATTGGTGTCAGCAACACAGATTTTCTGATTATTGGTGATCTGCAGTATCACCAATAATACAGACGCTATACCTGATTATGTGGTGATCTGCAGAATCACCAATAATACTAGTATAGCTAGACACAGGACACCCAATGTGGTATAGGGTTTGGTGTAACAATATTCAGAGAAGTTATCTCCTGAGAAGCGGGAGATACAGACACTACTGCAGCCAAGGATTCCCTGAGGAGCAGGGAATCAGACTGCCCTGCAGCCAGTGGACCCCTGAGAGAGCAGGGACCACTGACTGTGCCGCAAGAAGATCTCCTGAGGAGACGGAAATACAGACTGTACTGCAGCCAAGAATTCCCTGAGGAGCAGGGAATTCAGATTGTGCTGCAGCCAGTGGACACCTGAGGAGCAGGGACCACTGACTGGGCTGCAAGAGTGATAACTGGTGGAATGAGTGATTATGATCGAACTGCAGCCGAGGATTCCCTGTGGAGCTTGGAATCAGATAGTACTGCAGCCAGTGGACACCTGAGGATCAGAGACCACTGACTGGGCTGCAAGAGTGATACCTGGTGTAATGAGAGATAATGATTGGATTGCAGCCAAGGATTCCCTGAGGAGCAGGAAATCAGACTGTACTGCAGCCAGTGGACCCCTGAAGGGTAGGGACCACTGACTGTGCTGCAAGATGATCTGCTGAGGAGCAGGTGACCATAAGCCTGTGCTTGCAGCTAATGTACACCTGAGAGCAAGTGTCACAGAAAGTACAGTAAGGCTGATCACCTAAAGATTAGGTGACAGCCAGAAAGGTCAGACAAGCCAGGTCAGCAACACATGGACAGATAAAGTACAGAGATGGAAGACTGATTCGGTATCCGGGTACAGGCAATGTCGGCAACAGGTTATCAGATAGGCGGAGGTACCGAATCAGCAAGCAGGAGAGAGGTCAGGAAAGCCAGAGATCATAACAGGTAACAATGTATGCTTATTTTGACGTAATTTTCAGTTCAGGTTTTCTTTAAAGTGAACCAGAGATGGTTCACTGGCGCTAATTTGTACTTACCCGGGTCTTCCTCTAACCCCTATGTCCCTCACTGTACTCAGCCCCTCCGTTAAGCCGCTATGACTCCCAGTAATCTGGGTATGCGGGACTCGGCCACGCATTAACCCTGTCGCACTCCCATCCACTGGAGGGTTCTGAATGCTCCAGGGGACGAAACGCGGTGGGGGGCACAATGGCTGCGTTGTGCATGCACAGAAGACCACAACTGGGAGGCGACTGCCCTAATTATCGGCAGTCAAACTGCCAGAAAGGAGGGACCGAGGAGGGCGGCAAGGGACTCAGTGTTGCTAATGGGGCTGGAGGAAGCCCCGGGCAAGTATAAATTAAGCCTAGTGTACCATCTCTGGTACACTTTATGGTGTTCACACATCTCCAATCAGCGCTGCTAGTAAGGACCATACTCAATCCTGAGGGTGACACAGTGGACAATCAGCACTATACAGATATGTTGCTTGGTTATAGCTAAGCAGCTTGTCCTGTTTAAATGAAGAGGGAAGGAGGGATGACTGATAAAACTGATCCCATGTTTCTCCATGAGTTATACATACAAGCACCACTAGTGATCACAACACATTCCCTCTATGTACTGAGTATAAAGCTGCTACTACTACCAGTAATGAAACTAATACTCCAAGCAAAGTTACTGTGACTACCTAAATGGTATTATAGCACCACTATACACTGACAAATAGTGCCAGCAGCAAACTTACTAATATACTTTTGTGTTTATTAAAAACATCTGTTGCCAAGGCCAGTGTCATGTAGCATTTCAACATACATTGCTTGCCATTCGAATCGCATGACTGTACGATTCTGGCAGGCACGCAGAAGTTTTGTAGAACACATCCACAATTTCTATAGTTGTGCATGCTACGGCTATAGCGATGCGCCTGATGCGGCTTTGCATTGGCATGGGTGCCACGTCCGATTCAGAAATACAATGACAAATAGATCCAGCAGTTCCATCTTATTAATATACTTTTGTGTCTAATAAAAACATCTGTTGCCAAGGCCAATGTCATGCAGCATTTCAACATACAAGCAATGTATGTAAATGTATGTAGAGAACACAACTGCAATCCTCCCTGTCACTCCCTGCTGCCTCCAGCCACACACATTTCCAGGAGGCATTCATGGCTTCCGTCTTCTCCCTGTGCAATTCCTAGTGACCATGCACAAGCATTGGCTCCAAGGTTTCTAGAATGTGGACACTTCCACCCAGTGGCTGAGCATGACTGGAGGAGAGAGAGGGGGCAGTGTCCCCTAGGAAAGAGGGAGTGGGCAGGAAGGTTATGTGGGCCGAGGGAATAGTACTACTAGCATGACCCTTCAGCTTAGTCATTCATCACAGAATGCCACTTTTAGACTAGAGGGGTTCAGGGGAGGGGTAATAGAGGAAAATTATTTTTACTAGGCAAGTAAGAGGGTTTTTTACTATTATGTTTGACATATTTTATCTGCAAACATCCTGCTTATATGCCAAAAAGCAGGATGAGAGTAGGTACAATAAAGGCTTTGCTAATGATCTTTCCTGTACCCTGGGAAGAAATTAGTTTAGCTACAATTCTCTATCATTTAACTCTGCTTCTAGCCCCTGTGCCATCAGGCAGGGGGCTTACCTTCTGCCCTTGCAGTTAGGATTCCAATGTTTTATTTTATTTAGAAGAAACATGCCCAATATTTTGGGGTGAGATCTCTGGCTTATTTCAAAGGACATTCAAAAAGTATGTCACAGTACATTTTTTTGTTTTTCGATCAGAGAAATTCCAATGATTACTCCATTTAGTGGAATAGTTTTTAAAAATCCTTGGAGGTACCATACACGAACGTTCGATTTTTCCAAAAATTCAAGAAAAACCATTGAATATGAAGAAAAAAAATTAGTTTATCTAATAGTATTTTCTTATACAATCTACCACACACTTTACAATTTCACAATCACCCAGATTATTCCAATATGTCTGATCAGATTTTAATCGCAAAAGCAGAATAATACTTCATTTTTCGACCTCCCCAAATAAAGAAAGGATTCTTTTCTATTTTCTCTTTACTCGATCATTGGTCGAACAAACAGGAAACGCGAACGTTTTAATTGTACCGTGTATTGGCACCCTTACCCTGTCCATGATCCACTGCTCCAATGCTCCCTGGTTAAGGGCTCTGCCTCTGACACAGAAGACCTGGGTTCAAATCTCGGGTCTGCCTGTTCAGTAAGCCAGCACCTATTCAGTAAAGAGTTTCTTGGGCAAGTCTCCTTAACACTGCTGCTGCCTACTGAGTGCGCTCTAGTGGCTGCCTCGCAAGCGCTTTGAGTCCGACAGGAGAAAGGCGCTATACAAATACTGCAATTATTATCTTTATAGATCAACTTGCCAACCTGCAACCTAGTCAATAGATTGAACTACATTTTAGATAAAATTATATGTTGGCAATTGCACTGAAAGCAATGAGGATTTTTACACCAAACACTCACCAAACACCATAACACCGAACTGAATAAGGCATCATTACAAAGTGAGGAAGCTGTCTGTATCTGATAAGTTTAATTTATCATCACTACGTACATAACAGCTATGCCATACTTGGAGACTTACCCCATTATTAGTAACTTCATTGTAACAGTTGCAGTGGCGCAAGTACCAGGAAAGTGATATATTGATGCAACTTTTGTGGTTACCTTCAACTGAAAGATAATGAAAAACAAAAATTGAAAAATAATACAAAAAGGCAATGCATTACACAAGGGTCAAATTTCCTGTTGCATAGACAGGTGATAGGAAGAAATATTTGTTTTTAACGTTAAGATAAAGAAGCTGAGCTAGTAGCAAAATCACAGCAGAAAATGCCATACAGTTATAAAAACTCAAAAATAAAGCTCAATTCCAGAAATTTTTATAATTTCCCTCTGATATGATTTGCATTTTTCAGCTCTTCCACCACCCCCACCACAATTCTCTACATATTCAACCAGTGCCTTAACTTTAAGGCTTGCATGACCCCTCACATTAAGTGGCTCACACTGCTGATTTGCACCCCTCAAACACCTCCACTGCTGTATGGGTGATGCTGTCCTTTGGGAGCCACACTTTCCTCTTTGTGAACAATGGGGCAGTGACTGGGTGGCAGGCAAGCCCCAACTCCTTCCACAAGCTTTGGAAAAAGGGGCTCATTTAACCCACTGATGGTGATGGCCAACAGGGATGAGTATGAGGGGGCGTTGGGTGGTAAAAAGCACTACAGTGGGGAAAATGGCTACAAGGGGCTCATTACAGCCACTTTTCCCATTTCCTGTTTCTCTTCCTGTGGTCCAAGACTTTAATCACAATCTCTTGACTGGTTTTTTTTAGGGGCTTAAACAGTGTTGCATTGTAGAGCGGCTACTTGAACCTCCAATGCAGCCAAAATGATTACCATGTGCACTGCTGTACATTACAGCGCTCAGCACAAGCACCTACTTT
This sequence comes from Hyperolius riggenbachi, assembly GCF_040937935.1. NCBI lineage: Eukaryota > Metazoa > Chordata > Amphibia > Anura > Hyperoliidae > Hyperolius > Hyperolius riggenbachi. Next base: position 121,719,159 of record NC_090654.1, read on the forward strand.
GAGATCTGCAAAAATGTTAAAAGAACCATATACTATTTAATGTTCACACTTTTGCACTGCTCTGTGTCAAAGTAATTCACAGCAACAGTGTGCAATACAAGAGCACAACCACCTTTATTGCATGGTGTGAACAAGTCCTCCTGTGTTTTGTTTTACCCCAAAGACTTCTACCAGGACAGTCTTATACCAGGTTTCACTTCCTCATACACAATAATGTAATGACTTAAATTACATGAAATAGAAAGACAAATATACTTCGGTCTGTCAACAGCAAAAACCTGTCCAACAAGTTCACAAGTGCAACTGTGCTCAAAGGAGCAACAAAAATTACTTTATTGTTTTTTGAAAGAGGAACATGAGTTACATTTTCTAAGGTAGAAAAGGGAGGGTTAGAACTGCTGCTAGATTTTTATTGATGTGCTGATGTCTGTGCCCCTGAGGTGGCAATTTCGTCCCATTTTGCCTTCTGTTGTGCAATAAATTTACTGATCTTCCTCTGAATTACAATTTTCATTTACTCATACAAATAACTCTAAAAATTGGGAAGCTGGTCCCTGGTACTATAGCAATTTCTCCAAAATAGTATATACATAGTGAACTTTGTAGGTGTGAAACAGATCATGATAGCCTAAATTGAAAGATAAATGAATGATGACTTGTATGTCCATATAAAGTACTTTTAATTCATTATGTAGCCATTTAGCTAGTTACCCAATACCTTAATATATACTTTATATGTCAACTAATCTATGACTTTTTGCTATTCAGACCTCTCTAAAGCCCAATCTACACGATACGATTACGATTCTATTTACGATACGATTAAATCCGACATGTCCGATCGGGATTCGATTCAATTCGATTTGCCATTGTTTTGTAATGGCAAATCGAATTGAACTGAATCCTGATCGGACATGTCGGATTTAATCGGATCGTAAATAGAATCGTAATCGAATCGTACAAAGAATCGTATCGTGTAGATTTGGCTTTAGATCCTTTTGGAGGATCTGGTGTTACGTAACAGCTGTCAGGACAACAAAGTGAGCAGCAACGACCCACCAGGCCTGCGGTAGTGCTTGTCTGCAAATATCAACTGCACACATCTGAAGATACAGATGTGTTCAAAATAATTCAACCCCCAATGCTGTAAAGGGTTTTAGGGAATTTAGTGTACATTTGTAATTGTGTTCAGAATTAAATCTTACAAGGACTTTTTAAAGAACTAAATGCAACTAAAATGACATCAATTGTTTTTGTAATACAGTATTAAATGTTTTTTTGTGTGATTTCTTCATTGACACAATTATTCAACCCCTTAAAGACTACCACTCTTAAAGAGACTCCGTAACAAAAATTGCATCCTGTTTTATTATCATCCCACAAGTTCAAAAAGCTATTCTAATGTGTTCTGGCTTACTGCAGCACTTTATACTATCACTGTCTCTGTAATAAATCAATGTATCTTTCCCCTGTCAGACTTGTTGGCCTGTGTCTGGAAGGCTGCCAAGTTCTTCAGTGTTGTGGTTCTGCTATGAACTCCCCCTTCCAGGCCCCTCTATGCACACTGCCTGTGTGTTCTTTAGGATTAGAGCAGCTTCTCTCTTCTCTCTTATCTTTTACAAGCTGGATAAATCGTTCTCTGAGCTGGCTGGGCTTTCACATACTGAAGAACTACAGACAAGGGCAAAGCTGTTTGCAGGAAGAAACAAGCAGCCTGAAACTTCAGTGCATGAGAACAGGGGGAAAGAAACACACAAATGATCTCTTGAGATTCAAAAGGAAGGCTGTATACAGCCTGCTTGTGTATGGATGTATTTTCTATGTGTGGACATACTGTACATCAACCTACTTCCTGTTTTGGTGGCCATTTTGTTTGTTTATAAACAAACTTTTTAAAACTGTTTTTAACCACTTTTAATGCGGCGAGGAGCGGCGAAATTGTGTCAGAGGGTAATAGGAGATGTCCCCTAACGCACTGGTATGTTTACTTTTGTGCGATTTTAACAATACAGATTCTCTTTAAGAACAGAGGTTCATTCAAGTGTTTTTGATCAGGTATTGAAAACACCTGTGGATGTTAACGAGCAGCAATCAAGCATAATAAGCACCAATTACACAGTTTTAAAATGACTGTGATACTCAGCTCCTTCTAGACATTTACTGATGTGTTTACAAACATGGTGAAGTCAAGAGAATGGTACAGGAAGACAAGAGAAGAGGTGATTTCTCTTCACAGGAAGGGCAATGGCTATAAGAAGATTGCAAAGATGTTAAACATACCAAGGAAGCATCATTCACAAATTTAAGGCAAAGGGCACTGTTGAAACCCTACCTGGTCGTGGCAGAAAGAAGATGCTGACTTTGACTGCTGTGCGCTACCTGAAGCGCAAAGTGGAGAAAAGTCCCCGTGTGACTGCTGAGGAACTGAAAACTGATTTGTCAGATGCGGGTACTGAAGTTTCAGCTCAGACAATAAGGCGCACACTGCGTAATGAAGGCCTCCATGCCAGGACTCCCAGGTGCACCCCCTTGCTGTTTCCAAAGAATAAGAGTCGACTGCAGTATGCCAAAAGTCATGTGGACAAACCACAAAAGTTTTGGGATAGTGTTCTGTGGACTGATGAAACAAAATTACAACAGTTTGGGCCCATGGATCAACGCTATGTTTGGAGGAGGAAGAACAAGGCCTATGAAGAAAAGGACACCTTGCCTACTGTGAAGCATGGCGGGGGGTCAATCATGCTTTGGGGCTGTTTTGCTTCAGCCGGTACAGGGGAGCTTCAGCGTGTGCAAGATACCATGAATTCTCTTCAGTACTAGGAGATATTGGATGAAAATGTGATGCAGTCCGTCTGAAACCTCAGGCTTGGGAGACGTTGGACCTCTCAACGGGACAATGATCCCAAGCATACCTCCTAGTCCACTAGAGCATGGTTGCAGATTAAAGGCTGGAACATTTTGGAGTGGCCATCACAGTCACAAGACTTAAATCCGATTGAGAACCTCTGGTGGGACTTAAAGAAGCGCGCAAACCTAAGAATGTGACTGAACTGGAGGCTTTTGCCCATGAAAATGGGCTAAGATACCCCTAGATCGCTGCAAGACACTTGTGGAGGCTATGCTTCACGTTTAAAAGCTGTTATAATTGGAAAAGGATGTTGTACTAAGTACTAAGAATGAATGTCACTTGGGGGTTGAATAAAACTGATGATGTGAGCACAGAAAAGACATTTGTGGTTATTTCATTATAAATGTTATGTTATATTTGTCTGACTTACAAGTGCCCCTTTGATTTAATTGTAAACAAGATGACTGAAATGATCAAAATCAATGTCAAACTGGCCAAAACACTCAATTTCAGTGGGGGTTGAATAATTCTGAACACAACTGTATATGGTAAGTCACAGAGCCTGCCATCAAGGCTACTGTGATTTCCATTCTCCCTACCTGTACAATAAAATAGACTGACAATGGAGTAGACTGGCCTGGAAGCTGATCCATATCTCCCCATTGCACAGAGAATAGGTGGGCACCAACAATGCCAAAACAGTTACTGTATAATCAACCCACCACTGCACCAGTTAGCCAGGCAAAGAGAAACTGGCAGCGGGTAAGGTTAGGTGTAAGCTACAAGGGATGGTTAGGGACAGATTGGGAGACTCAGGGGTTTTAAAGCTCACATGACAACCATAACTGAAACACACACGTTCTTGCTTGCTATCTAAGACTGCAAATGGGTGATTTATGTGTACCGTATATACTCGCAAGCAAGCCGACCCGCATATAAGCCTACCCCCCAACTTCTTTCTGAAAAACCAGGAAAAAATGATTGACCCTCATATAAGCCAGGGGTAGGAAATGCTGGCCGTGTGATCCTCCCCAGTGTGTCCCAGTATAGCTAGTGAAGGGCACTAGCCCAGTATGGGTAGGTAGTGCCCAGTATAGCTAGTGAAGTGCCCAGTATAGCCAATATAGTGCCCAGTATAGCCAGTATAGTGCCCCAGTATAGCTAGTATAGTGCCCCAGTATAGCTAGTATAGTGCCCCAGTATAGCTAGTATAGTGCCCCAGTATAGCTAGTATAGTGCCCCAGTATAGCTAGTATAGTGCCCCAGTATAGCTAGTATAGTGCCCCAGTATAGCTAGTATAGTGCCCCAGTATAGCTAGTATAGTGCCCCAGTATAGCTAGTATAGTGCCCCAGTATAGCTAGTATAGTGCCCCAGTATAGCTAGTATAGTGCCCCAGTATAGCTAGTATAGTGCCCCAGTATAGCTAGTATAGTGCCCTAGTATAGCTAGTATAGTGCCCCAGTATAGCTAGTATAGTGCCCCAGTATAGCTAGTATAGTGCCCCAGTATAGCTAGTATAGTGCCCCAGTATAGCTAGTATAGTGCTCATTATAGCTAGTATAGTGCCCCAGTAAAGCTAGTATATTGCCCAGTATAGCTAGTATAGTGCTCAGTATAGTGCTCAGTATAGCTAGTATAGTGCCCTGTATAACTATTATAGTGCCCCAGTATAGCTAGTATATTGCCCAGTATAGCTAGTATATCTAGTATAGTGCCCCAGTATAGCTAGTATATTGCCCAGTATAGCTAGTATAGTGCCCCCCATAGCTAGTATAGTGCCCAGTATAGCTAGTATAGTGCCCCATTATAGCTAGTATAGTGCCCCCCATAGCTAGTATAGTGCCCCCCATAGCTAGTATAGTGCCCCATTATAGCTAGTATAGTGCCCCCCATAGTTAGTATAGTGCCCAGTATAGCTAGTATAGTGCCCCCCATAGCTAGTATAGTGCCCCATTATAGCTAGTATAGTGCCCCCATAGCTAGTATAGTGCCCCATTATAGCTAGTATAGTGCCCCATTATAGCTAGTATAGTGCCCCCATAGCTAGTATAGTGCCCTCCATGGCCAGTATAGTGCCCCCCATGGCTAGTATAGTGCCCCCCCATGGCTAGTATAGTGCCCCCCATAGCTAGTATAGTGCCCCCCATAGCTAGTATAGTGCCCCCGCCTCAAGCAACCCCTGTCCCCCGCGGCTGCCGCTGCTATTAGCTTACCCTGCGGCTGCCGGCTTCCAATAGTCCCCTCTCCGTCTCCCGGGCATGTAAATAGATCACAGCAGCTCACTCCACGGCGGCTGCTGTGTGATGACAGGAAGCTGTAGGGAGAGCGGCTTCCTGTAACGGCGATGTGTATCGCCGTTGCTATGGAAACCGCTCTGCCTACAGCTTCCAATCCTGTCATCACACAGCAGCCGCCGTGGAGCGAGCTGCTGTGATCTATTTACATGCCCGGGAGACGGAGAGGGGACTATTGGAAGCCGGCAGCCGCAGGGTAAGCTAATAGCAGCGGCGGCCCGCGGGGGGGAGCGCACTACGACCACCGACCAACGTGACTCGCAAGCAAGCCGACCCCCCAACTTTTGGCCCACTTTTGGGGGGTCAAAAATTCGGCTTGCTTGCGAGTATATACGGTACATTAAAACCAGTTATGATCAGGTTAAGGTTAGTAACAGTACATAAACATAATTAATTTTGCCATGAGACTTTATTTAACTTACACTTGATGTAAATGTAGGAATCCCGAAAAAGAATCTTCCCAAAACTGAACTGTGTACCATTCTGAAAAGTAAAACAAAAATAGAGTGAGAAGAACCAAAAGCATAAGAAAATGCATTGCAAATGCAGATACATTCAATTCACTTTAAGGAGACCTATACATGTGGTTTGTTTATATTTACATAAAAAGCATACTTACCTGGCCAAATACACCCCCCCCCCCCCCCCCAGATTCCGGACGGTTAATTTATTATAATACAGGTGAATCTCATTATAGTGAACTATGATATAGTAAACATCTAAATATAGTAAACTTAGTCCTCAGGTCCCAACAAATGCATCTGTAGAAATTATACAATGTATGACCAATGCTGGTACAGTAAGCATATTTCCATGGTCCATTGGCGTTTACTTTAAGGGGATTCTACTATACCCCATTTGCATCTTGACCATAGTAGTGGAAAAAGGAACACTGCCATCTATATACCCTGGCTTTGTGATCACCAGTTCTACTGCCTGAGCTGCCATAAAAATGCCTGAGACTTATGTATGACTATTACGTACTTGCATGTGTTTCCATAATCAGCGGCCACAAATCTAAATGTTGCTGGTTGGTATGGTCATTCAAGCTGAGCATAGCACAATGGCTTCACTGAGCAGTGCAAAGATGCAGGGCCCACTTACATATTCTTCAAGCAGCAGAAAATCTCGTGTTTAGAGAAACATTTTAGGATAATGCTACTATTGTCATTCATAAAATAACAATGCTGCAATTACATTAACCACTTCAGTACCAGCAGTCTCTGGCCCCTTAAAGGAGCTCTGTCACGAAAATCTTAAAATTTAAAAAATACATGTAAACATATACAAATAAGAAATACATTTCTTCTGGAGTTAAATAAACCATAAATTACTTTTTTCCTATGTTGCTGTCACTTACAGTGAGTAGTAGAAATCTGACATTACTGACAGATTTTGGACTAGCCCATCTTCTCATAGGGGGCTCTTAGGGTTTCCTTTATTTTTAAAAGCACTTAGTGATTGGCAGTTGCTCCGTCCAACTGCCAAAAAAGTGTACGGTGAGCAGGGAGGATGTCCAGCATCATTGTATGAATATTTTTCAGGGAATGTCTTTATAAAGAATAAAGGCCATGGTGAAAATCCCCTATGGAGAGATGGACTAACCCAAAATTTGTTAGTAATGTCAGATTTCTACTACCTACTGTAAGGGACAGCAACATATGAGAAAAGTCATTTATGACTCATTTTACTCTGGAAGAAATGTACTTATTTTTTGTGTGTTTCAAATTTGAAGATTTTCGCAACAGTTCCTCTTTAAGTACCAGAGACCGCTGGTACAAAAAAAAAAAACAGGTTTAGCGACGACACGCTGCACAGACCCACTTGCCACTAAAGCTCACTCGTTCTGCCGTTGCTCTGACGGCAGAGCTCTGCGAGCTGGTCAGAGCCAGTGAATTACAACAAAACCACATTTGCAGACTTACAAGTCAGCTCAATTAGTCTTAAAGTAAACCAAAGATGTCAAATTGTAAAGATTTGATACTTATCCGGGGCTTCCTCTAGCCCCATAAGCTCATCTGAGTCCCTTGCTGTCCTCCCGTGGTCTGCCGTTCAGCTCTGGCATCACTGAGCCTGCACTGGCGCAACTGCTCAAGCCCTCATCGTGACGTCATTCGCAGAGCGCTCCCGGCCATGGTCGCGCACTGTAGGATGCGCATAACCAGGTCAGAGCAGTGATGCTCGACTCCGGCAACCCAGAAGAGGGTGCCAGAGGGCATTTACAGGAAGCAGAGGGGCAGAATGAAGATAGGGGGGGCTGAATGGTGAGTACCAGGACAGCTCACCCTACATGCCTGATCGGCCTGTTTTTTCATATTGATTTCGGCTCTGGTACCCTTTCAGCTTCAAAAATCATTGTCTTATCATGGTTTTTAAGATATTTTTGCAAAGGTCAAAAGTTCCCCCAGCTGTAAACTGTTGTAGGAGGGATGAGTGAATGTTTGACCTGTATATGAATGTTAGTATCTCAAAAACTGTAAAAGATAGCACACATACACAGTACTATCTAACCACACTGGTTTCATGCCCACGCACTGTTGTAGGGGAGCTCGGTGACACCATTGCCTGGAAAACCATAATTGCTATTATCTTCAAAATTAAGGCTAACCAAACGTGTGTGTGTGTGTGTGTGTGTGTGTGTGTGTGTGTGTGTGTGTGTGTGTGTGTGTGTGTGTGTGTGTGTGTGTGTGTGTGTGTGTGTGTGTGTGTGTGTGTGTGTGTGTGTGTGTGTGTGTGTGTGTGTGTGTGTGTGTGTGTGTGTGTGTGTGTGTGTGTGTTCGTTCAATTAGACCAGATATGAATGTACATACAATTAGTATGTCACTTTTAACCGATCCTCTGTATATACAGTACTTCATTTTCCTGCAGTTTCTGTTCTTTTGGGTCAACTTTGCCTATACTGTACTGTGCTAGTGTAGAAAGCTAAAAAGGAAATCACTCAACATTGTGGTTCTTAAAGGGATCCTGAAGCGAAGCGAGTAAAATTATTTAAAATAAACACATGATGTAGCTGCAAATGAATATTACATACTTATCTCACCATCATTTCCTCTCAGAAGCTCACCATTTTCTTCTTACAGTGATCCCTTCCAGTTCTGACAATATTTTGTCAGAACTGAAATATACCAGTTACTGTCAGTTATATATCAGCAGCTTTCACTTACAACGGAATGTGCAAGGTAATTATTATTATTATTATTTATTTATATAGCGCCAACATCTTCCGTAGCGCTGTACATTGTACAAACAAATAATGGGGAACAAATATACATAAGACATACAAGGCACTGTACAGTCATGACACTGAATAAATGCAAATGCATACATAATTGGTGTAGTTGGTACATGTGCATATGTTAAAATTACAGCAGTATGAGAAACACTAGGAGGAGGTCCCTGCCCTTGCGAGCTTACAATCTAGAGGGTAGTGGGGAGGAAACAACAGGGAAGGAAACACAGGGGTTAGTGGGTTAGTGAGTGAGCCAGTGTGCCTTCAGTGCTGCCTATAGCAAATTATAGGCTTGTCTGAACAGGTGTGTTTTCAGAGTATGTTTGAAGGTTTCCAGACTCATGGCAGGACGAACCGTCTGAGGGAGAGAGTTCCAAAGGAAAGGGATAGCCCGTGAGAAGTCTTGGATGCGAGAGTGAGAGGAGGTGACTAGGTTGGAGGACAAAAGGGTCTCCTGTGAGGAATGGAGGGTCCGGGCAGGGAGGTATCTGGAGATTAAAGAGGAAATGTATGGAGGCGATAGCTTGTGTAGAGCTTTGTATGCCAGCGTGAGAAGTTTAAAGGGAACTGAGCACATTCTCTTTCACTGGAATCTCTCCTGGCATAGAAGCTGCCATGTTCCCCCCCTCCCCTTCTCACATTCCTTATTTACAGAAGTCAGAGATGCTATCTTGACACATTGACACACACAATGTCTTTGAAGAAACAGTCCTATTTACTCACCCCCTTTGTTGATGAAAAGGCATTGTTTACCTCTTGGTAATTAGCTCAATAAAACAATTAGGTTCCTGAAAGCTCTGCGGATGGGGACGGTCGAGCAGGCCTGCTGAAACAGGCTGATAAAACTACTTTGAATGTAAAATACAAGGTAAAATGAAAGTTTATTTTAATAAAGAAATAGATTGTCAGCATGCATTTTTCATGTGCTATAGAAATGTCCTGAGTGATAAAAAAAGGTACTCTGTTCACTTTAAGATTAAGGAGTAGACTACACAGGAGGTAAGTATGACCTTTGTATGGTTATTTTGACTTTTTATTTACAGTTTAGGTTCTCTTTAAAGGGAACCTAAAATGAGAAGGATATTGATTTTTTTCTTTTAAAATAATACAGGTTGCCTGACTCTTCTGCTGGCCCAGTGTATCTTGTACTTTTAGCCATAGCCCCTGAACAAGCATGCAGATCATGTGCTCTGACTGAAGTCAAACTGGATTAGCTGCTTGCTTGTGTCAGGTCTGTGATTTAGCCACTACTGCAGCCAAAGAGAACAGCAGGACTGCCAGGCAACTGGTATTATTTAAAAGGAAAAATCCATATCCCTCTCAGTTTAGGTTCCCTTTAACCACTTCTGTACCAGGGGGTGGTTTTGCTGATCGGTGCTGCGTGGGCTCTCCAGCCCGCAGCACCGATCAGCTAGCAGCCAGGGCGATCAGACTTCCCCCCTTTTTTCCCCACTAGGGGGATGTCCTGCTGGGGGGGGGGGCTGTTCGCCGCCTGCTGATTGCGCTTGCGGGGGGGGGCTCTTCAAAGCCCCCCTCCGCAGTGCTTCCTGGCCTCCTTCCCCTTCTCTCCCTCTCCCTCCCCCTGTGAGTGGCGCAGGACGGGATTTCCGTCCTGCGCCTGATGGGATAGGCTTTAGCCTATCAGATGCTGGCGATCCCCGGCCAATCAGAGGCCGCGCCGTATACATGTAAACACCGGGGAAGATCTTAAAATCGGGCCAGCAGGGCCTGAGCGGCACCCTCTGGCGGTAATGGACGAGCTGAGCTCGTCCATACCGCTAAGGTGGTTAAAGAAACAGGTTTTTTTTTTTACAAAAAACAAAAACAAAAAACGGACATAAATATTTATTAAAAAAAACAAAACAAACATGGGGGAGCGATCAGACCCCACCAACAGAGAGCTCTGTTGGTGGGGAGAAAAGGGGGGGGGGGGAATCACCTGTGTGCTGTATTGTGCGGCCCTGCAGCTTGGTCTTAAAGCTGCAGTGGCCAATTTTACTAACAATGGCCTGGTCACTTGGGGGGGGGGGGGGGGGTAGCCCTGCAGTCCTCAAGAGGTTAAGGGGAAAAAAAACTGTGGTTGGGAAGTGGTTAAAACTAGCCTCAAGCAAACGGATGAAAATATTATTTTTTTGTCCTTCACAGATTTTTTTCCTGACTCCTACCTGGTTAGCAGCTAGCTGTGTCATTACACATTTGTGTAGCACAGCTAGCGCCAACACATTTTCCACAGCATTTCACAGAGTACACAGAGTACACAGAACTAATCACATCAGTCCCTTCACAGGTCTCACAATCTAATATCATATCACATAAGAAAGCACTTCTAACCAATGCGACAGAGCGATATACTTTATTGGAATAGGGTTTTCTAGCATGTTATATTGCTTACATAGATTACATAACCGATTTAATGTACTGTATTGAGCTTATTGGTTACATTTACCATCTTTCTTTTCATTCTTCAAAACGAATCTCCATAATCAAAAATTACACCAACAAAAGCATGCTGTTCAACTGAATACTTACACACAACTAGAAAAACATCCTGGAGTGGGGCTTTAACCTGGAGCCTTCTGTTTACTGTGCAGACTCTCTAATGCTAACCCTGACCTCTCACCTATAACAAACTAACCTCCACCCTTACCCTGCCTTCTCCCTAATGCTGAACCCTCACCTCTCACTAAATTCCACCCTTTAACCAGTTCAGGACCACTGATCTATTTATCTACTGATAAATCTATGTTAATGCTTTCCTCTAAAATTGCACACACAAAATGCTCAATCTTGAACAATTCAGGTGATAAATTATTGTGTATACAGGTGTCCCCTGAGAACTGTGACTTCCTCTTCAGCGGAGGTGGTAATTCCTCCTGTATTGTCACACCAATGGAAGATGTTTTGTGGATGTCCATTTGGTTAGTCATACAGCCTTGTTGATGCACCAATTACCCTGCTGATGATGGGTAGTGATAAGCAAAAGTAAAATGTGTTGCACATGAAGATTTAGAATTAGTCAAACCGGAAATATTCAGGGGTTCATTAGAACAACAAAGTAAGGGATCAAGCTGAAGCTCCTTACTGGCTATGAGTTAGCTGATTAGTAGTTCCCAATACTGAATAGCCCCTGAACTTAGCTTTTTCTGGTCAAATTGAGATATAAATTTAAATCAAATTTTTCTCACTGTTTCCTAGTGTTGAGCAGTGGTGAACTGAAAGGCACACATGCAATTAACTTTTTTCTCCTAGATAATATTTTCGCACCTAGGCCTCGATTCATAAAGGGCTGTGCAATCAAAAAACATAAGATAAAAATCAGGTCAGGAAAATATTGCATTCGGAATTTTATACTTTTTTTGGGCAATTCATAAATATTTTCACAAGTACGGTCAATTAACTACCTGACGAGCGCGACACGCCAATGGGCGTGAACACGGCGGCAGCTCCAAGACTGCCTAACGCCAATTGGCGCCAGGTCCTGGGGCCGGCTACTGCAGGAGATCGCGCGCAGGGTGCGAACGCATCTCTTGCTGGAGACTGTTAGACGGCGTAATCACCGTCTAATTAGCATGTACAGCGCTGCGATCAGCAGCAGCGCTGTACTGGGGACAGCCGTGTGACACGGCTGTCCCCCGGGGCACAAAAGAGCGATTGGCAGACTATAAATATTTATAATTAAAAAAATAAAAATAAAAAAAACAACAACAACAACAACTGGGGGGCGATCAGACCCCACCAACAGTGAGCTCTGTTGGTGGGGGGAAAAGGGGGGGAGGGCGATCACTCGTGTGCTGTGCAGTTCTGCAGCTCGGCCTTAAAGCTGCAGTGCCCATTTTCACAATAGAAGGCCTGGTCTTTAGGGGGGTTAATCACTGTGGTCAGTGTTAACATAAGATAGGCCATGCTTAGATGATTTCCCCACTTGCTCCTCCGCATCTTCAAACGGGAACCTAAAGGGATAAACGTCTGAAGGGCAGCAGGGGAAGTCTCTTTTGTCCCCGGCTCTCTTCTCTGCCGCCTGGGGGGCAGACAGGCTTGTAACTCCCGAGAAGATGTCGCAGCCTATCAGAGGGAGTAGCAGGAGAAAGACTGTTCCTATTGGCTCTCTGCTCCTGTCAGTCATGGGCTATAATAGGATGTCACACTTTGAAGGCACGTGGAAGCTGGTTTTCGCCACATCAAAGCTGCCGGTAAACACCGCACAGGTTTCTGGGCTTCACCGCATGTTCTTATCTTTATGAAATGAAATTTGCTGACATGTTGCATTTATTTATCAGGGCTGTGGAGTTAGAGTCAGAGCAATTTTGGGTACCTGGAATCGGAGTCAGTGGTTTCAATAAACTGAAGTAAGAGTCAGATGATTTTTGCACCAAATTCATAGCCTTTGTAAAAATTAGACTAAGGAGTCAGAGTCTCGGAGTCAGAGCAATTTTGGGTACCTGGAGTTGGAGGTTTCATAAACTGAGGAGTCAGATGATTTTTTTTTGTACTGACTCCACAGCCCTGGTATTTACCGCACAAGTCGGTAAATTAGCTCACTGCTCGGTAATTTCAGCTTGTCATGTGGTACCAGCCTTTATGAATTGACATTTTCTTAAATGCTCAGTAAAATCAGCTGTTTTCTGCATTACCGCAAGCTGTAATGTTTTTTATGAGTTGAGACCCTTGCCAGTAAAATGCTTTTATATCACCAGCGAGCAAGAAAATATGCAAAATAATTTTAACTTTATGGTAATTTTTTTCCACTTGCAAAGTGATGTAAAGTTATTTTAAAGAGAAGATGAAAAATTATCTCCTAGGGTGAAAACTTAGAAAAAAAAGTTAATTGTATATGGGCCAAAGTGTGCATAATATGCAAATCTTGGTTGAAATATTGAAATTTGGGTGCTAGTCTACTTTAGGGGACCCAGCAGGAAACCTTTCTCCAATCACAGTACCTTCTTAAAGTACAAAGCGTTATGATAGGTCAAATACTGTGGGCATAGTTTACTACAACCTATTGGAACCTAACAGTTCCAGAGGCTGCTTTCCATGCAATCCCAAGACAACATTTATATCACACTTTTTTATGGCTGACTCAAAGTACCAGAGCTGCAGCCACTACAGCCGCTCTACAAGCAGTAGCAGTGTTAGGGAGTATTGCCCTTACTGAATCAGGTATCACAGCTGAATTTACCTATGAAGTTTCCTGCTGGGTCCCCTAAAGTAGACTAGCACCAATTCGAATTCCATACCTGCAAATTTGGGTGCTAGTCTACTTTAGTGGACCCAGAAGAAAACCTCATAGGTATATTCAGCTAACGCGATTGGGTGGACAGCACCCTCTTGAGGCAGGGAACACACTTGACTCATTCTGCGCGTGTTTTCTGCACACCAAGTGTGTTTCTATGCAGGAAAACGCACGCTTTTTTCACAGCAGCTAATGTAATTGATATAGAAAACTGACAAAATGTGTAGAATCAATCATGATGCAGAATGCCAGTTTTTTTTTCTGCGTGCGAAAAACACATTAAGTGTGAACTAGCCCATTGATTAACATGAGTTCTCAGTTTTTCTGTGCAGAAAACACGTACTTTGGCCTCTTGCACACTGCAAGTGATTCCGATTCAGATTCCGCTTTTTAATCAGTTTTTACATCCGATTCAGATTCGGATTTGCAGTTTGCTCCCTGCACACTGCAAATCGGAATCTGAATCGGATGTAAAAACGGATAAAGTGGAATCTGAATCGGAATTGCTTGCAGTGTGCAAGAGGCCAAAAACTGTCAAGTGTGTTCCCTGCCTCAACTGCTTGGTTTCCAATAGGTTGTAGTAAACTACGCCCACACTATTTAGCCAATCACAACATTTTGTGCTGTAAGAGGGTACTGTTCCCTATAAGATTTCTAGATGGGTCCCCTAAAGTAGACGATCACCAATCCTCCCGTGTCCTCTTAGCCTCCACCACCGCTGCCCGGAACCCTGTTGAAGAACACAACCACACTCCTCTCCATACAAGAGCATGGCTGTACTACACCCAGCTGAGCCTGCAGCACGGAGCCGCTCGTTCACGAGCAGCACCAGCTTAATGCACAGGCACGGCCATACTCGAAGAGACGCAGTACAGCCATGCTTGTGCATGAAGAGGAGCACGATCACCAATCGGACAATCTCATTGGATTCCTTTTTGGGACCAAGTGCAGCAACAGTAGGGGCCAGGAGGATGCAGGAAGCCTCTGCAGGATCCAGAGGCTTTCCTCTTCTTAGGTAAGTATCTGTGTTTTTTACATTAGGTTTCCATCTGGTACACTTTTTCAGGCTTATTACAACCTGTCAGTTCGAGTAGCTTGGTATGCATAAACAGTACATAAAATATAACCAGTGTCCCCTTTGCATCTCATGTCTACAGGCTCTCATACACACAGTTTGTACAGCAAAGCATCCCTGAAAACCTGCCACACTGTAACAGAACTTTCATAGTCATCCACAAACAGCTGTGTAATAATAGACAGCACTCATGGCTGTCCAGAGCACATGAAGGAGAGCCACCTCCCCTTTATGCATAACAGCAGCTCCACTCACCGGGGGCAGCGTTCTCCGCCATAGGGAGGGCTCTGCGTTCTCCGCCTGGACAGCTAAACCGCTGGCCGCAACAATGAGCAGGATCACCCACCACCGGCTCCTCTGAGCCGCCATCCCCGACAACGGAACCGGGCTGCTGCAGCGTGTCACTTCCTGCAACATCATCGTCATGTGACCCGGATAGAGGAAGCCATTGTAGGCACTCATTGAGCTGCCCTTTCTGTGCCCACAACACCTGAAGGCAAGTGACAGCCGCCCATGTTGATGACAGGAAAATAACAGTGTATGTAGTTTCCAAAAGAAAGTTGCATCTCTGCCCCCTCTTCCTCTTTTCAAGTATATTTGGAATAGAGGGGAGTAGAAAACTTTTTAATGCTTTTTTCTGTGCTTAGACGTCCCAGTTATCATATCATATCACTTATAGTGAAAATAATGCTATTTTGTTAATATTAGCAGCAGAGGATAATCCTTAATATCATTTTTAACACAAAACTTCTCACTTTTCAGTATTTGACAGCTGCTTCACTGTTGAGCAGACGATTTTAGTTAATGCTAAAAGCACTGGTGGAGCATGCATACCTATGAATCCTTAATTACTATTCTCCCTGCAGGCCACCATGGATAGTGGTGGAAAGATGTAATTATTGCTGGCGGCCAAATTACAGTGTTTTTGTAGTAATGTGTGCTCCGTCTTTTGACGGTGCCCAAATTACTCACTGAGCGCCACTATAGCCGTAATTTCTATTATTGCCTATGGTGGCACCAGCTGCGCCCAAATGTGGAAGTGTCCTTCATAATATATAACTAGTAGTTGTTATGTAAATGAGAAGTGTAGCATCTTATCTTCTCAGAAGAACAAACCATTAGTAATGGAAAAGATATATTTATTCATTTACAGTAGACAATGCGTTTCAAGGGTCTTGGCCTGCTTCCTTGGTATCGGTCCCTCGCCGTCCTCCCAGATCACCTGGATCCTCCGCTAATTCAGCCAGTAGGAGGAAACTGCATGCGCAAGATCTAGAAAAAATGATACATACCTGGGGCTTCCTCTAGCCCCCTTCATGCTCAACAGCCTCTCACCATCCTCCCAGGCCCCCTGGATCCTCCGCTACGCAACTCGGTAAATCAGCTAGTTGGCGCAGACCAGCCGCATGCACAGCTCTTATTACATACTACTGCACAGGCGCAGAATGGTCCTGGGGACGGTCGCACAACAGGGGAGCGCACGAGGCTGGACTGCTCCTGCGCCGACTGGCTGAATTACCAGGCCACCTGGCAGAGGATCCAGTCAGCCTGGGAGGAGAGCGAGGAAATGATGAGCCTGAAGGGGGCTGGAGGAAGCCCCAGGTATGTATCATTTTTTCCCCCTAGATCTCAGGTACACTTTAACGCTCATTTTAGCTGAAAGGAAATTGTCATGTCAGACTTAAGGTGGCCACACACCATACAATTTTTTAAATATTTGTTCAATTTAAGAATTGCAATCAATTTTTCTGACTGATTGTAACATTCCAGAAATCTGACCAATGTACCACACACCTGTGTTAAATTTTTCACCAATTATAGTGAAAATGATTGGAAACTCTGACAAAATTGCTAGGGTGTGTATATTCATAAATTGACAATCCAACACACACCATACAATCTTTAAAAAGATTGAAGAAAAATATCTGGCATCCCAGATAAAATCGAAGAAAACGGGAAATCCGATCGGATTTTTCAGTCGAATGAAAAAAGAGCTTTCGATTTTTTTCGAGAGATCCAATCGTTTTTATCGAATTGCCGTAAAATTGGATCATTTTATTGTATCGTGTGTGGCCCCCAGGCGGGGGGGGGGGGGGAGACCTACAATACAAAGGGTAACTGGGAAGGGGGCAGCCTGGGCCGATAGGCCCAATAGGGGGAGGGGGACAGCGTCCATGAAAAAATAAAAGTACCTCAGAGGATCAAACCAACTATCTGGGGTATACTATGATAAAAGGTGAGTGGAGGAGCTGGCCTAAAGGAGGGACGGGTGGAAGGGGGAAGGCTGGTAGGGGATAAAGCTTAGGAGGTTGGCTCAAGTTGTGAGCGAAACCTCTGCAATTCAGGACTTAGAAGGGGCCAGGAGTAGAAGTAAAGCTAAAGAGAAGAAGGAGAAAGAAGAAAGAAGAAGAGAGAGAGGGGCCCATCTCATAGCCTAAAGATTAGAGTATCCTCCATGTTAGGGTGCTCAAGCTGGATCCAGGGTTCCCATATTTTCTCGAAGGATTTATGGGTATCCCGAAGTATGCTTGTGAGTTTTTCATTGACCATAAAAGAGTTCATTCTGGCTTTAACTTCCTCAAAATTAACTGACGGCTTCTTCCAATTATTGGCTATGGTCATAGTGGCCGCTGAAAATACTAGAGAGGCTAGTTTGTTTTGTTTAGCTGTAAGTGAGTCGATTTTTGCATGCAATAAAGCTTGCCATGGGTTTCTAGGGATTGTTTCATGAAATATGGCGGATAACAGTTTGAAAATCCGACTCCAAAATCTAATGAGGCGAGGGCAGGACCACCAGGTATGTAGCATGTCCCCAGTCACTCTACATCCCCTAAAACAGAAGGGGTTAGCTGAGGGAAAGACCTTGGCTATTCTAGCTGGAACTAAGTACCATCTGGTCAAAATTTTATATGCCGATTCTATTGTATGCAAGTTGTTGGAACATTTTTATACCCTCCCCCAAATGTCGAGCCAATCCTCCCTGTCCTTGGGTTCTGCTAAATCAGATTCCCACCTTCGCATGTATGCATGTTGGATAGGGCATTGAGGACGGGTTAGAAAAGCGTAGATAGAGAATATTAGGCCTCGAGAACTAGGGCGGCGGAGGCAGATGTTCTCATAGGGCATTAGATTTAACGGGAGGTATCTGTCTTTAATAAGTGTGGAGATCCGATGACGCAATTGAAGATAGCGGAAAAATTCCGTTTTGGGGATTTGGTGCTTTTCCTGAAGCTCGGACCATGAACAGGCACCTCTGGTAGTGAGAAAATTATCCACATGAGTTAAACCATGTTCCGACCACCAGGAAAACGAGGCTGGACAGTCAAGGCCAGGACGGAAGAGGGGGTTCCCTGTAATAGGTGATAATGGCAGATGGAGGGATTGTAAGTTGGACGAGTATCGTACAGAGTCCCATATTTGAAGGTTATGTCTCAAAGGGGGACTCATGGCAGAAGTTCTTAACTTGGAGGGAAGCCACAATAGAGTGCTAGGGAGAAGAGGTGCACAATCAGGAATCTCCAGGAATACCCACAGAGGGGTCTCCTGGAGTTGGAACAGCCGCGTAAGTTGACTAATGGTAGCCACATTATAGTAGGAGCTTATATGGGGGACGCCAAGGCCACCGTCTAATTTGTGGGCGTACATAGTTGATTTACGTACTCGGGGGCCCTTGTGGCCCCAGATAAAAGTCATAATTCTGTGCTGAAATATTCGGAGATAATGGTCAGGGACTTTAACTGGGAGAGTGCGGAAGTAATACAGCAGTTTTGGCAGATATGTCATTTTGGTATCAATATTTTTATTGATTTTATAACAATACAACAAGAAAAGAACAAATTGAACAGTTGTACATGTGTGATACAGTCAGAACGGGTCTTGGCTTGAGAACAATCTGGCAGCCCGTGGCAACATGTACCAGAAAGGTCAAACCTTAGCATATGGTATGTACAATTGTTACCTTTAACAAAGAACAAGAACATAAAATTTGGTCCTGAAAGGTCCCGCTGCTACCAGTGCTAGGGACCAATTCTCGCAGATAAGACTTTACTGAGGGGGGGAAGGGCTAGCCGCCCACCCACCCTCTATGTTCCCCACCCCCTGACCAAAGGACATGGCCAGAGAGGAGGAAAGGAAGGGACGTGGGAAAGAGGGAGATGAGGAAAAGAGAAAAGAGGAGAAGAAGAGATAGAGTCCATGGGAGTCCAGAGGGAGTCAATATGTTGTAAATAGATCAGCGTCTATACCTGGGTACTCGAGATCTATCCAGGGTTGCCATATTCGGAGGAATTTATTATATGTCATTTTGATGGCGTTGATTTTGCCCAGCCAGGACAAGGGGTGAGTAGACCATTTGGTTGTCAAAGCTGATAGTGATTTTAGAAGCGGTGGGTAATTAGCTGAGAAGAGGGAGGAGTATGAAGGCGTCAAGGTGATGCCCAAGTAAGGGAGTGTTTGCACCCAACGGAAGGGACTTGTTTCCTTAAGGGCCTCATATCCCATTGGATCTAAGGAAATGTTCATTGCTCTAGACTTGGCAGCATTAATACGGAGGCCTGAAATTTTAGCAAAAGTGTCAAATGCTTTTTAAGTGCGTTAGGGATAGAAATAAGGGGCTGAGTGAGGAATAGGAGGGTGTCGTCTGCAAACATTAATATTTTGTGCCTGATGCCGGCCCTTTCTACACCTTTGACATCCGTATTATCCCTGAGGTATCTGGCAAATGGTTCTAGAGCTAGGATGAAGAGTAGGGGGGACAGGGGACATCCCTGCCTCGTTCCCCTACTAGTCGGGAACACTTCGGAGTTTTGTCTGAAATATCGTATCGAGGCAGTGGGGTGGAAGTAAATACTTTCCACCCAATTCAAAAAATCCTTCAAGTGGTTTAGAAGGTCTTCTCTAGAAAGCAAGGAGTCATTAAGCCGCCAGCGAAACTCTCTGCGGGGGGGGGGGGGGAGGGGGGGATGAGGGTGTGTAGCAAATGGATATGGGAGAGTGATCCGACCAGGGGGTATTATGAATTTTAGCAGCTGGGACCAGATGTAAACAGTGTTGCTGGACAAAGATGTGGTCAATGCGACTAAAACTATTATGGGCGTGCGAAAAGAAGGTGAAGTCACGCACAGTGGGGTGGAGTTCCCGCCAAGCATCAACAAGACCGTAGCTGTCCAGCAGCTGTTTAATCTTGGTGCCCTGTATGTCAGAGGGATCTGTTGGAGAGTTATGCTACGTACACACATGCGACAACGATCGTTCGTTGAGAACGACGAACAAACTTTTAATTGATGAAAGAACAACCTAAGTAAGGTTAGTTTTAAAATGTGTGTAACGATCTGATCGTTAGAACGAACATTACATCACGTAAAGCAACTATTGCGCTTGCGCAAAAAAATGAGAAGTTTCATGGAGAAATATCGAAATGCGCATGTCAAGCCTAGTACGAACGACCGTTTCCAACGATGTACTACTTTTGCAAACGATCGTCGTTGGTAAAAATCCGCCAAGCTAGATCGTTCGTTTTTAACGAACTCCTCCGTCGTTAGACTTAATGATCGTTGGTTGCTTTTTTTTAAACGATCGTCGTTTGAAACGATCGGGGAACGATTGTTTCAAACGACTATAGTCGCATGTGTGTACGCACCTTTAGAAACATGGTTAGTCCATCTAGTTTAACCAGAAGAAAGGATCACTGTCCTGAACACACACAAATCCCAGTGGATCCAGAGGAAGTAAAAAAAAAAAAAAAAAACCCTTACCAAGCTTGGGCCAATTAGCATTTAACCACTTATACTGTCTGGGACGGTACATCTACACCCCATAGGTGTCAGTTCCTGCACAGGGGCGGAGAGATGCGTCTTTGCATTCTAACGCATGGTGCACACAGAAGCACGCGTCTGCAACCTCCCCCTGCGACAGAGTAGTAGACCACTGATCAGTGAATGAGAACACAGTTGAAGGTGACAGACACATAGGAAAAAAGTAATTTATAGTGTATTTTACTTTGAGGCAAATGTACATTGTATATGTATATGTATGCATATACATGTATTTTATTTATTTATTTTTACAAGAAACACTAATAACTCACATCACATACATTTTAGTGAGACATGGAAAATCTGTTATTTCCTACTTTATAACAATCTATAATAATATTGTCCACTAGGTGTCATAAGTAGGGATGCAGACTTAGAACAATATAAAACCAGGAAAAGGAGACACTTCAAAGAACAATGAGTGCCCAGGAATCCACTCCTGCACAGACTGTTGAGTCAACAGATCTTGTAGAAGGGTATGTATACTTCAGATTTTTATATTACTAAATATTATTTTAATAGTAGCTGTCTGTATCAAGAAAGTGTGTATTTTATTGCTGTTTTTTTAGTTAAAGTGTAATTAACATGCTGGCCTTTGAACTCTTTAATGACTTGATGCATGCTGGTTCAAAAGTAATGAGTCGCTGTCATGCCGTCAGTGTGACTTTTTTCAAAGAAATCTGGATGTGTTTGCAGGTTTCTTATTTTAAAATGCAAATGCAGGCAGTTGTGTTATTCAGTCTTCTAGATAATATTTTAATTAGATTTTAAGTCTGTTTAAAATTATTATTTTAAGTTTTTACTTTCCTCAAAAACAATGTATCTAACAATCTATTTATCTATTGAAGTTGTCTACTGTGTGTCTGTATGTCCTTCTGTCCTGCACACCCCTTTCCTGTCCCACCCCACTCTTATTGCCCGTGGTGCTGATTGGATAGCATTCGTGTGTGCGGTGAGATGGCGAAGGCAATGTCTAGAGAAATGCCACATACACTCTTGCTCCACGCAACATATAATGTTCTACCAGCTAATTTATAAATATTTTATTATATCTTTTCACGGGACAACGTTGAAGATATGACACTTCGATACAATTGAAAAGTATTCAGTCTAAAGCTTGTGTAACAGTGTAAATTTGCCATCCCATCAAACGTACACACAGCCACTAATGTCTAAGCCACTGGCAACAAAGGTAAGTACACAGTACACCCCCTAAGTGAAGAATGTCAAAATTCTGCCCATTAAGACATTTTCCCTCCAAGGGGCCATGTTACTTGTTAGGCTTTCTTCACATCTGAAATCGCTAACGCCATCGATTTTCAATTTTTTGCATGTTTTTTCCCCCTTCTGGCACTCCACCGCCCGCTGAGATTTTGTACAAAACGCTTTTGTAAGCGCTTTTGCACAGCGATTCCGTTTTTTCACTTCCTGACGCCAGTCAGGATGTGAACTCTTTCACCTGGAAATGAATAAATATAATGTATTTATTCGTAAAAGCGTGAACGCAGTCGGCGAATAAAGCTATTTGTGAGCGTTTTTGCGCTTTTCCTATACCTTTCATTGTAGCAAAATCTCCCCGAAAATGATGCATGCAGCACTTTGCTGAGCGGAAAGCGGACAAAACACGCTAATATGAACTATCCTATAAGGATTCATTGCACTAGAGATTTCAGGTCTTTTTAAAAAATCGCCGGCACTTAAAAAAAAAAAAAACCGCAAAACACCCTAGGCGTGAACAAGCCCTTAGTGTTACAAGGTCGCAGGTGTGTTGAATTTGGTGTTATCGTTCTCATACCATCTCATACTAGTCACTGGAAGTTCAACATAGTACCTCATGGCAGATAACTCTCTGGGGATCTACATAAAGATGCTTAGGTAGCTGTAAGAAGATTTCCAACACCCTGAAACTGAGCTGGAGGATGGTAACTGAGACCATACAGCAGTTTAACAGGACAGGTTCCGCTCAGAACACACCTCACCATAGTCAACCAAAGAAGTTGAGTGCATGGTTCCCGCATCATATCCAGAGCTTTTTTTCTTTTTTGCAAATAGACGTATGAGTACTGGTAGCATTGCAGCAGAGGTTGAAGCAGTGGGTCCTGTTAGTTTTCAGATCATACGCCACACATTGCATCACACTGGTCTGCATTGCTGTAATGCCACGAGGAAACCTTTTCTAAAGAAACGCACAAGAAATGCCACAAACAGTTTGGCTAAGACAAGCAGACTAAGGACATGGATTACTGGAACCATGTCCTGTGGTCTGGTGAGACCTAGATAAACTTATGTAATTCAGATGGTGTCAAGCATGTGTGGCTGCTACCAGATGAGTACAAAGACAGGTGTGTCTTGCCTACAGTCAAGCAGTGGTGGGAGTGTCATGGTTTGGGGCTTCATGAGTGCTGCCAGCACTGGGGAGCTACAGTTCACTGATGGACCATGAATGCCAACATGTACTGTGACATGACAATGGCATACACAATATATTGGTACACATAGCAGAGAAATATACTGCGCTTCAATGGATTCTACTCCTTTCAATAATCAGGGGTCGCAGAAAAAAACAGCAGGTCACTTCACCTCACTTTACCAATAATCACAATCGATTTACTCCCTGAACCCTGTAAGATTAATTAAAAAAGTATTGTCTAAAAAAGGCTACAATTTGCACCCCGTGCTTACAGTACTGGGGGTAGTGCCTCCACCAATTGAGGAAAACTACGTCACTCTCCCCTCGTGAATGCACTTACCAGAAGCGCATCTTGAATGTCAGCATATCACAATCATCCGGTAGTCAGCCAAGAGGGACCAGATTGTAAAAGAAACATCCAGCTTTAATGTAGCACTTGTGCGGGGCCCCTGAATGAGTCACGCGTAGTGACGAAATGCGTACGGCGAGGTCGGAGGTGTGCGCGCTGACGTCACGAAGTTACGAGCAGGAAAGACAGTGTGGTGGCGTGCGGCTCCATTGTATCCATGGTAAGGAGCGTATGTACCCGCTGTTATCCCGCACAAGTGCTACATTAAAGCTGGATGTTTCTTTTACAATCTGGTCCCTCTTGGCTGACTACCGGATGATTGTGATATGCTGACATTCAAGATGCGCTTCTGGTAAGTGCATTCCCGAGGGGAGAGTGACGTAGTTTCCCTCAATTGGTGGAGGCACTACCCCCAGAAGTGCAAGCACGGGGTGCAAATTGTAGCCTTTTTTAGACAATACTTTGCACTATGTGCGTTTTTTAATTCATCTTACAGGGTTCAGGAAGCGCAGTAAATCGATTGTGAATATATTGGTACATAGTATACTGTATTTGTGACAGACCACCTGACCTCTGAACTCCACACCTGAATAATGCTAACATTCAGGTTCCTATAAAGTGTTGCGAATCCTAAGAAATCAAACAAAAGCCAAACTACCAATAAACATATTGCAGCTGTGCTCTAAACTAGATATATTTAATGAGATGCTAATAATTCTGGCTTGCATACAGATGTCATGCAAACATCAAACAGTACAACTTGTAATTCTAGTAAAAAATGGCTGTAAGTGCATCTGACCAAGCCTGCTTAAGATTTGCATTAAATTTGCATGCAAGTCAGAATTATTACAATCTCATTGACCATATCTATTTGAGACTGTTGTAAACTGCACCCATGAGATCTGCAAACCCAAGCAGTTTTGCCCCTGAGGTAGATAAACAAGAATGAAATGTACTGTAAGTTAAGAAAATTATGTTTTTATATTTGTAGGATTCTTGTTGAAGAAATAAGCAAATTCAAGGAAAACAGCCAGATTGGATTTTACAGGTAAATATCCTACCTAATAATCCTCAAGTGTCCCTGTGTCCTGTCCATCTGTCAGTGCTTTTGCGCTATTGCGCATGTCAAGTACTAACAGCCGTTGGGACAGGACACAGGGCGCACACGCACAACGGACGGGTTCGCGCCAGGGCTGTGGAGTCGGAGTAATTTTGGGCACCCAGAGTCGGAGTTGGAGTCGGATGATTTTTGTACAAAATCCACAGCACTGTTAAGTATTAGACTAAGGAGTCGGAGTCGGGGCCATTTTGGGTACCCAGAGTCAGAGTTGGAGTCGGAGTCGTGGTTTCATAAACTGAGGAGTCGGAAGATTTTTGTACCGACTCCACAGCCCTGGTTCGCGCGCGCGCAGTGATGACAGACCTAGAGTCCGTTTCAAACGGGCTTAGGTCACTAGTCTTCCATAAAGAATGCTGAAACAGTGGTATTAACCACTTAATTATACCCTTTTGCCGCCAAGAGCCATTTTCACCCGTCAGTGCTCCTCCCATTCTTTTGGCCATAACTTTATCACTGCTTATCACACCTAAATCATCTCTATCTTGTTTTCTTTTGCCACAAATTAGGATTTTAGTGGGTGATACTTGCTTTAAGCAATTACTTTCTTTTCTATGCATTTTATAGGTAAAAACAAGAAAAATACACTATTTTCCCAATTCCATCCCCTACAATTTTAAAATAAAAAATACTACTATAGATAAAAACCCTCACATTATTTGTCCCGACTATCACAACATATAAATTATGTTCCTAGTACACCATCCCCTACATGTAAATCCTGCTGTGAATGAGTCCTGTTTCTTGAGGCTGCAACTGGGCTTAAAGTGGACCTGAATTCAGAACTTCCTCTCTGCTCTCAACAGCATAATACATTTCTTTGTTACAGCTGATACAAATCCTGCAATAAATCTGCATTAGGTCTACTTCCTGCTTTCATGGAAGCAGACATTTTGTTAAAATCATGTGTTTACAGATTAGCAGCTCTGCCTTGGCAAAGGAGACTCCCGAGCTGACAAAGCTGAAAAGATGAAATTACAGTGGTGATTAGACAGAGATGCGGGGGAATTACACAGGCTAAACTCTCTAAATACATACAGGGTGCATTTCTCGATGTTTTCCTTCTGTCCTGTGCAAGAGTTCAGGTCCACTTTAATGGTAAGTAGCCTAACACATTTTTATATTGTATTTCATTAAACTGTCTACAAAGGGGTATGAATATCAGCCTGTATCACAATACACACACTATATATATATATATATATATATAGATAGATAGATAGATAGATAGATAGATAGATAGATAGATAGATAGATAGAGAGAGAATTCTGTTTAGGACATTCAAATCCTCGCACAATCTGGACCCTGGATACCTGAAGGACTTGTTGCAACTGCATCACCCCCCCCCCCCCCCAATCTTAGATCAAAAGGACGTAACACCTTGGTCACCCCCAGAGTCCACCTCAAAACTTTTGGAGACAGAGCCTTTAGTCATGCTGCCCCTACACTTTGGAACTCCCTGCCACACCCAATCAGGACAGCTCCATCCCTGGAAGCATTTAAAGAGAATCTGTATTGTTAAAATCGCACGAAAGTAAACATACCAGTGCGTTGGGGGACATCTCCTATTACCCTCTGTCACAATTTCGCCGCTCCCCGTCGCATTAAAAGTGGTTAAAAACAGTTTTAAAAAGTTTGTTTATAAACAAACAAAATGGCCACCAAAACAGGAAGTAGGTTGATGTACAGTATGTCCACACATACAAAATACATCCATACACAAGCAGGCTGTATACACCCTTCCTTTTGAATCTCAAGAGATCATTTGTGTGTTTCTTTCCCCCTGCATCTCTCATACACTGAAGTTTCAGGCTGCTCTTTTCTTCTTGCAAACAGCTTTGCCCTTGTCTGAATTTCCTCAGTATGTGAAAGCCCAGCCAGCTCAGAGGATGATTTATCCAGCTTGTAAAAGATAAGAGAGCAGAGAGAAGCTGCCCTAATCTAAATATCACACAGGCAGTGTGCAGAGAGGGGCCTGAAAGGGGGAGTTCATAGCAGAACCACAACACTGAAGAACTTGGCAGCCTTCCAGACACAGGCTGACAAGTCTGACAAGGGAAAGATACATTGGCCTCGATTCACAAAGCGGTGATAACCCAGTTATCACGCCTAAAAGACTTTAGGCGTGATGACCTTTTCACCACTGAGTTATCACCGCTTTTTCCTGCTCTTCGCGCGAAGTTACCGTGCGTACGCGCGTGAGCAAAGTCCCATAGGGTTTAATGGGAGCTTCGCGCGAAGCGTCGGGTCCTGCGCGCGCACTTACGCGCGTACGCGCGGTAACTTCGCGCGAGTTTCTTCTTATCACGCCTAAAGTGAGTTTAGGCGTGATAAGGGGCTTTTCACTGGCGTGCAAACACTTTGCACCGCTTTGTGAATCAAGCCCATTGATTTATTACAGAGACTGTTATAGTAGAAAGTGCTGCAGTAAGCCAGAACACATTAGAACAGCTTTTGGAACTTGTAGGATGATAAAAAACAGGATGCAATTTTTGTTACGGAGTCTCTTTAAGTCTAAACTGAAAACCTACCTCTTCAATCTGGCATTCATGAACTCCTGACTATCTCCTCTGTAACACAACCCAGCCTGCAACCCTGTATTAATCTGAGACACAACTACGTGCTTTGAGTCCTATGGGAGAAAAGCGCTTTACAAATGTTATTGTATTATTATTGTATTGTATTGTGTGTGTATATATATATATATATATATATATATATATACACACACACACACAGTGGGATGCGAAAGTTTGGGCAACCTTGTTAATCATCATGATTTTCCTGTATAAATCCTTGGTTGCTACAATAAAAAATGTCAGGTAAATAGATCATATAGGAGACACACACAGTGGTATTTGAGAAATGAAATGAAGTTTATTGGATTTACAAAAAGTGTGCAATAATTGTTGAAATAAAATTAGGCAGGTGCATAAATTTGGGCACTGTTGTCATTTTATTGATTCCAAAACCTTTACAACTAATTAAGGGCCCGTTTCCACTGGAGCCTTTTCCGCTCCGAATCCGCAGAATTTCCCCGCACACAAATCGCACGGGCAAACTCTGCCATAAGAAACTATGCTGCCGCCGGCCGAATCGCTTGCGCTAGCGATTCGGCCAAAACTGCCCACAGTTATCGCGCGGGAGGCTGCGAATCCCTTAGCCGTGGATGGCACGGCTTCTGGGATTCTCCTGCGATCCCTCACACCCGGAAGTGTTGCCACGCGTCTCACTTACGCGTGCGGCACAAGTGGAAACAGGCCCTACTGGAACTCAAATTGGCTTTGTAAGCTCAGTGACCCCTGACCTACATACACATGTGTATCCAATTATGAGAAAGAGTATTTAAAGGGGTCAATTGTAAGTTTCTCTCTTCTTTTAATTTTCTCTGAAAAGTAGTAACATTGGGGTCTCAAAACAACTCTCAAATGACCTGAAGACAAAGATTGTTCACTATCATGGTTTAGGGGAAGGATACAGAAAGCTGTCTCAGAGATTTCAGCTGTCTGTTTCCACAGTTAGGAACATATTGAGGAAATGGAAGACCACAGGCTCAGTTCAAGTTAAGGCTCGAAGTGGCAGACCAAGTAAAATCTCGGCTCGACAGAAGGGACGAATGGTGAGAACAGTCAGAGTTAACCCACAGACCAGCACCAGAGATATACAACATCCTCTTGCTGCAGATGGAGTCACTGTGCATCGTTCAACCATTTGGCGCACTTTACACAAGGAGATGCTGTATGCAGAGGAAGCCTTTTCTCCGCCCACAGCACAAACAGAGCCGCTTGAGGTATGCTAAAGCACATTTGGACAAGCCAACTTCATTTTGGAATAAGGTGATTTGGACTGATGAAACTAAACTTGAGTTATTTGGGCAAAACAAGGGGCGTTATGCATGGAGGAAAACCAACACAGCATTCCAAGGAAAACACCTGCTACCTACAGTAAAATATGGTGGTGGTTCCATCATGCTGTGTGGCTTTGTGGCCAGTGCAGGGACTAGGAATCTTGTCACAGTTGAGGGACGCATGGATTCCACTCAGTATCAGCAGATTCTGGAGACAAATGTCCAGGAATCAGTGACAAAGCTGAAGCTGCGCTGGGACTGGATCTTTCAATAAGACAACGACCCTAAAAACTGCTCAAAATCCACAAAGGCATTCATGCAGAGGAACAAGTACAACATTCTGGAATGGCCATCTCAGTCCCCAGACCTGAATATAATTGAAAATCTGTGGCGTGAGTTAAAGAGAGCTGTCCTTGCTCGGAAGCCATCAATCCTGAATGAACTAGAGATCTTTTCTAACGAGGACTGGTCCAAAATATCTTCAACCAGAATCCAGACTCTCATTGGAACCTATGGGAAGCATTCAGAGGCTGTAATTTCTGCAAAAGGAGGATCTACTAAATATTGATTTCATTTCTTTTTTGTGGTGCCCAAATTTATGCACCTGCTTAGTTTTGTTTAAATAATTATTGCACACTTTCTGTAAATCTAGTAAACTTTATTTCACTTCTCAAATATCACTGGGTGTTTCTCTTATTTGATATAATTAACTGACATTTTTTTTTATCATAACAACCAACGATTTATACAGGAAAATCATGACGATTAACAAGGTTGCCCAAACTTTCGCATCCCACTGTGTGTGTGTGTGTGTGTGTATACACACACACACACACACACACACACACACACACACACACTTCACTCTTTGTAATGTTCTGTTTTTGCACGCAGGAGGCAGAAACTTCTTCACCCAGGCAAATCACCATATGTGGCTCAGTTGGACTCGCTCAGAATTGAGAAGGGCATTGCTAAATTTAACATTATCCATCAGGAAACAAAGGTCAGTGTGGGATAGGGTTCTTTATTTATAATACCTACAACACTGATTAATCAAATCTAATTATGAAAAGAAACCTGGAGTGAGGGACATGTGACATTGTGGCATGTGGATTGAATATGAAGTACTTCATCCTTGCATGGCAGATTTACCGATCATCTGATTCAATAGAGATGGGTGATGTGTTTCTAATGCTACGTACACACATGCGACAACGATCGTTCGTTGTGCCCGACGAACAAACTTTTAATTGACGAAAGAACGATCTAAGTAAAGTTAGTTTTAAAAGGTGTGTAACGATCTGATCGTTAGAACGAACATTACATCACGTAAAAGCAACTATTGCGCTTGCGCATAAAAATGAAAAGTTCCATGGAGAAATAGTGAAATGCGCATGTCAAGCCTAGTACGAACGATCGTTTCCAACGATGTACTACTTTTGCAAACGATCGTCGTTGGGAAAAATCCGCCAAGCTAGATCATTAGTTTTGAACGATCTAGCTCGTCCGTCGTTAGACTTCATGGTCGTTGGCTGCTTTTTTTCAAACGATCGTCGTTTGAAATGATCGGGGAACGATCGTTTCAAACGACTATAGTCGCCTGTGTGTACGCACCTTAAGAAATCCAGCTTGTATGCAAACGTAATGCAAATTGTATGCAACTTGGCATATGGCCATTCACATGCACTGAAGATTTGTATTGGCCCAGTTCCTGTTTACATTACATGTGCATGTAAGCCGAAATTATCAGCATCTTATTGACCATATAGTCTTCAATACAACTGAGCGACTGACCCAAGAGAAGTATGCAAATCAGGCAGTTTGACTCTACTAGTTGCATTCATGTTGCTGCATTTTATTCATAACATAATGCAAACAACAGGCCTCATGTACCTTTCCCTCCTGGATTCTTTTTAGCATTGTGGAAGACTACTAGTTGTTACTTTTTCCTAACATGCATTTACTGAAAAGAAAAGTAACTGATTACAAAAACCACACCTGTTATATGGTAAACAAATGAAGCACAACACTGTAACAGCAGCACAGAGTGGCACACATCACAATCTGGGTTTTCCCTGACTTGTATGGTTCACAGTTATAGTTGTGTAATTATTATGGTGGTGTGACAGTGATGCGTGTGTGAATGGGCTCTCAAGCATACCAATTTTCCCAATGAGTTTCTTGTCAAAAATGGGGTTCTAAGGAGTCCCATCAGGTCCACAAAGGATCTTACTGCTATATAATACTCCATCCCCTTCCTGTTTTACCATTTTC
The DNA here is from genome assembly GCF_040937935.1 of Hyperolius riggenbachi. Classification (NCBI taxonomy): domain Eukaryota; kingdom Metazoa; phylum Chordata; class Amphibia; order Anura; family Hyperoliidae; genus Hyperolius; species Hyperolius riggenbachi. Next base: position 121,749,648 of record NC_090654.1, read on the forward strand.
TGACGTGCATAATGAGTTTTATAAAAACTTCATTCATTTAAAAAGCTACCAAACAGCCTCCTACCTAATACTGTCCATATGATGTATTACCGTAGCATTTGTTGCCTTAATAGAACAGGTGTGGCAGTATGAACAGAGAGTTTACATTTGGCCAGCTTGCTAGCACTACAATCCTTAATGCCTGGAAGGTACTTGTTATGAAATAGCGCTTATTGCTGCCATTTTGCATGGGTGATTTTACCACTATTAGCGTGGTAAAATCACTGTACACTCTTGTGATTCGGAGCAATCGCATTGAGCGCTTTTATAAGCACTGTATCGTGATCACTCCAGAATTGTGAGAAAATGCGGCAGGCAACACACTTTGCAATTGCTGTTAATCGCGAAATGCCCATGATCAGCGGCAATCGCGGCTGTGCGATCAATGCCATATGGTTACAATTGCGTTTGCACTTTAAAAGGTGCTAGCGCTTTAGCGATTAGCAGGAATCTCCCGCTAATTGCCCTGGTGTGAATGGGCCCATAGTAGTGTCTGCACTGCTTCTTTTATACTTTGAAGAATGTGTTTGTGTACATAGAGCTTATCTCAGAGATTATTTATTGTGTGAGGGAAGGTTCACACTGTATTTTTAAGCCAAACGGATCCGGTAAAGCGGATCAGGTCTCCGCTTCACTGGATCCGTATGGCTTGGTCCACACTGGCAAACAGATCCATGAAAATGGATCTGATCACCGTTCGATCAAACCCGTTTTCACTTCCTTTGCCACAGCAGGTGAGGGAACGTGCAGCCGGGTGGGTGAGGGAGGGTTAAAAACTTACCCAGGCGTCTTCTTCATTGCAGCTGGGACGGTAGAGAGAGTTTCTTCCAGGCTTTCGCCTTTTTCCACGTCATGTGAGTGTGACTACTGTGACTAGTCACATGACATGGAAGGAAGCCTGGAAGAAACCCTCTCTACTGCCCAGCTGCAATAGACGGTTGGGTAAGTTTTAACCCTCCCTCACCCGCTCGCACGGCTGCAGCACCCTCCCTCACGCTCCCACCCACTCAGGTACGGCCCCACATCCCCTCAGACCACCACCCCCAGTGGATTTTGCCCTCCGAACGGTCCATTTCTTCACTAGTGTGAAGAAATGTTCCGTTCTCCCATTGCCCCCAATGTAGGGCTTGATCTTCCGTTTCCAGTCCGCTGGGCTCAGTGATCCGGAAAAATTGCTTCTTCAGCAAAGTTGCGTTCCTTTTAGCAAAGCGATACGTTCAGCGAAACGTACGCAACGGATCTGTACAAACGGATGCATGTAAACGGTTGCATTGGTTAACATTGGATCCGTACGCATCCGTTCCATTTGTACAGTATCCGTTCCGCTTACGGTCCACTTTTAATGCTATTGTGAACCAGGCCTAACTAGCAGGATTTCCACATGGTCAGCTGTACACATTACTACTATTCTGTTCTTTTAACTTCTCAAAACATTAAGTATCCATTTAATATTGTACCTATTGCATGTCTCTTCTCTCTTACAGGTCCTACTGCAGGTGCAGGTCATTGCAACTAAAGGCAATATTTTACGGTTTAAAATTAATGAGGTTTCACCTTTAAGATCCAGATATGAAGTTCCAGATGTATTGGTGGAAGAGCCTGCCACTGAAAGGTCAGACTAAATTATTCTAAAGAGGAACTGCATGTAACAAGTCAAATTATTGGGCTACTGTTCTAGCCAGGAAGCCTTGCAGCTGTGACATGATTTTGTGATACGCAATCTCTCCTTAAAAGGAACCTGAAGCGAGAGGTATATGAAGGCTGCCATATTTCCTTTTAAGCAATACCAGTTGCCTGGCTGTCCTGCTGAACCTCTGTCTCTAATACTTTCAGCAATAGACCCTGAACAGATCAAGTGTGACATTTTTGTCAAATCTGACAAGATTACCTGCATGCTTGTTTCTGGTGTGGTTCAGACGCTACTGCAGCCAAATATATCAGTAGAGATGCCAGGCAAAAGGTAATAAATATGGCAGCCTCCATATACCTCTCACTTCCGGTTCCCTTTAAGGTGGCCATACACTTATTTTTCCCATCGCTATCCAGCCAATTCGATCACTCTTATCGAATTTCCTAGAAATCAATGCCACAGCTGGTCGATTGGCCAAAATCGGTGGATAGCTCCAGATAGAAGCTTTTGATCAGCAGCAGTCGGGAGCAGTGGCAGATGGATGGCCCATAGTGTTGAATTGCATCGAACAGTGGAATGCTGCAGTTAACTTTTGAATTGATTTAATGCAAAAATCTATTTCAAAAATCCTAGTGTGTGGCAGTAACAGATCCCTCTTATGGTGGCCATACATGGTACAATTTTTTCATACAATCTTACCATTTCTATGTAGTATAAAGCCCCATCTACACGATACGATTCTTTATACGATTCAATTACGATTCTATTTACGATCCGATTAAATCCAACATGTCCGATCGGGATTCGATTCGATTCAATTCGATTTGCTATTGTTTTGCAATGGCAAATCGAATTGAATCGAATCGAATCCCGATCGGACATGTTGGATTTAATCAGATCGTAAATAGAATCGTAATCGAATCGTATAAAGAATCGTATCGTGTAGATGGGGCTTAAGGGTTAATTAAGTGAATATACTGAAAGGATAATTTAGGCAGTTCCCTTATATTACATAGAAATGGTAAGATTGTATGAAAAAATTGTACCATGTATGGCCACCATAAGATCTGATTTCATCTGACAGAAATCTCTCTGATGGTGAAATCTGGTGACCATCTATAAGTGTATGTCCTCCTTTATGCCACTCAGTGTGCGAGAGAGAGAGAGAGAGAGAGAGAGAGAGAGAGAGAGAGCAGTCACAGAGCACATGGAGCTCTTGATTGGCATTTCTTATCAGTCTCAAAGCTATTCATATGTAAATATGGCAGCAGCTTTAGCAGATGGCACCTTCAGGCAGAAAACAAATGAAATCTAGCATTATTGTTTTTATCACCACATATTTATAAAGCGCTGATCGATTTGTAGTGAACACTGAAAAAAGTTAGGGAGATAAAAATGTAGAGAAACCGAGAGCCCAATATAGTGTAGTATGTTAAAACATAAACGAAGTAAGGCAAATCAGTGAGAAGAATATACTCACAAACGTGGGTTACCACAGAGGCAACCACTGTACAAGCAGGTGAGCAGATTAGACCTGTCCTCGCTCAGGGCTAAGAAGTCGCTCTCTGTAGATGAGAAAAATGGGGTAGATCACCCCTCCACCAGGGGTGGACACGATTTTGCAGTAGGAAAACAGAGGCGCCAGCAGAATAAAAGTGGATAAAACCTTTAAAATTTGCTTGGAGGAAGTGGTTGACTTACCTCCATAAAGCAGACACGAAAGACTGTCTGAAAAGTAGCAATCACATTTATTGCATAGTACCCCAAAAGTGCAACGCATTTCGCAGGCCGAGCCCGCTTCATCAGGCAATAAATGTGGGGACAAAAATGTGATTGCTACTTTTCAGACAGTCTTTCGTGTATGCTTTATGGAAGTCAACCACTTCCTCCAAGCAAGGCGTGGCATGGGTGTGGCTTAAGTGTCCCTCTTTCTCATCTCAAAAAGTTGGGAGGTATGCATGCATAAGTTACCATATTGACACTGGCGGGCGAAGGGGCCTCATAATCTTTTTCTGCCCGGGGCCACCAAGAGCCTAGAGCCGCCCCTGCCAGGAGATACACACACTGTGCATACCAAATCTCTGTGTAGCAAATGACCGCTACTGAATGTCATTATGTTAAACTTTAACTATTTGACATTCCTGGATGTGAAACTCACGTCCAGGAAGCCATGTGCGCTCCTGCGCGTTCCCGCGGCCGATCGCTCGCGTGCACGCGCACTCCCGGCCCGCAGTTTGTTAGCCAGCGAATCAGTAGTGAATCGGGCAACGGTGCCCGATCACTGATTCCTCTCCCCCGCAGAAAAAGCGACAGCTTCTCTCGGAAGCTACGCTTTTTCTGCTTCCTATGTTCCCCTACGTCGCTCTAAGCGTACACTTAGAGTGACGTCACTGTAAACAAACTCATGGCTGCCATCTTGTGGCCAAAAAGTAAAGTACAGCTAAATGTTAAATAAAAATACACATATTTACAAAAAAAAAAATACAATTTCAATCCCACCCTCCCAAAAATACCCACATAAAATGTTTGGCTGGTTTCACACCAGGACGTTGCGTTTTAGGGGACGTTATGGTCGCACAACGTGCCCCTAACGCAACGCCTGGTGCTTTCTGCTTTGGACGTCAGAGTGAGCCGCGTTGTGCAGCTCACTCTGGCGTCCGTGATGCCGTGATGCGCACTCTTGGACACATGCGGCATCACGTGGTCCCGCCGGCCAATCGCCACACAGAGCGGCCGCTCCAGGAAGTAAACACTGCACGTCACTGAGTGCAGTGAATATTAATTAGCCATGTGCCTGGCCGCTCTCCGCTCCTCCCCAACGTTACTGAGCATGTGCAAACAGTCTAACGCGGCTCTGCCGCTTACAAAGTACTGCATGCAGTACGTTATATTATGGCGCAGCGTTACACTGTAACGCAATGTGGGCACTGTGAACAGCCTATTGATTTTTCATTGCTGTGCGGTGGGGTGCGTTACAGGCTGCTCTACTGTGCGCCTGTAACGTACCACTGTGAAACCAGCCTTTAATTAAAAAAAAAACATTACAATTAAAAAAAAAAAAAAAAACACAAATATTTACCTAAGGGTCTAAACTTTTTAAATATCTATGTAAAGATGAAATATTTATATATTTTTTTTATTATAAGCTTGTAAATAGTGATGAATGCAAAACGGAGAAAATGCACTTTTATTTCCAAATAAAATATTGTCGCCATACATTATGATAGGGACATAATTTAAACGGTGTAATAACCGGGACAAATGGGCATATACAATACGTGGGTTTTACTTATGGAGGCATGTATTGTTTTAAAACTATAATTGCCAAAAGGTGAGAAATAATGATTTTTTTTCAGTTTTTTTCTTATTCTTCCTTTTAAAATGCATTTACAGTAAAGTGGCTCTTAGTAAAATGTACCCCCCAAAGAAAGCCTAATTGGTGACAGAAAAAACAAGATATAGATCAGTTCATTGTGATAAGTAGTAATAATAAAGTTATAGGCTAATGAATGGGAGGTGAACATAGCTCGGATGCATAAAGTGAAAAACGACTGAATGCGAACTGGTTAAGACTTATTAAGAATCAATGAAATGTTCTTCAGGTTCCTTCTCTTGGAAAAGCATGCAGGAACTGCAGTTCTAGAACACTCACATGGCTCCTGTAAAGTACACATTTCTTCGCAGCCATTTTCTGTCTTGGTGACTCAGGAGGACAAGGCACTCATTGGAATAAATTCTGAAGGCTTCTTGTATTTTGAATGTCTGCAGCCACCACCAGAAAAGAGGCAAGTGCTGAAACTGGTAAAACAACTTCACAGGGGAGATTCAGATTATCAAAAAACAATGTTAGTGACTTGTTATGTATGGTATGGGAGCAGGAAAAAAAGGGCGTCGGCAGCTAGTGGCTGAAAAGGGTGCCCGATAAATATCGTTCTCAACATTAAAACATTAAAGTTTTTGAAATATGTTATCATTTTAGACACTTGCAACGTTATAGTTTTTGTCATATTATATCGTATTTATGTACCGTTTTTACGTTATCAAATATGTTATCGTTTCAATGTGTGTAAGGGTGTTTGTGCAGGGGGGTGGTTAGGGTTAGGAACCACTGAGGGGTGGTTAGGGTTAGGCACCACCAGGTGGGGGTCTGTGTGTGAGTGTAGAGTTATTAGGTTAAGAAAAATCATTGAATTATTAAACAATTTTTAAAGTTAATATCTTTTAATTTTCATCTCCCCTCTGTTTTAAAACTGTATTTATCATTAACCAATCTTGTTACCGATGTTTATCGTTAATGAGATTTCGTTATCCACCTGCGCCAATTTGTTAACCAGCCGGGCCCTTTTTCATGCACCCGTTAGGTACACATATGAAGCCTGCATTTTGTTATAATTAGTTACACATTTTGCGGTACTTATCCGTTAGCTGGGTGCATCCGGCAGGTGGCGACAAAACTCCACCAGGGTTACATCTTTCCCTACTATCCATGTCGGCCTGGAGGGGCAATAGTAATTAGCTGCCGGATGCGCACGGCTAACGGATAAGTACCCATTTTGCATATTTTTATAGTTTGTGTAGGATTATTCAATGTATTATTTTCATTTTGGATAGTGTGGGAAGGTATTACATTGTCTTTTGAATTAATATTGTCTTCTCATGTCCCCATATGTAAGAATTTTCATCACTGGAAATAAGAATATCTCTCCAAGTGTAACAGTGAAAACAAGAAATAATAAAACTTTTTTGTAGAGTGAGAATTTAGTTAAAATCTTCTACTAGTATCTTTCTTTTTTCTTTCTTTTTTTTTTTTTTTTTTGCTGGTCTTCATGGTTTCTTATGAGAGCTTCAAAACGTAATTAACTGTATAGAAATATGTTTTTTAGAAAGTGAGGGAAGCCAATTCTGTGACAGGAAAAGTCTATGGGGCCTTTCACACCGACGCGATGCGGCAGAATTCATGTAATCGCTGCTACCCCGACACAAGCCCATACGTACGTTACCATCAATTTGCGAGGCGATATGAAGTCGTGTAGGTCTTTTGCAATGCGTACTTTTTAAAAAATTCTCAATTATTCAGCAATGCACTTCTGCGCAATTCCTTCCTTCAGCCTCAGAAAGTGATCACTACAGAGCATTACTTTCTTCTTGGCCTGCTTCCAGACAGGAATTACCATGTATTAACGTGGTGAACCCCAAAGGCTGATTTTTGTGGCTGTGGTGCGACCCTGGCACCGCACCTCACTGAAACGCTGTTTAGCAGTGTGAAAACAGCCTCAAGCATTCTATTGACTATGCATATTAGTGGCGACCTGGAGACTAGCTGCGCGCAATGCCCCTGCTGCCACATTACTATGTGAAACTGAAGGTCTCCTTGTAGTATACGGGAGATACTGTAATTCGGTATAATTCAGTTAAGACCATGATAGATTCAGTACTGCAGATTTAGTCACATTACTGTGTCTTTAAATTGGCTGACTGGCTTTACTCTGAAGAACAGATAACTAGCAGGTGCTGCTTGGTGAGCTAGCATTGCCTTTCCATGTGTTTTTACATTTTTAGAATTCCAGTCTTCTGTACTTGAACCTAAGGGCAATTGTACTGGTGCATTTCGTTCTCTCATCTAATGTTTGTTTAATTACAGTAAACTTGATGAACCAGACACGGACAGGCTGCAGAACGACTCAGAGGTGTGTGACAGAGGCTGACAGCCATGAGCAAGGCATAGATTTCAACCACGTTGGTCCTGAATGGGTTAAAAAAATGTGTGTGTGTGTATATATACACACGGTGGCGTAGTGGTTAGCTCTCTCGCCTTGCAGCGCTGGGTCCCTGGTTCGAATCCCAGCCAGGGCACTATCTGCAAAGAGTTTGTATGTTCTCTACGTGTCTGCGTGGGTTTCCTCCAGGGCACTCCGATTTCCTCCCACATTCCAAAAACATACAGATAAGTTAATTGGCTCCCCCTAAAAAATTGGCCCTAGACTACAGTACTTGCACTACATAATATAGACATATGGCAATGGTAGGGATTAGATTGTGAGCTCCTTTGAGGGACAGTTAGTGACAAGATATATATATACATTGTACAGCGCTGCGTAATATGTCGGCGCTATATAAATACTAAATAATAATAATAATAATAATATATATATATTAATATAACAAACAAAGGACCAGCAGCTCCACAAGTAACCCTTTACTAGGGTGGTGTGTGCAAGCTAAACTGAGGATTACATTAAAGGTCAGCGCAGGTTTAAAAGTCATTGTATGTAGGTGTCACAGGAGCCCTAGTGGCTGACCGCACTTAGCCTTCTAAACGGTGCCAGCGCACAGATCGTGCGAACTCTGGTCGCAGTCAATGCGCAGGAACCGTTAAGAATTAGCCGCAGACAACTCAGAAGGGAGCCTGTGAGACACGGGTGATTACAACTTCACCCACTGGTTCAGAGTAAACTGCCACCACCGCGGTTATCATGGGACCGTGGAGCCCACTAACTGACTGACTAATCCTGCGAATAAAACGGTTAAACACACGATATTCTGTCTAGCCAACAATAAACAAACAGTAGCGTATCTTCAGAGACCCGGGATCAGTTCTGTGTGTGCTGATAAGCAGGGTAGCGGACAGTGAATGACTTGGAGAAAGTCGTTTATTCACGCAATATAAATAATTAATATATACAGACAATTATTAAAATTACAATTATTAAGACAGTAATAGCCAGTATAAAAAATAAAAGAAGGGAGAAAAATACTTAGTTCCTGGAAAGATGTCCTTTTTGTGGGAAAAACAGAGTTCTGGGTTTCAATCAGAGTTCAGACCAGGTGGATGCCAGCATATCCTCAAGCTGGCACCTGATGAGTTCAAGGTGTTTTCAGGGTGGAGGACACTGAGTTTGGGTCCTCTGCCATTCTTATGCCCCTGCTTCAGTAGGAGGGAGTGAGGGCGGGGAGCCATACACCCCCTTAGAAGATGAGATGAGCCCTCCCCTTGTCCTGGGGGCTAGAAATCATATCTACCCATATATGGGCTCTATCACACAGAACCGTACAGGTCAGGGCCGATTTATTAACTTTTTCAGGTCTGTCTCGATTTACCCAGCGCCCTGATACCAGGCATGAGGGGTGGGACCCCTGTGGTATCATCAGGGCATTTTCAAACTGCCTAACTGGCAGTCCTTACCTCAGAATGTTCTGAAACTTCCTCAGAACCAGCACCGGGGCTCATGCTACACTTCCCCCACGTTTGGCGAAGCTGCCATCTCAGGAACCCCAGAAATATGACAGATCTGGGAAGTTATGGATATGCTATGAGACTCAGGTTATTCCCAGGCAAAGGCTCTTTGAAGTTTGGAGCAGCCAGCTAGGTGTCACCTCCCCTGCTGGGAGGGAGCCAGTGGGTCTGGCTTCCCCCCAACTAGATTGCTTCTGCCATGGTGCTTGTCACCTTATACCTGATGGATGGGCCATCAGCACAGCTTGAAGCCAGGGACTCTCCAGGGCAGATTAGGCTCAGGCTCATTAGCATATCAAAAGAGCCATCCAGCCTTTAGGATGGTGCTCTCTCTGCTAAGAAAAGGACTTCAGCTGCCCCTACACACTCAACCCAGATTGTATCGATTTGAAGCGCAATCGATGCAGGGAATCGAGTGCGATCGCTTTTTCTTCATGGGCGGTTCCAGGACGCGTCTGCGGCCCCGCAACCGTCCGTGACAGTAGGGAATGATAAATTCTTCACCACAATATATCAAATGCTCAGAGGTAGGTATCCGCCAAACATCTAAACAAGAAAAGGCTTACCAGCTCCCAACAACCCACATTATAAGGTTGTAAAATGGCTCAGGTCACAGATAACGTCCAGGGAACATCAGACGTCGTGAAGATCCAGTGGACATCCGTATGGAGGTAAAGTTTCAGGAAATTATATAGGAAAACAAAAATGGCAATATCTAAGCGTAACCCGTTTATTTAGATAAAATTTCTTTAAAAGGCAGTAGATATAAAAACAATAACTCACATACGGGGCCCATAAACTGGGAACCCCGGAAGATTAGCGCGCATGTAATGGTCAATCGTAGATCAACAGACAATGGTGCCGCCTGTTACCTTTCCGACCGGTTTCGCAGTCTTGCGTCATCAGGGGAGAAAAAGTTTTCTCTCATCAGGGGAGTCTTTTCTTGTTTTGATGTTTGGCGGATACCTACCTCTGAACATTTGATATATTGTGGTGAAGAATTTATCATTCCCTACATACAATGACTTTCTAAACCTGCGCTGACCTTTGATGTATACCTGACTTCTGAACTTTTGGACATTGTTCTTCTCAGCGGCGGTTCCATTGTTCCTTGGCGCCTATATATTTGCTATTATATATTAAAAACTGAGGATTCCCCGAGTCCTTGTGCGTATGTAAAATCCAATTCAGCAATTCAGCACACAACGCTCTTTATTCAAGCAAAGTAAATAACATTACAACAGAAACTGTTTTGGCTGTCCCCAGGTCAGAGCCGGATTAAGACCATGCAGGGCCCCAAGCAGAATAATAAATTTAGCCCCCCCCCACACACACACACACACTGTTGAAAGGATGTCTCCCCAGCATACAGCATCTCACAGTAGTGAGTGCACCGCTCACTTTTTTTGTAAATATTCTATTTCATCTTTTCATGGAACAGACAGCACTGAAGATATGACGCTGTGATTCTCTGTAGAGCTGTCAGTGTACAGCTTTTCTAACAGTGTAAGGTTACTTGCTGTGCAATAACATCAACACACAGCCATTAAAGAGGATCTGTAACGTCAAAACGTCCCCTGGGGGGTACTCACCTCGGGTGGGGGAAGCCTCCGGATCCTAATGAGGCTTCCCACGCCGTCCTCCGTCCCTCAGGGGTCTCGCTGCAGCCCTCCGTGTAAAATGACGTCATTATTTACCTTCCTGGCTCCTGCGCAGGCGCTCTGACGGCTGTCGGCTCTGAAGTAGGCGGAAATACCCGATCGCCGTCGGGTCTGCTCTACTGCGCAGGCGCAAGTTTCCGGCGCCTGTGCAGTAGAGCGGACCCGACTGAGATCGGGTATTTCCGTCTACTTCGGAGCCGAGAGCAGCCACAGCGCCCCTGCTGGAGCCAGCAAAGGTAAATATTGAATTTACAGTCGGGTCTGTCGCCGGCTGTTCGGAGGGCTGCAGCGAGACCCCCGTGGGACAGATTACGGCGTGGGAAGCCTCATTAGGATCCGGAGGCTTCCCTCACCCGAGGTGAGTACCCCCCAGGGGATGTTTCTGATGTTACAGAGTCTCTTTAAAGGACAACTGTAGCGAGAGGTATGTGAAGGCTACCATATTTATTTACTTTTAAGCAATACCAGTTTCCTGGCTAACCTGTTGATCCTCTGCGTCGAATATATTTAGCCACACTCCCTGAACAAGCATGCAGCAGATCAGGTGACATTATTGTCAGACCTGGCATTAGCTGCATGCTTGTTTCTGGTGCGGTTCAAACACTACTGCAGCCAAATAGATCAGCAGGGCTGCCAGGAAACTGGTATTGTTTAAAAGAAAATAAATATGGCAGCCTGCACATACTTCTCACTACAGTTGTCCTTGAATGTCTAAGCCACTTGAAACAAAAGTGAATACCTCGAGGCAGATTTAAAGGGAACCAGAGATGAAGGAACTTGAAAAATTAAAAAAGATTTTATACATACTTGGGGCTTCCTCCAGCCCCATCAGCCTGGATCGCTCCCACGCTGCTGTTCTCCGCTGCCTCTATCGCCGGTACCGGGTCCCGTCACTTCCGCAGGACGCAGCCGGTTGTATGCATGCAAAGGGGCTCCCTCCATCTCGCCGGCGCCTGCCTTACGCATGTGCCTGCGCAGTACAAAGGGAGTGCACTGTGCATGCATCAACTGACCCTGACTGGCTAAAGAGATGAGACCTGGTACCAGAGGACAGAGGCAGCGGAAGACAGCGGTGTGGGAGCGATCCATGCTGATGGGGCTGGAGGAAGCCCCAGGTATGTATAAAATCTTTTTTTCATTGATCTCTGGTTCTCTTTAAGATCAACTTCATGATTGTTTACACCGAAAATGTGATGGCCCTTTGTACTTCTTTATTGTTGCCTAAGCCGTGGCAAATGTGACTGTAATGTCTTGTACACACCATTCGATTTCCCATTAGATAGATAGGTTGAGTCAATTATTTCCGAAAATTCAGAATGGCTTTCCAATCATTTTTCTTATAATTTTCCAAACACTTCTATACAAAATTGATCAGAAAAACGACCGGAAATCAGAATTGGATCACGATTGGATCTGTCAGAAATAATCCATTTCACCTATCTATCTGACGTGAAATTGCATGGTGTGTACTAGGCATTTGAGTTGTGAGGAACTCGTAAAGCAATATTGGAGTTTATTCACTGCAAGACCAAATTAGTCAGTTTTGCTCCCTCATTCTCACTAGTCATACAGAGGGCAATAATGCCTCAATATGTCTAGCCAATTGATCATTATTCCATTCAATTGTTTAGTGATCAACCTCTGTCACAGCAAGTTTAATTCTGATAGGCTTCAGCAGAACTGTATCAAGCTTCAATCAAACTGCAAGTGCTGTACTGCACAATGCAGAGCAAAGTTATAGACCATCGATCCCCCACCACTCCTGTCCTGCCTCCATACCACAGAGATTGATAAACAGCACAATATCGCTTAAAAGCTAAGCGATTGGATATGTATGAGCAATAGATTACTGGAAGATTCAATCAGTGTTCAAAATGGATGTGTGCATAGCCAGCTTTAGATATTTTTGGCCAACTAGGGTGATAAAATTAAGGTCAAGTTCAGCACTGACAAGAACCAACTGTAAACATCACCAGTAGAACTCTTATCTCTGTAGTGGAGCATTGCTGCAGAGATCTAAAGACTGAAAGAGTTGAACAGAGACAATAAACAGAACAGAGACAGACAATAAATCTTTATGTGCCTCTTATGTGGGAGATAAAATTAAGGCTAATACGTTCAGCAAAGACCAGAACTAAATGTAAACATTACGAACATAAGTCATAGGCTTTTGAGCAAATGATGATGCTACTATGAAAAAAAGTTTAACTACAGATGTTTTTGCCACATCAAGTTTCTCTAGCTAAGCTAGCAAACGGCTCCTGTATGAAGAGATCACATTCCAGCACCCAGTCTGTGTCTGACAGCTCTGAGCTAAGGCGAGAGGGGTAACACTGTGTGTGCCTGCTTCTTATCTTTGTAGTAGAGAATTGCTGCAGAGATCTTGTTTTTAAAGACTGAAAGAGTTACTAAAAGACTACATTAACAGAGGCAAGACATCTTTATGGGACCCTTTTGACCTCCTGGGGCCCATAAGCAGTTGATTAGTTTGCCTGGTTGAAGATCCGGCTCTGCCCCAGGTGCCCATATATTACTGGATTTTACTACTAAATTGGCAATTTAATTATATTATCAGATCGGGGCAAATCGGTTATGTTACCTTCTGCTGATTTTGATCAACACATAATCAAATTTTGGTTTCAGAACATGGAGGTACAACATTGTTAAGCTTGATTAGTAAAGGAGAATCACATGGGACCGCGCTTGCAGTGTGTGGGCCACTAGTCCATCAATTTGGGTTTTGGCTTGCAGTGTATGGGTGCCTTCATCGATTGGCTTCCAACTGCAATTAACTGAGTTATTAATCCTTCCAGTAATTTTATACCAATAATATTTTTTACCAGAAGTTCTTATACTTAGTTTCATTTTTTAGGGGCCGTTCACACTTAACAATTTGCATGGGTTTTTTCAAATTTGCAAGTAAGCATTTTACTTGCATTGTTGTGCTTTTTTTTTTGGATCTGATTTTTCTGCGATTTTAAATCACGCAACAGTGCTGCATTTTTCCATGTGCGGTGTGGGAATCGTATGTAGGCCAATGCATTTAATTACATACAATTTCATACAAATTTATATTATTGGCAAATCACGGCAAATAGTTTAAAAAACGCAAAAAAAATAAAAGAGAAAAATGCAAACAAGAAATGCAGAGAACGCAGAAAATCTCAATTAGTGTTTGCAGGGATAAGTGTGAACTCTGTCTTAGTCTGTCTTATGGTGCCCATACACGGTACAATTAAGATTTTTCCCTTTTATTTGACCAAAATGATTAAATAGAGTGAAAATCAAAAATAATATATTTTTTTTCTTTTTTTTTTTTTTTTTTTTGATTGAGAAAAAAAAAACCAAGGATTATTCAGTTTTTTCGATAAAAATCTGAAGTGGCATGTTGGAAAAATCTGGGTGATGGTTTGTTAAATTGTATGGAGGTTGTATAAGAAAATACTATTAGATAAACCACATTTTTCTTCATATTCGATTGTTTTTTTGGAGGAAAATTAAACATTCACATGTGGTACCTCGAAAATAATTTTAACAACTATTCAACCAAAAGAAATAATTGATCGAATTTCTATGATCAAAAAAAAAGAAAGACAAAAATGTACCGTGTATGGGCACCATAAGTCAAACGGTCAAAAATTTGAGAAAATTGATCGATTTTTTTTCTCGATTGAAAAAAAAATGTGGTTTTTCTATTTAAAAAAATTGAATTGTGTAGCACACCTGAACCAGTAAAAACAATTTTTCTTCCAGTCCCTCACAATCTTTGAGGCCCCTCCATTTCTGGGTCCACTATGTTGTTGTTTGATCGCGCTCCCATGGCTGGAAGCGTTCTGTGCATGCGGTGTTCACAAAGAATTGTGACTGCTCGGGTGCAAAACGTCCCCAGACTTGGGAGTACTATCGAGGAGGGGCTCAGATGAGACTTTTTTTTTTAACAATTGTGGTTATGTGACTGCTGTAGACATCTTGTCCAGCTCTGTTCCCCCTATAGCCAATTTTATCTATATTGGCATTAGCTGTGGAGGATAAAAAACAGTCCCTATATGCCAGGGGTCTCAAACTCAATTTACCTGGGGGCCGCAGGAGGCAAAGTCAGGATGAGGCTGGGCCGCAAAATGGGCGTGGTCATGACATCATGTGGGCAGGGCTAACTAATGTAGTTGCATAAAAAAAATATGAAGTAAATGCTCATCATGACAGACGGCGTTTCACCAGTAAATGCACATAAGAGACAGCTTTTCACCAGTTACTGCTCGTAATGACAGATAGCGTTACCCGAGTAAATGCATATAGGAGACATCGTTACCCCAGTAAATGCACATAAGAGACAGCGTTACCAGTCCAGAGGAGTGCTCACTCAGAGTCAGGCAGGTCTGATGGTGGTTGTTGGTGGTGCCTGCTGCTGGTACTGCTAGGCCACTCAGCACAGGAGGGCAAAAAAACAATTTGGAAGTTGGCTGGCTACAGGACAGGAGTCAGGAGGACACCTACCCACCGCACCCTGCACCCACCTTGTCTCGTCGGAGTTCCGACTTAAGTTCCGAGTCTTGCCTGCCTCTGCCTGGCTGTCTAGCTGAGCTTCCGGGAGGCTTCAATAGGGGCTAATGATGCGCCAGCCGGAGCTGAAGCCTAGGTAAGCCCCAGCGTGGCGCCGCCCCTGGCTACAGCGCCCCCAATTCCCCCGGGGGGCAATCTGGCATTTCCTGGAAGGGGCAGAGCTTTCCGCTTCAGCTCTGCCCCTCCTGACGTCAATCGCGGCGGATCGCCGCCTCTGCCCGCCCCTCTCACTCTTCCTTCACAGAGGGGCGGGCAGAGGTGGCGATCCGCCGCGATTGACGTCAGGAGGGGCAGAGCTGAAGCTGAAAGCTCTGCCCCTTCCAGGAAATGCAGGCGAATTGCCTGCTGGGGGAATTGGGGGCTCTGTAGCCCTCATTTTGCGGCGGGGACAGGCGGATTAACTATGGGAGCACTGAAGCGAACAAAAGTAGTTTGCTTCAGTGTCTTGCCGGCGCGGGCCGCAAATCAATGTAACGAGGGCCGCAAATGGCCCGCGGGCTGCCACTTTGAGACCCCTGCTATATGCCTTTCAGTAGGTTAATGATTGCTCTGTTGCCACCTTACATGTCCTCATCACTAGAGGACAACTCCTCACTAGACACAGAAAAGGGCTCCTAAATTAATCTCACAATTGTTTTTTTTTATTATAAATAATAGCTGTCTTTAAGGATCTTTTTCTCTGTCATGAGATATCATACTGTCTTCGGAACAGGATGTTTTTGGCCTCTGGGAAGAGAAGTTTGGAGACTTTGTGGACATTAAAGCCAATGGTAATAGTTACTTTGCTTTTTTTCACTACTGTTGCTATTGGAACATTTTATCTCATATGATATCTGCACAGGTCCGTCTTCTCTGGGACTCGATTTCAGTTTATACGGGTTTGAAAATGTGTACGGACTGCCAGAGCACGCAGACACACACCGTCTTAAAGATACAAGGTACATTGTTAGAATTTACGAATGAATATAGCAAACGCAAGAACGTTTTCCTACATTGTGACAATTTTGTTTTTGTGGTCTAATGAGATCCTCCAGACAAATTCACCATTTAATTGTATCTCTGCCTATACTGTAGAGCAGTGGTCCTCAAACTAAGGCCCGCAGGCCGAATGTGGCCCCCTGAGGCTTTTTTACTGGCCCCCCACACAAAATGTATTACTTATAGATGCGGTCAACTACATCTTTAAATATTGATGGTCCGTATATAGAATAGCAGTGCTGGCCCCACCCATCCACATGGAACCCAGAAAGCAGTAATACGCTGGTTTCCAATCAAATTACACATCAGGTGACACTGCTGTCCACTGCAGGTTGTCACCTGGATATGGTTCACTGTCTGGTCCACAAAGACTTCTACATCATTTTATGTATACTCCGACCCCAAACAGTCTGAAGTACATTGACCCGGCCCTCGACTCAAAATGTTTGGGGACCCCAGCTGTAGAGTATTATGCATGTCTAGGCCTTGTTTACACTGACTTTGTAAGGATTTGGAAAATGTGTCACCAGAGTACTACTGTACAAAACTGTCAATTTAAAGAGACTCTGAAGCGAGAATAAATCTCGCTTCAGAGCTCATAGTTAGCAGGGGCACGTGTGCCCCTGCTAAACCGCTGCTATAGCGCCGCTAAACGGGGGTCCCTTCACCCCCAAACCCCCCACTGCGACACTTGGTCGCAGACTTGGTCGTTCCTGGAGGCAGGGCGAACGGCTGCAGCCCTGCCTCCAGTCGCGTCTGTCAGCGGCGCATCGCCGCCTCTCCCCCGCCCCTCTCAGTGAAGGAAGACTGAGAGGGGCGGGGGAGAGGCGGAGATACGCGCTGACAGACGCGCGTGGGGTAGGGCTGCGGCGGTTAGCCCTGCCCCAACCAGGAAGCGCTCCCCGCATTACGGAGGGGATTTGGGGGATCAGGGACCCCAGTTAAGCCGCGGGATAGCGGCGGTTTAGCAGGGGCACACATGCCCCTGCTATCTATGAGGTCTGAAGCGAGATTTATTCTCGCTTCAGACTCTCTTTAAAATGTACCTGAGATGGTACACTGGCCCTTATTTATACTTACATGGGGTTTCCTCCAGCCCCATGAGCATTGTGGCTTCCATATGCTGTCCTAATCAGCCCCTCTTTTCTGGCGCTATGACTCCTGGTAATCTGGTGAGCCGCCGCCAGTCATGGGCTTCTGAGCATGCTCAGCCACATCCACCTGGAGCATTCCACGGGGTGAGCCTGCACCACACATGCGCAGAAGGCCGCGACTGCCCAGATTACCGGGAGTCATAGCAGCAGAACGATTGCGAGGGAGGCCACGGTGCTCATGGGACTGGAGGATGCCCCAGGTAAGTATAAATAAGCGCTAGTGAATTACCTCAGGTTCACTTTAAAGGATCACTGTCGTGAAAATCTTAAAATTTAAAATATATGTAAACACATACAAATAAGAAGCATGTTTCACCCAGAGTAAAATGAGCCATACATTACCTTTCTCCTATGTTGCTGTCACTTACAGTAGGTAGTAGAAATCTGACATTACCGACAGGTTTTGAGCTAGTCCATCTCTCCATAGTGGATTCTCAGCATGGCCTTTATACTTTATAAAGATACTCCTTGAAAAAGATGTATACAAAGGTGCTGGCCAGCCTCTTTGCTTGCTGCACAATTTTTTTTAGTAGTTGGACGGAGCAACTGCCAGTAAGTGCTTTTTAAAATAAATAAAACCCTAAGACTCCCAGATGAGGAGATGGGCTAGTCCAAATCCTGTTGGTTTTGTCAGATTTCTGCTACTTATTGTAAGTAACAGCAACATAAGAGAAAAGTAATTTATGGCTCATTTTACTGAGAATAAACGTACTTCTTATCTGTATATGTTTACATATATTTTAAATTTTAAGATTTTCATGACAGCGGTCCTTTAAATAAGGGCCATATCAAATTGGTAACTTTGTTGCAACAATTTGTAGCTAACTACAGTACATGCCTGTGCATCCGTAAGTTGCTGCTAGTGTAACCTAGTTTTTAGCAGCTACGGTACATTATACTGCAGCAGGAGATTTTTGGCTGCTACACATCTATGCTGCGTGTAGTCCCTAGCGCTTATTCAATTCACTTTTTGTCCTAAGTTTTCTCCTAGAAGATATTTTCATCTTCTGTTTAAAATAACTTTTCAGCACTCTGCAACTGAAATAGTACCAAAAAGTACCAGTAGGTGAAAAAAGTATTTTCATGCTTGCTACTGGCTTAAAAGGCCTTATAGATAAAGTGTTAAAATATTACCTGGGAGAAAACTACGGAGAAACAGGGAATTGAATAAGGGCACCTGACTCCCAACTCACTGTTTCACACCTGAGCAGGTAGTAGAGAACAGGAGAGGGCCAAGGAGTCAGGAAATCCATGGACTGAGATTACACAAGGGAGACAAAATCCATGAGCCAATAGTAAGAGATTCACCCACAAATTTCAGGTTGCAGTCAATATGTAATCACCAAAAAGGCTTGCAGAGGATTTCCCACCCCCGTATGGGTGTGTACGGGTCCTCAGAAGGTTGCACTCCCATTAGTTAGGTAGATCCCAACTTAAAAACACAGAGGTGTAGACAAACATATTGGTGAGTGGAGGCACCCAGAATAGTAAAATAATTAAAAACTGTTTAAGAAGCAGAGGTATGGTTGACTTATTTCTCCTAAAAGGGAACCTGAAATATCCCCCGCTGGGGCTTACTTTCATTTTGTCAACTTACAAGTTGACTCCACTGCGCCTACGTGGCCCTGACCACGCGTGTCCTCGTACGCGCTTCCGTCACCGATAGTGTCCTGTGCAGGCACAGTGCAAGACAATCTCTACTGCGCCTCCACAGGGTGCTCACGGCAACGGGAGCGCGAACGAGGATGCTCGTGGCTAGTGCCGCGCAGGCACAGTCGACAGCGACTGAAGAAACTGAAAGTGAGCTGCAGCAGGGGACTGGAGAATCGTTTGGTAGCGGCACGGGCACAGGACACCTGCAGGGGGCTGGCAGAAGCCCCAGGTGAGGGAAACTTTTTTTTTTTAACATCAGGTCCGCTTTAAAGTAGTCTGAAACTTCATAGTTACATAGTTATTTTGGTTGAAAAAAGACATACGACCATCGAGTTCAATCAGAGAACAAGTACAACACCAGCCTGCTCCCTCACATATCCCTGTTGATCCAGAGAAAGGCGAAAAAACCCTTACAAGGCATGGTCCAATTAGCCCCTAAAGGGAAAAAAATTCCTTCCCGACTCCAGATGGCAATCAGATAAAATCCCTGGATCATTAGGCATTACCTAGTAATTGTAGCCATGGATGTCTTGCAATGCAAGGAAAGCATCTAAACCCCCTTTAAATGCAGGTATAGAGTTTGCCATAACGACTTCCTGTGGCAATGCATTCCACATCTTAATCACTCTTACTGTAAAGAATCCTTTCCTAAATAAATGGCTAAAACGTTTTTCCTTCGACATAACATTCAATAAAAATGTGTTTTCCTACTTTGTATTACTCATACAGTTATCATATTTGCTTTTCTGCATAAGTAAGATTGTCTGTTTGCAAATTACAAGTTTCCAAAGTGTAGTTTATCGTACCCTGAAAGCTGGCATTGCATTTTATTCAATCTGCTTTTTATTATATATTAACATCTTCTATTGAACTTTTCTGAACTGCGTGTGTCTGAAGTACAGAGAGAGTTCCTTTTCACTTGTTAGACTGTGTTTACACACATTGTAACAACATTGGAATGTAAACAAAGATACTGTTATCTACATTTTGGATGTGAATTGAAGCTGAATAGCAGGACAAAGTGCTTTTGTTTAACCATTTCAGTGATGTTCTGCTAAAAAAAATTCTGGGATAGTAGCTTTCAAGCTGTGAGGAAGTAGAAATGCTGGCTTTCAGACCACTTTAAGATCTCAAAAATAGCCAAGACGACTCCATGTTCTTTCAATACTTAATTGAACACAGTCAAAACAAGACAAATAACATTTATATTGCGCTTTTCTCCAGGCGGACTCAAAGCTCCAGAGCTGCAGTCACTAGGATGCGCCCTATAGGCAGTAGCAGTGTTAGGGAGTCTTGCCCAAGCTCCTTACTGAACAGGAAGAGTAGAGATTTGAATCTAGGTCTCCCGTGTCAGAGACAGAGGTCTTAAAGAGACACCAAAGTCTCTCGTTTTACCTTATTTTCTTATAAAGTCCTCTTCAGCATTAAATTATAAGCTTATTCGCTGCATTCCCATGGCAGAACGAGTAATTTATTGCCCAGAAATTGACTTGCAAAGTTCCATGACTTTGCAGGTCGCAGATTTTGCTGCCCGGGGAGGAAGAGCTTTGCACCATAGTTCTGCCTCCTATCCAGCCAATTTCTGCCGAGATCGGAGGAGATTGACTGGAGAGGAGGCAGAGCTACTGCGCAAAGTTCTGCCTCTACCAGGAAGACAAATCTGTGAGCCCTGGAACTTTGCAGGGCTATTTCTAGGCAATAAACCACTTGTTCTGCTGCAGGAATGTGGCTTAGAATTTAATGCTGAAGAGAACTTTATAAGAAAATATGGTAAAAAAAGAGACTTAATTTTCTCTTTAACCCGTACACTATCCAGCCTGCTTCACACAGTTAGGTCAGATAACGCGCTTCGTGGGCATTTCCCGATTCCCCAGGTCAGTACCAACCACCGAAAATGCGCCGATGCCCAAGAATAGTCAGACTCGAGCGCCTCAATCAGATCTTGAGTCTGAGTACTCTCTGGCCATTGGCACACTTTTAGATATTGATAGGTTCTGAACCTGGTAGTTATTAATGCTCTTCCATTCTGTTATACTCACATATCTTCGCTCTAGTCAGTTGGCTGTGGTTTTATGACCGTAACCAGAGGCATGGACATGTTTCCGCATCACGGTATTGGACATCTTGTGCGCGTGAGTTTACACATGCATAGCGCATGAAAAGCTAAAGTGCTGTTCCCTAACTTATAAGAGGCCTCCCCAGACTGCACACTGTGCTCATTGCTCTGACAGCTCTGGTAGCATTTGACTGCATCTGGTACATCTTGGTCTATCTATTATCTACTTTATCTCCTATTGCCTGACCTGACTCATGTAACCAATCCTGATCTGATCTCCTTAGTTTCATCTCAGCTTGTGACCTCGACTTTTGCTAGTTTCCTGTCTGCCCTGACCTTGGCTAGTTTCCTTCCTTTTGCCTTTTATTCACCTGTTCTAATCTTGGCTTGTCATCCCGTTTATGATTGTTTGCTGCCTGTTCTGATCTGGCTTGTCTCTGGCCTAAGCTATTCATCCTATACCTGCTCCTGTTTTCTTCAGTCGCTGGTGGATCAATAACAGAAGTCATGACCTGGTGACTACTAGGCAATAAAGTGGTTTGTCGCCCTACTGAAGACTTGTATCCTCTTAGATTCCGCACCTTAGGGGTGTTCACACCTACCACTACTGACAGAGTCAACAGCACCTGCTATACAGATTAACGCATTCACTTGAACAGAGCTACTTCTCTGGCTGGGTCTGAAACTCATGGGCATTTCCCTCTGTTTAGGACAGCTGGATGACTTTGATGCTGTTTTTAGGTTTCATTGATCATATTGAAAAATGTCTTCCTTGCATTATGCAGCATACTAAATATGAACTTCATTTTTTTCACACTGCTAGGGAAAATGAGGCATACCGGCTGTACAATTTGGATGTATTTGGGTACCCTGTCTATAGTAAAATGGGAATCTATGGATCTGTACCTTTGCTGCTGGCACATAAACCATCTCACACTTGTGGCATATTCTGGTTGAATGCATCAGAGACTTTAGTAGAAGTCAATTGCAAAGCTACCTTGCAGGTAAGTTTTATACTAGACTCAAATAGGGGACAATGTTGCTTGATTTAATTTTCAGATCATTACCTTCCTGTCCTTATGAATATAGAGGAAAACCTTAGGTCTACTTATATTAATGAGTAGAGTGTTTAAAACTGCACCACATATCACTTCCACACTACAGATCTGTAAGCTCTGCCCTGCCAAGAAATGTCATTTACTTAAATGAAACCGAAATGAGAGTGATATGGAGGTTCCCATATGTATTTGCTTTTAAGCAATACCAGTTGCCTGGCTGTCCTGCTGATCCTTTAATACATTCAGCCATAGGCCCCGAACAAGCATGCAGATCAGATGATTCTGACAATATTGTCTGATCTGACAAGAGTAGCTACATGCTTGTTTCTGGTGTAATTCAAACACTACTGCAGCCAAATAGATCAGCAGGGCTTCCAGGCAACTAGCATTGTTTAAAATGAAATAAACATGGCAGCCTCCATATCCCTCTCACCTCAGGTTCACTTTAAAGTCTAAAGGACCGTTCCCACGCCTGACTTAAATCAGCTGAGGTGTCCGATAACGACCGCCTCAGCCAATAATTAGGCTTGTGTACGGCAGCCGGCAGCTACCCCCAACTCATGAGCAAACCGCCAGGCAGATCTACTCACCCCTAGCAATGCCGATTACATTGTTTGTGCCGCTCCCCCACCTGCAGCGTGACGTCACGCATGCGCCGCCCGTTGTCCCTGCGTCATGCCCCTCGCATAACAACACAACGCATCATCAGCTGGCCAGACATTGTAACTGAAATGATTGTTTTTAAGATTTTTTCCGCATATATTTCTTGATCACTTCAGATAACCCATTAGCAGTGTACAGACAAGCTGCTGGGCTCTCTGCTGAACAGCCTGTTCGGTTCTCCAGAGAGTGTAGGGGGAAGAACAAGAAGGAGGTTTGCTAATACTGTACAGCTCCCTGCAGCAACAATAGCAGTCAGACAAGCATCATCCAAATCTGTAGATGGCAGGTTAACAACCTCACTGTATACACACTAGGTCAGGCATGTCCAAAGTTCTGCCTGGGGGCAAAATGCAGCCCACTGAGCCATTTCTGGTGGCCCCAAAAGCTCTCTACGGTTGCTAATTCCATGCGGCCCGCAGGCTTTAGCTATGGTGCTGCATGCAGGAACCATCTTGTGTCGCCGCTCTGCCTCCCCATTTGCTTGTTTGTAGGTTATCAGCCACCACTGTAGCAGTAGCCAGCCACTGATTAGAAGTTGCCACTGTGCCAGCAGCAACAGCCACCGATTAGCAGCTTTCACTGTGCTGACTGAACACAATATATGGGTTATTTCTGGTGGAAATTTTTTTTTTTGCCTAATTGTCACAAGCATAATTGTGTTTAACTTTTGTTATCAAAAATTCTATTTAACTTTTCTAGTTCGACCCCCTAGCACTCTCAAGAACGGTGATATGGCCCTTGGCCTAAAAAGTTTGGACACCCATGTATCAGGTGATCACTTAAAAAAATCGAGAATGAATACGTATCTAATTATGCACATATTACTTGCAGAGAATGTACATATAAAACTTTGCTTTAGTCTATAAACCTGTATCGCACTGTGCATGCTCATTTCCCTGACACTATTATCTTTCAGTCTCCCTTGAATTTGACCACTCCAGACATAAAGAAACAAAAAGCAATACCCAAAATGGACATCAGATGGATGTCAGAGAGTGGGATTGTGGATGTCTTCATGTTGCTGGGACCTTCGCCCCAAGATGTATTTAGCCAATATGCACAGTTGACAGGTGATTTTGTTAATGAAATAACATTTTATAGAGTCACGCAGCATCTCCTGCATGGCTGTAATTAATCTCTGTGTTATGACAGGTACTCAGAGCTTTCCTCCACTCTTCTCACTGGGATATCACCAGTGTCGCTGGAACTATGAAGACGAGGCAGATGTTGAAGCTGTGGATTCAGGGTTTGATGAACATGATATTCCTTATGATGTTATTTGGTTAGATATCGAGCACACAGATGGCAAGAAATATTTTACTTGGGATCCGGTCAGATTCTCTGATCCTGTCAGGATGCAAGAGAAATTGAGAGAGAAGAGAAGGAAGGTAAAGATGTCTGTGCATTTGCCTAGATTTCTCTGTGTTGATTTACAATACATTTCTTTGATGTTTCTCTTTGTTTATCTTCAGCTGGTCGTTATATCTGACCCTCACATTAAAGTTGATCCAACGTACAGCTTGTATGCAGAAGCCAAGGACAAAGGTTACTTTGTGAAAGACAGAAAAGGACAGGACTTTGAGGGCACCTGCTGGCCAGGTTAGCTAAGAAGATTTTTACACTTGGGATTCATGAATTGTCATGAAGTATAACAAGTGTAAGAGATTGAAAAGGAGCCTGTTAAAAGTGAATGGCTTTGGTAACAAAGCTCCAGTAGAGGAGCCTATGCTCTGCCTTTAAAACGGGATTGTCACCATAAAAATCAAATTTCAACAGCAACTAGTCTGAGTGTATTAAGGGATATAGATGCGAATCCTGCATTCAAAACTTTTTCTGCTGTTATAGTTTGGAGTTATCACATACCTTAGGAGCACTAGCCCTTTAATTGACATTGCCATCGGCCTACAAAACAGTTGCATGCTGGGGGGTCCTTTTATCTATAATATATTTCTCCGCTTCCCTTTATTTCCCCCTCCTTCTAATGACATAAGATAGTCATATCTATAGTATAGGAAGTATATATGGGAGTGTCTGAAGACTCTGGGAGGAGGGCGGGTAACGAATACACAATTAGCAAGAGGACAAAAAAGAGTGAGGGAGGAAATGATGTCAGGATTAGCTTCATTCAAAGGTAACCAAGATGGAAACTGTCTAGAATAGGATTCTCTGCTTTTCCTTAATAAAATTCACAGGAATTATAACGTGGACAGTGCAATACATCCATTATGTAAGTAGAACTAGTATTTATCTACTTACATATGTGTTTTTTATTTCTAGGTTAGCATGGGTGTCATTTGTTCTTTAATGCATGCCCATTGCACTCGAAAATAACCGCAAGTAATCCACCTGTGTGGTTGTAATGTATACTAATGAGGATGGGATTATTCCTGTGCCATATCATTAGCCATTCTGCAAACCATAGCAAAGACATCCAGTCGGGGGCCTCTGCTGATAATCTAGGGTTTGTAGTGCGGAATGCAGGCTTAGCAGATTGCTCTCCTCCTTACCCCTCCCACTTTGTCCTACAACATGCTGTTGTCCCTCCGCAGCAACACAACAGGTAATTCAGTTCTAGGATAATGACACATCTGTACAGAACTCATGACAGTTGAGATCCCTGTTGGTGACAGTAATTGTGCATGTTTACGGTTCTTGGCCCGGACAGCCAGTTGGAATTGCGTTCCCCCAGAACCTTTTTATATCCCTGAAAAATGTGGAGTGCCAGGTTGTCTTGGGTGAACACAAGCCAAGTCCAATAATCCATTGATACCCTATTCACTCTTCCTGCTTGAAGCTGCTCTTTAGTGGTCTGCGCCGTTTTCCCTCCTCTGTCGCCCAAGGGATTGAGTTCTGAACCCTGTGTGTGTGCGCTTGTTAAAGGTATCCCAAGGTGAGGGTGATATGCAGGTTGCCATATTTATTCTTTTAAACAATGCAAGTTGTCAGGCTGCCCCCCGATCCTGTGTCTCTATTACATATAGCCACAGACCCATAACAAGCATGCAGATCAGGTGCTCTGACTCAAGTCTGACTGGATTAGAGGATGCCTGTTTGCCCAGAAGATCAACAGGACTACCAGGCAACTGGTATTGTTTAAAAGGAAATAAACAAGGCAGCCTCCATATCACTCTCATCTCGGGTCCACTTTAAGGCTCATACACACGTACCAACAATCTGTCCAACTATCTTTCAAACTTGATTTCAACAAAGAAAAAAATGTGTGCATCAACCAAGCAGAACCTGATAAATATGGCTTTGCAATTTTGGCCTAATTGGCTAATCACGAGACATTTCTCATGCAAATATGCATTTGCTTTCGCATGCCAAAATATGCAGGGTCTAAAACTAATACCGCAAAGCGGTTGCCCTGCGGGAATTAGTTCATGCTATATTAGCACTATCCAGGAGCGCCACGTGGGGGCTTCCCTTTCAAACTTGTCTGTTGGAAGATAAGTTGGGCGTGTGTACAGCTGGGAACCAACCAGATGGCCAACTGATAACAGGTGGTTTGCCAGATCCAACCGGTGGCTCAATCTGCCTAAAGGCTCGTACACACGTCTGATGGAAGGCAATGACGGGTCCGTCGGCACCTCCCGCTGGGCGGGTTTTCAGCAGACAGTACAGCGTGTGTACAGTCTGTCGGCGGACTGATAAGGCTGTTTCTGAGCGATCCGCCTGTAAAATCCGTAAAATCTTTTAAATCCCTGATTTATATTCTGACATTTATCACATGGTGACATTTTTACTGCTGTCAAGTGATGTAGCTGCTGTATGTTCTTTTGGCAGTTGGAAACAGCTGTAAACAGCTATTTCCCACAAGGCAGCGAGGTTCACAGACAGGAAACTGCCAAAAGTACCTCGGTACTCAGAGCATCTTGTGGGAGGGGTTTCACCACAATATCAGTCATACAGCGCCCTCTGATGGTCTGTTTGTGAAAAGCAATAGATTTCTCATGTAAAAGGGGGTATCAACTACTGATTGGGATAAAGTTCAATTCTTGGTCGGAGTTTCTCTTTAAGTTTGATGTGTGTATGAGAAAATCTTTTGCTGTATTAAAAGTCACAGCAGCAGTCACTTTAATGCACTTTGTTCTATTGATAGACTGCTTTTGTCTCAAACACCATGAAGATTGAAAGATGCTTTGCTGACACCGTTTGTCTTTTTCCAGGTGTCTCCAGTTATGTTGATTTCACAAATCCTGTTGCCCGAGAATGGTACGCTTCTCAGTATTCACTTGATAAATACAAAGTAAGTATTGCCTTCTGTATTCAAAACAGTCTGTTGATTTAGTGTCTATGACTAGACTTATTGCTTTACTGTAATAATGGCAAGTGCAAAAGTACATATTTTACAAGGGCTTTGATTGTTTAACTGGGAACTGTCTGACCCTTGGGCAATTGTTATCTTTACATCATGCATTAACATCCATTAAATAGTGGACGCTGGACATGTCAGATAAACTTCAGAGATTAATAACTCCAAGAAGAAGAACAAGGCCTGACTCCGGAGTGAACAGATTAGAAACACCTCTTCCGCCACAGTCTAAGGTCTGCTACGTGCCATGCAATTTTCACTTTAGATCCTATTTCCGATCAAGAGAATGATTGGATTAGAAAAACAAATACATCTTATCGACTGCCACAGACCGATCCCAGCTCTAAATCAACCTCTGTCTCGATTGTAAGCAGATTGTACATGCTGGAAAATATCTTTTGAAATACTAGCTATTCATATGTTCTTTGATTAATTTTTAGTCCAGTTGGAAAAAGAATTGGAAATCTGATTCGAAACTGAAAAAAAAAAACGCATTCGTGAGTATGCTAGTTTTTTCTATGTTTAATTGATCTTAGGTCTAAACCTCAATCTGATCATAGGATCTGAAATGAAAATTGCATGGTGTGTAGCAAGCTTAACAAGTCCCTCAGTAACTCAATCCATCCATGTTTTTAAAAGGCTGATAGGGGACTTTCTCTTCTGCTAAGCCGGTATTGCAGAGATTTTGACAAATATTGCCTTTAGCTTCAATTTGCACAGTAATTTCTGAGTAGGCGAACAACACTGATTTTCAGACTGGCCTCCTGACAACTCTAATCCCTTGTAGCCAGTCAATGTCTGGAGTAATGAATGAAAAATTCTCTTAATTTGAACATTTCTGTTCCACTAGAACTGGAAACTTGGACCTTTTTGCCTTTTTCAGGCAAATGCATTCCAGGCCACTGCCTGGAGTGCCATTGGTGCTGGGGGGTGCCATGCCAATGGATTAAGCCCGATAGAAGCCCCGCCCTTGAACACTAAGCCACACCCCAAGGGTGTTCGGTTACCAGCTTTTACTGCATATGTGTACAGCAGCAGGAAGTTCGGTGTCCTAAGGAGCAACTTCATCGCAGGTCCCTGGAGACCAGATATTTCGAGGTCCAGATTGTCCACTCTGCCTCCTTCTGCCCCCCCCCCCTGTGTGCCTCCTTCAGTCGCTCTCTGCCTTCTTCAATCGCCCTGTGCCTCCTTCTGTCCCCCTTTATAAAGCTAGAAACAAACGTTTTGTAAAAAATAATACCTTTTAATGGCTAACTGATAGAGTTAAATGATGCAAGCTTTCTGGGATCTAGTCCCCTTCTTCAGGCATATTTCCAGATGTTAGCTGAAGTAAAACACTGATGCAGGTAAATGGTAAACACGAAGATGACAGTTGTGCTGGTTACTGTTTATCCGTGTCAAGTGATCAGCAGGCTGATTTTACCATTTACTTGCATCAGTGTTTTACTTCAGCTAACATCTGGAAATATGCCTGAAGAAGGGGACTAGATCCCAGAAAGCTTGCATCATTTAACTCTATCAGTTAGCCATTAAAAGGTATTATTTTTTACAAAACGTTTTTTCTACCTATATAATTTGCTTGGCTAACACGGTACAGAAACTTTTTTGCTTCTATCTGTCCCCCTTTGTGACTCTTTCTGTCCCTCGTGCCTCGCATCTGCACAGCTCAGAATCGCTCTGATTCCTCGGAAGGGTTTAGAGGACTGAGCGCGAGGGGACCTCGACGAAAACAAGCAGCGGCAGCACATTTAAGAACAGGTAATCTAGCCCACCATGGGCTTTATGCTGTAGGATTTCCCCAATTCAGAGGTACTTTAAATTCCAGTAGATAGTAGGCTAAACACTAAGCATTAATGTAGCTGCTATGTATTTCTTTGCATTACAGCTCATATGGAAGAGGGGGCCAGAAATGTAAAATGTTCGCCTGGAGTTTACTTCAGTTTTAACCTACCTTTGTTTGTTTCCAGGACTCCACAGATATCTTATTTGTGTGGAATGATATGAATGAGCCATCTGTGTTTCATGCACCAGAAATGACCATGCCAAAAGATGCTGTCCACCACCAAGGGTGGGAGCACAGAGATCTTCATAATATGTATGGTTTTTATCAGGTAAGTACCGGTATTTGACAGAGTATGAGTAATATGCGCATAATGACAAACCATAAACAATGGAAAAAGTGATCATTGACATGGGCAGCACGGTGGCGTAGTGGTTAGCTCTCTCGCCTTGCAGCGCTGGGTTCCCTGGTTCGAATCCCAGCCAGGTAAACACCTGCAAGGAGTTTGTATGTTCTCCCTGTGTCAGTGTGGGTTTCCTCTGGGCACTCCGGTTTCCTCCCACATCTCAAAAACATACAGATAAGTTAATTGGCTTCCCCCTAAATTGGCACTAGACTTTGATACATGCTACATGATACATACATAGAGATATGACTATGGTAGGGATAGTTAGTAACAATACAATATACTCGGTACATCGCTGCGTAATATGTTGGCACTATATAAATAGTTAAATAAATAAATAAAAAATGTTGCACTTTGGAATATAGTTGGTCGTATGTATTGGCTTACTCAGCAGGAGAAAATGTAAGCTTTCAGAAACTTGATTTTTTTTTCATCAGGCATGATGCAGAATTGGCAGCAAACAATAAAAGGGAACCGGGATCCCATGCTGTCCTCATCCTCAACACATCCAGCTTTTTCATCACTTCTTGGGTGGCCTATGTGTAGAGTTCCCAACCCTGTCCTCAAGGCCCACCAACAGTACATCTTTGGCAGAAAACCACAAACATTCCCAGGTGAGGTAATTAGTGTCTTAACAGAGCTGATTAACTACCTCTGTGGATTTCCACAAAACATGCACTGTTGGTGGTACTTGAGGACAGTGTTGAGAAGCATAGGGGATGGTGCAGGTACTGTACAGCTCTTTTAGGAGTGCACAATCATTTTATGTGCTACTACAGTACTATTTTAACTTGGTTATTTCTTTTTTTTTTTTCTTTCTTTCTTTCTTTTTTTTTTTTTTTATCAACAAAACACAGTTTATTGGGAAAAAATGCAATACAGAAAGAATAATTTCACATCAGTAAGTATTAAGCATGTCAAAGGTACAACAATTTCAAACAGACAAGGTAGAATTACATTAAACATCAGCAGTATAGACACACCAATCCTGGAGAGACTTTGATCTCCAGGATAGGATCCACAAACTCAGAGGCTGCAAGCCAGTTACCCCAAATAACTTGATTATTTCTATTCACTTAAAAAAAAGCCAGCAAACTTTGGCTGCGGCTATTTTAAATGTATGCAGGAGAAAGGTAGCCATACTTCAGGCGGCTTGGTGGTCGATCGACCATCCGATTCGATTATCATTGAATTGGATGAAAATAGGTGCCGCCAAGTGTATGCCCGACCGACAATGCAACCATTTTGGGACGAAAACTGGTTGCATTGTCGATCCCGCATGCTGCAAGATGTAGGGCCGACTTGCTCGATCAAGTGCACAGCGGAAAGAGCGTGCAATTTTGTGACGATCAACTAATGCGATGAAATGCCCGGCGCTGTCCCCCCTAATGAAAAATGTGCCTTATGCAAGGTAAACATTACCTGTCCAGACAAGCACGCCTCTCATGGTTTTCTAGTAAGGGTGCGTGTTGTGATGTCACACACGCATCCCCTTACTAGGAAACCACGTGGGTCGCGTGTGTGTACAGAACGGAGGAATGCCGGAAGCCAGAGGGGGACAAGCGCAGGCCGCGGATGGGTAATGTACACTTTACACTCGGCATCGAGGGGACATTTTTCATTGGGGACAGCAGGGAGGCGGCGGATGCGGATCGATTTCAGCATGGAATTGATCGGAAATTGGCCTGCGGTGTATGGGCAGATCTCTCTCTAATCAGACTCGATTGGAGAGAGATTTGTCTCTTGGTCGAATCTGCTGATACATCGCTAGATGTATGGCAACCTGAAGGGTTTGATTTTTCATGACCCTCCGGCTAGGAAAGGTAATGCGCTTTGTGTATTTTTTAAGGATAATATGAAGTGTGTGAAGGATTAACTTTATTTTCCCATCAGTTCTTATAGAAAAAATCTAAATTTTATTCATTTACTTTTTTTTAAGTAGAGTGGATGGTGAAAGAGCTTGAAACAGAAACGAGCATCCGGGAGTGTGTTGGCTTCACTTCTTGGTGATTTTCTCTTGTGCTTTACTGTTAGCGCAGAGATAAGCCAGCCAAACACTTTACATAGGCATAGCTGAGTGTTCAAATTCATATCTATGAGGAAGCAAGCCAGAAGACCTCCCACTGCATGGAAAACAATAGCCATTACTAAGGAAAGTCCAATTACCAGGGACAATCGCCATGTCTGCGCGTAGCTGCAACCTAGTTTACAGTCTCTGGCAGAAGTTATTTTCAAAAAAGTGCATCATATCCGATCAAAAAGCACTGACTAAAGGTGCAAACGCACATCCAGTTTCGACTGACCAATCACTGATCAATTTCACCATCTCATGTAGAATGAGGGCCAACAGACTTTAAATGCTACAAATAAATTGTGTAGGTAAGCTCTCATACTACATGGAAGTGGTAACATTGGCCAATCAAAATTGCAGGTATGTATCAGGCTTAACACTGTGACTGAACCACACCATGAGCAGCAATTCACACTAAATCACACATTGGGCTTAATTCACTAAACCGTGATAACTCAATTATCACACCTTACAAAAGATATCACACATTATCAATGTTAACACGCCTTATCAGAGTAGCATAGTGAGCGGCTACGAACTTATGCCTGCTAATTGGCAATGGCATTAGTCCTGCCCTGAGCCCCTGCTGGTACGTAGCGCACGCTATGCTACTCTGATAAGGGTGGTAAGGCGTGTTAACTTTGATAAGGTGTGATATCTGTGATAAGGTGTGATATTTGAGTTATCATGGTTTAGTGAATCAAGCCCAGTGTGCGCTACTAGCATGTGGACCACAGACTGATTCTGGCGTCCAACCTGGCAAGTAATAAATAATTTGAAATATTAATTGTTTCTTTTGCTTGACAGCAAATGGCAACTTCGAAAGGCCTAATTCAGCGCTCAGGGGGAAAGGAGAGAGCCTTTGTGCTGACGAGATCTGCATTTGCTGGGTCACAACGCTATGGCAAGTTGTATCATTATTAAAATAATAAACACGGCATGCTATTGATCATTTCACTTCGTCAGACTATTATGAATTTGAGTATATGGTATCTAGCAGTTGAACTACAACCCTATAGTCCCAGAATCTGTAAACATAAGTTACTGGTAAAATATACAGTATATAAATTATCTGGAAATCCTAATTTGGTAAGAGATAAGCATATACTGTAAAATGTGTGATTGGAGCCAAACAGCATGTCTGCACAGTGATTAAGCCACAGCTGCCACCCAAATCTCTAAAAATTGTTCTGAGCAACATACTGTATAATAAAGGGTGTGTATGCAACAAAGTCCACAAAAGTAAAAAAACAAACAAACATTTAAAGCAGTAGGATCAGCCATACTATGCCAGGGAAAAAAAACACATATATAAGTAGATAAATACTTGATCTACTTACATAACACATGTATTATACTGTCCACGTTTTGATTTCAGTGAATATTATATAGTAAATGACGAGAATTCTGTTCCTGGTGGGAGCCATGTCTTTTGCCCACAGTTAAGGCTAGCTCGTGATGTCATTTCTGCCCTTTACTTTTTTTCTTGTCTCCTCCAATCGCTGAGTCGCCTCAGCCTTGCTTGTAAACACAAGTGAGTAGGGTATTAGGTTTCAGATAAGCAGCTGGCATGGAACAAAGGTGAAGAGGAGGAATAGATTATAGATAAAAAGAACCCCCAGCATGCAATTCTTTGGCAAGACTACTAAAGGACCAGTGTTCCTTTAAGTATGTGATAACTCCAAATCATAACAGCAGAAAAAGTTTTGAATGCAGCATTAGCATCTTTATCACTTAATACACTCAAACCAGTTGCTGTTGAAATTTGATTTTTATGGTGACGATACCGCTTTAAGTTACTTGATAGGTGCTTAATATCTTGGTACACATTTTATTTGTTATAAAGCAGCCATCAACAGTACACTGTTTAGTTATTAAGCTGGTCACATAATGCCAGTTCCATGTCTGTTCATTGAAACATTGCCATCTAGTAGGAGAGACCTGCCTTTGCAGCATAAACACCACAATATCATTATTATTGCTGGAGTAGCTTCAACAGACATGAATTTCTGGTGTCAAAAGTCTGGATATTTGGATCAAGTAACAGTGCAGACATTGGAAAAGTCTTAATGAAAGTATTATTTAGATCTTTAGGGTTGAAAAGGACTCTTAACATTGTTTACATAACATTAACAAGAAACATCTTTTTGTAATTTAAATTTTGCTTCCGCCTGGAGATGGACTTTACTAGTCCCCCCTAGTCCTTTTATTAATTGTAACATCATAGGGCTCTCTTACCCTTTTGTCTCTATTAAGAATACATTGTACAGAATAGCAGCCTTGGAGTACACAAGGGATGCATTAGAAAATAAGAGGGCCGTGGAGGATCCTAGTAGCATTGCGAGTTGGGGCAACAGCAAGCAGTGACAGACAGTATGGTTGCTCAGGTGTAGCTTTACTATATACTGTTCTCAGCTGAGAGTTGGTACAATATAAGCCTCCCAGTCTCTGCTTCCAATGCACATTTATTATTCAATATTGTGCTGGAGTCCGTGGCTTCATACAGAAGAGCAGGTATACATACTTTGTGTCTTTATATGGATAGGTTAAGGGCATATTATATCAGATTCTTTTGTAATCAAATTAGCTACTGGCAAATGTTTATTTTATATATGAATCACATTGTAAGTCTAAATATCTTTATTCATTGTAGGTGCAATATGGACTGGCGATAATAAAGCAGAGTGGGATTATCTGAAAATCTCTGTCCCGATGTTGCTTAGCCTCAGTGTGGCGGGCATCTCCTTTTGTGGAGGTAGACATACTATGATTTGCTTTCTTTCTGGTTGTAAGACGAGGGACATGTTTACTAATGTCTCTCCAGTGCTTTCCAAATGTCTCCAGTGGGGAGAACATAGGTGACCCAGCAAACCTGGACATCGTTTTTTAATTGTCTCCTATTTGGTGGTTGCTGTATATTGTAGGTTGCTGCATTCCACAAGTTTGCCAACTTCTTAGCAGTTCTGAGTATAATCTGGTATGATCGATGGGGAGGGTGTCAAATCCTAACCATTAACCCTTTTCAATGATTGTTCTCCCCTGCTCCTGATGTCGGACATAGTCCAAAAAGGAGCATAAAGGCTGC
This sequence comes from Hyperolius riggenbachi, assembly GCF_040937935.1. Lineage (NCBI taxonomy): Eukaryota > Metazoa > Chordata > Amphibia > Anura > Hyperoliidae > Hyperolius > Hyperolius riggenbachi. Next base: position 121,783,991 of record NC_090654.1, read on the forward strand.
CGCTAGAGGTGCGGTCGTCAGATTTAATCCGGCACGGCATTAGCCCTTTCAGATCAATGTGTTGGACTAAAGTCCAACACTTATCACCACCATCTACACGCTGCGCCATATAGTGTATATATTACGTGGGCGCATGTGAATTTTTCCATGTCATCTCTAGTCCAGCATGGCATCTGGCTCTCAGATTAAAGTTTTGGACTAAGTATGAGACTTCTACCCCCTTCAGCACCACGCTGCGCTGCATAATTATGCTGGCGCATGTACATTGAGGGTCAGAGCTGCAGCGCCCGAGCTGGCGCAGCCCCTACCCCCTCCGCTGATGGAAGGGTCACATTCTTGCTAGTGCAGTTAGGTAGAAGCCTCCCCACATCCCCGCTGCTCAGCACAGGCAGATTACCCACATTTCCCCTGCACAGCATATGTAAAATTAAGTGCTGAGATGTGGGTGACCTGAAAAAATAATTGTAAAGGGTTAATAGCAGACAGTTTGAAATATTCCAGTCCATATTTGCTTGATTAATTTTAATATCCCCACTGGAAATGCATGGAGATCCCTTAATAAACATGGCCCCATGAGTATCACACTCTATTTCAGAAAATGTAATGTGTTTAATTACGTTTACTGTATTTGTTTATGTCACTATTTTTTTTTTTATACAATGGGGTTGATGCACTCATTGTCTGTAATATCGCCATGTGTAGGTAGAGCATGGCAATTTTACTGTTACTACTACTGCCAGCAGTGTACCATATGTTATGTAATTAACAGGACCTGCGGTGCATGATTAACATGCTGTTACTACAGGAACATGCTACTTGCCTATTGCGCCTTACCGTAGTAACGCTTGAGTTATTCACATACCGTGAGTCCTGATAATTGCATCATGCGCAGTACTCTGCTGGTGGGCATACGAGAGGAATCGGTGCGGGAGACTTGGGCGCAGGACACAGGCGATATATGGCTGATCGTGCTGTTTGCACAAGTTCCCGGCCGTGTTAAATACTATTCCCCCTTCAGGCCGCCATGGATAGTGGGGAATGAAATCATTTGGCTTCCAGCAATTGCTGGAGGCCGAATTATAGTGTTTTAAAAGTAACTTCAGCACTGTCTTCTGACGGCGCCGAAGTTACTCCCTGTGCGCCGCTATAGCCGTAATTCCTATTACGGCTTATGGTGAGGCTGGCTGCGCCCAAGTCTCCTGCGCTGGGTGGCAGTAATGGTGATGTTTCCGTACGCTACCTGGGCATGGCAATATTACTGGCAGTTAATTCATCAACGGCAATGTTCCCGATACATTCCAACACTAGATCCAGTCATATAGTTAATGCTAATTATCTTACCAGTATGTTTTTTGGTTGTGAGAGAAAGCTGGAATACCCAGAGTACATGTTCCGCCATTAAGTGACCTCGGTGGACACCTGTACTTAGGCTAGAGTCTCAAGCAACAGCCCTGAACAGTCTACTGCCTGGTACACACCATGCAATTTCCCAACAGATGCATGGAATAGATCATGTTTGACAGGTGTAATCTGATTTCCGATTCACTTTTATGCAAAATTGATCAGAAAAACCATCAGAAATCATATTGGACCTGTTGGAAATGATCTGTTCAACGCATCCATCTTACAGAAAAATTGCATGGTGTGTACTAGGCATTACGTTGACAACCCTCCTTTTTTCTTACAACCTTGGGATTCTTGGAGAGTAGGAACTGAATAGAAATTTCCCCAAGTTTCATACCGACATGAATAAAATGTTTAGTTTACTAAATCTTTCTCATTAGTGTATTTGGGAATGAATGAAACCCACTAGATTTTTCTAAAGAAGAAAGCAGAGTATGTCAAAGGTTTCTGCTACAATTGTTTTGGCATAAATGGAAATGTGTCACTTACCAGTAAAAAAGACTGATAAACACTCTAGTTTCTCTTTGAGACTGATTAGCCTTTTTTCCAATTTCCAGCTGACGTTGGCGGTTTTATTGGTGATCCAGAGCCTGAACTCCTCATCCGTTGGTACCAGGCTGGCTCATTCCAGCCTTTCTTTCGTGGCCATGCTAAGATCGATACCAAGCGGCGGGAGCCGTGGCTGTTTGGTGAAGATAATACTCGTTTGATCCGCAAAGCAATACAAGAGCGGTATACTCTCCTTCCATACTGGTACTTGCTTTTCTACAAGGCATCCCGGTCAGCTGAGCCAGTAATGAGGTGAGGGAGCCTAATATTGTAATTTTTTTTCCCTCCTGGAAGTGAAGCCTGCTATATAATCACATTCCTGTCTTCTTTTACAACAAACAGGCCTTTGTGGGCTGAATTTTCTGAATGCCAAGATGCCCTTGCTGTGGAAAATCAGTACATGCTGGGTAGGATCTCTCATAGTAATATTTTGGAATTAATATTTATTTACCAACAGCCACACACGTTTACTAGGGCTGCGTCACCAGAGGCTTTTGCATGCTGGCACCCTTACGCCTGGGCCTTACTGTTTATTGAAAATAAAATGGAAAAATATGGATTAAAAATTGTAAGAACCAAAGTCCTACAGACTAAAGCCCCATCTACACGATACGATTCTTTGTGCGATTCGATTACGATTCTATTTACGATCCGATTAAATCTGACATGTCCGATCGGGATTCGATTAGACTCAATTCGATTTGCCATTGCAAAACAATGGCAAATTGAATCGAATCGAATCCCAATCTGACATGTCGGATTTAATCGGATCATAAATAGAATCGTAATTGAATCGCTCAAAGAATCGTATCATGTAGATGGGGCTTAAGGTAAATGTAAAGAAGAGAAGGGGAAGACAAATGTATGCTCATCCTGTTGTCTTTAGAGAGTGAAATACTTTGTCACTCAGATAAACATCTACTGAAGGTCAGTGACAGACAATCATCTGTGACCTTTGTCCTCAATGTCAATATGTTGCACTGCTTTAGGAATTTATTATATGTAAACAGAGCAGATCATTAGGAAGAGCTACAAATCTGTTAAGGTGGCCACACATCACACAACTTTGGCAGCTGATTGACCAAGAGACAGATCTCTCTTTTTTTTTTTATCTGATCAGAAAGAGATCTGTTGGCCGCCATAAACCGCAGGCCAATTCCCAAACAATTTCAGCATGAAATCTTTCAGGAAGTGACCTTGTGACACCGCCCCGGCCACATCCCCTCAAATGTTAGATGCACCCACCGGTGCCTGTGCATAATACTTTACCTCTCCACTGTACCCCGAGTGTCCACCGCTGTATCTGCAATCTTTTTCCTCATGGGCTGCCCACATGGTTCCAGGTGTATTGCACGTGGGGAGCATGTGTGATGTCATACATGCGCCTCATGTGCAATATTGTAGTGGCCATGTGGGGCGCCAATGAGGAAGAAGAGTGTGGACACAGCGGCGGATATTCGGAGGATGGCGGGACAAAGGTAAAGTGGGAGTTTCCGTCACATTTGTTGATTGCGGTTATCGCACGCTATTACAGACGCAAACCCGATCGAGCATGTTGGCTTAAGATTTTCCAGCATGTCCAATCGATACATGCGACCAATTTCAATTCTAAATTGGTTGAATCGATGATCAGGTAGGCTATTGGCAGCACAGATTTTCATCCGATAATACTTATTGAATCAGATGGTCAATTGGCCGCCAAGTTGTGAGATGTATGGCCACCTTTACTCTCCATAGATATTGTAACTTGATCGTTTTTAACCACTTAATGACATGCTGACTTATAAAAACGTTCCTGCTAGAGCCTCTTAATGACTCCAGGACGTTTTTATAAGTCAGACAGTGCTGCTGCCGCTGTGCGCGTGCGCGTGCTTTCCCGTGCACGTGAAAATAGTGGAGAAAAAAACCCACCAAAGAAAAAATACACCTTTATTTCCAAATAATATATTGTCACCATACTTTGTACTAGGGACATAATTAAAATTTTGTGATAACCAGGACAAATAGGCAGATAAAATGTGTGGGTTTTATGCACAGTAGCAGTGTTTATATTAAAACTATAGGGGATGAAATTGTGTATTTTTTCATTTTTTCCTTGTTTTTCCCTTAAAATGCATAGAAAATAAAGTAATTACTGAAAACAAATATCAACCCCAAAAAGCCCAATTGGTGGGGAAAAAAACAAGATATAGATCATTTCATTGTAATTAGTAGTGATTAAGCTATTGACAAATGAACGGGATGAGCACTGAGGTGAAAATCGCTCTTGTCTGTTAGGGTAAAAACCGCCTTGGGGTGAAGTAAAGTAAATAATGTTTGTTTTTTTGTAACTGTTATATATGCCATTTACATACAGTCAGGTCCATAAATACAGTATTGGGACATCGACACAATTCTAACATTTCTGGCTCTATGCACAATCACAATGGATTTGAAATGAAATGAACATGATATGTTTTAACTGCAGACTGTCAGCTTTAATTTGAGGGTATTTACATCCAAATTAGGTGAATGGTGTAGGAATTTCAACAGTTTGTATATGTGCTTCCCACTTGTTAAGGTAGCAAAAGTAATGGGACAGAATAATAATCATAAATCAAACTTTCACTTTTTAAGTTTTTAAGTCTGGAACACATACGCTGGGTTTCATCCCTGGTGATGCTCTTTTATCTACTGTAACTGTCTTCAGTTCCTGCTTGTTCTTGGGGCATTTTATCTTCAGTTTTGTCTTCAGCAAGTGAAATGCATGCTCAGTCGGATTCAGGTCAGGTGATTGACTTGGCCATTGCATACCATCCCACTTCTTTCCTTTCTAAAACTCTTTGGTTGCTTTTACAGTATCCTTTGGGCCATTGTCCATCTGCATTGTGAAGTGCCTTCCAATGAGTTGTAAAGTATTTGGCTGAATATGAGCAGATAATATTGCCCGAAACACTCCTGAATTCATCCTGTTGCTTTTGTCAGCAGTCACATCATCAATAAATACAAGAGAACCAGTTCCATTGGCAGCCATACATGCCCACGCCATGACACTACCACCACCACCATGCTTCACTGATGAGGTGGCATGCTTAGGCTCATGAGCAGTTCCTTTCCTTCTCCATACTCTTCTCTTCCCATCACTCTGGTACAAGTTGATCTTGGTCTCATCTGTCCATAGGATGTTGTTCCAGAACTGTGAAGGCTTGTGGTGAGCCCTCGGTATTCACTCGGTATTCACTCTGGTGAAGTCTTCTCTTGATTGTTGACTTTGACACACATACACCTACCTCCTGGTTCTTGATCTGGCCAGCTGTTGTGAAGGGTGTTTTCTTCACCAGGGAAAGAATATCCACCACAGTTGTTTTCTGTGGTCTTCCTGGTCTTTTGGTGTTGCTAAACTTCACCAGTGCATTCCTTCTATTTAAGAATGTTCCAAACAGTTGTTTTGGCCACGCCTAATGTTTTTGCTATCTCTCTGATGGATTTGTTTTGTTTTTTTCAGCCTAATGATGGCTTGCTTCACTGATAGTGACAGCTCTTTGGATCTCATCTTGAGAGTTGACAGCAATAGATTCCAACTCTGGACCTTTTATCTGCTCATTGTAATTGGGATAACGAGGGAATAACACACACCTGACCATGGAACAGGTGAGAAGCCAATTGCCCAATTACTTTTGCTCCCTTAAAGAGTGCCGAGATGGGCTCAAAAAATAAAATAAAAAAGTAGGCTACCTGATCCGTGGGGCTGAGCGGATCAGGTAACCGCAAAAACGCCGCTCCTGTGGGCCGCACTGGCCCACCTCTAGGTCACGACGCTGGGATGAGAAATGTATTCTCTCATCCAGCGTGCAGGGAGGCGGGGGGGGGGGGGGGGGGGGCGGAAGAGAGGGTGCAGGGAGAGAGAGCTGCCCAATGGCAGCTCTGGAAACCTTGTAGGAATGCCCTGGTGGGCGTTTTGAACTGGGAATCCCTCTCCCTGTGTTTACCACTGAGGTGGCCACAAATAATGTTGCCAATCTCGGGGGGCCTATAGCGCGGCTGTGGAAGGAGCAGAGAGAGGAGGTGTGGAGACACAGAGGCATGTTATGAGGCAGAGAACATGCCTCTGTGTCCCATCTGCCCCCAATGTGCCCACCTCGAGTTCTCTTTAACAAGTGAGAGGCACGTATGCAAACTGTTGTAATGCAAACTTTTGTAATTCCTACACCGGTTACCTGTTTTGGATGTAAATACCCTCAAATTAAATCTGGCATTCTGCAGTTAAAGCATATATGCATATGTAAAAGAGTCAAATAAACATTATGTTCTTTATTCAAAGTTCTAGTGCAAAGCAGTGAAAAAAAATTAGTACTTCAGTGGGAGGATTCCTTATGAATTTGAAACCCTGCTATTTTTATTTCCTTTATTGACCTTCATTGTTAACTATCAACTAACCATCAATGTGATAAACACATATGTATTCTGTCTTTTGTACAGGAAATGCACTACTTGTTGCCCCAGTGTTGGAACCTGGTGTTACTTCTCTTGACATTTTATTTCCTGGCACAGGAGAGGTACAGTATTCAATTTCATCAGATTAATGAACAGTAGAATATATGTTCCCTGTAAGCAGTATTTCCATATTTTAGAACGTGTGCAGTGTTGTGTGTTCTTCAAAACCTCATCGCAGACAAAAACATCAGGGTAACTAACACATAACACTTGCTGCCTACTCCAGAAATATACTTACCCAAACAGCTAGTTTCTTGCTTAAACCAACTTAAACTGAACTTTCTTTCCTGTTCTCTCTTCTCTGTTGTGTTGTACCTAAATGTCATTGTTACACAGCGTCATCTCACTTTTCTAGGCAGAGCTGCAGAATCTGTTTTCTCTGTTCTGTAGAGCTTTGCTGTCTTGCAAATTTTGATAATGACCTTACCTGCAGAGCTAATGTGGCATTTTAGCACTTTCGCCAGACCCTAAAGGGTTATCTCTAAGCTCCCAAGAGGAGGGTCTTTAACCACTTCAGCCTTCAGTGTTGTTTCACCTTATGCATCCAAGCAACTTTCACCTCCCATTCATTCGCCAATATCTTTATCACTGCTTATCACAATGAAATGATCTATATCTTGTTTTTTCTGCCACCATTTAGGCTTTCTTTAGATGGTACATTTTGCTAAAAATTATTTGATTATAAATCCATTTAAACAGGAATATTAAGAAAAAAAATGAAAACATAAATTATTTCTCAGTTGTCGGCCATTATAGTTTTAAAATAAAACTTGCTACTGTAATTAAAAATCACATATTTTATTTGCCCATTTGTCCCGGTTATTACACCATTTAAATTATGTCCCTATTGTTATAAACTGTTCTTATATCACCTTGCTTCGACACCAGTAACTTCTTACAGTTACGTCTCACAGACTGTGAGATCACTTGACTCTCCACACTCTCCACACTCCACACTCTTCTTGCTAACCTACGTTCCACTAAACTACCTATGTACAGCAAACATTATATCAGATTACATAAAGGAATAACATGCTTAGAGGTCCAAGTCGGCCTTGCGAGCTAGTGCAGAAGGAAGAAGCAGAAGTGAGTTCCCCATCGCTCGCTCCAGATTTAATACCGACTAGGAAAGAGTTAAATATGACATCATCTTCGCCACCCCCTATATCAGTCTATTGGTGGACCCACTCGTGGTGTCATCATACCCGCCTACTCGATTAATAATCAATGAGACATTTGACATACATGCAGGAATGTGAATATTTACAAAACATGACTGATGTTTATTGTTCCAGGCCCAGGTCAGGGAGACCTGCGGCCTTGTTCAGAACAGCTTCTTGGTATGTTCTAGTTCTGCTGACAGAACTGCAGATTTTCTCTCTTCAGAGAAAATCCCCTTAAAGGGCAGGTCTGCTCATCAAGCCTCTATCTATTTTAAAGGCATACACTGCGGACAAGCCTTTTACATAAAACTCAGGCCAAGTAACTGAGGCCTACTTAAATTATAACAATCCCCCCTAAAACGGCTTGACCCGCAGATCCCAGCGTCTGAACCTCCCAGTACCTGGTTTCTTTCTTTTATGTTTCACTTTTCGATGTTCGTGCTCACACAACTTCTCTGCTCTAGGCGGTTACCCCTGGAAGAGAGAGAGCAAGACCTCTTGGTCTTCCTGTAACCAGGCTCTCTGGGGAAGCCCTACTTCTAAGTCCCTCAATACCACATGCTCAGCATTTGTGTCACTTGCGTATCACTCACAAACTTGCATGACCACAGAAAAGTGAAACTCGTTTGGTTGTTACAAAACGGAGCAGTGCCAGGTGCCTTCTAAAAGAGCGCCTTTATACAATCAGCTCCTAGGTACTACTAAACCTATACCCGTAACCCTCTATATCCCTTAATTTAAACTATTGGTTCCGGAGATTGTTTATGAGGCACCAATCTCTGGACCGGTTAATTTATTTTACGTAATTTTAACCCGCAACCTCACCTGGATAATGATGCCTAAAGTTGTCATCCCCATCCAGACGACCAGTGGGTGTAGAAAGAACTTTGGAACTGCAGATGCCCCGTCCGAGTGTCCCTGGAACATCACCGGAACCTTTGTCCACCAGGGCAGACTGGAACTCACCTGCTCATTTTTGTGTTCTACCTCGTTAAGATCACCTGTTTGTTTAACCTTTGTAACAAAATGTGGTCGTCTTGGATCAAACCCTGTTCCCCTTTGTCCCATGTCGTGTTCTCTTTCAGGACGGGAACTACCCGTGAAGCTTTGACCTTCAGAGTTCTCTTAACAATTTGAGAAACAACGTCACCAAACCTGGATGACAGGATCCATATGGGATCTCCACTCACACAATATGTTCCCCTTGGAAACTCCCCCTTATCGGAACAATTATGAGAATATACCTTGAATGTATCACTAGACCTTATGTTAAAAAACCAAACCTTTCCTTCAGCCACCGGAACTATCGGTTGGGCTTCAGGGTGGATCTTTTGAATGGTAGCCTCGCCTTCTGCGTTATTGAGCCTGCAGGCTTCTTCACTAAATTTGACTTGCCCCGGCCAACGCAGATACTTCTGCAAGAATTGCCCGCATGAGGACAACTCTACTTGCTTCACCTCCCCGTCTAGCACCAAAAACGGTTGACCTCTCAGGTCCTGGTGTAAGACACGGGTTGAGGTGGGAACTAAGGAAGTAGCGGTGCCTAAAGGAATGTTGCACTGTTTCCATTTGTTCACCCAAACATCTCGAAGCTGCCATGCAAAAGATCCTTCTCCAGAAAAATTAATATACCTCCCCTTGTCCAATCTCTCGCTGACAAAATATGTCCCCAGCTGTCCTGATTGGACCTCTTCCCCCCTTATGTCCTGAGGCACAATATGTACCTGAGGTCGGGAAGACTGTACTCTCTGCAATCTTTCGATTAAGAGTACCTCATCACTTACCCAACTATCATGAGGATAAGCTGCTGCATATGGACTGTGTAATATCGTCCCCTGTTGTGACCCGTGTGGTGTGAATGGGGTTCCCTGTGTGGGCTTTCCCTCCCCCGGGACCACTCTCCCCACCCTCTTTGTCACCTGAAAATGTGGCTTGATCTCGATTGTTACTTCTTGTTTCGAGAACCACCCACCCTTGGCTTTCCAGCCTTTACGTGTGTATAGTTGTTTCAGAGGCACTCTCTGTTGGTAGCTCCAGAGTGTGATGTTGTCCCTTGCGTCTCTCTGGTATGAGAATTGACGCCTCCTGCTCGTTCCTCTCCAATCTGGAACCATCTCACTCTGCATAACCAAGACAAGGTACCCCTGAATCACACACTCCACCTTTTGCATGTACCCATTGTACTGCAATGTACCTTTTAACAAACCTTTGGATCGGTGCATTGATTCTGGGAGTGTGGCATTCAATAGCAGATTTACACTGCCATTAAATTCCCACTGCCCACACACTTGACCCTTCAGACCCTTCACCCGCCTTGTGCCATGAAATTTGCTTTCTCCTGGCACAAGTGCTCTTTTCCTCCGTCCCTGCATGGTCCATCTGTGCCAAGCGGAGGGAGGTGTGAAAGGATCAGTACCTTTGTCACCCAACATTAACATGCTTGGGCCTTGCATTCTCATTAACCCCTTATTATACATGAGAATGTCCTCTCTTCGTTCTCCTAGGACGGAATGGCAACCTAGGATCACCATCAGCACGGTACTCCTCATTATAAAAGCACCACCTTGGGAAAGAAAAACATTAGCAATTTGCACTATGCTTTGCTCAGACAGTTTTTTTAGATGTTTTCCGATCTCAGGAATCTCGTGTTTTAGTCTCTTTCCCATTTCAGGAATCTCGTGTTTTAGTCTCTGTTAGCTTGATTCCTTCCGAGGTGGCTGCACGATCACTTTAGCAGCAGTCAGACCTATGGATTCAACTCCCTGGTTTTAGTGAGTAGCCTCTCTCCAGCTGGGAGATGCAATGATCACGACACTTAAGTTGGTGAAAATGCATCTGAAATCTTTATTTACAGGTCAATCTTATATACACCCTGATGTAGGGGAAAGAACCAGGTTAAACCGGTGTGCCCATGTGAAGTAGTGGAGACAATAGAACAGACATGGTAGAGACAGCAAAAACAATAGCATGTGTTGTTCTGTAAACACTGGCAGAGGTAGAATTTGTGCATGTGTTAATTTCTCAATGGACCAGGTTTTTTAACAACAATGCGTGACTAGGTCTGAGTCTTCAGATCTCTGTCACAGTGGCTTGTATGGTAATATACCAACTGGGTATTGAAATACAGGTATTGTATTCTGTCTCTCAAAGGTGTCTGGAACTTCTAGAGTGTTAATTATTAATGTATCTGTAAAGCACTGTCTGGAGGAATGTGCTGCTGACTAGTTGGAGCAATGATGTCATTTTAAGATAGATTTGATGTGCTGTATATATTTTAATATCGGGGTGATTTAAGTCGCACATTAATAAAACCTTTCAACCCAACCTTTGATCCCAACCTTTTGTAAAAGGGCGGGATCACCCAGAGAACATCACCATGCGTCCTCCTGAGTATGTTCCCTGTGTGGTTGCTGTGGGTATGCAAGCCCTACACATGGATATGAGATTAGGAATGCACTGTGCACAACAGCATAGAATTATTATACACATGATTACCCCCACTATGGTGATTATCAGCTGTTGGATGAATGCAGTACCAGGCAACCACCCAAAAACCCAGTCCCACCAATTGCTACTGATATCTTCCTTGATTTCCTTTGCTAACTCACTTAGTGTTTTAATATGGCTTTGTATTGATTTGGAGTGATCACTCAGATTGAAACAACACATACCTTCAAAAGAATCACATCCCATGTTGTGCTTAAGCAAGAGGTAATCAATGGTCAGCCTATTTTGTAGTATTGCCTGTCTAGTGCCCTGGAGATCCATTAATAATTCAGCCAGAGCACTAGAGGTGTGGTTTAACCCTTTTGCAAGTGCACAAGCAACCCTACTCAGCTGTCTGTGATTTTCTGTAGCAAGGCCGGGGACTCCAACTAGGGATATGGCCAGAGCAATGTACTCAGCTTCAGAGAGCAACTGTACTGCTGAGTTACAGTCGCTTGGGAGAGTATATCCCAAGGATCTAGGGGATCGTGAGTGGGCAATTGATTTTGGGGGTAGTATCACTGAGAGGCGGGAAAGAGTACACGGTCCCCCTGTTATATTTCCTGGGACATATGTCCAGCTGTGAGCTCCACATGTCAGTAACCATCCCTTCGGGAGCTGGACGTTTTTTACATAGCTGGGTTGAACAATTGTATGGGTACAGGTCATATTGTTGGCAACTGACTTGCACGGGCGAGGCTCTAAACAGGTGGCATTATACTCTTTTGAATATGTAGGCTGGCGACCAGGTTGTGTGCACATGGGGATGTGACTTCTATCGCAGGTCATGTCATAACAAACCTCAGCGGAGGTTACATATCCTGTTTCTACCTCTACCATTGTTCTTGTGACTGCATATGAGGATACATTGCTACAATAAGCGTACAAATTTGGATGTGTGTATACATCAGTGTTCTCCATACTTGAGTCATCCCACACTGTACCATAATGCATTCGTAAAACATCAACTGGAGTGGGAACAGCTAGAAGACAGGTTGAGAATAAATCATGGGAACTGTAGTGGTCAGAAAGGCAAAAATCTGAAGAGTTCAATATGTTGATAGCAATGAATGCCCATATGTTGTCCTTGGTATCTAATAAGTTTGGTTTTAACTCCAAAGTGGAGACGTCAATGTCTCTTGCATTTATCACGTTCTTGGGTAAGGAGGGGCATATCGAGGGTAGGTCCTCAGGGTGGTGAGAACATGCTGCAAACAACCAGACCATGGTTGCCAGCATTGTGCCTGCTGCACAGAGTGCTATTGCTGCTTGAATGGGAACTCTTCCAGGAGTAGAGGTGTACATTGGCATTGTACTGATGCTTCCGTCTGGATCCAACTGGAACTCGTCTGATACCGGTCACTCGCTCTGGTCCGCGCGCGTGGGACCCAGAGGTGGGGCTTCCTTCAATCTCGATGCGTGGATCCACACAGGGGAGTCGTCTGTCAGCACCGCAGTTCTGGTCACTGCCTGGACTGTCGCAGGGGGTCCGTAGGGTGGGTCCAGCGACTTCAACTTATGGAGGGCCTTCACCAGGACTCTGTCTCCAGGTTTGAATGGGTGGGTCGGTGCACCTGTTGGCAAAGGAAACGAGAGCGAAATATCACCATAATCACTATTCAATTTTTCAATCAATTTTGCTACATATTCCTCTTGTATCTGCTGCAAGTCTCCAGGTATCAGAATTAATGGACTCGGTGTCCATGGGGTTGGGAAGGGTCTCCCCATCAAAATTTCGAAAGGAGATAACCTGGTTCTTGGGTCTGGAGTCATTCTGACTTCAGCAAGAATCGCAGGTAAGTACTGGTCCCACTTATGGTAGGTACCCTCCGTTGCCTTCCTCAGTTTGTCCTTCAGTGTGCGATTCATTCTTTCAACAACACCTGCACTCTGGGGGTGATATGGTATGTGGAACTTCCAATCTATAGCCAACTGTTCAGCTATGGACTGTGTTACCTTTGCAGTGAATGGGGTTCCATTGTCAGAGCTGATTCTGACCGGACAACCCCACCTGGGAATAATTTCTTTGCACAAAATCTTTGCTACAGTTTTTGCATCCTCTTTCCTTACCACAAAAGCCTCTGGCCATCTGCTGAATCTGTCAACAATTACCAAAATAATTTTACACCCGTTTGTTGCCTTTGGCATGTGTGTAAAATCGATTTGTAATTCCTGAAATGGCCCTTGTGGGGGCAGTAAGTGTTCATGGTGGCCTACTTTTTTACCTTGGACATTGTTTCTAGCACAAGTGAGACATCTTGAAATCATACTTTCTGTGACTTGTTTTAAATTTTCTGCACAAAACCTTTTACTTACCTCCTCCATTGTTTGCTTGAGTCCCTTGTGGCCTAAACCATGTATTTGTAGTATAAGAACAGGGGCTGCTACTTGAGGAATTCCTACCACTCCTCCTTTTGACCATAGACCGTTAGCGTCTTTGGTCAACCCTTGGGTCTCCCAATAAGTAATGTCTGCTGGTGTTGCAAATGCTTGGAGTTGGGACAGCATGACGTTATTTTCAGGTGTGAGCGGTACCAGCGGGGCATTTAGAAGAACCTCAGTTGCATGATTAAGTGTGACATGAGAAGCTGCTTTTGCATGCTTGTCTGCTAACCTGTTTCCCTGGGCAACTAGTGTCATTGAGGTTGTGTGCGCCTGGCACTTAATGACTGCAATGGCTTCTGGGAGTTGAATCGCTGCAAGAAGATTTGTAATGAGCTGTGCATGCGCAATTGGTTTACCTGCCGCTGTCGTGAACCCTCTATGCTGCCATATTACCCCAAAGTCGTGACACACGGAGAATGCGAATCTAGAGTCTGTGTACACATTTACTCGCTTGTTAGCCATGATTTCACAAGCTCTGGTGAGTGCGATTAACTCAGCAGCTTGTGCTGATGATACAGGAGCTGGCATGGCCTCCAGAACTGTATCAGGCAATTGTACAACTGCATAACCAGCATGAAATGTGTGATCATCTGGTCGTGTGCAGGAGCCATCTACAAAAACATCGTCTGCATCAGGAAAGGGGACGCTTTGTAGGGTGGGGCGGGGGCTTGTGGCAATGTGAATTCGTTCTGCACATTCATGTTGTTCTGATATCTCATCTTGTAGCCCCTTGAATCCTAGGAGAGAGTTCAAGAACAACATTGGTGCAGTTGTTGGTGCACAGTAGTGAACCTTGAGCCCTGGAGTGGTGGTAAGGATAACATCATATCCCGCCAACCGTTGGGCAGTCATGTGTTGTGTGGACAGATTTTTTAGGAGGTGAAGGACAGAGTGTGACATGTAGAGTGTTGTATGGAGAGGTGGTGAACTTTAGCACGTTCTGTTTGAGGAATGCCTCAATCATTGGCGCTAGAGCTTCTTCCTTTGCTTTCTGGATGGGATATTTTTTATCTGTGCCTGCTGGGTCTGTGTAGGCATTGGTTGGGCCTGGTCTGGGGGCGGGCAGGGGCAATCTCTAACGAAGTGCCCTGGTTGCTTACACCTGTAGCAGACACGTGAGTTTTGTCTGGGCCCTGCATGCTGCTGAAAGCTGCGCTTATCTGTATATCTCCCCCTATTGCCATGGCGGGGGTGGGGCTGGGAGTAATGAATACTATGAGCTGAAGACTTGGTGGTCTGCTTATGAACCTCAAAGCATCCTGCCGAGTCTTTAGCTATAGCCTGCTTCATTGTTTGTGTTGGGGTTAATGTTGGCCAGTTATATTCTGTTGTTAATTTAGTTAAGACAGGGTATAATGGCACATAAGGAGGCGGAGCAGAAGTTGGGGATACAATGGGGGCTTTGATCTGCTGCTTTTCAGTTACACAGCTAAGATCAGTCCAAAAAGTTCGCAATGATAACCATGCCTGCCCACAGGTTTTCATATAAGTTTTATCCCAGTTTGGATCTCCATGATACCATGGAAAAGCACCTATGTCATTTAGACACAACCCCTTTATCATGGTAACATGAAATTCTGAAAAAGATCCCTCTCTTGGAAATGGATCACTACATCTCATTCCCTCAGTCCAATTTGACATATTATCCACCCATGGGTCTGTATAAAATGAACCTAGACACCTCTGGACAAACATTTTAGGTGTTTCCCCAAATTCATTTTTGGGAGACACTTTCACCAGAGAGTGGTTCGCAGCAGACTTAGGAACATGCTTTTCAGTTCTAAACTTAAATTTCAAATTTCCCTTGGGCGTCCCCATACCTTGAGAGTTGCCCATTATACTAAGCTAAAAATACAATAAAAAACATAGAGTGAGATTAGCTGAGCTTGAAGGTTTATCTAGGGATGGTGATGTCAGTATTAGACTTTACTGGAAAACCTGGTCTCCAGCTTGTGTGATTCTTCTATACTTCTAATCAAGTTTATCTACATCTGATTTATGGTTTGACTTTTAACTATCCTCTGTGGACAAGATTATACCTTCAATCTCAGCTCAACCTCGCATACAATCTACACAAATCTATACAGTAACATGCAATCTTATATAACAACTAAAATTCACTTAAGCGACTATACAACAATATACAAGGTTTAGAGAGACTATTCACTATTTCACACAGTACTGCTTTCTTAATTGGGGCATCAGACCCGCTATTTACTTTAGGAATATCAGATTCCTGGGAGGCGCTACAGAAGCGCTTTCCGGGTTCTGCTAATCCGCTCTGACAGTATAGGGTGGTAATAATATATATAAAAAAAAATAGTATTACTCACCCTATACTGTGTATGGCGAATCCCTCTTCTCGACACCAAACTGTTAGCTTGATTCCTTCCGAGGTGGCTGCACGATCACTTTAGCAGCAGTCAGACCTATGGATTCAACTCCCTGGTTTTAGTGAGTAGCCTCTCTCCAGCTGGGAGATGCAATGATCACGACACTTAAGTTGGTGAAAATGCATCTGAAATCTTTATTTACAGGTCAATCTTATATACACCCTGATGTAGGGGAAAGAACCAGGTTAAACCGGTGTGCCCATGTGAAGTAGTGGAGACAATAGAACAGACATGGTAGAGACAGCAAAAACAATAGCATGTGTTGTTCTGTAAACACTGGCAGAGGTAGAATTTGTGCATGTGTTAATTTCTCAATGGACCAGGTTTTTTAACAACAATGCGTGACTAGGTCTGAGTCTTCAGATCTCTGTCACAGTGGCTTGTATGGTAATATACCAACTGGGTATTGAAATACAGGTATTGTATTCTGTCTCTCAAAGGTGTCTGGAACTTCTAGAGTGTTAATTATTAATGTATCTGTAAAGCACTGTCTGGAGGAATGTGCTGCTGACTAGTTGGAGCAATGATGTCATTTTAAGATAGATTTGATGTGCTGTATATATTTTAATATCGGGGTGATTTAAGTCGCACATTAATAAAACCTTTCAGTCTCTTTCCAATTTCAGGAATCTCGTGTTTTAGTCTCTTTCCAATCTCAGGAATCTCGTGTTTTAGTCTCTTTCCAATCTCAGGAATCTCGCTGTTCTCCAAGCTTAGATTGGCATCTGGAACCTTTCGCGTATCCGACTGACATCTCCAGCTTTGCTGCCAGCACGGCATCTGTCTCAAATCCATATTGCCAAACACCTGAAATCGAAATACAAACAAATCAATTCTTATTAATGATTTGGGATTCGCCCTGCGGCTTGTACTCTTTACACTTTAAATTGATCAATATATATCGTAATTGATCTCGCTGCTTTATGGTTCTCATGAACTCTGTTTACTCTTATTGGTAGATTGGAGTTAAACTTCACCCCCCTACCTCAGTACTATCCTCAGTACTTACCTGTTTAAAATATGCTCCCGCGGACTTCACCTATGGAAGCTCGCTTCACCTTTGGAAGCTCTCACCCCATTGCAGCTCACTCCACATCCCCCCTTATCTGTCCATGCGCGGCCGTCGCATGCACAGACTACGGATGCCACACCTGATGCTGCTTTGCAGGTGAGCCTGCAATGCTCTTACTCATTATCGCATTTACTTGTCTAGAACTTCATCGCGATACCAGCTCTGCTAGAAGTTCTGTGTGTTGTACCCTCTGATCAATGTTTGCCGTGCCACCACCTAAACTACCAAAAAAACTGGCTGCCTCCCTGTAGGAAGGGGCACTTTGCACTTAAACTACACAGGGTGCAGGGCTAAGCATACCAGCGTCACATGCCTGTATGCAGATCCCTGAATGCCCACTTGGTAGGTAGCCACATGGCAAACACCGTACTGATACACTGTCACTCTGTAAACGGCAATTCTATCATCTGTATAATTGCCCCATGAACTGCTGTCAGTCCTTGTTCTTTGTGCTACAATTGATAGGAGCTGGAAAAAAAAAACGCACACAAAAACAGCTCCAGCCCAGCATAGACCTCTCAGTCCAGCTCTGGCCCTGTTCACGACAAAACCGGAAAAAACGTTACCGCTCTGCAGAAGCGGCGACGGAAACCCGAATTGGTCAACTCCCTTTTTTCCAACTCCGGCACCCCCTTTGATGCGCTGTCCCCCTTTCCTTCTATTGGGAACTCATGCTGCACCACCCATTAAGGTGCCTCACTTACAGGAATAATCCCATAAGCAACACAGTACAGACCCATTTCCGATCTGTACTGCTCCGTGTGTCCCTGCACCGAGCTGGGAAACACTTCCTATTCTGGCATTCCTGTCCATGGACTCTGGGAAAAACTCTGGGGAAATACTTTGAAACCCGAGACACACAGTAGCATGTCTCTGTATTTCTCCCCCCCTCCCTTTCAGCTGCTCTGCCCGGAGCCGCGAGCACAGCCTGACGTGACGTGGATCCCCCAGCCCCTCCTCCCCCCTGCCATGACGTGTGGGGGCCATGACTCACGGGGGCGGGCTCTCTCCACTGCCGCCATTTTGAGTCCTGGACTGCCAGCCAAGATGGCCGCTCCCATAGCAGCCTCTCATTCCTATAGACCTAGGAGAGAGAACAAAACTCAAATAGAACATACATTTTTTTTATGCATCGTTACCCACAGCATCTATCCACAGTGCACAAAAATCAGCCTCAGCATTCCTTCACGTCTCAGCTGTAATCCGAACTGCAATCAGACATACGGATCCCCAGAGACGTAGGAATCTTTCTCACTCTATCACAGACATAACTAAGAACCGCCCGAGCGAGCTATACGACTCCAAACCACTGTAACTGTTTTAACTGTTAACATCCCAGCTAGAACTTCAACACAATACAGACATTGAAAAAACATGTTAGCAGCAGCACCGACTGGAAATGCGAGAAACGTGCAAAACATCTCACAAACAGAAAGACACTCGCTTTCCTCTTCTCTCCCTCTATCCCCTCTCTCCACAACTCATCTGCAGCTTATCTCAGCCATAACTCAGAACTATTACAGCACTATTACTGAGACGAACAACATTTATCAGTCTGACATGACTACAACATTAAACCTATATAACTTTTAGAACATTTATCAGCCCTGACTGGAACTAGATAAGCTTTACCTCTCACTACACTTTTCCACTACGCTCCTCTCTATCTCCTCCTGCTGCAGGGGACCCCCCCCCCCCCCCTGCTCTATCTGGACATTTTTCCCAGCCTCTGTAGAGACGGGGAGAGAAGAGAAGAGAGAAGAGAGAGAGAAGAGAGAAAAAAACCCAATCGACTTCTTTCCAGCAAACACATGCCTGAGACAAATGCAGAGATAACCACCACATAAATATGCAACACAGAAAACTTGAATCCGAAGAAAAAAACAAAGCACATAAACTCTGACAACACTTTCTGTATTTACATCGGAGCTGCACCTCTCCTCACCCCTCCCACCACGCACAGGAGAGATGAGAAGCCCGCAGCCTCCCCACTGCAATTAACACAGAATATACACATTAACACATTAACCTCCTCTCATACAATAAAGATAATGCAACACAACAACGTAAAACATACTTGCCTGAGCAGAAGACTTTGTAAGCCTGCGAATTCGACCAGCTTTTGGCAACTTTCCACGACACTGAGTGGATCTCTGGAACTACTGAGCGTCAGCTCTGTGTACCCACACTGGCTCAGCGGATCAATCTCCAGCGGCAGCTGCCAGCCGGCCTCGGAGCTTCCAGACACCTGCCACCCGGTTTAGGCTAGGACTGATGTGCACTTTCAGTCTAAGTTTAACATCCACGAGTGTCGCCGCCGGTTTTCTCGAATTGCAGCTGTGTGCTTGGCTCCCGCACACTCCCACTTATCAGTATCAGCTTGATAAGCTTTACCGTCTGCGTCCGTCTATTCCGCTTGTTTTGCTGTGGAATATCTTGAAACCATTTTTGGCCCCCGGCCCCGTCTGCCTGTATTGCTAGGCAGGGAAGGATTTCAGGCACCACTGTTATAAACTGTTCTTATATCACCTTGCTTCGACACCAGTAACTTCTTACAGTTACGTCTCACAGACTGTGAGATCACTTGACTCTCCACACTCCACACTCTTCTTGCTAACCTACGTTCCACTAAACTACCTATGTACAGCAAACATTATATCAGATTACATAAAGGAATAACATGCTTAGAGGTCCAAGTCGGCCTTGCGAGCTAGTGCAGAAGGAAGAAGCAGAAGTGAGTTCCCCATCGCTCGCTCCAGATTTAATACCGACTAGGAAAGAGTTAAATATGACATCATCTTCGCCACCCCCTATATCAGTCTATTGGTGGACCCACTCGTGGTGTCATCATACCCGCCTACTCGATTAATAATCAATGAGACATTTGACATACATGCAGGAATGTGAATATTTACAAAACATGACTGATGTTTATTGTTCCAGGCCCAGGTCAGGGAGACCTGCGGCCTTGTTCAGAACAGCTTCTTGGTATGTTCTAGTTCTGCTGACAGAACTGCAGATTTTCTCTCTTCAGAGAAAATCCCCTTAAAGGGCAGGTCTGCTCATCAAGCCTCTATCTATTTTAAAGGCATACACTGCGGACAAGCCTTTTACATAAAACTCAGGCCAAGTAACTGAGGCCTACTTAAATTATAACACCTATCACAATGTATGGCACCGATATTTTATTTGGAAATAAAGGTGCATTTTTTCAGTTTTGCGTCCGTCACTATTTACAAGCCCATAATTTAAAAAATAACAGTAATATACCTTTTTGACATACATATTAAAAAAGTTCAGTCCCTAAGGTAACTATTAATGTATTTTTTTTTTTATTGTATAGTTTTTAGTTTTTTTGCAAAAAAATAAAATATGTTTGTTTAACTATTGGGGAGTGTGGGAGGTAAGGGGCTAATTTTAAAAGTAAAAAAAATGTCATTATCTGGAAATTTTATTTTCCAGATGTAGTTTTACAATTTGGCCACACCTATCTTCCGTATGCATAGTATTACTACGCAAAACGGAAGCAATGCGTGGAAGGGTGGAACTGTCTCATAGACTGAGTCGGTCTTTCATAGGGGGACTTAGATCAATGAATGGGAACTAGGTTCCCATTCATTGATATCCGGACTAACAGAAGAGTGTAGAAAAAGTGTAGCATTTTAAACGTAGCAGCTACGTCTAGAATGCTTAAAAGACTTATGAGGCGAAAAATGTAAAAAAAAGTTATATACCTATTGTGTTTTATCATCCTTAGGGGACTCCATCCACACCCCCATTTCATTCCACTGTGTCTTTATTGTAACTCCCAGGCTCCGGGGGTGGTCCCGACCTGATCACTCGGGTCGTCCTCACCTTTCCCAATTAAGATGGCCTCCAGGTCCTGCCGCGACTGCGCAGTTGTCATAGCTACCAGTGTGGCTGCGCACCTTTGTGTCCTCCTCCAGTCCTGTCCTCTGTCCTGGTGGCCTTGTGGACATTAAGCACGCGAGACCACGAAGAACGAGGACAGGACTGGAGGAGGAAGAGCTGCGCAGCCGCACTTGCGACTATGAGAGTTCTAACTTGTTATAATGTTGTGTATTCCCAGGCTTATGGTGAGTGTTGCATGCTCATCTGTCAGGCTGGCGTGACTCCTCACCTCTTCCTGTGTCTTTGAATAGCCACCAGAAGCGCCTGTACCACAAGATGGTGTTGTTGAGTTCGGGCGTTTGCTCTGGCAATTCAGAAAGATGCAGGACACAGGAGGAGACTAGGTGTTGTGCCAGCATGACAGGTGAGCATGCAAAACTTGCCATGGGTCTGTGGGTTACATATATACTTGATAAATACATCATTTAGCATAAAAAGAAAAATACTAAAAGGCCAGTGACACTTTTATCTAAAGTAACTAGAAGAACTTTCCTGCTCCTCATACTTACTGGTGTAAACTCGTTATTTTTTGCAGTACTGGTACAACTTTAGGAAGTACGCCCGCATAAGGGGTCCTTCTAGACAAGAAGTGACCGTTACTATGGAAGAGGTGAGTCCTGAATACTGACATTTAACGCCTTGCTTTTTATATAATGTGATTATATTACAAGATTATAAACACTTTCTCATTTGGGCTCATTGACACAGTGGCTAGCAGTTGCTGTATTCTCTATGCTAAAGATTGGGTGCATAATCCTATTTCTTGCTCTGCAGATTCCAGTATTTCAGCGTGGTGGCTCCATTATTCCCATGCAAACAACAGTGGGCAAATCCTCAGCTTGGATGGAGGATTCGCCATATGAGTTACATGTAGCCCTGGATAGTAAGGTACACTGTTCTTTGAATGACCTTTGGAAGAGATGTCTTCCTGCTGGAATGATTATACTGTATATACTCAAGTATAAGCCCCTCCGAGGATAAGCCAACCCCAACTTTTGCCCACCCAAAAGCCAAATAATGAGAGACCCGAATATAAGCCGAACCCCAAATGCCTCCTACTAGCCTCCTCCTGAGTATGTAATGCAAAGTGTCTCCCCCTGTGCATGTGTGTGTTGGCTAGTGTATGTTCAGCAGATAACATGAATGTACAGCAGAGTATACTACGTGTATTCAGCAGTGTCCCTTTTCCACTAAAGTAATTACATTTTTGTCAATGTGAGCATAAGAAAACTGCATACCAAAGTGATGCTATGACCTTTCCAATAAGAAGCATTGCAATATGCATTATTATTTTGCAACATAATTTTACCTCAATGTGAAATCTGGCTCATCTCTCATATCAAGCAGTCAGGTTGAGGGATTTGTTCATCATTTGGAAGTTAAGGCAGTTTTCACACAAAATGCAGTGAATTCACCACCTGTCAGCTGGCCCCATGCATTGGCCGGGCACTTACCAGCGCTTGGCATGGATGTTGGAGAGGTGTCCCCCCAATAGAGCCACATCTGAGTGCAGCCATGACTGTGCTCAAGCACAAGTCACTCTTTTTCACTGGTTTACACCACCGCATACCAAATGAAACCATGGCATGTGTGTGTATGTATGTTTTACGCTCGTGGCCAGCTGGCACCCAGGAAGCTGAACTGCTCGACAAGCAAGCAGTACAACCTCGTGTGGAAACAGGACCTTAGGGAAACAAGATGTTAAAGTGGGAAAACCAACATTCTGGAAGAACTAATTCCAGAACTTATTCCCAATTAACTAATGAATGGTCATTGGCCATAGATATAGCTAAAGAAGATAAAGGAACCAATAACTAAAACTTGGTATACTCCAACTGGCTTTGGGTGAGTGGAGAGGTTGGGAGGGATACACACTAATTATCCTACCAGACAGGTTGGAGAACCAAGAGAATGCACAATCCAGGAGAAGACAGCATTTGAGGTAATAGTGCACAGCAATGTTGAATGATAGGAATAGTTCAAGGAGGAAAACAAGCGGAGTTAAAAAGAGGTGATAGGTCTATCTATCATGTTTAAATGAAGTGAAGAAGATACTATATAATAATCCCCGTATCTCTGCGTCCTTGTGTGTGTGTGTCCATGCTTTGCGCTGCTGCGCATGTGCCGCACGGACAGCCTTGACACAGGGAGTGGGCCGGGCATGTGCAGGTGCGTGTGTGCGCGAGCGGTGGGAGCACCCGCATGTGCACCCCAACTGTGTGGTGGTGGTCACAGGGGCGGGGGAGGGAGGAGAGGTCCTCCTTCCGACACAGACCTTGAGCCCGTTTTTAAACGGGCTTAGGTCTACTAGCAGCAGTATAAAGACATATGTGGAAAAGAGTTAGGATAGATATGAAGAAGGAAGATAAGTATTGTGAAAGGGTGTGGGGTCAACAGAACAGGTAGCTGATGAGTAGAGATGATAGTCTCTGTTCAAGTCAACTGAGTGAGATATGTTAGAGTTGAGATGGGGAGGAGTCATTTTAGAAAGTGCAGTTAAGCAGCTACCTGGAACCCCATTGTCTCTGGTAAAAACTGAATAGGGACCTTTGCAGACTCACTTTAAAAAGACCATTGAGTAAAACGCTTTGAATATACCTAGGCTTTTTTAACCTAGATTGTCCATTTCTACAGGACTTAGCGGTGGGGGAGCTGTATGTTGATGATGGTCATTCCATGAAGTACCTGCATGAATACAAGTACATCCACAGGAGATTTACATTTTCTGGAAATGTCTTGTCCTCAAGGTAAAGTGTATTTTTACTGCTAATGGTGTTTCTTTTGAAGGATTTCCATAAAAAGGCTCCCTTGAATCACAGACATGGTCATTTCTATGTAAGTACAAGCAAAAAAAGAAAGGTGGCCAGATAGCTTTTCGCTGATTTCCTTAGGTTCAGTCAACTCTTAATATCTGGTGCAAAAGGGATCATTACTTCCATCTAGAAAAATAATGATCCCTGTGACACTGTGTGGTCATAGAAATGTGGTGACTGCCGTAGATCTAAATAGTGTCTTAAGATCAGTGGATCAGGGAATGGAGCATTGGAAAGGAAAGAGGTGGGAGCATCACCCCAGAGAATACTATCTGACTTATGTCATTTTCGTAAATGCCAATACTGACAGATATAACTTGGATGCATGCACATCAAGTGATGAATATCTGAGGGTCTAGGACAGCGCTGTCCAACTGGCGGCCCGCGGGCCGCATCCGGCCCGCCAGGCCTCCAGCTGCGGCCCGCTCGTCTCCCTGAGTTGCAGGCATGGCTTCCGCTATAGGCGCCATGCCTGCAATCTCAAAACGCGCACTTTCCCGTGTCCCCGCTGGCCTGCATCAGCGCTGTCCTCTCCCGTGTCCCTGCTGGCGCTGCCTTAGCTCAGACCTCACAGATCGCGGCGACTGAAGAGAGCAGAGTGCGCATGTGTAGTACCCGCATACACGGAGTACTTCACATGCGGACGTGACATCATTTGTCACTTCCGCATGTGAAGTTCCTCCGCGCGGGTGCTGTGCGCACTCTGCTCTCTTCAGTCACCGCGATCTGTGAGGTCTGAGCTGAGGCAGCGCCAGCGGGGACACGGGAGAGGACAGCGCTGATGACAGGTAACGGGGACTGGACACCTCGCTATCTAACTTGGGGGGCACCTGTCTCTAACTTGGGGGGCACATGTCACTATCTAGCTGGGGGGCACCTGTCACTATCTAACTTGGGGGGCACCTGTCTCTATCTAACTTGGGGGGCACCTGTCTCTATCTAACTTGGGGGGCACATGTCACTATCTAGCTGGGGGGCACCTGTCACTACCTCAGCTGGGGGGACACCTGTCACTAACTGGGAGGCGCCTGTCACTACCTCAGCTGGGGGGACACCTGTCACTATCTAACTGGGGGGCACCTGTCACTACCTCAGCTGGCCACACCACAGCATCACCGCCAGCCCGGCCACAGCATCACCGCAAGGCCTTTCAGCCCGCACATCATCCCCAATCCAGCCAAAAACACTATTGCCAGGCACAGCAGCCAGTAGAGGAGAATTTAAAAGCCAGGTGAGAGGTGTCAACCTTATTAAGGGGGCATTCTGCCTATTTATGTGAAATGCTGTCTATTTATGTGCCTCATGATTGCTGAATTTGTCTTCTTGGGTGCCTCATGATTTGTTGGGGGCATCATGATTGCTGAATTTGTCTTGTTGGGGGCCTCAAGATTGCTGAATGTGTCTTGTTGGGAGCCTCATGATTTGTTGGGGGCCTCATGATTGCTAAATTTGTCTTGTTGGGGGCATCATGATTGCTGTTGCCACTTTGCGATAAAGTGAGTTTTGGGTTGCAGTTTGGGCACTCGGCTTCCAAAAGGTTTGCCACCACTGTCCTGATCTAATGTCCCACATTGCTAACTTCATGTAAATTTGTCTCCACCCGTGGCCACACCCACATTCTGGTCCATGGCCACACCCATTTTTCGGCGCCGCTCTACGCAGAACGGTACCCTTGTTTTTCAGCGCGCGCAACTTCAATGACCTCTTGAATTGCATTTTGTGGGGATCTGCTGCCAATTGCATTGCATTTTGTGGAAAGTGCTGTCAATCTAATTGTCCTTTAATTGCATTTTTTTTTACTGCGGGGGGGGGGGGGGGGGGTGCGGCTCCAGCAAGAACCTTCAGCCCTCCACCATGGGGTCAGAAAAAAAAATGGCCCTCCATGCCCATGAAGTTGGACAGCACTGGTCTAGGAGATTATTTTGTCATCCTGTATTCTGATTTTGACTTTAAAGTGTACCAGAGATCAGCTAAAGTGGAGAATCGATACTTACCCAGGGCTTCCTCCCGCCCCATAAAAACATGCGAGTTCCTCGCCATCTTCCCGCAGTCTGCTGTTCAGCCACAGTAACTTGCTCAGTTGCGTCCAGTCTGGGTCTTCTGCGCATGCGCTGACCGACTGCTACTGCACAGTAGACCCAGGCTGATGTCACTGAGCAAGTTACCGGGGCTGATTGCGGCTGAATGGCAGACGGCAGGAGGACAGCGAGTGATTCACACGTGTTTATGAAGCAGGAGGAGGCCAGATTCTTTACTTTAGTTTATTTCTGGTTTCCGCTAAGGCCCGGTTCACACTTGCACAGATGAAAAATTGATCTGTGTAAAAACTGATCGTTGGAACGGATCATTTTTTAAAATACATCAGTTTTCCATCTGTGACCCTCCGTTCCGTTAGCGCCCTGTTGATTCGAAAAAATCGCTGCAGACCCAAACTTGCTGTCTGTTTGGCTTAACTGATCCGTTCTAACGGAACAATGTGAACAATCCTATTATAGGATCCTTTCCCCTCCGTTAGGATCCGGTCTGTTTAGCTCCGCTACACGGACTGTTTTTAAAGTGCCACTGAAGCGGGAAAAAAAAGTATGATATAATGCAGTGCTGTCCAACTTCATGGGCATGGAGGGCCATTTTTTTTTCTGACCCCATGGTGGAGGGCCGAAGGTTCTTGCTGGAGCCGCAGCCCCCCCCCGCAGTAAAAAAAATGCAATTAAAGGACAATTAGATTGGCAGCACTTTCCACAAAATGCAATGCAATTGGCAGCAGATCCCCACAAAATGCAATTCAAGAGGTCATTGAAGTTGCGCACGCTGAAAAACAAGGGTACCGTTCTGCGTAGAGCGGCGCGCGTAGCGCGGCGCGCCGAAAAATGGGTGTGGCCATGGACCAGAATGTGGGTGTGGCCACGGGTGGAGACAAATTTACATGAAGTTAGCAATGTGGGACATTAGATCAGGACAGTGGTGGCAAACCTTTTGGAAGCCGAGTGCCCAAACTGCAACCCAAAACTCACTTTATCGCAAAGTGGCAACAGCAATCATGATGCCCCCAACAAGACAAATTTAGCAATCATGAGGCCCCCAACAAATCATGAGGCTCCCAACAAGACACATTCAGCAATCTTGAGGCCCCCAACAAGACAAATTCAGCAATCATGATGCCCCCAACAAATCATGAGGCACCCAAGAAGACAAATTCAGCAATCACGAGGCACATAAATAGACAGCATTTCACATAAATAGGCAGAATGCCCCCTTAATATGGTTGACACCTCTCACCTGGCTTTTAAATTCTCCTCTACTGGCTGCTGTGCCTGGCAATAGTGTTTTTGGCTGGATTGGGGATGATGTGTGGGCTGAAAGGCCTTGCGGTGATGCTGTGGCCGGGCTGGCGGTGATGCTGTGGTGTGGCCAGCTGAGGTAGTGACAGGTGCCCCCCAGTTAGATAGTGACAGGTGTCCCCCCAGCTGAGGTAGTGACAGGTGCCTCCCAGTTAGATAGTGACAGGTGTCCCCACAGCTGAGGTAGTGACAGGTGCCCCCAGTTAGATAGTGACAGGTGCCCCCCAAGTTAGATAGTGACAGGTACCCCCCAAGTTAGAGACAGGTGCCCCCCAGCTAGATAGTGACATGTGCCCCCCAAGTTAGAGACAGGTGCCCCCCAAGTTAGATAGCGAGGTGTCCAGTCCCCGTTACCTGTCATCAGCGCTGTCCTCTCCCGTGTCCCCGCTGGCGCTGCCTCAGCTCAGACCTCATAGATCGCGGCGACTGAAGAGAGCAGAGTGCGCATAGCACCCGCGCGGAGGAACTTCACATGCGGAAGGGACAAATGATGTCACGTCCGCATGTGAAGTACTCCGTGTATGCGGGTACTACACATGCGCACTCTGCTCTCTTCAGTCGCCGCGATCTGTGAGGTCTGAGCTAAGGCAGCGCCAGCGGGGACACGGGAGAGGACAGCGCTGATGCAGGCCAGCGGGGACACGGGAAAGTGGGCGTTTTGAGATTGCAGGCATGGCGCCTATAGCGGAAGCCATGCCTGCAACTCAGGGAGACGAGCGGGCCGCAGCTGGAGGCCTGGCGGGCCGGATGCGGCCCGCGGGCCGCCAGTTGGACAGCGCTGATATAATGAATTGTATGTGTAGTGCAAATAATGAATAGAATATTAGTAGCAAAGAAAAGAGTCTCACATTTTTATTTTCAGTTTTATAGCTTTTTTTATAACATTGCATCATTCTCTAATATTTTAAGTTTACAAACTACACTCTGCATTTTAAACTTTGAAACAGAGCAGAGCTAATGACACTTCCCTGCAGTAAAATCTTATCTGAAGCAGTCTTATTGTTTCTTTGTTGTATAAATGCTTCAGGAAATAGCATTGCTGAGAGCTCTTTTACATAGATAACAACTGACATTTTTTTTATTGCTTTTTGTACTGAAAAAAATACATACACATGCTGTTCCATTCTGGGACCTGTAGTCCTGCCATCCACACAGTTTAACTTGAAGTGATTTGCATTGCGTTTTTTTTGGCACATTTTTGATGCATCACTTTTTTTTCTCTCCCTCCCTGGTCCAGCATCCAGGCAAACTTTGCTCACTAATCTATGTGCTAGCAACACTTTTCTAACAGTATTATATACATTTCCAATTATTTATCCTATGCATAAGGAAGCACTTTATTTCACTCATTTCTGTACTACAAATTGATGTTGGTTGCACTATTAGAGACACTGAAACGACAAAAAAATTATGATATAATGATTTGTATGTGTAGTACAGCTAAGAAATAAAACATTAGGAGCAGAGACATGAGTCTAATATTGTTTCCCGTATAGTAAGAGTTAAGAAACTCCAGTTGTTATCTATGCAAAAAAAAACATTGGGCTCCACTACTTTCAAAGTCTCAGAGAGCTCTGTTTTCTGAAGCTTGTTATCTCAACTGTCACTCACAGTATCTTCTTTTTCACTTCAGAGGACAGTTCAGTAGTTCACTGGCCTGCTGAATGCTGAGTGTTGTGTAAACTGCAAATCTTAGATAATGATGTAATGTTATAGAAACACTATATAACTGAAAATAAAAATATGACAGATCTCTCTCCAATCAGATTCGATCAGAGAGAGATCTGTCTCTTGGACGATCTGTCAATATAATGTCCGATGTATAGGCACTTTAAGATGTTAAGATCACCATGCAAAATGCAGTGTCCCTCATAATAAATATCTGTAATAAAAAAAGAGATATCTTAGGTTTGTGGTACATTTCTGCTCTAATTTCAATCACATTTTGAAAGAGCTCTTTGGAAAATTGACCATAAGTGATTGCAGTTCTTCTCCCTACTTAGATCTGCAGATAAAGAAGGTCAGTTCTCAGTGGATCATATCCTAGAAAAAGTGCTAATATTAGGCTTGAAGAAATCACCTTCTGAAGTCACTGTGTATTGTTCTGGTAAGCATTAGATTTAGATCCTATTTTTTTTTTTTGTTTCCTATGTGATCATTAAGTAATGTAAGAAGGAACATTACATTGCAGTCATACACCTAACACTGCCCCCTCTGTTCCATATACTAAAATTGCAAGATACTTTAGCAAAGGTCTATATCAAATGCAAAAGCTTTACATGACGCCTTGGCTTGAGTTTTTATACCTATAAAACACTTTTTTTCATTTCAGTTAATTGGTACTTTTTCCAGGCTGGAGCAGATAAAAGAGGCTACATGCTTCCTAATTCTGTAGATGGTGTTAGGTGAACACACCATTACTAGAGAAGAGGAAGTAGCAA
Organism: Hyperolius riggenbachi; assembly: GCF_040937935.1. Classification (NCBI taxonomy): domain Eukaryota; kingdom Metazoa; phylum Chordata; class Amphibia; order Anura; family Hyperoliidae; genus Hyperolius; species Hyperolius riggenbachi. The sequence continues at coordinate 121,813,420 of NC_090654.1, forward strand.
AGATGCCCATGACCCCACAGGTTTACACACAGTCCTCATGGTTTCCTATTTTGTTAATACACGATAGTACTCTTTAGAGTCCCACATGTTCAGAGCCTAAACACACCAGATCAAACCTGGGCAATCAGGACTAAAAGGAGTAATCCAAGTTACATAGTATAAACAGGGATAACAGAGGTGCCAAAATAGGATAAAATTTAGTTAAAACCAATTAAGAGGAGGGAAATGGGTGGATTCACCTCCCCCAAGTATAAGAATGACCAGGCCAAATTAAGCCATTTAAAGTGCAACAATATTTATTTAAAACAATTCTACGATATGATGCAACGCGTTTCACGGGCCAACATCCCGCCCCATCAGGCAATTGAACAAGCAGAACACGATTGTAGGTCAGTACGTGCCTCTGTCTGGCCATACAATATTAGCCATACAGACCCCCCTTATGATCTGTTCGAGAAAAGGAAAAGATTTCTCCTGGGAAGGTGGGTATCAGCTATTGATTGGGATGAAGTTCAATTCTTGGTTACGATTTCTCTTTAACAGAGTCAGGTATGAGCACAGCCCTGTGCCCTGCTGTGTGAATGTTTCACTTTCCTCTTCATTACCAATGTTGACTGACCTCATAATTATTTGTATCCAAACTGCTCCTGATCGATCCCGTTGTCGGATGGACGGGAAATTGTATTATGTGTACCCAGCATGATGTCCTACCATATTATTATATTGTATACTGCGTGTCTGAGGAAGACCTTTCAGGAATCCCCCCTTTGAAAACCTGTGTTTGCCCCTGCACGTCTTCTAAACCAAAGTCATGCAGGTATCAAGAGCCCCTCTATATTTACACATTGCTGCTCTCTCCAGTTTATACAGACCTACAGAAGAAAATGTGCACATAGCATAATATTGTTTATAAAGGCAAAGCACTTCACCAGATGTTAGTAATTTCAACTGTGCTCTCACCCCATGCCAAATACAACACTCCCTTGATTCTCAGGAGCTCAACAGATTCTGAGCAACTCAAATATTAGGCGGATTTAAAGGGGATCTGACCGGAAAATAAACTTATGATATAATGATTTGTGTGTAGTACATCTAAGAAATAAAACATTAAACTACATCTACACGTGCCGATGACGTGCCGATGTTACTTATCAATTGAGCCGCTAATGCGGCTCGGATCTTGCCACCGCCGATTCCCTGCTCGTTCCCCGCGAGGGGACAGTGGCAGGGAATTGAGCGGAAGATAAGCGGCGCCGGCGGGGTCGAGCGGGGAATCGAATCCGGCGCGGGCGAGCGGGGAAGCGGCTGGTACACGCGGGGATGTGGAAGAGGCGATCCGGCAGCTAATCGAGCCGCCGGATCGCCTCGTGTAGACGGGGCTTTAAAGTCTAATATGGTTTCCAGTACAGGAAGAGTTAAGAAATTCCAGTTGTTATCTAAGCAAAAGAGCTTATCTGAGCTCCATGTCTTTCAAAGTCTCAGAGAGCTGTCTTTTGAAGCTTATTATCTCAAGTGTCTGTCACTGTATTTTGTTTTCTCTGCAGAGTAAAGTTCAAAAGTTCACTAGCCTGCTCTATGAAATCATTTAGAATGCTGAGTGTAGTTTGTAAACTGCAAATATTAGAGAATGATGCAATGTTATAAAAAAACAACCTATATAACTGAAAATAAAAATATGACACCATTTTCTTTGTTACTAATGTTCTATTAATTATCCTTACTACACATACAATTCATTATATCATAATTTTTTTTTCGCTTCAGTGTCACTTTAACGCTTAAACAGACTCCACTTCAAGGCATTGCTTTCAAATTCTGGGGCGTCCTTTCCCTACCCTCTCCCACTGCTGGTGCTTGTCTGTGGCTATCATTTTGAACCTCCTCTGTTTCTACTAAGCTGTATCAGGCAATTAAATTTAGACAGTGAATAAGGGCTGTGTTGAGTTATTTTGATAGGACAGCAAAGTAACAGCTTGTTATACAAGCTGAACACTTACTACTTTACATTGTATCAAAGTGTCATTACAAAAATGTGAAATTGTAATATATTACATATAGAGAAAGAGAAGAGAGAGAATTAATATGAAAGAGATTGAATAAATGAGAATATTGTTTTTTTTTCCTTCTGAGCATCAGTGTAATACTAGGAGTTTACAGGTGATATAATTGTAATTATACATGAGCTTGATATATGGTGTAATTATATTAGAATCAGGGCCGGCCCGCTCATGAGGCGGGGTGAAACATTTGCCTCAGGCGGCAAACTTCTAAGGGCGGCACCCGCCCGGGAGGGCCGGCTGCCGAGCCGGAGGGGTAGCCGGCAGGTCGCGGGTATTGGGCCTAGCGGTGGGGAGGGGGGTCGGACCCCCCTCCCTCGCCTGGGTCCCCCGATCTGCGCTCCCCTCCAGCCTGTAATTAGGAAGCCGCTGCCAGATCGTAAGAGGCACGGGCGGGGAGGACTCACCTTTTCTGCGTTCCAGCGAGCGCTCCACTGACGTCACTTCCTGCATCGCCGCCCACTGTATTGTAAGTGGACGGCGATGCAGGAAGTGACGTCAGTGGAGCGCACAATGGAACGCGGATAAGGTGAGTCCTCCCCGCCCGTGCCTCTTACGATCTGGCAGCGGCTTCCTAATTACAGGCTGGAGGGGAGCGCAGATCGGGGGACCCAGGCGAGGGAGGAGGGGGTCCGACCCCCCTCCCCACCGCTAGGCCCAATACCCCCGACCTTCCCGCTACCCCTCCGGGGGGGGGGGGGGGGGCGGCGGCTAGCAGCAGCTCTCTCCTAAATTTGCCTCAGGCGGCAAGAAGTCTAGGGCCGGCCCTGATTAGAATGGACATGCTGCATGTAGTGTGATATTAAAATGTGTATAAATCAGTGCTTAAAGGGAGCCAGAGACGAACGCATTTTAAAAATGAAAGAAAGATGTTATACATACCTGGGGCGTCCTCCAGCCCCATAAGTCAGGATCGCTCCCACGCCGCCGTCCTCCGCTGCCTCTATCGCCTGTACGCCTATCGCCTGTACGGGGTCCTATCACTTCCGCCGGATCCGGCCAGTTGTACGCATGTGCTCCCTCCGGCTCTGTACGCATGTGCATGAGGGAGCCCACTGCGCTTGCGTCTACTGGCTCGACTGGCCAAAATGACTGGACCCGGTAGCAATGTTTCTCCTCATCAAAAACCGTTAACTATTAGTCAAAGATAACATAATTAAACACAAAATGCAGTTTTAAATGATGGTTTTTATTATTTAGTGAGAAAAAAACCTCGAAACCTACATGGCCCTGTGTGAAAAAGAAATTGCCCCCTGAACCTAATAACTGGTTGGGCCACCCTTAGCAGCAATAACTGCAATCAAGCGTTTGCGATAACTTGCAACGAGTCTTTTACAGTGCTCAGGAGGAATTTTGGCCCACTCATCTTTGCAGAATTGTTGTAATTCAGCTTTATTTGAGGGTTTTCTAGCATGAACTGCCTTTTTAAAGGTCATGCCACAACATCTCAATAGGATTCAGGTCAGGACTTTGACTAGGCCACTCCAAAGTCTTCATTTTGTTTTTCTTCAGCCATTCAGAGGTGGATTTGCTGGTGTGTTTTGGGTCATTGTCCTGCTGCAGCACCCAAGATCGCTTCAGCTTGAGTTGACGAACAGATGGCCGGACATTCTCCTTCAGGATTTTTTGGTAGACAGTAGAATTCATGGTTCCATCTATCACAGCAAGCCTTCCAGGTCCGGAAGCAGCAAAACAACCCCAGACCATCACACTACCACCACCATATTTTACTGTTGGTATGATGTTCTTTTGCTGAAATGCTGTGTTACTTCTACGCCAGATGTAACGGGACACGCACCTTCCAAAAAGTTCAACTTTTGTCTCGTCGGTCCACAAGGTATTTTCTCAAACGTCTTGGCAATCATTGAGATGTTTTTTAGCAAAATTGAGATGAGCCTTAATGGTTTTTTTGCTTAAAAGTGGTTTGCGCCTTGGATATCTGCCATGCAGGCGGTTTTTGCCCAGTCTCTTTCCTATGGTGGAGTCGTGAATACTGACCTTAATTGAGGCAAGTGAGGCCTGCAGTTCTTTAGATGTTGTCCTGGGGTCTTTTCTGATGAGTTTTCTCTGCACTCTTGGGGTAATGTTGGTCGGCCGGCCGGCCACTCCTGGGAAGGTTCATCGCTGTTCCATGTTTTTGCCATTTGTGGATAATGGCTTTCACTGTGGTTCGCTGGAGTCCCAAAGCTTTAGAAATGGCTTTATAACCTTTACCAGACTGATAGATCTCAATTATTTTTGTTCTCATTTGTTCCTGCATTTCTTTGGATCTTGGCATGATGTCTAGCTTTTGAGGTGCTTTTGGCCTACTTCTCTGTGTCAGATAGCTCCTATTTAAGTGATTTCTTGATTGAAACAGGTATGGCAGTAATCAGGCCTGGGGGTGACTACAGAAATTGAACCCAGGCGTGATAAACCACAGTTAAAGTGGTCTAACACCCAGCATTTCAACTTTGCCTTAAAAGATTGCTTACAGCTTAGAAACTATTATGCCAGATTTTTTTTTAGCAGAAATTCACTGAATGGATTAAACATGACATTTAAGTGCTGCATTTAGCTAGAAATCTTCCTCTGTGCTTAGGTTTAGTTACAAATGTATCTATTTACAATGTTGAGCCTCATCTACATGCGTAGATGAGGCTGCGATCCGGCGGCTCGATTAGCCGCCGGATCGCCTCTTCCGCGTGCCCGCGCGTCCCTGCTCGCCGCACGTGCGCCGCATTCGATTCCCCGCTCGTCCCCGCCGGCGCCGCTTATCTTCCGCTCGATTCCCTGCCATTGTCCCCTCGCGGGGAGTGAGCAGGGAATCGGCGGTGAGGAGACCCGTCCTGTCGGATCTTATCAATCAAGCCGCTGATGCGGCTCGATTGATAAGGAGCAACGCGGCCGCCTCTGCGTGTGTAGATGCGGCTTAATAAACAAACACCTCTCTGAGAGAACAAAGAGGGCTTCCCCTGCAGGCTTTTCAGAGGTCTATTTGCAAACAAAGATACATTTGTAACTAAAGGGATGCGGATTCCTAGTTAAATCCAACACTAAAATGTCATGTTTAACCCATTCAGTGAATTTCTGCTTAAAAAAAATCTGGCATAATAGTTTCTAAGCTGTAAGCAATCTTTTAAAGCAAAGTTGTAATGATGGGTGTTAAACCGCTTTAAGTTATTTTTTTAGCAAAGGGGGCAATCACTTTTTCACACAGGGCCATGTAGATTTGGAGGTTTTTTCTCACTAAATAATAAAAACCATCATTTAAAACTGCATTTTGTGTTCAATTATGTTATCTTTGACTAATAGTCAACAGTTTTTGATAACCAGAAACATTTAAGTGTGACAAACATGCAAAAGAATAAGAAATCAGGAAGGGGGCAAATAGTTTTTCACACCACTGTATGTTATTTTATTGTCTCTGGTTCTCTTTAACCACTTCAGGATTCTGCGTACGCATAAGTACGCCCCTGAATCCTGAAGCGGTTTTCCATGGACGAGCGGACGTTCCATGTCAGTTCACGGAGGGTGTCTCCGTGAACACCCTGCGAGCCTCCGATCGCGGCTCGCAGGGTAAATGTAAACACGCGGGGAAGATCTTCCCCGCTGTTTACATACATACAGCGCTGCTGCGCAGCAGCGCCGTAGAGGAGATCGGCGATCCCCGGCCTCTGATTGGCCGAGGATCGCCAGCATCTGATAGGCTGAAGCCTATCTGAGGCGGCGCAAGACGGATTTCCGTCCTGCACAGCCCATAATGAAGAGGGGAGGGAGGGAAGGAGGCAGAGGGATGAATAGCGCTTCTGAGGGGGCTTTGAGGAGCCCCCCCCCCCCTGCTAGGCACAGCAGCGCGGCAGCGATCAGACCCCCCCAGCAGGACATCCCCCTAGTGGGGAAAAAGGTGGGAAGTCTGATCGCCCTGCCTGCTATCCGATCTGTGCTGCGGGCTGAAGAGCCCCCGCAGCACAGATCATCCAAACCACCCGAAACCCGGAAGTGGTTAAAGGGCATGTCCAGGCTCTTTAAAAAAAAAAGAAAAGAAAAGAAAATATCTACTTACCTGGGGCCTCCTCCAACCCCTGGCAGCCAACATGTCCCATGCTGCAGCTCCGCTCTCAGCCGCCAGCCCAGGGTCCCAACCTGCCCAGTACACTCCGGACAATGTGGACTTGATTGACAGAGGCGCAGTAGAGGATGACCTCGTGAGGTCATCCTCACTGGGGCCGGCTGCTGAGAGTGGAGCTGCAGCGTGGGACATGTCGGGTGCCGGGGCTTTGAGGGAGTGATGGGAAAGCTTTGGACTATCCAGAGGGCTCCCTCTATGTAGATACTGTAAGTATCTAACTTTTTTTTTGTCTTAATATAAGACCCTGATTGGATAATGCAATATACTGTACTTGCATAATTGATTTTCAGTCTGTTTCTTAATACTAGGGTAACCTCCTGTATATGGTGACCTCGGGTTCACTGTTACTCTGTGCTGTACTCTACAAGGTGTACCGATTCTGCTGTTTCTAGTTTTTTCTTCTCATCACTTTTGTTTGTCTGTGTATATATGTATTTTTTTTCAAGTGATAAGTGCAAAAATGGTGAGAATATTCTCTCCATTCCGTTACATTGTCTGCTTGATGTCTCTTTATGCTCCTTTCTAGGAGGACAGAAAACAACAGAGTTTATCTACAACAGTCAACTGTGCCTCCTAAACTTGGAGAAGCTGGCCCTGCAAGTCAACTCGGACTGGGAGATCCACATAAAATGATGCTTCTGTCTCTGCTGCACTTAATTTCCTGGGAGATACCACATTTTAAGGTTCAGCCTGTCACATTTAATACATATGATAGTAGATTTGCAGAAATTAGCAAAACACACAGTTTGTAGCATTGCACATCTATATTTTCCGATAAATATAATGAAACAACCTGTTGACTAGCTCTTGTAGGAGGAGAGTGCCAGGAGAGTGGGATTTCCTTCCCCAGCACAGGGGGGATCTATTGACCCTCACCTACATTATCCCTTTGTTAAAAGAAATTACATCTCTGTGGCCAGTAAAGATGGCCAATTAATGCATAATTATTCTATGCAATTTATATGTAGCCTGGAACTGGACCAACCAACTGCATTTTGGATTGGCCCAAGTCCAAGCTGCATATAATTTGCATGATTATTGGTTGCTATGGCACCATTGGTTGCTATAGCCATGGCGATTATTAGTTAATATGGCAACCAATGGTCACCATGGCAACTGTCGCCATAGCAACCCAGTCCTTAAAGGGGCAGAGGCTGCTGGTACCGAAGTGGTTAGGAGAAGCAAAGTTGTCTTCATGTACAAAATTTGCAACTTCGGCAACAACTTGGCAACAGACGCCATAGCAACCAATAATGGCCATGGCAAAAGTTTCCATAGCAACCAATAATCGCCATGGCAACAGTCTGCATAGCAACCAATAATCACCATGGCAACGGTTGCCATAGCAACCAATAATCCCCAAGGAAACTGTCATCATAGCAACCAATCGCCATGGCATCGGTTGCCATGGCAACCGGCAGCATAGCAACCAATAATCGCCATGGCAACGGTTTCCATAGCAACCAATGATTGCCATGGCAACCACCAGCTTAGCAATGAATAATCGCCATGGCAACGGTTTCCATAGCAACCAATGATTGCCATGGCAACCACCAGCTTAGCAATGAATAATCGCCATGGCAACGAATGCCATAGCAACCAATGATCGCCATGACAATCGTCAGCATAGCAACCAATAATCGCCATGGCAACGGTCGCCATAGCAACCAATGATCGCCATGGCTATGGCAGCATAGCAAGCAATAATCGCCATGGCAATGGTTGCCATAGCAACCAATAATCGGCATGGCAACGGTCTCCATAGCAACCAATAATCGCAATGGCAACGGTTGCCATAGCAACCAATAATCACCATGGCAACCGTCAGCATAGCAACCAATAATCGTCATGGCAACGGTTGCCATAGCAACCAATAATTGCCATGGCAACGATTGCCATAGCAACCAATGATCGCCATGGCAGCATAGCAACTAATAATCGCCATGGCAACCTTTGCCATAGCAACCAGTAATCGCCATGGCAACGGTCTCCATAGCAACCATTAATCACCATAGCAACCAATGATCGCCATGGCTACGGCAGCATAGCACCCAATAATCGGCATGGCAACGGTTGCCATAGCAACCAATGATCGCCTTGACAACCATCAGCATAGCAACCAATAATCGCCATGGCAACGGTTGCCATAGCAACCAATAATTGCCCTAGCAACCAATAATCGCCATGGCAACCGTCAGCATAGCAACCAATAATCGCCACGGCAGCGGTTGCCATAGCAACCAATAATCGCCATCGCAACCATCAGCATAGCAACCAATAATCCCCATGGAAACTGTCATCACAGCAACCAATCGCCATGGCATCGGTTGCCATGGCAACCGTCAGCATAGCAACCAATAATCGCCACGGCAGCGGTTGCCATAGCAACCAATAATCGCCATGGCAACCATCAGCATAGCAACCAATAATCGCCATGGCAACGGTTTCCATAGCAACCAATGATTGCCATGGCAACCACCAGCTTAGCAACGAATAATCGATCTCCATGACAACCGTCAGCATAGCAACCAATAATCGCCATGGCAACGGTTTCCATAGCAACCAATGATTGCCATGGCAACCACCAGCTTAGCAATGAATAATCGCCATGGCAACGGTTTCCATAGCAACCAATGATTGCCATGGCAACCACCAGCTTAGCAATGAATAATCGCCATGGCAACGAATGCCATAGCAACCAATGATCGCCATGACAATCGTCAGCATAGCAACCAATAATCGCCATGGCAACGGTCGCCATAGCAACCAATGATCGCCATGGCTATGGCAGCATAGCAAGCAATAATCGTCATGGCAATGGTTGCCATAGCAACCAATAATCGGCATGGCAACGGTCTCCATAGCAACCAATAATCGCAATGGCAACGGTTGCCATAGCAACCAATAATCACCATGGCAACCGTCAGCATAGCAACCAATAATCGTCATGGCAACGGTTGCCATAGCAACCAATAATTGCCATGGCAACGATTGCCATAGCAACCAATGATCGCCATGGCAGCATAGCAACTAATAATCGCCATGGCAACCTTTGCCATAGCAACCAGTAATCGCCATGGCAACGGTCTCCATAGCAACCATTAATCACCATAGCAACCAATGATCGCCATGGCTACGGCAGCATAGCACCCAATAATCGGCATGGCAACGGTTGCCATAGCAACCAATGATCGCCTTGACAACCATCAGCATAGCAACCAATAATCGCCATGGCAACAGTTGCCATAGCAACCAATAATTGCCATAGCAACCAATAATCGCCATGGCAACCGTCAGCATAGCAACCAATAATCGCCACGGCAGCGGTTGCCATAGCAACCAATAATCGCCATCGCAACCATCAGCATAGCAACCAATAATCCCCATGGAAACTGTCATCACAGCAACCAATCGCCATGGCATCGGTTGCCATGGCAACCGTCAGCATAGCAACCAATAATCGCCACGGCAGCGGTTGCCATAGCAACCAATAATCGCCATGGCAACCATCAGCATAGCAACCAATAATCGCCATGGCAACGGTTTCCATAGCAACCAATGATTGCCATGGCAACCACCAGCTTAGCAACGAATAATCGATCTCCATGACAACCGTCAGCATAGCAACCAATAATCGCCATGGCAACGGTCGCCATAGCAACCAATGATCGCCATGGCTATGGCAGCATAGCAAGCAATAATCGTCATGGCAATGGTTGCCATAGCAACCAATAATCGGCATGGCAACGGTCTCCATAGCAACCAATAATCGCCATGGCAGCATAGCAATTAATAATCGCCATGGCAACCGTTGCCATAGCAACCAATAATCGCCATGCCAACGGTCTCCATAGCAACCATTAATCACCATAGCAACCAATGATCGCCATGGCTGCGGCAGCATAGCACCCAATAATCGCCATGGCAACGGTTGCCATAGCAACCAATGATTGCCTTGATAACCATCAGCATAGCAACCAATAATCGCCATGGCAACGGTTGCCATAGCAACCAATAATTGCCATAGCAACCAATAATCGCCATGACAACCGTCAGCATAGCAACCAATAATCGCTACGGCAGCGGTTGCCATAGCAACCAATAATCGCCATCGCAACCATCAGCATAGCAACCAATAATCGCCATGGCAACGGTTTCCATAGCAACCAATGATTGCCATGGCAACCACCAGCTTAGCAACGAATAATCGCCATGGCAACGAATGCCATAGCAATCAATGATCGCCATGACAACCGTCAGCATAGCAACCAATAATCGCCATGGCAACGGTTGCCATAGCAACCAATGATCGCCATGGCTTTGGCAGCATAGCAAGCAATAATTGGCATGGCAATGGTTGCCATAGCAACCAATAATCGGCATGGCAACGGTCTCCATAGCAACCAATAATCGCAATGGCAACGGTTGCCATAGCAACCAATAATCATCACCATGGCAACTGTCAGCATAGCAACCAATAATCGTCATGGCAACGGTTGCCATAGCAACCAATAATTGCCATGGCAATGGTTGCCATAGCAACCAATGATCGCCATGGCAGCATAGCAACTAATAATCGCCATGGCAACCGTTGCCATAGCAACCAATAATCGCCATGGCAACGGTCTCCATGGCAACCATTAATCACCATAGCAACCAATGATCGCCATGGGTACGGCAGCATAGCGCCCAATAATCGCCATGGCAATGGTTGCCATAGCAACCAATGATCGCCTTGACAACCATCAGCATAGCAACCAATACTCGCCATGGCAACGGTTGCCATAGCAACCAATAATTGCCATAGCAACCAATAATCGCCATGGCAACCGTCAGCATAGCAACCAATAATCGCCATGGCAACGTCAGCATAGCAACCAATAATCGACATAGCAACCGTCGCCATAGCAACCAATGGTTGCCATGGTAACATTTGCCATAGCAACCAATAATCGCTATGGCAACGGTCACCATAGCAACCAATGATCGCCGTGACAACCATCGCCATAGCAACCCATAATCGCCATGGCAACCGTCAGCATAGCAACCAATAATCGCCACGGCAGCGGTTGCCATAGCAACCAATAATCGCCATCGCAACCATCAGCATAGCAACCAATAATCCCCATGGAAACTGTCATCACAGCAACCAATCGCCATGGCATCGGTTGCCATGGCAACCGTCAGCATAGCAACCAATAATCGCCACGGCAGCGGTTGCCATAGCAACCAATAATCGCCATCGCAACCATCAGCATAGCAACCAATAATCGCCATGGCAACGGTTTCCATAGCAACCAATGATTGCCATGGCAACCACCAGCTTAGCAACGAATAATCGATCGCCATGACAACCGTCAGCATAGCAACCAATAATCGCCATGGCAACGGTCGCCATAGCAACCAATGATCGCCATGGCTATGGCAGCATAGCAAGCAATAATCGTCATGGCAATGGTTGCCATAGCAACCAATAATCGGCATGGTAACGGTCTCCATAGCAACCAATAATCGCCATGGCAGCATAGCAATTAATAATCGCCATGGCAACCGTTGCCATAGCAACCAATAATCGCCATGGCAACGGTCTCCATAGCAACCATTAATCACCATAGCAACCAATGATCGCCATGGCTACGGCAGCATAGCACCCAATAATCACCATAGCAACCAATGATTGCCTTGATAACCATAGCAACCAATGATTGCCTTGATAACCATCAGCATAGCAACCAATAATCGCCATGGCAACGGTTGCCATAGCAACCAATAATTGCCATAGCAACCAATAATCGCCATGACAACCGTCAGCATAGCAACCAATAATCGCTACGGCAGCGGTTGCCATAGCAACCAATAATCGCCATCGCAACCATCAGCATAGCAACCAATAATCGCCATGGCAACGGTTTCCATAGCAACCAATGATTGCCATGGCAACCACCAGCTTAGCAACGAATAATCGCCATGGCAAGGAATGCCATAGCAATCAATGATCGCCATGACAACCGTCAGCATAGCAACCAATAATCGCCATGGTAACGGTCGCCATAGCAACCAATGATCGCCATGGCTTTGGCAGCATAGCAAGCAATAATTGGCATGGCAACGGTCTCCATAGCAACCAATAATCGCAATGGCAACGGTTGCCATAGCAACCAATAATCATCACCATGGCAACTGTCAGCATAGCAACCAATAATCGTCATGGCAACGGTTGCCATAGCAACCAATAATTGCCATGGCAATGGTTGCCATAGCAACCAATGATCGCCATGGCAGCATAGCAACTAATAATCGCCATGGCAACCGTTGCCATAGCAACCAATAATCGCCATGGCAACGGTCTCCATGGCAACCATTAATCACCATAGCAACCAATGATCGCCATGGGTACGGCAGCATAGCACCCAATAATCGCCATGGCAACGGTTGCCATAGCAACCAATGATCGCCTTGACAACCATCAGCATAGCAACCAATAATCGCCATGGCAACGGTTGCCATAGCAACCAATAATTGCCATAGCAACCAATAATCGCCATGGCAACCGTCAGCATAGCAACCAATAATCGCCATGGCAACGTCAGCATAGCAACCAATAATCGACATAGCAACCGTCGCCATAGCAACCAATGGTTGCCATGGTAACATTTGCCATAGCAACCAATAATCGCTATGGCAACGGTCACCATAGCAACCAATGATCGCCGTGACAACCATCGCCATAGCAACCCATAATCGCCATGGCAACTGTCGCTATGCAAAGCAGTGGTCACCATGGCAACGGTCACCATAGCAACCAATATAATCGCAATAGCAACCAATAATCGCGATGGCAACGGTCGACATAGCAACCAGTAATCGTCATGGCAATGGTCGTTATTAACCAATGGTCGCCTCTTTTATGTAACTATTTTATAAGGATACTGGGGATTGGGTGGCTAGGCTGAAGTGTTTTAACCACTTGAGGACCACAGTCTTTCTACCCCTTAAAGGGGAACTGAAGAGAGAGGTATTTGGAGGCTGCCATGTTTATTTCCTTTTAAGCAATACCAGTTGCCTGGCAGCCCTGCTGATCCTCTGCCTCTAATACTATTAGCCATAGCCCCTGAACAAGCATGCAGCAGATCAGGTGTTTCAGACTTTAAAGTCAAATCTGGCAAGACTAGCTGCATGCTTGTTTCTGGTGTTATTCAGATACTACTGCAGAGAAAAAGATCAGCAGGGCTGCCAGGCAACTGGTATTGATTAAAAGGAAATAAATATGGCAGCCTCCATATACCTCTTACTTCAGTTCCCCTTTAAAGAGGAGCTGTTAGGTATAAGGTCTCAGAGAAAATAAACACATATATCAGTAGCTAAATATAGGCTGTACTTACATTACATATGCATTTCACTGTCCACGTTTGGATTTCACAGAAGTTTTATATAGTATTTGCTGAGAATGATGCTCCTGACAGCTTATGGCAGGTTCCATGTTTGTCTGTCTCCTATGAAGCCAAATGTGTCCTCATGTCCTGCCTGCTTCCTGATCACAGAAAAGCTTGTACTGAATAACACTAGTGTGCAGTGAATATTAATTAGCCATGTGGCTAGGAACAATAGCGGACTCCTGCAGTGTACTCTTCTGGGAGATTTATCAGTGCTGTGCGCTGGACTGAGTTACATGCTATTGTTACTTGACCCTGTAACTTCTCATTAGCAGCCGAGGGGAGAGGCTCAGAATGCTTTGCAGTATGGTATGCGGCTTGCGTCTGCTAGGGAATAACAGCTTTGCTGATAAGCACACATCAAATGTAAGAGAGATTTTTATCTTCACTAATGCCTTTTTGGCTTCCTTCTAAACTGTTTAACACAGGAGAATAGAGGTTTAAATTAGCTTTTGTAGCCTGACAGTTACTCTTTAAGGACCAGAGCCTTTTTTTCCATTCAGACCACTGCAGCTTTCACGGTTTATTGCTCGGTCATACAACCTACCTTAAATCAATTTTCCCTCCTTTTCTTGTCACTAATACAGCTTTCTTTTGGTGCTATTTGATTGCTGCTGTGATTTTTAGTTTTTGTTATATTCATCAAAAAAGACATGAATTTTGTCAAAAAAATGATTTTTTTAACTTTCTGTGCTGACATTTTTCAAATAAAGTAAAATTTCTATATACCGTACATTTTTGTCCAAATTTATTCTGCTAGATGTCTTTGATTAAAAAAAATCCAATAAGTGTATATTTATTGGTTTAGGTAAAAGTTATAGTGTTTACAAACTATGGTGCCAAAAGTGAATTTTCCCATTTTGAAGCATCTCTGACTTTTCTGACCACCTGTCAGGTTTCATGAGGTGCTAAAATTCCAGGATAGTATAAATACCCCCCAAATGACCCCATTTTGGAAAGAAGACATCCCAAAGTATTCATTGAGAGGCATGGTGAGTTCATAGAAGATTTTATTTTTTGTCACAAGTTAGCGGAAAATGACACTTTGAAACAAAAATAAAACAAAAAAAAAGTTTCCATTTCTGCTAACTTGTGACAAAAAAAAAGAAATCTGCCACAGACTCACCACGCCCCTCTCTGAATACCTTGGGGTGTCTACTTTCCAAAACGGGGTCATTTGTGGGGTGTGTTTACTGTCTTGGCATTTTGGGGGGTGCTAAATTGTAAGCACCCCTGTAAAGCCTAAAGGTGCTCATAGGACGTTGGGCCCCTTAGCGCACCTAGGCTGCAAAAAGGGGCACACGTGGTATTGCCGTACTTAGGAGAAGTAGTATAATGTGTTTTGGGGTGTATTTTTACACATACCCATGCTGGGTGGGAGAAATATCTCTGTAAATGAGATTTTTTTTACACACAATTGTCCATTTACAGAGAGATTTCTCCCACCCAGCATGGGCATGTGTAAAAATACACCCCAAAACACATTATACTACTCCTCCTAAAAAGGCGATACCACATGTGTAACACTTTTTTGTAGCCTGGGCGTGCTAAGGGGCCCAACGTCCTATGAGTACCTTTAGGATTTCACAGGTCATTTTGAGGCATTTGGTTTCTAGACTACTCCTCACGCTTTAGGGCCCCTAAAATGCCAGGGCAGTATAGGAACCCCACAAATGACCCCATTTTAGAAAGAAGACACCCCAAGGTATTCTGTTAGGAGTATAGTGAGTTCATAGAAGATTTTATTTTTTGTCACAAGTTAGCGGAAATAGATTTTTACTGTTTTTTTTTTCACAAAGTGTCATTTTCCGCTAACTTGTGACAAAAAAAATAAAATCTTCTATGAGCTCACCATACTCCTAACGGAATACCTTGGGGTGTCTTCCTTCTAAAATGGGGCCACTTGTGGGGTTCCTATACTGCACTGGCATTTTAGGGGCCCTAAAGCGTGAGGTCGAGTCTAGAAACCAAATCCTTCAAAATAACCTGTGAAATCCTAAAGGTACTCATTGGACTTTGGGCCCCTTAGCGCGCCTAGGCTGCAAAAAAATGTCACACGTGGTATCGCCATACTCCGGAGAAGTACAATAATGTGTTTTGTGGTGTATTTTTACATATACCCATGTTGGGTGGGAGAAATATCTCTGTAAATGACAATTTTTTTGATTTTTTTACACACAATTGTCCATTTACAAAGATATTTCTCCCACCCAGCATGGGTATGTGTAAAAATGCACCCCAAAACACATTATACTACTTCTCCTGAGTACGGCGATACCACATGTGTGACACTTTTTTTGCAGCCTTGGTGCGCTAAGCGGCCCAAAGTCCAATGAGTACCTTTAGGATTTCACAGGTCATTTTTAAGCATTTGGTTTCTAGACTACTCCTCACGCTTTAGGGCCCCTAAAATGCCAGGGCAGTATTGGAACCCCACAAGTGACCCCATTTTAGAAAGAAGACACCCCAAGGTATTCCATTAGGAGTATGGTGAGTTCATAGAAGATTTTATTTTTTGTCAAAAGTTAGCGGAAATTGATTTTTATTGTTTTTTTTCACAAAGTGTCATTTTCCACTAACTTGTGACAAAAAATAAAATCTTCTACAAACTCACCATACAACTAACGGAATACCTTGGGGTGTCTTCTTTCTAAAATGGGGTCACTTGTGTGGTTCCTATACTGCCCTGGCATTTTAGGGGCCCTAAACCATGAGGAGTAGTCTAGAAACCAAATGCCTCAGAATGACCTGTGAATAGGACGTTGGGCCCCTTAGCGCACCTAGGCTGCAAAAAAGTGTTACACATGTGGTATCCCCGTACTCAGGAGAAGTAGTATAATGTGTTTTGGGGTGTATTTTTACACATACCCATGCTTTGTGGGAGAAATATCTCTGTAAATGGACAATTGTGTGTAAAAAAATAAAATAATTGTCATTTACAGAGATATTTCTCCCACTGCTAGGGCAGTATAGGAACCCCACAAGTGACCCCATTTTAGAAAGAAGACACCCCAAGGTATTCTGTTAGGAGTATGGTGAGTTCATAGAAGATTTTATTTTTTGTCACAAGTTAGTGGAAATTGATTTTTATTGTTTTTTTTTTACAAAGTCTCATTTTACACTAACTTGTGACAAAAAATAAAATCTTCTATGAACTCATCATACACCTGACAGAATAACTTGGGGTGTCTTCTTTCTAAAATGGGGCAGAGTAGGGCCTGATCTGATGGATAGGAGTGCTAGGGGGGGTGACAGGAGGTGATTGATGGGTGTCTCAAGGTGTGATTAGAGGGGGGAATATATGCAAGCAATGCATTGGCGAGTTGATCAGAGGGGGTCTGGGGGGCTATCTGAGGGTATGGGCGGGTGATTGGTTGCCCGCAAGGGGCAGATTAAGGTCTGATCTGATGGGTAGCAGTGACAGGTAGTGAAAGGGTGTGACGGGGTGGTTGATAGGTGATCAGTAGATGATTACATGGGAGATTATATGCAAGCAATGCCCTGGCGAGTTGATCAGAGGGGGTCTGGGGGGCTATCTGAGGGTGTGTGCGGGTGATTTGGTGCACGCAAAGGGCAGATTGGGGTCTGATCTGATGGGTAGCAGTGACAGGTGGTGACAGGGGGTGATTGATGGGTGAAAAGTGGGTGATTAGAGGGAAGAACAGATGTAAACAATGCACTTTGGTGGTGATCTGACGGTGGGTCTGCGGGTGATCTGATGGTGTGGGGGTGATCAGATGCCCGCAAGAGGCAGGTTAGGGTCTGATCGGATGGGTGGCAGTGAAAGGTTGTGACGGGATGATTGATGGGTGATTGACAGGGGAGAATAGATTATACAGTACACGGGGGGGGGGGGGGGGTCTGGGGTGGATCTGAGGGTGGGGGGGGGTGATCAGGAGCCCCCAGAGGGCAGTTAGGGACCTAATCTATAAAATAGCGCTGACAGATATTGACAGGGAGTGATTGATGGGTAATTAGGGGGTGATTAGAGGGAATAACAGATGTAAATAATGCACTTTGGTGGTGATATGACGGTGGGTCTGCAGGCGATCTGATGGTGTTGGGGTCATCAGATGCCCGCAAGAGGCAGGTTAGGGTCTGATCAGATGGGTGGCAGTGAAAGGTGGTGACGGGGTGACTGACAGGTGATTGACAGGGGAGAATAGATGTATACAGTACACAGTGGGGGGGGGTCTGGGGTGGATCTGAGGGTAAGGGGGGTGATCAGGAGCCCCCAGAGGGCAGTTAGGGACCTAATCTATAAAATAGCGCTGACAGATATTGACAGGGAGTGATTGATGGGTAATTAGGGGGTGATTAGAGGGAAGAACAGATGTAAACAATGCACTTTGGTGGTAATCTGACGGTGGGTCTGCGGGTGATCTGATGGTGTGGGGGTGATCAGATGCCCGCAAGAGGCAGGTTAGGGTCTGATCGGATGGGTGGCAGTGAAAGGTTGTGACGGGATGATTGATGGGTGATTGACAGGGGAGAATAGATGTATACAGTACACGGGGGGGGTGGTCTGGGGTGGATCTGAGGGTGGGGGGGTGATCAGGAGCCCCCAGAGGGCAGTTAGGGACCTAATCTATAAAATAGCGCTGACAGATATTGACAGGGAGTGATTGATGGGTAATTAGGGGGTGATAATAGGGAAGAACAGATGTAAACATTGCACTTTGTTGGTGATATAACGGTGGGTCTGCGGGCGATCTGAGGGTGTGGGCGGGTGTTTGGGTGCCCGCAGGGGGCAGTTTAGGGTCTGATCTGATGGGTGGCAGTGACACGGGGTGATTGATGGGTGATTGACAGGTGATTGACAGGTGACCATTGGGTGATTATAGGGGAGGATAGATGTATACAGTACATGGGGGGGGGTCTGGGGAGGATCTAAGGGGTGCAGGGTTGATCAGGAGCCCCCAGGGGTGGGCGATCAGGGGAAAGGGGGGGGGGGGCAGATCAGTGTGTTTGGGTGCAGCCTGCCCTGGTGGTCCCTCGATCACTGGGACCACCAGGGCAGGAGGCAACCTGTATAATACACTTTGTATACATTACAAAGTGGATTATACACTTTGCATGCGGCGATCGAGCGGTTAACATCCCGACAGCGCTTACGAACAGCCGGCGGGATGTTGTCGCTAGTGGGCAGAGCCTGTTGCCAGGGGCAGCGTGCGTTACCAGTGACGCGATCGCTGCCCCGACACGCCCAAAGGAGCCGCCGAATGGTGTATTGCAGTCCTTTCGGCGTCCACTTTGCCGCCACCCATCGGCTGTGGGCGGTTGGCAAGTGGTTAAAGAGAACCTGAGATTGCCTGAAAGGAAGAAATTATACATACCTTGTGCTTCCTCCAGGCTGATTGGTCCTTCGCTGTCTTCCTGCGCTGCCTGGATCCTACACAATTTGCCCCAGAAAGTCCTCCAGTACACGGCGTACTACGCATGCATGACCGGACTGCGCCTGTGCTAACTGGAGGATTTTCTGTGGCAGATTGCAGAGTATCCAGTCGGCGCAGAAGAATGGCAAGGGACGGATCAGCCTGGAGGGGGCTGGAGAAAGCCCCAGGTATGTATAATTTTTTCCTTTTACGCCATCTCATGTACCGTTTAAGGACCCGTTTCCACTAGTGCCGGCACTTGCTCTGATGCGACAGTGCACCTGACTCCCTCTAGTGCCATGCACTGCTATATGTATTCACATGTATTATGTGATTTTTTTTTTTTCATTTTTTGCTGCCGGCCCTCCAATTTTCTCCTTGCATTTGGAGATAGCCTATTCATTTCAGTTGGCTGCATTTCTTCGTCCAAATTTGCTTGCGGGGAAATGCTTCAACTCACCCATAGTGAAAATGAGTCCATACACAATGATCAGGGAGAGGGAGATAATATGCAGCTGTTTCTCCAAGAAGAATGCACTGTCATCTTAAGGTGGCCACTAACGGTCCAATTTCTAGCGAAAAATCGTTTGAGCGATCAGAAATTCTGATTGGATGAAAAATCGTTCACTACACCATCAACTAACCAATCATTGCTTCCTATCTATCACGACCACCAAGAAAATCCAAATTTTCGTTCGACGAAAATTCATTCGGGCAACATTTTTTTCACTCGTTCATAATCGATTGTGTCCACCAATGGAGATTATTTACAACCAATCCGATCAGAATTTCTGATCGCTCGAACAATTTTTCGCTAGAAATTGGACCGTTAGTGGCCAGCTTTAATGGCATATGGAGCTAGAGGAGCCAGCCAGGTATTCTAAATATGTTTATTGCAAAAAGTACAGACATGGATCACACAAAACTTTGTTATGTGTGCATTGTTAATGCAAATTTACTATACTATGCATTTTTAAAAAGGTAAGTCTGAACGTAAGTCTTTATTGCAGTTTATCTGTTGTTTTTTAACAGGGTGGGCAAAAGTGTCACATGACACAAAGGTCACTTTTTTACATTTAGATAAAAGGGATTTTATGATTTTACTGTATTACCCATAAGATATGTAAAAGTAATTCATGAATTCATGTTTGCATGAACTGATTTTCAATTGTGTCTAAAGAATATATTTGCATTTAGCAATTACAAGGGAAGAAAAAATACCAGGTATAAGCTGGATAAGGTTTGAATACAACTTTTTGCCTTTTTTTTTCTCTGTTTGACGGCTTTATTTTCCTTCCCTCTGAATAGTGAAAATGTTCACTCACAGTTCTATGGGAAAGCTGACCCTGCAAGTTTCAGTATTCACACTACATTTGTTGCCAGCCTCCTTTCTGCAGGGGGTAATATCATCTTCAGTATAGGCAGCCATATGAAACACTTGCTGGTGGGGTTGCAACATGGTAAAGCAGGGCACGTACAATTATCTCTAATGACATATGACAGTAGTTTTTATGTTGTGGCTGATAAGTGTGCGTGGGTGGGCATTTTAGGGGCCCAAAACCGTGAGGAGTAGTCTGGAAACCAAATGCCTCAAAATGATTGTTCAGGGGTATAAGCATCTGCAAATTTTGATGACAGGTGGTCTATGAGGGGCCGAATTTTGTGGAACCGGTCATAAGCAGGGTGGCCTCTTAGATGACAGGTTGTACTGGCACTGAAGTGATGCTTGTACCATGACTGGTTTGGTAGTGGGTCAGTAATAGTCTGGGGAGGCATATCCATGGATGGACAAACAAACCTCTACCCACTACGGCACCTTGACTGCCATTAGTTATCGGTATAAAAGCCTTGGTCCCAATGTCAGACCCTACACTAGTGCAGTGGGTCCTGGATTCTTCCTGGTGAACGACAATGCCTGGCCTCATAGTGAGAATGTGCGGGCAGGTACTGAAGGATGAAAGAGCTGACATTATCAGGTATTCCTACCAAACACAAACCACTGCATGCAAATTTGAATTGCTGTAGTGAAACTTAATATTTTTTCACTTTGATGATCAGAGTATCTTTGGATACTTTGTAGGTTGGAAATTTTAATTTCAATCAAACGGTGTGGCATTCTTTTGTTCCAAATACAGCTCCTAGTCCATGTAAGTATAGAAATTCAGCTTGATTTTCTTTCACATTGAGAGCTGATGTGTTTTCAAAGTGTTCCTTTAATTTTTTTGAGCATTTCATGTATCACAATGATACTTTACCTCACATATGAAAATATCTCCAAACTAGCTCACCAAAAAAATGAGCATTATGATTTTTTTCCCAGTTTGCCATTAAAATGCATCTTTTTTACAGCATCCTCATCCTGGTTCACACATCCAAGTTTGATTGGATGATTTTACCACCTCCATGTAGTGTTAGAGCGTACCAACACAATCTGTTCACGGTATTCACAATCTGTTGGAAGAAGCAACAGCCTAGTAAATCACTTTTCATGGTATGGTATGGGTAATTCCAGACAGTTTATTTAACGTGGATATGCAAACTTGACGTGATTATTTATCACAGTTTTTTTTAGTTTTGCTTCTAAGGGTCTATTTCTACTCAGTTTTTCTGCATCTAGATTTCTGGATGTGGCTATAGCACCTGTTTCCATTACCTGTGGATTCTGGATGCAGAAAAACTGACTCCAGTAAAAGCCTATGGGCCTGTTTCCTGTACACGCAGATTCGATGCAGAACGGACGCAGAAAAACTGACTCCAATGGATGCCTATGGAAAAATCTACATCCGAAAAATCGCGTTTTAGTGGAAACAGGCCCATAGGTATTCATTGGAGTCAGTTTTTCTGCGTCCATTCTGCATCCAATCTGCATGTAGTGGAAACAGGAAGTTTGTAAAGGTGATTTGCAGATTTCTGCATCATGCATTGTTTTTCATTCAATGAACACATTAGTGGAAACAGGCCCATAGACATTCATTGGAGTCAGTTTTTCTGCATTC
Organism: Hyperolius riggenbachi; assembly: GCF_040937935.1. Classification (NCBI taxonomy): domain Eukaryota; kingdom Metazoa; phylum Chordata; class Amphibia; order Anura; family Hyperoliidae; genus Hyperolius; species Hyperolius riggenbachi. The sequence continues at coordinate 121,835,392 of NC_090654.1, forward strand.
AGAATCTGATGCAAAAATCTGCAACATGTCATCCATAATTTTTTTGCATCAGAAAAATTGCGTTTATCGGAAACAAGCCCATAGGCATTCATTGGAGTCAGTTTTTCTGCGTCCATTCTGCATCCAATCTGCATTTAGTGGAAACAGACCCATAGGCATTCATTGGAGTCAGTTTTTTCTGCATCCAGAATCTGCGTGTAATGGAAACAGGCCCTAAGTTTTGCACAGTGTTCAGGAAAATCAAGAGTTTTTTTTATTCCTGTACTCTGTTAGCATAGCAACTAGTTGCTACACATTCAGTGTCACACTTCTTATTCATATGCACTGGTGCGTTAAAACAAAAGATTTAATTACTTCCTTGTCATGTTGTGGCAGCAGAACATAACAGAAACACATCTTGCTCTCACTACAACCAATTCATCCACTGCTAAGGATAAACTATGTAACTATACAGTGCGTATGTGTGTGTGTATATATATATATATATAGATAGATAGATAGATAGATAGATAGATAGATAGATAGATAGATAGATAGATAGATATACACACCTCCTTATCCCTCTCACTTCAGTTGTCCTTTAAGGATGAATATATATATATATATATATATATATATATATATATATATTCATCCTTAAAGGACAACTGAAGTGAGAGGGATAACGAGGCTGCCATATTTATTTCCATCTAAGCAGTGCCAGTTGCCAGGCCCTCCTGCTGATCCTCTGTCCCAATACTATTAGCCATAGCCCCTGAACAAGCATACAGCAGATCAGGTGTTTCTGACATTAATGTCCGATCTGACGAGACTAGCTGCATGCTTGTTTCTGGTGTTATTCAGATACTACTGCAGAGAAATAGACCAGCAGGGCTGCCAGGCAACTGGTATTGATTAAAAGGAAATAAATATGGCAGCCTCCGTATACCTCTTACTTCAGTTCCCCTTTAAATGGGAATCAGATATTGATCATCCTTTATTTATTAACAGATGGCCCATTGTTGCACTGCTTTAAAGGGACACTGTAGGGGGGTCAAAGGAAAATGAGTTGAAGTTACCTGGGGCTTCTAATGGTCCCCCACAGACATCCTTTATTTATTAACAGATGGCCCATTGTTGCACTGCTTTAAAGGGACACTGTAGGGGGGTCAAAGGAAAATGAGTTGAAGTTACCTGGGGCTTCTAATGGTCCCCCACAGACATCCTGTGCCCGTGCAGCCACTCCCCAATGCTCCGGCCCCGCCTCTGGTTCACTTCTGGAATTTCAGACTTTAAAGTCTGAAAACCACTGCACCTGCTCTGCCGTGTCCTCACTCCCGCTGATGGCACCAGGAGCATACTGCACAGGCCCAGTATGGTCTGTGCCTGCGCCGTGCGCTCCTGGTGACATTAGGGGAAGCAAGGACACGGCAACGCAGGCGCAGTGGTTTTCAGACTTTAAAGTCTGAAATTCCAGAAGTGAACCGGAGGCGGGGCCGGAGCATCGGTGAGTTGCTGTGTGGGCGCAGGATGCCTGTGGGGGACCATTAGAAGCCCCGGTTAAGTTCAACTAATTTTCCCCCGACCCCTCTACAGTGTCCCTTTAACAAAAAAATCTATGTGCCACTCTAGTTTGGAGGCATACAATAAATTGCTGCATCGTTCATATTTCACCCCGATAGGCTTCACAAGATTAATGACACAAAATTCTCTAGCTGACATATGGCATGTGGTGTCTGTGGAACTATATGGCATCTATTGTGGACTTGTCCTAAGGCCCAAGCGTTTTGGCGTACCACATGGAACAACGTTTGTGCGGTTGCATCCCTTATCCCGTGTGTTCTCTTACTGGGCAATAAGCCTCATAAAGCTGGATAGTGTAATGTAATGACATAGGAGACCTGGGTTCAAATCTAGGCTCTACCTATTCAGCAAGCCAGTAGCTATTCAGCAAGGAGTCCTTGGGCTAGCTCCACTGCAGAAGGTGGTACTGGAATATGTGTTGGCGATTGCACGTATAGAGTGCACTGAAACCTAGCAGCTAAATTTCGGACCTGAGGAACACCTCTAATCAGAGGCCTGTATAAAATCTGCCATGTTGACCATAAACACTGGTTTATTCGACAGTCAGGGATCCCGGAATATGCTACAGACCGGGACCTCTTAACTACCATGTGATAACTAGAGGGAGATACAGGTGAGCCCTGGAACTCTCACCACCAGGGGAATCACCCACACTGCCTCTAAACTGAATGCTTACTGCAAAACACAAAAAACAAATGCACACTCCCAGTTAGCACATTCCTGCCTTTATCTGATCAGCAGGCAGCTTGTCAGCCAATCAGGTGTAATGGTATACACCCTTTGTCTTCCGTATCAAATCTAGCAGGATTTGCATAAATTTAGCAGCATTCAGGTAGGAGGCTTCGGTTTTACATAATTGTAGATTATGGCACTAGCAGGGACGCCCCATGCAGGCACTGCTCCCACAAGGGTCCTCTACTTAACCACTCACCTATCCACCACATCCTGGAAGCTGCACAAACTCTGGGTAGAACTTACCGGTAGCGGTATTTCTACGAATCCTCCAGGATGGCTGCATAACATGAGAGATAGCCTAGCTCCTCCCCCAAAGGAAACACACCCGATACAAATTTTTGCATAAGAAGCCCCTGCCTACCCACACACCTCAGTTAACGCAAGGTATACACCTCCCGAACAACCGCTACCTAATTCCCCTAAATCAGGCCAAAACAGACCATCATCGGGTGGGAACTAAGGTAGCCATCCTGGAGGATTCGTAGAAATACCGCTACTGGTAAGTTCTACCCAGAGTTCTCTCCTCATCCTCCAGGATGGCTGCATAACATGAGAGACCAGCGAGAAATAAATTACCTTAGGGAGGGATGATGTTCTGAAGAACCTTTCTACCAAATGACAAATCTTGGCTGGATAGTAGGTCCACTCTGTAATGCTTGACAAATGTGTGCTTGTCTTTCCATATTGCCGCTTTACAAATTTGCTCTAGTGATGCACCAGACCTTTCAGCCCACGAGGTCGAAATTGACCTAACCGAATGGGCCCTGATGCCTTTAGGAACACTCTGTCCTTCCTGCACATAGGCTGAAGCTATTACCTCTCTGAGCCATCTGGCAATCGTGTCTTTGGATACTCCTAAACCTTTTCTTGTGTTTGAAAAAGAAACAAACAGATGATTTGATCTCCTAAAAGATCTTGTAGTGTCAAGATATTGTATTACCGCCCTCCTGACATCTAAACTGTGCCATTCTGCTTCCCTATCATTTTTTGGTAGATCACAAAAAGACGGTATAATAATCTCTTGAGACCTATGATAGCCTGAACTAACCTTAGGTAAGTATGTTGGATCCGTTCTGAATACGATCCTATCTGGAAATATCTGCATATACGGATCTTTTATTGATAGATTTTGAATGTCACCAACTCTCCTAGCTGATGTGATAGAAACTAAAAATATAGTTTTTAACGTCAGAGCCTTTAGAGAAGCCTTATTTAGGGGTTCATAAGGATCTCTTGCTAAAGACTTTAAGATCAAATTTAGATCCCAGGGGGGAACAACTTTTGTCGGTATCGGTCTAGCTCTAGATACCGCCTTTAAAAAATCAATGATTGCCGAATCCCTGGCTAATTTAATATTCAAAAATGAGGAAAGGGCCGAAACCTGAACCCTTAGTGTACTAGGTGATAGACCCAGGGGCGGCGCCAGGGGGGTGCTTGGGGGTGCTCGAGCACCCCCTAGAATTGTCCAAGCACCCCCAAAGCACCCCCTGGAGTGAACTGACTTCAGGCGTCTAAAAGACGCCAAGTCAGTTCACACAGCGGCAGCACGGAGCAGCAGGCAGGGCTACGGTAAGATGGCCGCCCGGAGCCCTGTTCTGCAGACTTCGAGTCTGCAGTGCATGGCTTCGGGCGGCCATTTTCCCGTAGCCCTGCTCTGATGCAGGCAGGAAGTCTCGTCGTGACGTCGGGAAGGAAGAGGATCGTGGGCGCGCGGGCGCTGCGCGCCACAATGAGGTCGGGACTCGGGACAGGAGGTCGGGAAAGAAGGTCTTCTGGCTGTAGGTGAGTAAATGGGTTTTTCTTTTCTTTTTCAGGTGATGCTGATTGTGCATATTGGGGTCATATCTGCTACGGATTGTGCATATTGGGGTCATATCTGCTACGGATTGTGCATATTGGGGTCATATCTGCTACGGATTGTGCATATTGGGGTCATATCTGCTACGGATTGTGCATATTGGGGTCATATCTGCTACGGATTGTGCATATTGGGGTCATATCTGCTACGGATTGTGCATATTGGGGTCATATCTGCTACGGATTGTGCATATTGGGGTCATATCTGCTACGGATTGTGCATATTGGGGTCATTTCTGCTGCCGATTGTGCATATTGGGGTCATTTCTGCTACCGATTGTGCATATTGGGGTCATTTCTGCTACCGATTGTGCATATTGGGGTCATTTCTGCTACCGATTGTGCATATTGGGGCCATATCTGCTACCGATTGTGCATATTGGAGTCATATCTGCTACCGATTGTGCATATTGGGGTCATATCTGCTACCGATTGTGCATATTGGGGTCATATCTGCTACCGATTGTGCATATTGGGGTCATATCTGCTACCGATTGTGCATATTGGGGCCATATCTGCTACCGATTGTGCATATTGGGGTCATATCTGCTACCGATTGTGCATATTGGGGTCATATCTGCTACCGATTGTGCATATTGGGGTCATATCTGCTACCGATTGTGCATATTGGGGTCATTTCTGCTACGGATTGTGCATATTGGGGCCATATCTGCTACCGATTGTGCATATTGGGGCCATATCTGCCACCGATTGTGCATATTGGGGCCATATCTGCCACCAATTGTGCATATTGGGGCCATATCTGCCACCGATTGTGCATATTGGGGCCATATCTGCCACCGATTGTGCATATTGGGGCCATATCTGCCACCGATTGTGCATATTGGGGCCATATCTGCCACCGATTGTGCATATTGGGGCCATATCTGCCACCGATTGTGCATATTGGGACCATATCTGCCACCGATTGTGCATATTGGGACCATATCTGCCACCGATTGTGCATATTGGGACCATATCTGCCACCGATTGTGCATATTGGGACCATATCTGCCACCGATTGTGCATATTGGGGCCATATCTGCCACCGATTGTGCATATTGGGACCATATCTGCCACCGATTGTGCATATTGGGGCCATATCTGCTACCGATTGTGCATATTGGGGCCATATCTGCTACCGATTGTGCATATTGGGGCCATATCTGCTACCGATTGTGCATATTGGGGTCATATCTGCTACCGATTGTGCATATTGGGGCCATATCTGCTACCGATTGTGCATATTGGGGCCATATCTGCTACCGATTGTGCATATTGGGGCCATATCTGCTACCGATTGTGCATATTGGGGCCATATCTGCTACCGATTGTGCATATTGGGGCCATATCTGCTACCGATTGTGCATATTGGGGCCATTGGACGTGTTTTTTGTTAAAATCTGCTCACATTACGTGTATTTTCTTGAGAAAACCTGCACAATTATGTGAATTTTCTGGGAAAAGGGTCACCAAAACTTGGGCCCTCTGTCTTTGCGTTGCACTTTTAAAGGGAACCCGAGGTGAGAATAATATTGAGGCTGCCATATTTATCTCCCTTTAAGCAATACCAGTTGCCTGGCTGCCGTGCTGGTCCTCTGCCTCTTATTCTTTCAACCATAGACCCTGAACAAGCATGCAGCAGGTCAGGGGTTTCTGACAATATTGTCAGAACTGACAAGATTAGCTACATGGCTTGTTTCTGGTGTAATTCAGTGCACTACTACAGCCAAATAGATCAGCAGGGCTGCCAGGCAACTAGTATTGTTTAAAAGGAAATAAATATGGCAGCCACCATATCACTCTCACCCTGGGTTTACTTTAAATTACAGTTAGCCCCGCCCTCATCCGGTCATGACCACGCCCATTTTTTCACCGCGGCGCGCGAATAGCCACACCCATTTTTGGCCTTTTTGCCGGTCCAGCACCTGCATAGCACCCCCTAAAAAAATTCCTGGAGCCGCCACTGGATAGACCTAATTCTATTCCATCCTGTAAGAATTCCAGAATTGTAGCAATATCGTTCCCTACAAAATTCTTTCTCATTTTCCAGGAACAATAAACTTTCCAGAATTTACAATAAATCTTTCTCGTAGTAATCTTTCTACATGAAACCATCGTGGATATCACTCTGTTCGAAAGACCCCTTTTCTTTAACGCCCTCCATTCAAGAGCCAGGCCGCCAGGGAAAATTTCTCTGGACTCTGGTGGAATTTCCCCTGTTGTATTAATAAATCCTTCCTGTGAGGTAGAAACCAAGGGCCTTGTGATGCCAGGATACACAAATCTGGGAACCATATCCTTCGTGGCCAGAAGGGCGCTATGAATATGACCCTGGCCTTCTCTTTTTTTATTTTCCAAATTGAACGAGAAATCAGTGAAAACGGGGGAAAAGCATAAAGGAGAGTCTTGGGCCACGGTAAGGCTAGAGCATCCAGCCTTTCTATGGGGCACGCTGGATCCAGGGAAAAGAAAACCTCTGTCTTTGCATTGTTGGGGGACGCAAAGAGGTCCACACTCGGGCTGCCCCACATCTGTGCTATTTGCTGGAATACCTCCGAGTTTAATGCCCATTCTGTCTCCAGCAATCTGGGTCGGCTCAATTGGTCTGCCAAAAAATTTAGAGAGCCCCTTATATGCACTGAAGTCAGTGATTTTAGATTGCGCTCTGCCCCTGCTGCAATATCCAAGGCCAGATCTCTGAGACTCTTTACCCTGGTTCCTCCTTGTTTTCGAATGTAAGAGACAGTCACCATGTTGTCTGAGAGAATTACAACATGTGCCCCTTTTATGTGGGGAGCCAATTGGGATAAGGCCAGCTTTACCGCCATGAGCTCCCTGAAATTCGATGATTCCCTGCACATGCCTTGATCCCAGACTCCTTGAGCGTGCCATAGATCTGAGTGCGCTCCCCATCCCCACAGACTGGCATCTGTGAATATTCTGATGGTAGAAGGAGGGTGCCACATCCTGCCCTGATTTAAATTGTTTTGATCCTCCCACCACAACAGGGAGTCCTTGACTACCTGCGATAAGGTGAACCTTTTGTCGAGATGCACTGTCCCCTGCTTCCAATGTTGAAGGAACCCTTCCTGTAATGTTCTCATATGTGCTTGTGCCCATACCACTCCCGGGATGGTTGAGGTCATAAGGTCCAACAAGGAGGCCGCTTCTCTTAACGATACCGTTTTTTATTCTGAAAGAATATGCCCTCTGTCTTAACTTTTCCTGTTTTTCTGTTGGCAGAAAAGTCATTTCCTGAACCGAATCTACCCAAAATCCCAGATACAGCACTGTCTGACTGGGATTCAGCATTGACTTTTCTACATTTAGTAGCCATCCCAGGTTTGACAATACCTGACACGTTAGATGTAAATCGGCCAACAATTTTTCCCTTGAGTCTGCCTGGATCAACAGGTCGTCCAGGTATGGAATGATTCGGATCTGCAGACGGTGTAACTGTGCCATCACCTCTGCTATGATCTTTGTAAAAATTCGCGGTGCAGTTGCTATCCCAAAAGGGAGTGCCCGATATTGAAAATGGTATATTTTGTCTCCCAGGGTTACTGCAAATCTCAAGTAACTCTGATGAGCTGGATTGATGGGCACATGAAGGTAAGCATCTCTTAGGTCGAGAGTTACCATAAACGTGTCCTTCGGAATCAAGGATTGAATGGTAAATATACTCTCCATTCTGAATTTCTTCACTTGAATGAACGGGTTTAGTTTCTTTAAATTTAAAATCATGCAATATTTCCCCGAGGGTTTTTTGATTAGAAATACCCTGGAGTAGTAACCCTGGTACAACTGCTCCTCTGGCACATTGCAAATCACATTTTGCTTTAATAAGGCGAGAACTGATTCTTTCAGAGCCATGGCTTTCTCTGGCTCTTTTGGGGGTCCTGTAAGAACAAAGTTTTTGGGAGGGGGGGAGGCAAATATTATCTTGTAACCTGTTTTTAGAAGATCTAATATGAACAGGTTTTGGGTAATGAGACTCCACTGATTGACAAAGTGAAGTAACCTTCCCCCCACCTGTACCTCGTCATTTTTGTTGTCTTGCCCCAGAGAGAGGGGGCTTATTGAACATGAAAGAGGTTTTACCCTTTTCACCTGTATAGACCCATCTCTTCTTTTGGGGTTGTGGTCTTTGATTTTTGTTAAAGAAAGGTTTTTTCCCCCGAAAGGATCTTCGTGGAAGTGACTTGACCTTTTTATTAGGGAATTTTTTACCCTTCCCCGAGGATCTCTCCAAAATACTGTCTAGATCCTTGCCGAATAAAAGGTCTCCCTCAAATCTCATGGCACAAAGCTTTTGTTTTGAGCTTACATCCCCTTCCCAAGTGTTTAGCCATACTGCTCTTCTGGCTGTATTTATGAGGGCAGAAACTCTGGCAGTAGATCTTAAGAATTCCGTTGCCGCATCCGCTAGGAAAGCGACAGAGCGGGCTAAAACCGGGAAGGACTCCAGGATCTCCGCCTGTGGCGTACCTGCTATTAAATGGTCTCTCAATCCTGCCAACCACTTAATCAAATTTCTTGCAATGCAAATGGATGCCATTGCCGGCTTAAACGCAAAAGTAATGGCCTCCCAGGCCCTTTTGAGCATAGTCTCAGCCTTACGGTCCATGGGGTCTTTCAGGGCACCCGTATCCTCAAAGGATAAATCCGTATCCTTTGAATATTGTGACAGCGCCGCGTCCAACCTGGGACACTTTGCCCATAATGCTATATCCTCCTCCTTGAAAGGAAATCGATTTTGGTATGTATAATCTCTTTTCCGGATCAACCCACTGGTCCGTAACTATCTTTTTAATTGCTGGGTGAATAGGGAAAGTTTTCCCCTCAATGCCCTGTAATCCCATATAAATATCGTCCTGTGCAGAGTAGATCGCGACCTGGTCAGGAATTTGCTCCGCATCATAGACTGCTCTCAAAAGCTCTGACGTTTCCTCTGCACTAAATAAGTACTTTGCTGACTTCATATCCTTTGCAATGGAATCTGATCCCGAATCTGCTTTGGATTCAATCTCTTCAACAGAGTCTTCCGCTGAAGTAGAGATAGCATAACCCTGAACCCCGACAGGCCTGCCCTGCGGCCGAGACTCCTGACTCGAAGCGGGTACAGGAAACTCCACTGATGCCGACATAGATGGCAGTTGAGGTGGAACTGGGTTTGTCATCATTACAGAGAGCAAGGCCTGAAAAGTTGAAGTAAATTCTTTCTGCATTGATTCCATGAAATTTAACATCACTATCGATGGATCAGGCTTATCTTTTGTAATACAATTTTGGCATACTGATTTCGACCAGGAGGCTGAAAGTTTTGCATCACACTTAGAGCATCTCCTGGACTTTTCTCTATGTTTTGTAGCTGGCTGCACAGGCAAAGCCTAGAAGATGAAAAGACAAAAACAAACAAATACCTTTTTAGACTCCAGCCAGCCCATGCCAATTGCATACACCAATATTTTTCTTTCTGTCTCCAGCCACTAGAAACCACTAGGAAGCCATGGCTGGATCCATAGACGCGTGTCAGTAGGTAACACCTGGTGTAATAACACACAGCCCCCTTCAGGCTAACATTACACCAGTGCCCACTCTCTACTGACTGCGAGACCACCGCCGACAAACAGCCTACCTTCTCTGCTGTGTCACTGGAGGTTTTGCGGCCTTCCACGGAGGAGCCTTCTGCCTGCTCCATACTCCCCCGTACAGTCCTGTGGCTGGACTCGAATGGCGCTGAGCCGCCGCCGCCTTCCCACTTAAAAAGCGGAAGTTACATGGCCCCGGTGACCCGACCCGGAAGTACTTTGTTTCCTACTTCCGGGTTCGCCTGCCTGAAACGCAGACCACTCCTCTGCCACTACCTCCCCGAAACGAGCGGAAAAACACCGCTCCCACGGATCCTGACCAGCCCCCTCAATCACAAAAGAAGGTGCTGGCGCATGCGACCGACAGCATGCCTCCGCTTGTCGCCAGCGCAAGAAACGCTAGCTCACACGCAGGCATCCAGGAATCCAGGCAGAGAGGAGTCTATGGACGTTCGTATCCGGATGTTTCCAGGGTGGGAAACACAGCAAAAACTGAGGTGTGTGGGTAGGCAGGGGCTTCTTATGCAAAAGTTTGTATCGGGTGTGTTTCCTTTGGGGGAGGAGCTAGGCTATCTCTCATGTTATGCAGCCATCCTGGAGGATGAGGAGAGAAAAAGACATTTAAAACCACAAACACTGGTTCACACAACAGTCAGAGTTCCCAGAATCTGCCACAGACCAGGACCCCTAAACCACCATGTGATACCTAGGCTAGAGGGAGATACAAGTGAGCCCTGGAACTCTCACCACCAGGAGATTGTTCCCTTGACCACCCCAGAATGACATTGCCATCAGCATAAAGAAGCCTTCCTGCTTTTCTCTGGGGTTGTAGTGTTGTGCAAAGCAGTGGGAGTCTTGACATGCCTTTTTACATGTATTCTAAGGCTGTACAAGCTCAAAAAAATCCTAAAAACTAACCTGAATTTTTCCCCCATTGTCTTTAAAGATGTTTGAATTTGGTTGTTCGATTGACCTGAAAATCTTGGTTTCTTTGTTGAATGCTTGTCAAATCGAACAATGAGGTATTCGACAAACACTACCTGTCACCTATTGCCTGCCTAACTATCACTACTTGCTTGCCACAACAAATATCACTACTTGCCTGCCACAATCACTATCTGACTCACACAAAAATATAACCACCACTACCAGCCTGCCACTAAAATCTAGCAATCACTACTACCCGACATAAGTGTCCAGCTATTGTTACCGATTTGTACATAAAACAAGCAAAAAAAGACAAAGCAACTTGCTGAGGCTGCATTCCAGGTGCCAACACCATTTTATACTTTATATAAAGCAGGTTTTGAGTAATACATTTTTATTGAAAAATATATTATTCTAATAGTGCAAAAGATATGTTCAAAAGTACATTCTATTCCAAAGTCATTCCATAGCAACAGTTGGTATAATACCACAGAGATAATAAAACATAGAGGTAAATAAGTGATGACTGTTATCCAACATTAAAGGACACCTAAGGTGAGAGAAATATGGACGCTGCCATTGTTATATCCTTTTAAGCAATACCAGTTGCCTTGCTATCCTGCAGATCATTTGTTTTTAATACTTTTAACCAAAGACCCTTAACAAGCATGCAGCAGATCAGGTGTTTCTGACATTTTTGTCACATTAAGGCCCCGTTCACACTGCACGTGTTTCCAGCCGCGTTTTGGAAACGCGTGCAGGTGGGCGACGCGCACGACATCAGACAGTGCATAGAGTGCACTGTCTGATGTTCACACTGCATGCGTTCCGGACCTGTGCGGTCCAGGAACGCATGCTGCACGCATTTTTTGCCAAAACGCGTGGCTGTCCCATTCACTTTTCAGTGATGGGATCAGCCACGCAACGCACACAAACGCGGATGGCGTGCGTTCGCATGCGTTGCGTTCCGCACGCATGGCCATCCGCGTTTGTGATGTGAACGGGGCCTTAACAAGATTAGCTGCATGCTTGTTTCTGGTTGTTAATTCGCCAATAACTTTATCACTACTCATCACATATAGATGATCTATATCTTGTTTTTTTTTGCCACAAATTAAGCTTTTTTTGTGGGCGATACTTGCTTTCAGTAATTACTTTATTTTCTATGCATTTTATAGACAAATACGAAAAAAAGACACTATTTCTCCAATTTCATTACCTATAGTTTTAAAATAAGCAATGCTACTATAAATAAAATCCACTCATTTTATTTGCCCATTAGTCCCGGCTATCACAACATTTAAAGGGACCCTAAGCAGTGCCCAAATTTAAAAGATTGCACTTACCTGGGGCTTCCTCCAGCCCACCACAGGCCACGAGGTCCCCCGGCATCCCCCTGGCTCCTCTCCGTGCGCCTCCGCTAGCGGCCGTTACCGGCGACGCCCAGGCCGGCTCTTCCTGAATCCTTACGCTATTCATCATTACGGCAGCCTCTACACATCATCACGGCGGTTGGCGTGACAGGTCTGCATATGCGCGGTTTTCCAGGATCCAGGAAGAGCCGGCCCGGAGGCGCACGGAGAGGAGCCAGGAGGATGATGGGGGACCTCGTGGCCTGCGGTGGGGTGGAGGAAGCCCCAGGTAAGTGCAATCTTTTAAATTTGGGCACTGCTCAGGGTCCCTTTAAATTATGTTCCTAGTGCAATGTATGGCGCCAATATAGTATTTGTTTTTGTTGTGTCCCGTCATTTGTAAGCCCTCGTGTACTAAAATAACAATAATATACCCTCATGACATACATATAAAATAAAAGCTTAGTGCCTAAGGCAGCTATTTATGGATTTTTTTTTACTTTTTTACTTTTTTTTTTTTTTTTTTTTACACTTATTTGCTTGGTAACTGGGGTTGGGGTTTGGAAGAGATTAACCACTTTGTCCTCCTTGACGTATAAAAACGTCAAGGAGGACAGGCGTGCTCACGTGCGCTCCTGCGGCCGATCGTGCGCGTGCACGAGCACTCCTGGCCGCGGAGTCGGTAGCCACGGAATCAATGTATCAGGCTATGGAGCCCGATCACTGATTCCTCTCCCCCGCTGAAAAAGCGACAGCTTCTCTCGGAAGCTTCGCTTTTTCTGAAGCTATGTCCCTCTAAGCGTACATTGTACGCTTAGAGTGACGTCATGTAAACAAACTCATGATTGTGGCCAAAAAGTAAAACTACAAGTAAAAGTAAAAAAAATTACAATACACAAATATTTCCCCAAATAAAACACTTTTATATCCCACCCTCCCAAAAATGCCCACATAAAATGTTTAATAAGAAAAAAAAAAACATTACTATAAAAAAAAAACAACACATAAATATTTACCTAAGGGTCTAAACTTTTTAAATATCTATGTAAAGATGAAATATTTCTCTCTATTTTTTTTTTTATAAGCTTGTAAATAGTGATGAATGCAAAACGGAAAAAATGCTCTTTTATTTCCAAATGAAATATTGTCGCGATACATTGTGATAGGGACATAATTTAAACGGTGAAATAACCGTGACAAATGGGCAATTGCAATACGTGGGTTTTAATTATGGAGGCATGTATTATTTTAAAACTATAATGGCTGAAAACTGACAAATAATGAATTTTTTCATTTTTTGTCTTATTCTTACTGTTAAAATGCATTTACAGTAAGGTAGCTCTTAGCAAAATGTACCCCCCAAAGAAAGCCTAATTGGTGGCGGTAAAAACAAGATATAGATCAGTTCATTGTGATAAGTAGTGATAAAGTTATAGGCTAATGAATGGGAGGTGAACATTGCTCGGATGCATAAAGTGAAAATGACTGAGAGCTTAAAGGGGAACTTCAGCCTAAACAAACATACTGTCATTAAGTTACATTAGTTATGTTAATTAGAATAGATAGGTAATATAATCTCTTACCCACCCCGTTTTAAAAGAACAGGCAAATGTTTGTGATTCATGGGAGCTGCCATCTTTGTCATGGGGGCAGCCATCTTTTTGGTTGAAAGGAGGTGACAGGGAGCAGGAGACACAGTTCCAACTGTCCTGTGTCCTGATCACCCCTCCCAGCTGCACACGCTAGGCTTCAAATGTCAAATTCAAAATGTAAAGAAAAAAAAAATTGCACCAAAACAGCAGAACGAGAACAACATCAGAAATCCCATCATGCTTTGCACAGCATTAGGGGAAAAATGCCCGGGCAGTTTTTTTCTGTGCAGCTAAAAATGAGGCTTGTATAAGAGAAAAAAAGTTCTGATGCTGTGAAACAGTTAAGGAAACACCAGGCCTTTTTAGTGCTGCTGAGTCGATTTTTAGTCTGGAGGTTCACTTTAAGTGGTTAATTATTTTAGTTTTTTAATTAAAAATTTATGGCGTGTGTAATTTAACTTTTTTGCCACTAGGAAGTGTTTCTTTTTCTTTCTCTTTTTTTTTTTTTTTTTTACTTTCATTCATGTTATTTTGTTATGAATGGACATGGCCCCTGATTGGGGTCATGTCCATTCATTACAGGCACTGCGATTGGTTCAGGGAAGCCTTGCTTCCTTTTCCCAACCGCCGACACGGATATACCGCCGAGTCCAAGCGGCGGCCGGCACTTAAACACTGGACATGGATACATGTCCAGATAGACTTAAGTGGTTAATACATGTCCAGATAGGCTGAAGCGGTTAAAGGAAATCTGTAGTGAAAAAAGTCAGATACTTACCTATGGAGAGGGGAGGCCCTGGCTTTCACTGTCCCCTCTTGGTGTTCTCGTTCCCCTGCTGTTCCCTGGTGAAGTTACACTGCCTCCAGGAGCCCTCACAATGGCAAGCGCAGGATCCAAGTGCAGTACACAGTCCCTCCCGAGGACGCAAGCGTATACAAGAGCCGCACATCTTCGGGAGCACTTGGGGAGACAAGAGGTGTATTCAATGAGTTGGTCAAATAGCTGTAATGGAGGGTGACAGCACTGGGACAAGGGGACAGGGAAGGCTCAATAGGATCCAAAGTTTTCCCTCTCCATAGGAAAGTATCTGATTTTTTTTCTCACTTTAGTTTTACTTTAAGCAAAAGGTTATACAGTAGTTAGTGACAGGTAACTTGTCCTGTATGACCACTTCTTTTGACTAAAACAGGTTTTAAAAAAATGTATTATGTATGTGTTCCTTGACTACAAGTTTGTAAACTCTCCTTTGCTACAAACAAAACTGGTGACTGATTTGGTTCAGCATGAACAAGGACTATGGAGTTGATACATTAACATTGGAAAGTAATGGAGAACATAACTGATACAAATGGCATGCACTGGTTTTTTTTTTTTTTAAAGTGGATGCTACTAGGTGGCAAATGTTTGCAATCCCTGCCTGGGTCATAGCGGAATGCAGCAGGTTTGGTGAAGTGGACGTGCTACCTGTGAAGGAGGAAGTATTGGGAGGATGGCGCAGTGTGGTAAGCCGCCGCAATAGGCGGACATACAGGTAAGTTAACTCTCTCTGCTGTGGCCCCCTCCTGGGACACGAGCAGGTATAGTTCCACTTCTTGAAATCTGTATTCATTCATCTCTTACTAGTAATAGACGCTTAAAAATCTGTAGTATTCTCCAAATTTGTCAGCCCCATTGTATCGCCTTGCTATGGTAACAAATAATAGTTTATTACTTGTTACCATAACTAGGCGATAAAATAGGATTGACAAATTGTTTAAACAATTCAGGAAACATTGTTTGAAAAACTTTGTAGCATAACTTTCCGTTAAACTGGACGCATCATCAACGATCTTTAAGTAAAGAACTTCCTCCTTGCTCAGCTAAAAGTGGAAACAATTACATCAATAAGCATATTTACTTTCTCCTTGCGTGGATGCAGAGTTTCATTCTAACAATGGAGAAGCTACAACCAACAAGGAAGTGAAACACCTGCCAGAGTATTCACTGAATAAACAACGGTTTGCACTCAATCCTTGATTTATCAGAAAAGACCACAGAAGCAACAGCCTAAAGGGCGTGTAAGCAATAAGGGATGCAAAGTTTGCGACCGCACTAAGGTCCCTAAACAAAGAGGGCCCACCTTCAACCACTGTATTAGCTCTTCATAGGTGCTATGCTGGTAGTGATCACCTCTATGTGTGATTTGATTAGTAACAACATGGATGGGAAGAGTACCAATGTAGGGGATGCAGACAAAGGAGAACATAAATTGCACATGTGAGATGTCAGGGTGGAGGGGGCCTAACTGGTCCAGATGGTAGAGGCAGGTTGCTGTACATGAAGGGAGTTTCCTTCACATGGCGGGAGGTTTCTGTGTATTGGATAGAGAGGCTGTTGTACATACAATACAATACATATTTACATACCATCTTTCCCTGAATATAAGACACTGTCTTATATTGTTTTGTGGGGAGAAACATGTACTAGGGCTTATTTTCGGGGGGGGGCTTACTCTCTGGAGAGGGGTAGACGCTTTGCGTATGGGGAGGTGTGTGGTCTCTTACCACACCTCCCTTGTGGCTACGTCCACCTGTGTTCTAAGTAAATTATCCGGTGTCAGCGGCGGCATATTATTCAAGCTGTGAGGGCGCCCTTTGACCCTCACGCTGACACCTCGCAGTACGCATTGCCGGCTCTCCGCTGGTGCTCTCCTCTTGTCATAATCATGTGCGCCTGGAAGGCATCAGCTGGGCACACATGATGACATGAGAGCGCCAGCGCAGAGCCGGCAACCCGTACTAAGTAGTGTCAGCATGAAGGTTAAAGGGCGCCCTCACAGCTTGATTAATATGCCACCGCTGACACCGGATAAGTTATTTAGAACGGAGGGGGACGCAGCCACAAGGGAGGTGCGGTAGGAGACCACACACCTCCCCACACACACAGCATCCCAGCTAGGTCTTATTTTCGTGGTAGGTCTTCTATTTCAAGCATTCTTAAAATATAGGCTGGGCCTTATTTTCGGGGTAGGTCTTATAATAGGGGGAAACACAGTAGTTATTTGGGTTGAAAAAAGACAGGTCCATCGATTTAAACCAGAAAACCAAGTACAACACCAGCCTGATCCCTCACATATCCCTGTTGATCCAGAGGAAGCCAAAAAAAAACCTTACAAGGCATGGTCCAATTAGCCCTAAAAAGGAAACAATTCCTTCCCGACTCCAGATGGCAATCAGATAAAATCCCTGGATCAACACCACTGGGCATTAAGTAGTAATTATAGCAATGGATGTCTTTCAATGCAAGGAAAGCCCCCTTTAAAAATAAATACAAGAAGCCTCCCCTCTCCCTCACCTAGGGGCCACCCCTTCCGCACTCCCCCCCCCTTCCAGAATTTCAGCCAGCCAGCGGAACAGCTTACCGAGAGCGATAGCTCTGCGTGCCGCTGGTCTGGACTTCTGCACTGACACTGTCCAATCACGCTCTCGCAGTACTTCCTGTGAAAGCGTGATTGGTCAGTGCAGTGCAGGAGACTAGACCAGCAGCGGCATGCAGAGCTATCTGATCCCAGTAAGTGATTCCCGCTCACTGCGCTGCTGGCTGCAATTTTGGAAGAGGAGCGCGGAAGGGGGGCCCCTAGGTGGGGGAGGCTTCCCCCCCTCCCAGCCTCTCTGTGCCCGCTGCCCTCCCTTCCAGCATGGGGGCAATGAGACGGTGAGACCTGCCTACCTAACTGGGGAGAGCGCGGAAGGGGGGGCCCTAGGTGAGGGAGGGGGGAGCCTTTCCCTCCCTCCCCACCGCTCTGTGCCTACTGCCCCCCTTCCAAGCTGGGGGGAACTTAGACCTGGCTCTCTGCCTACCTAACTGGGGACACCTGTGACCTGCCTACCTAAACTGGGGTGGGGGGAGGGCTCCAGGTAAGGGAGGGGGGAGGCTTCCCCCCTCCCCGCCGCTCTGTGCCCACTGCCCCCCCCTTCCAGCATGGGGGCCCCCACTAACTGGTGACCTGCCTACCTGAACTGGGGACACCTAGACCTGGGTATATCTATACTGGGGAGTGGGACACCTATATACCTGCCTACCTAAACTGGGAAATCTGCCACCAATCTGATTGCATTGTATGCGGATATCTGCAGCCAATCTGATTGCATTTTGTGGGGAATATCTGCTACCAATGTTATTGCATTTTGTGGGGGGATATCTGCTGCCAATCTGATTGCATTTTGTGGGGATATCTGCCGCCAATCGGATTGCATTTTGTGGGGGTATCTGCTGCCAATCTGATTGCATTTTGTGGGGATATCTGCTGCCAATCTGATTGCATTTTGTGGGGAATATCTGCTGCCAATCTGATTGCATTTTGTGGGGAATATCTGCTGCCAATCTTATTGCATTTTGTGGGGAATATCTGCTGCCAATCTTATTGCATTTTGTGGGTGGATATCTGTTGTCAATCTGATTGCATTTTGTTTTGGATATCTGCCGCCAATCTTATTGCATTTTGTGGGGGTATATCTGCTGCCAATCTTATTGCATTTTGTGGTGGGGATATCTGCTGCCAATCTGATTGCATTTTGTGGGGGTATCTGCTGCCAATCTGATTGCATTTTGTGGGGGTATCTGCTGCCAATATGATTGCATTTTGTGGGGGTATATCTGCTGCCAATCTTATTGCATTTTGTGGTGGGGATATCTGCTGCCAATCTGATTGCATTTTGTGGGGGTATCTGCTGCCAATCTGATTGCATTTTGTGGGGGTATCTGCTGCCAATATGATTGCATTTTGGGAATATCTGCTTCCAATCTGATTGCATTTTTGTGGGGATATCTTCTGCCAATTTGATTGCATTTTGTGGGGATATCTGCTGCCAATCTGATTGCATTTTGTGGGGGTATCTGCTGCCAATCTGATTTCATTTTATGGGGATATCTGCTGCCAATCTGATTGCATTTTATGGGGATATCTTCTGCCAATTTTATTGCATTTTGTGGGGATATCTGCTGCCAATCTGATTGCATTTTGTGGGGATATCTGCTGCCAATCTGATTGCATTTTGTGGGGATATCTTCTGCCAATTTGATTGCATTTTGTGGGGGTATCTGCTGCCAATCTGATTGCATTTTGTGGGGGTATCTGCTGCCAATCTGATTGCATTTTGTGGGGATATCTTCTGCCAATTTGATTGCATTTTGTGGGGGTATCTGCTGCCAATCTGATTGCATTTTGTCGGAAAATCTGCTGCTATTTGACTACTTGATGAATTATCATGAGGCATGTAACTCAGCGGCGTAGCAATCACTATAGCAACCATATAAATCATATACTGAGTGCTCTGCTTAATTTTAAGGTATACTGTCAATCTAAAATTACTGTTATAGAGGGTTCAGAACCATGCTATGCTGGATTTATATGATAGCAACACTTTAAAGCAGGGGTCGGGAACCTATGGCTCGCGAGCCACATATGGCTCTTTTCAGGCCAGCATGTGGCTCTCTGGCTCGTTAAATCCCTGGTGACAGCGCAGCCAGGGAGACTGTGTTCAATTTTACATGAATGTGCCGCCGCCGCCTCCTCCATGCCCGCCCTCCGTCCTCACAAGTCCGCCTCCTCCCTGTACATCTCCGCCTCTCCTCACATGGCCGTGCTGTGCGCCGCCTCCTCCAGCCGCCGCGGCCAGCGTATTGTAACTCCGCCCATATGGTGACGCTTAGTGCAGGGACTGGTGTTGCGGCCAGTGATGATGTAAAGCTGGAGCCTGCGCTGTGGAACTCCGCCGAGCCCGCACTGTGGAACTCCGCCATTCTGCCTGGCCTGGTGAGTGTGCTGTCTCTAATGCAGCACTTTGGGGGATTTTAGCTTAGAAGGGACAGATTGGTAACTCAGTTAGATAGACCAATTGTTATTTACTATTAAACCTGCCACCCAGCACCTCACCTGCCTCCCCCCACCAAGCCTGCCACCCAGCACCTCACCTACCTCCCCCCACCAAGCCTGCCACCCAGCACCTCACCTGCCTCCCCCCAGCAAGCCTGCCACCCAGCACCTCACCTACCTCCCCCCACCAAGCCTGCCACCCAGCACCTCACCTACCTCCCCCCACCAAGCCTGCCACCTAGCACCTCACCTACCTCCCCCCCACCAAGCCTGCCACCCAGCACTTCAGCTACCTCCCCCCACCAAGCCTGCCACCCAGCACCTCACCTGCCTCCCCCCACCAAGCCTGCCACCCAGCACCTCACCTACCTTCCCCCACCAAGCAATAACACCTGCCCACCCAGCACCTCACCTACCTCCCCCCACCAAGCCTGCCACCCAGCACCTCACCTGCCTCCCCCCACCAAGCCTGCCACCCAGCACCTCAGCTACCTCCCCCCACCAAGCCTGCCACCCAGCACCTCACCTGCCTCCCCCCACCAAGCCTGCCACCCAGCACCTCACCTGCCTCCCCCCACCAAGCCTGCCACCCAGCACCTCACCTGCCTCCCCCCACCAAGCCTGCCACCCAGCACCTCACCTACCTCCCCCCACCAAGCCTGCCACCCAGCACCTCAGCTACCTCCCCCCACCAAGCCTGCCACCCAGCACCTCACCTGCCTCCCCCCACCAAGCCTGCCACCCAGCACCTCACCTGCCTCCCCCCACCAAGCCTGCCACCCAGCACCTCACCTGCCTCCCCCCACCAAGCCTGCCACCCAGCACCTCACCTACCTCCCCCCACCAAGCCTGCCACCCAGCACCTCACCTACCTCCCCCCACCAAGCCTGCCACCCAGCACCTCACCTACCTCCCCCCACCAAGCAATAACACCTGCCCACCCAGCACCTCACCTGCCTCCCCCCACCAAGCCTGCCACCCAGCACCTCACCTGCCTCCCCCCACCAAGCCTGCCACCCAGCACCTCACCTACCTCCCCCCACCAAGCCTGCCACCCAGCACCTCACCTGCCTCCCCCCACCAAGCCTGCCACCCAGCACCTCACCTACCTCCCCCCACCAAGCCTGCCACCCAGCACCTCACCTACCTCCCCCCACCAAGCCTGCCACCCAGCACCTCACCTACCTCCCCCCACCAAGCCTGCCACCCAGCACCTCACCTACCTCCCCCCACCAAGCAATAACACCTGCCCACCCAGCACCTCACCTACCTCCCCCCACCAAGCAATAACACCTGCCCACCCAGCACCTCACCTACCTCCCCTCACCAAGCCTGCCACCCAGCACCTCACCTACCTCCCCCCACCAAGCAATAACACCTGCCCACCCAGCACCTTACCTTCCTCCCCCCACCAAGCCTGCCATCCAGCACCTCACCTACCTCCCCCCACCAAGCCTGCCACCCAGCACCTCACCTACCTCCCCCACCAAGCCTGCCACCCAGCACCTCAGCTACCTCCCCCCATCAAGCCTGCCACCCAGCACCTCACCTACCTCCCCCACCAAGCCTGCCACCCAGCACCTCACCTGCCTCCCCCCACCAAGCCTGCCACCCAGCACCTCACCTACCTCCCCCCACCAAGCCTGCCACCCAGCACCTCACCTGCCTCCCCCCACCAAGCCTGCCACCCAGCACCTCACCTACCTCCCCCCACCAAGCCTGCCACCCAGCACCTCACCTACCTCCCCCCACCAAGCCTGCCACCCAGCACCTCACCTACCTCCCCCCACCAAGCCTGCCACCCAGCACCTCACCTACCTCCCCCCCACCAAGCAATAACACCTGCCCACCCAGCACCTCACCTACATCCCCCCACCAAGCCTGCCACCTAGCACCTCACCTACCTCCCCCCCCCCCCACCAAGCCTGCCACCCAGCACTTCAGCTACCTCCCCCCACCAAGCCTGCCACCCAGCACCTCACCTGCCTCCCCCCACCAAGCCTGCCACCCAGCACCTCACCTACCTCCCCCCACCAAGCAATAACACCTGCCCACCCAGCACCTCACCTACCTCCCCCCACCAAGCCTGCCACCCAGCACCTCACCTGCCTCCCCCCACCAAGCCTGCCACCCAGCACCTCAGCTACCTCCCCCCACCAAGCCTGCCACCCAGCACCTCACCTGCCTCCCCCCACCAAGCCTGCCACCCAGCACCTCACCTGCCTCCCCCCACCAAGCCTGCCACCCAGCACCTCACCTGCCTCCCCCCACCAAGCCTGCCACCCAGCACCTCACCTACCTCCCCCCACCAAGCCTGCCACCCAGCACCTCAGCTACCTCCCCCCACCAAGCCTGCCACCCAGCACCTCACCTGCCTCCCCCCACCAAGCCTGCCACCCAGCACCTCACCTGCCTCCCCCCACCAAGCCTGCCACCCAGCACCTCACCTACCTCCCCCCACCAAGCCTGCCACCCAGCACCTCACCTACCTCCCCCCACCAAGCCTGCCACCCAGCACCTCACCTACCTCCCCCCACCAAGCAATAACACCTGCCCACCCAGCACCTCACCTGCCTCCCCCCACCAAGCCTGCCACCCAGCACCTCACCTGCCTCCCCCCACCAAGCCTGCCACCCAGCACCTCACCTACCTCCCCCCACCAAGCCTGCCACCCAGCACCTCACCTGCCTCCCCCCACCAAGCCTGCCACCCAGCACCTCACTTACCTCCCCCCACCAAGCCTGCCACCCAGCACCTCACCTACCTCCCCCCACCAAGCCTGCCACCCAGCACCTTACCTACCTCCCCCCACCAAGCCTGCCACCCAGCACCTCACCTACCTCCCCCCACCAAGCAATAACACCTGCCCACCCAGCACCTCACCTACCTCCCCCCACCAAGCAATAACACCTGCCCACCCAGCACCTCACCTACCTCCCCTCACCAAGCCTGCCACCCAGCACCTCACCTACCTCCCCCCACCAAGCAATAACACCTGCCCACCCAGCACCTCGCCTACCTCCCCCCACCAAGCCTGCCATCCAGCACCTCACCTACCTCCCCCCACCAAGCCTGCCACCCAGCACCTCACCTACCTCCCCCACCAAGCCTGCCACCCAGCACCTCAGCTACCTCCCCCCACCAAGCCTGCCACCCAGCACCTCACCTACCTCCCCCACCAAGCCTGCCACCCAGCACCTCAGCTAACTCCCCCCACCAAGCCTGCCACCCAGCACCTCACCTACCTCCCCCCCACCAAGCAATAACACCTGCCCACCCAGCACCTCACCTACATCCCCCCACCAAGCCTGCCACCCAGCACCTCACCTACCTCCCCCCACCAAGCAATAACACCTGCCCACCCAGCACCTCAGCTACCTCCCCCCACCAAGCCTGCCACCCAGCACCTCACCTACCTCCCCCAACCAAGCCTGCCACCCAGCACCTCACCTACCTCCCCCACCAAGCCTGCCACCCAGCACCTCACCTACCTCCCCCACCAAGCCTGCCACCCAGCACCTCAGCTACCTCCCCCCACCAAGCCTGCCACCCAGCACCTCACCTACCTCCCCCCCCCCCACCAAGCAATAACACCTGCCCACCCAGCACCTCAGCTACCTCCCCCCACCAAGCAATATCACCTGCCAACCCAGCAACTTGACCTACCTCTCCACACCCTGACCTGCCACTCCCACCCTGAACAGCCTCCCCCCACCCTGCAACCTGACCTGCTTCTCCCATCCTGACCAACCTCTCCCACCCTGCAACATTACCTGCCTCCCCCCACCCTGCAACCTGACCTGCTGCTCTTATACTGACCAGCCTCCCCCCACCCTGCAACCTTACCTGCCTTCCCCCACCCTGCAACCTGACCTGCTGCTCCCATCCTGACCAGCCTCCCCCTGCCCTGCAACCTGACCTGCTGCTCCCTCCCTGACCAGCCTCTCCCACCCTGCAAACATTACCTGCTGCTCCAATCCTGACTTGCCTCTCCCATCCAGCATCCTGACCTGCCTTTTCCCACCCAGCACCCTTACCGGCCTTCCCCACTCACCACCCTTAGCCATCTACCCCCCCCCCAGCACTGTGTCTGAAGAAGGGAATATATGTAATGGGGACTGGGAGATCAGAGGGGAAAGCAGAAGGGTCAAGAAGAGTGGACATAGGTGATGAGCAGAGGGGAAAATGCACACATTTCCTAGTATTTAGTTTGAAACATATTGTATGGCTCTCACGGAATTACATTTTAAAATATGTCGTGTTTATGGCTCTCAGCCAAAAAGGTTCCCTACCTCTGCTTTAAAGGCTTGATCCTATACTGAGCAAGTAATCATGCAAAAGGTAAGAACCACACAGGTTTTTGACCCTTACTGCTCGCCTATTATCCCAGCCATTTTCCATGACCCCATCAACCTGTTTCAGCCCCACCTACCCTAGGTTTCCAGCCACAGTGTCCTCCTCCCATGCCATTTCTCCTGACGTACCATCTGCCCTCCTATCCTCCTAGTGACTGTATCCAGCCCATATCACCTCTTTTACTCCCCACCACTAACCTATACTTCCAGCTACTGTGTCCACTTCATGCTACTTCTTTTAACCTGCCCCCAACACACTGTGCCCATGGCCCTGGTCACCTTTCCTGACCAAACACGATCTTTGGCTACCCTACCACTTAAAGGACAACTGAAGTGAGAAGAATACAGAGGCTGCCATGTTTATTTTCTTTTAAACAATACCAGTTGCCTGACAGCCCAACTGATCTATTTGGCTGCAGTGGTGTCTGAATAACACCAGAAACACGCATGCAGCTAATCTTGTCAGATCTGACAATAATGTCAGAAACACCTGATCTGCTGCATGCTTGTTCAGGGTCTATTGTTAAAATATTAGCGGTAGAGGATCAGCAGAAATAGCCTGGCAACCGGTATTGCTTAAAGTAGCACTGAAGTGAAAAAAACCCTCATGATATAATGGATTTGTTGTGTAATACGGATGATTAATAGAACATTAGCAGCAAAGAAAGTAGTGTCATATTTTTATTTTCAGGTGTACAGCTTTTTTTTTTTTTTTTTTTTTTTTTTTTATAACATTGCATCATTCTCTAATAATTGCAGTTTCCACAATACACTCAGCATTTTAAACGATTTCACAGAGCAGGCTTTTGACTCTTCAAACTTTTCTCTGCAGAAAAATCATAAACAAATAAGAAACAATGAGAGACAGTTGAGATAAGTGTTTCAAAAGACAGTGCTGTCCATGACTTTACAAATAAGCTCTTTTGCATAGATAACAACTGAAGTTTTTTTTAACTCTTCCTGTACTGGAAACGATATGAGACTCATATCTGTGCTAATAATGTTTTATTTCTTAGCTGTACTACACATACAAATCATTATATCATAAATGTATTTTCACTTCAGATTCCCTTTAGAAGGAAATAAATATGTTAGCCTCCATATCCCTTTCTCTTCAGTTGCCCTTTAACTGTGTGAATATCCTGCCAGGGGTGTTGTGTCTCTTATCTATCTTAATATCCTAAAACTTCAATGTGAGTCCCTTGCTCAGGTGAGCCTATCCCAAGCGCTGAGCGATTTATTGAGCTTTTTGAAAAGCGCTTTTCCCTGCGCTTCACGCTTAGAAAAGTGCTTTTGCTGAGTGATTTGTTTTTTCACTTCCTGAAGTAAAGTCAGGACATGAACTCTTGTACCAGGAAATCCTACCTAATTAAAGGCAAGTGTTCCTGCGTACAATGACCCTGTGTCAGTGCTTTTGCACTACTGTGCATGTCCTGCATTGACAGCCGTTGGGACACGACGCAGGACGGGACAGGGAGCGGGCCGGCTGGCCGTGTGTGTGTGCGCAGCGGGCGGGCACGCTGTAATGTGTTGGCGGTGACAGACCTAGAGCCCGTTTTTAAACAGGCTTAGGTCACCTAGTGAATAAATACATTGGGCTTGATTCACAAAACGGTGCAAACTGTTTAGCACGGGTGTGCTAAACAGTTAACATGTGAAGTGCTTTTCGTGGACTTTTGTGCGCGCAAAGTGCCGTGTAAAAGTCCGCGATCGCGCGAATCGCGGCACTTTGCGCGCGCAAAAGTCCGCGAAAAGCACTTCACGTGCTAACTGTTTAGCACACCCGTGCTAAACAGTTTGCACCGCTTTGTGAATCAAGCCCAATGTATTTATTCATAAAAGCGCTCAGGAAATCGGTATACAAAGCACTTTTTCAAGCACTTTGTGATTTCCCAATACCTTCTATTGAGCCAAAGCGCTCAGAAAATGGTATATGTATCGTGTTTGTGATTTCAAAGTAATCGAAACGCTCACATGTGAACACTCTCATAGGAAAACATTGCAGAAGTGATTTTAGGGCGATTACTCACCCGGGTCTCAGCATTCCACCGATGAGATCTCCGGTTAGTCAGGCACCTCAACTACTTAACCTCCTGAGCGGTCTGGACGAGCTCAGCTCGTCCATCACCGCCGGAGGCTGCCGCTCAGGCCCTGCTGGGCCGATTTTTATCAAATAAAGTGCAGCACACGCAGCCGGCACTTTGCCAGCCGCGTGTGCTGCCTGATCGCCGCCGCTCTGCGGCGATTCGCCGCGAGCAGCGGCGAAAGAGGGCCCCCCTAGCCGCCTGAGCCCTGCGCAGCCGGAACAAAAAGTTCCGGCCAGCGCTAAGGGCTGGATCGGAGGCGGCTGACGTCAGGACGTCGGCTGACGTCCATGACGTCACTCCGCTCGTCGCCATGGCGACGATCTAAGCAAAACAAGGAAGGCCGCTCATTGCGGCCTTCCTTGTTTATTATGGGCGCCGGAGGCGATCGGAAGAACGCCTCCGGAGCGCCCTCTAGTGGGCTTTCATGCAGCCAACTTTCAGTTGGCTGCATGAAATAGTTTTTTTTTAATTTAAAAAAAACCCTCCCGCAGCCTCCCTGGCGATCTTATCAGAACGCCAGGGTGGTTAATATTGAGTGTACCTCTGGCTACCTAATGCTATGGGCAGAGCTGGCCTTAGAGTACGCAGGGCCTGGGGCAAGTGTCATATGCAGGGCCTAGAGGCATAAGTGAAGGCCATGTACCGTACCACCACAGTCACAGGCTTGTCCACCTCTAAAGCAGTATGCCTTATTATTGTTTAAAAACTTGTTAAAGATCCCTAAGCCAACCAATACAGGAACAATTACAATACGTAATGTAATCAAACTGTACCTGTCCCTAGCTCCCCAGCCAGCCTCTACCTATCCCTAGCTCCCCATGAAACCTAGCACCAATCCCCAGCCAGTCTGGAGGCTCCAGCCTGAGCCCCCTCCGGCTCCAGTCCATGCTTGACTAACCTAAATGCCCCTGGGGCCCTAAGGCTGAGGCTCTTGCACGTTACCTTAATCTGACATTTGGCAAGCAGAAATTCAGTGCAGAAATTCATTACAAAAATGCAGACGGCATAGTACAGTAAAGCATGCTGAAGATGAAAACCTGAGCAATAAAAGGGGAGGGGGTGCAAAATATAAGGTGTGTAAAACAAAATAAGAAAATCTGAGTATTTGTAAATGACACACTGCTTAGAACACAAACCGCTAGACTTCTGTAGACCTTTCCTTCACCACCACCAAAATGAGCATGGTATGGCATGCATGACATGCAGGGCCCTCTTCATGTGCAGGGCCTGGGGCGATCGCCCCACTTGCTACCCCCAAAGGCCACCTCTGCTATGGGACACCTGCAGTTACCTATGACAGCCAAGGGAAGTAAGGGAGAAGTGACAGCTGGGCTAGCCAGCTCACTAATGGAGCAGTTTGGCGGGGGTTTGTAGATTTATGGAGGGCGAAGTCTAGGGCGCCAGGACGTATGTGCCTATAGACTCCCACTGGCGCATTTAGACGGGTATTCCACTGGCCTGGAAACAGTCAAAATCGCAATAGCAATTGCTAGCAATTTGTGAGTGCGATTTTGTGAAGCGATATTTTCAGAGTGATTTTTGAATTCATTGCTCAAAAAAATGCTACATGCAGTGCGTTTGTGATTTTTAAAAAATCACAACGCTGCTGTGGGAACACCCTCATAGGGTAACATTAGCAAAGCGCTTTTCAAATCACTGTCGATTTGAAAAACGCTCAGAAGCACTCTCGGTGTGCACCAGCCTCCTTCATTCACCTTTGTTTCCCTCTTCCCCTAGTGCTGGGTGTCTGTGTCTTCTTGTCATACAGGAAAGCTAAATAAAAGTGCAATCCTGGTCAGGCAAATTATTATTATTTAGCATTTATATATAGTATTTATATAGCGCTGCCATCTTTTGCAGTGAGGGATTAGTAGAGGTGGCGAAGGGGAGGACATAAGTGTGTGTGTGTGGGGGGGGGGGGGGGGGGGGATGAGCTTTGGGGAATTAAAGTGGCCATACATCTGCTGACGCGACAGCCGATCGGTCAACCGTTTCAATATTATTATCGAATCAGATAAAAATGTTGGGTGGAAATTGGTGAATGTATCAGTCTGAGAGGTTGGGAAATCTCGGTTGTCAGATGGGATAATCACGGCATGCGATAACCACGAATGATACACAACATAAACCCCGGCCGTTGTTCCTCAAAATGTATCATGTACCCCCCCCCAGGTGCCTGTACTTTACCTGTCACACTGTCCATAGTGTTCTTTCTGTATTTCCGCATTGGCGCTCCACGTGACTACTGGCATATACGACGTGGGGTGCATGTGTGACGTCATTTGGGCTGGGGCAGCCATGATAATGGGCCTCTAGTTTGTGTTTCCCCCCCCAGGCCAAAAGGTCCCAGTCCTCCTCTAGTCCATGCTGCCATGAATTGCACCTTTGTGACAAAAAGTGTGTCTTCTGATATGAACATTATGGGCCTGATTCACAAAGCGTGCAAACACTTTGCACGCCTGTGAAAAGGCCTTTATCACGCCTAAACTTAGTTTAGGCGTGATCAGAAGGAACTCGCGCAAAGCTATCGCGCAGCCCCCATTAAGCCCTATGGGACTTTGCGCGCGTGCCTGCGCGTTTGCGCGTGGGAGCTTCGCGCGATCAGCAGCACAAAGCGGTGATAACTCTGCTAGTGCAAAGGTTATCACGCCTAAAGTCTTTTAGGTGTGATAACTGAGTTATCACTGCTTTGTGAATCAGGCCCTAAATGTGGAGATATGTTTGCTTTCTATGCTGTGTTGTAAAATTAGGTGTTAAAAGGCCCAACACAACTGCAAGGGTTTGTTTGTCTATTCATTGCTGAAAATACTATTTAGATGGCAGTTGGTATTGGTATTGCTTTAAGGTTCATTAACACTATGTGCGGTGAGTCATGACAGACAGCACCACACATAATGCCTGCAATGCAGGTAGCATGAAAGTCTATAGACTTTCATGTTACCATTCACACTACAGTTTGCGTTCCTGTGTGCTGTGTTGTAACTAGTGTTGGGCGAACACCTGGATGTTCGGGTTCAGGTCCGTTCTGCTGAACATGGGCCAGATGTTCGGCATGTTCGGCCCGAACCCCGAACTCAATGGAAGTCAATGGGACCCCCCGAACATGCCGCTTTTGGGGGCCCTATGGGGTCGCAGGCATAAGGGGGGAGCATGCCCCGATCGCGGGGGGGGGGGGGTCGGAAATTCCCCCCACCCCCTCCGCTAGCGCTCCCCCCTCTGCCCGCTTCCCCATAAAAAAAGTTTGCAGAAAGTTAATAGTACCTGGTGGCTGGCTGGCTAGCTGGCAGTGGTGAGATGAGTGAGGAGGAGTCCGACTAGGAGACGCGTTGAGGCCAGGCAGCGGGCGGTTCAGCGGTAGTACCCTTGTGGTACTTCCGCCCTTTCTCTGACCTCACGTCCTCTACGTGATGACGCATACGAGGGTACCCGTGACGCGTACCCTCGTATGCGTCATCACGTAGAGGACGTGAGGTCAGAGAAAGGGCGGAAGTACCACAAGGGTACTACCGCTGAACCGCCCGCTGCCCGGCCTCAACGCGTCTCCTAGTCACTGCCAGCCAGCCAGCCACCAGGTACTATTAACTTTCCGCAAACTTTTTTTATGGGGAAGCGGGCAGAGGGGGGAGCGCTAGCGGAGGGGGTGGGGGGAATTTCCGACCCCCCCCCCCCCCCCCGCGATCGGGGCATGCTCCCCCCTTATGCCTGCGACCCCATAGGGGGGCCGTATTCGGGCGAACAGGGGCCCTGTTCGGGGGGCATTGAGTAGTTCGGGCGAACCCGAACTAAAAGGCCGAACACCATCAGGTGTTCGGTCGAACTCGAACAGCACCCGAACAGGGTGATGTTCTGCAGAACCCGAACAGTGGCGAACACTGTTCGCCCAACACTAGTTGTAACTTAGCCAGGAACATTATCGCACACGACGTATGCATTGTCATGCATTTTTTTTAATAGAATGGAAGCTGCCGACCTATGCGATTTAGCACATTGCAATGCATGTATGAAATTGGGTTCATGCATGCGTTGCCTAGTGTGAATGAGCCCTTTGTATCACTTTGAAAGTTTTGTAAAAACCATTTACAGAAAAACAGGTCTTTTGGTGCCAAATTCTTTTGTCCCTTTTCAAGCCTTGGAACTGATGTACTGATCTATATACTGACAATATATGTATCCTTCTACTGGAATTGGTTTGTGAGACTTGAAATTTCTTTCTATCCTCTGAATTGATATGTAGCTTATTTACAGATGCTAATGTTATTATCAGGGGCGTAGCAATAGGCCTTGCAGCGCCTGCGCCCGCGGGGGGGGGCCCGCTCGGGGCCGTTTTTTGGGGGCTGGAGGGGTGGCAGCATGAGGGGAAAGCCTTGCCCACAGTCGGCGGGGAGAGGGGAAGTTCCCCCCTCTCACTCACCTCGGGGCTCTCCCCTCTGCGCTCCCCTCCAGCTAGTTAGTGTGTGGGCAAAGGCCAGTGGGCAGCGAGCGGGGGGCAGATACATACCTTCTTCCGTGCGTTCCATCGGAGACTTCTCGCTCTAGCGGCTGACGTCACTTCCGCTTCCGGAAGTGACGTCAGCCGCTAGAGCGAGAAGGCGGCGATGGAACGCAAGGAAGAAGGTATGTATCTGCCCGCCGCTCGCTGCCCACTGGCCTTTGCCCACACACTAACTAGCTGGAGGGGAGCGCAGAGGGGAGAGCCCCGAGGTGAGTGAGAGGGGGGGAACTTCCCCTCTCCCCGACTGTGGGCAAGGCTTTCCCCTCATGCTGCCACCCCTCCAGCACCCAAAAACCGGCCACGAGCGGGCCCCAGGGGGGGAGGGGCCCGCTCTGAAAATCTGCAGGGGGGCCCGGTGGGGCCTAGTTACGCCCCTGGTTATTATTATTATTTATATAGCGCCGACATCTTCCGCAGATGCATATATCTCTGCATCATATGGCTATCGCTTGCGGTATGTGACACTATGTGGCATATTCCACTGAATTGTCCAAACTAAGTCTATCTCCCTTCCTCTCTTGGGGAATTGCTGCAGCGCTGTCCCTCGTTCAAATTTGCTGCTCCCAGAAGCCCTCAGAAACACTTGTGTCCTTGAGTACTTCCAAAGATAGGCAGCTCCATAATATGCCAGCGCCATGGGCGTAGGGCCCGTGGTCGCAGAGGTCACCTTTGCGACCGGGCCTGGCTCCTGAAGAGGCGGGGGGGGGGGGGGGCCCGGGGGCCATTGGGAGGGGGTGCTATAATGGAGGGGGGAGCCGCAGCCGCGGGGAGGGCAGCCCGACCTCTCCCTCCCTTCCTCTCCCCGGGCGTCCTCCTTGCTTCCCCCCTCGGTGAGCAGAGTGAGCACGCAGGGCAGCGCTGTACTAAACTACTCACCTCCCTGGTTCCAGTCGCCGCACTCGCCGCTGATCTTTCCTTCTCTGCATACACGCTGATACACATGCT
Organism: Hyperolius riggenbachi; assembly: GCF_040937935.1. Taxonomy (NCBI): domain Eukaryota; kingdom Metazoa; phylum Chordata; class Amphibia; order Anura; family Hyperoliidae; genus Hyperolius; species Hyperolius riggenbachi. The sequence goes on from NC_090654.1 coordinate 121,866,746, forward strand.
GCTTCCTGCTTAGTCGGAAGCAGCGTGTGTATCAGCGTGTATACAGAGAAGGGAGGATCAGCGGCGAGTGCGGCGACTGAAACCAGGGAGGTGAGTAGTTTAGTACAGCGCTTCCCTGCGCGCTCACTCTGCCCACCGAGGGGGGAGGCAAGTAGGGTGCTCGGGGAGAGGAAGGGAGGGAGAGGTCGGGCTGCCCTCCCCACGGCTGTGGCTCCCCCCTCCATTATGGGGGCGGGGGGCACCTACCTACCTATCCTGGGGGGCACCTACCTAATCTAACTTATACTGGGGGGCAGCTACCTAACCTATCCTGGGGGGCACCTACCTAATCTAACCTTTACTGGGGGGGGGGGGGAGCTACCTAATCTAACCTATACTGGGGGGCAGCTACCTAATCTAACCTATACTGGGGGACACCTTCCTATCTTACCTATACTGGGGGCACCTACCTAATCTAACCTATACTGGGGGGCAGCTACCTAATCTAACCTATACTGGGGGGCAGCTACCTAATCTAACCTATACTGGGAGGCAGCTACCAATTTAACCTATACTGGGGGGCAGCTACCTAATCTAACCTATACTGGGGGGCACCTACCTAATCTAACCTATACTGGGGAGGGGGGGGGGCAGCTACCTAATCTAACCTATACTGGGGGGCAGCTACCTATCTAACCTATACTGGGGGCACTTACTTATCTAACCTGTATTGGGGGCACCTACCTACCTAGCTAGCCTATACAGGTGGCAACTATACTGGCTACCTATATTAAAGGCACCTACCTAACTAACCTATACTGGGGGCACCTACCTATCTAACCTATGCTGGATGCAACTATTCTGACTACCTATATTAGAGGCACCCACCTAGCTAATCTGTACTTAGGGCACCTACCTATCTAACTTATACCGGGGGCACCTGCCTATCTAACCTATACTGGGGGCAACTATACTGGCTACCTATGCTGGAGGAACCTACCTGGCTAACCTATACCGGGGGCAACTATACTGGCTTACCTATGGCTGGCTACCTATACTGAGGGGAACTATACTGAGTGCAACTAGACCTGGCTAACATATACTTTGCTCGGGGGGGGGGGGGGGGTGCAATATTTACACCCACCCAATAAGATTGCATTTGTGGAGAAATGTGCTGCCAATTTCATTGCATTTGTGGGGAAATGTGCTGCCAATCTCATTGCATTTGTGGGGAAATCTGCTGCCAATCTCGTTGCATTTGTGGGGAAATGTGCTGCCAATCTCATTGCATTTGTGGGGAAATGTGCTGCCAATAAGATTGCATTTGTGGGGAAATCTGCTGCCAATAAGTTTGCATTTGTGGGGAAATCTGCTGCCAATAAGATTGCATTTGTGGGGAAATGTGCTGCCAATCTCATAGCATGTGTGGGGAAATATGCTGCCAATCTCATTCCATTTGTGGGGAAATATGCTGACTATCTCATTGCATTTGTAGAGAAATATGCTGCCAATCTGATTCCATTTGTGGGGACATCTGTTGCCAATCTCATTTCATTTTGTGGGGAAATCTGATTGCATTTTGTGGTCGGCGGCCCATCCACCATGTGTTTTATTTTTTTTTATCGGTTGTCTATAGCGGCAGTGTGTGCTGATCTCTGCTACCTCCGGTATGTTCACTATAATTTGTTGCTCTGTGCCTGTAGGGATAGTAAACTAGCTGCAGTGTGTGCTGATCTCTGCTACCCACAGTATGTACAGTATAAGCTGATACTCTGTGCCTTTACTGATTGTAAACTAGCTGCAGTGTGTGCTGATCTGTTACCTCCAGTATGTACAGTATAAGGTGTTGCTCTGTGCCTGTACTGATTGTAAATCAGCTGTATTGTATGTACCCTATTGGCTGTAAAGCTTGGTACACACATACAATTTTGAATAGCCAATTTTACTACTACTAGGTATTATGAGAGCTCAGCTCTGTTCATAGTATTCAAAGTCTCTTGGCCCTCAAACTACATGCAGTGGTAAAATTGGTCAGTGATTGACCAATCAAAATTGAATGCGTGTATGCATCTTTATTCTATGCTTGTACTGATAGTAATCTATCTAAAGGCTAGGGGGCTCCATCCAACATTTTGCTGGGCAGGCCCATTATTATTAGGTTACACCGCTGTTAAGTTCATGTAACTTGGTCCCACCCATGGCTATGCCCACTCACTGCATGGCCACACCCATTTTTGCCACGGCACACTGCGCACGCCGCAGGTTCTTCCCACCCAGTGCCCATTGGTGCCCTGGATCTTTTAGGAGCCTAGCAACGCCCCTGTTTACTTTAAAGGGATTCTACTGTAAGACCTTCAGACTGGCATCTTACTACTAATTGCCCTAATTCCTCTGCGTGCTGCGTATGTTTGCAAATTGAACGTGGCACACATGCTGCTGCAAAGCTGAATTGATATAGCCATGCCATGCACAGCTATGGGGATTCGGATATGTGTGTGCGCCGGGTGTTGCGGGGGGGGGCTGTTGTTGCCGGGGGGTGCCACATCCAGATTCCGCATCGGGGCCCAGAGGTTTGTAGCTACGCCACTGGCCAGCGCACTTTTGTGCATGGGCAGTATGGAGCCACCTGTCTTCGGAAGCATTCGGGGACATAAGTGCTTCTGGACCTTTCAGGAATCCCCCCTTAAAAATCCTGTGTTTGCCCCTGACTCCTGTGATGTAAATCCAGGCCTGTTCTGCTCACTTCTCTTTTAGTCTCCAGTAATTTCCTGCCCTACACATTCCCATGGTCTGATACATGCCATTGGGCACATATTTGCTAGTACATTCCCTGCTAACATTCCTATACACGGGCTGTTAATGGGGGTGCATTCCAACTTTTCAAGTCTGAGAAGAGTGAAATTAAACATCAGTCAAGTTTTATTTTCCATGTCATCATGTGTGACAGTTCACTCCAGCAGGGGCATAGCTACAAATGACTGGGCCCCATAGCAAAAAAAATTATGCCTCCCCCCCCCACGACCTTCCAACCCCACGGACCTCGGACCTCCCACCCAAACATTTTGTGGGGAAATCTGATTTCCCCACAAAATGCAACCAGATTGTCGGCAGATTTCCACACAATATGCAACCAGATTGTCGGCAGATTTCCCCACAAAATGCAACCAGATTGTTGGCAGATTTCCCCACAAATTGCAACCAGATTGTGGGCAGATTTCTCAACAAAATGCAACCGGATTGGCGGCAGATTTCCCCACAAATTGCAACTAGATTGTGGGCAGATTTCTCAACAAAATGCAACCCGATTGGCGGCAGATTTTCCAACAAATTGCAACCAGATTGGTGGCAGATTTCCCCACAAATTGCAACCAGATTGTTGGCAGATTTCCCCACAAAATGCAACCAGATTGTCGGCAGGTTTCCCCACAAAATGCAACCAGATTGTCAGCAGATTTCCACACAATATGCAACCAGATTGTCGGCAGATTTCCCCACAAAATGCAACCAGATTGTTGGCAGATTTCCCCACAAATTGCAACCAGATTGCGGGCAGATTTCTCAACAAAATGCAACCAGATTGGCAGCAGATTTCCCCACAAATTGCAACCAGATTGGCGGCAGATTTCCCCACAAATTGCAACCAGATTGTCGGCAGATTTACCCACAAAATGCAACCAGATTGTTGGCAGATTTCCCCACAAATTGCAACCAGATTGTCGGCAGATTTCCCAACAAAATGCAACCAGATTGGCGGCAGATTTCCCCACAAATTGCAACCAGATTGTTGGCAGATTTCCCCACAAAATGCAACCAGATTGTTGGCAGATTTCCCCACAAAATGCAACCAGATTGTTGGCAGATTTCCCCACAAATTGCAACCAGATTGTCGGCAGATTTCCCAACAAAATGCAACCAGATTGGCGGCAGATTTCCCCACAAAATGCAATCAGATTGTCGGCAGATTTCCCCACAAAATGCAATCAGATTATCGCCAGATTTCCCCACAAAATGCAATCAGATTGTCGCCAGATTTCCCCACAAAATGCATTATATGTAGCCAGGTCTATAGTGGGCTAACATGAATTACCTGGAGAGAGGGTGGTTGGGCAGGCTGGCACGCTATTTGCAGTGCAGGCACTGCACTGGGTAGGCAGTTAGGTAGCCGGGTGGGAGGGTAGGCAGATAGGTAGCCGGGTGGGCAGTTATGTAGACAGGTGGGAGGGTAGGCAGATAGGTAGACAGGTGGGAGGGTAGGCAGATAGGTAGAAAGGTCGGAGGGTAGGCAGATAGGTAGACGGGTGGGCAGTTAGGTAGCTGGGTGGCAGGGTAGGCAGATAGGTAGATGGGTGAGAGGGTAGGCAGATAGGTAGCCGGGTGGGCAGTTATGTAGACAGGTGGGAGGGTAGGCAGATAGGTAGACGGGTGGGAGGGTAGGCAGATAGGTAGACAGGTGGGAGGGTAGTCAGATAGGTAGACGGGTGGGCAGTTAGGTAGCTGGGTGGCAGGGTAGGCAGATAGGTTGATGAGTGGGAGGGTAGGCAGATAGGTAGCCGAGTGGGCAGTTATGTAGACAGGTGGGAGGGTAGGCAGATAGGTAGACGGATGGGAGGGTAGGCAGATAGGTAGACGGGTGGGCAGTTAGGTAGCTGGGTGGCAGGGTAGGCAGATAGGTAGATGGGTGAGAGGGTAGGCAGATAGGTAGACGGGTGGGAGGGTAGGCAGATAGGTAGCCAGGTAGGCAGTTAGGTAGCAGGGTAGGCAGATAGGTAGCTGGGTGGCAGGGTAGGCAGATAGGTAGACAGGTGGGAGGGTAGGCAGAAAGGTAGCCATGTAGGCAGTTAGGTAGCAGGGTAGGCAGATAGGTAGCTAGGTGGCAGGGTAGGCAGATAGGTAGACAGGTAGGCAGTTAGGTAGCAGGGTAGGCAGATAGGTAGCTGGGTGGCAGGGTAGGCAGATAGGTAGCTGGGTGGCCGGGTAGGCAGTTAGGTAGCAGGGTAGGCAGTTAGGTATCCGGGTGGGAGGGTAGGCAGTTAGGTAGTCGGGTTTGGACAGTTAGGTAGCCGGGTGGGCAGTTAGGTATTGTGACAATCCAGCCCCCCGATCCCATCGAGATCTGCTCCCGTTAGCGTACGCAGGAAGTATGGGCGCAGACGGACAACGAAGACCGGTTGCTGGATCGTTAGAGGGTAGAAAGAAAGATGCGACAGAGCGTGCCAATCCCGTCTAATCTGCTCCCATTAGCATATGCAGGAAGTACGGGAACAGACTAATCTATAGATTGTTCGCGCAGATGCCGACAATATGTAATGGGACAAACATCCACCAATCCCGTATTACTAGGCCACTGTTGCCATGCAGGTCTCATGCACTAGAGACTGCTGGAGGCAAATTCACTGTGTGCGTAGTAAACAGTTAAGATCGGTTGGAGGTGCCCATACATGTACAATTCTGATTGTATATACAATCAGTAAACTAAAAATATCGATTTCGCGCTGGAAATCAGGTAAATACACTGCCACCACTGCCTGATTGAGGAGCAGACAGTCTCCAACTAGGGCGAAGAGACCCCAACGCTATCATAATACGGTAGCCAGCCCAATCACGTTCAACACGCTCCAGTCACCGTTCGGGGAATAGTCACTTCCGACGGCTTAAAGACTGTGAGCAATGTGACGTTAAAGAAAGGTTACTGGGTCCCTATATAATGCAATCTCGGATTGTATTTACAATCGAGAAACAAAAGTTATTGATTTCGCACAGGAAATCTGGTACTAGCTAATCCTAGAAGGAAGAAACGGTTATTTACAACCTAGCTAGCAAATCAACAATTTATAAGCAAATCATAAAACAATGCGGTAGTATGACTGACTCTTCAGAGGGCAGATTCGTTATAGCAGCTATCAGATGACCAGAACAGGCACACGACTGAACGATAAAAATCGTTAGTTTATTTCTAAACTACATACACACAGCTTATTTTAGAACAGATTGATTTGACAGAGAGAAGAGATGAAAAGAAACAGTATGTCCGAATATACAGTTCAAATACCGTTATTATTAGTCCATGCGGCAATCGCAAATCTTTGGCGAAAGTCCAAAATGGCGGTTGCCATGCAGCCAACAGGCCTTTGTTAGAAATAGTTCCAAGATGGAGGTTTTGGCCCGTGTCCTTGCGGGCTGCCAGGATGATACTAGGCGTCAGATTAAAGGTAAAGGACCCAGAGCTTTCTGGGCTCTCTGTGGTTATAGCCCCCACTCCAGCAAGGAGGGGTTAGGGGGCGTGGATCACACACCTCTTTGGAACAGGAGATCTGCCTGCCCCTCGCATGAACACAAAATTATATCTGAGTCATGATAGGTGTGCTAATCTTCAAACCATACAGGTTATGTTAAATCTAATAACATTTTCAGGTCGATCCGAATTTAACGATAACAATGATATCAAACTTGGGGGGTTTAGAGTGAACGGTGACCCCAAAATGCATATCTCTGCTTTGGCAGGGCTTACCTTTAATTCGGAAACATCCAATCGTGTGGTTTGTTCCGAATTTCATAATAAGCGGGTTCTAAAGGCTGTTGCCTATTTGGAAAGTCCTCTTTATGACAAAAGATGGATTTCATATTTGTGAGATCACAGAAAGGTCAGCTGGGAGATGGATTCTCTTTGATCCTTCAGCTGAGGTAATCCTGAGAGAACCCCTGCTGTGATCGGTTCCTACCAGTCTGGGGGAAGGGGCGGTTTATTAGCTTCTGTCCATCTAATCTCTGATGGATGAGCTATAACCTTTCCAGGGATGCTGGGGAAACCGCTTTAAGGCAGAGGTGAGAAGAGCTGTAATTAGAAGCTACCAAAGAGCCAGGGTTTGCTACATTTGACCAGGGAGAGGAACTGTTAACCCCTGGCTCCCCTGATCTTTTTGTAAATTAAGCCTTATCCTATCTGTCACTTTTTAATAGTGGCGACAGGGAATATTTTACACGGCTCTAACTACTTTTTTAGGACGAATAAACGTTGATTCATCACACCTCCCCCTTTTAAGAGATTCGCAGGGGAGGAGTCAACAAGACTCAGTAAAGCAATCCACTGTCTGATGGGTCTGGTACGCCACATCCGGAAAGGCTGGGTTGCGCCTGACCTCGGGGGTTGCCTTTTACCCATTGCATCGGTCAGTGGGTTAGTCAGGAGGCTACAGGGCTTAGCAAACGACCTGTAGTATCCCGCTGTTCCCAGAGAGGCCTGTACCTCTGTCATGACAATCTGATCTGCATCTGGTTCAACGGTCAGATTGTCAGCTGACAGCTGTCCTAGTACCAGGGACAAGTGATCGCAGTGTTGCTCCTATGTCGGGCAGAACACAGGGATTTCATCCGGGCACGTGACTGTACAACCGTGCTTGCCCTTAAACAGGTCGTTCCAGGCCTGTTGGAAGGTGGCTGGGGCATTCCTCCTACCAAAAGACATCCGCATCGAGGCGTTTAAGTCCAAGGGCAGGGTGAAGGTGGATTCCAGGCGCGCCTCAAGCACAGTTGGAACCTGCCAGTATCCGAAGCTCTGATCCATGATCGTTAGGTAGTTGGCGGATGCCAGCCAATCCAACAGATCACAGAGAGGAGTCATGAGATACTGTAACGATTGTGGAATTCTCTCCGTGATCAGCGCACAGGACGTGCGCTGACACTGCGGAAATCCTCCACAAGCGTATAATTTGAGGGAACCCAGCAAAAGGTGCAATGCACATGTAGAGGGAAATTCCTGTCGACAGGTGGAGCTGTGGAGTGCAGAGGAACAGCTCCTCTGCCCTGCCACAGACGCCAGACAGGAATTGTACGAAGGGAAGAAACGCAGGGCAAGATAGCCCTGAAAGAGAGATCAAAGCGACAGAGGGTATGTGTGTCCACCAAGCTAGTCGCCACCCTGCGACGATGAACACACAACCAGGAAGATAAAGCGAGAAGGCAATCGCCAGAGATGGCGGTTGCTAACAGCGACACAAGACCGAATAAGCGCAGATGAGGAATGTATGTATGTCCACCAATCTAGCCTCCAACCTGCGACGGCGGACACACAACAGAGGAAACCAAGTGAGAACGCAATTGCAAGAGAAGCGATTGCGAAAGAGAATGAGCACAGGGATAGAATGTATGTATGTGCCCCAATCTAGTCGCCAACCCGCGACGGTGCACACACAACAGCAGATATGAAGTAGGAACGCAATCGCGAGAGAGGCGATTGCCAGAGGTCACACAAGGCTACAGCAAGGCAGAGCACGAGAGTAGCAAAGGCACAGCAAATCATACAATGAGAAGATAAGGAAAATAACAAACGCTAACTAAACGCGAACACCGCACTCATTCGCAACAGCGAACGCGTTTTCTGCGCGGTCTCCGCGTGATAAGCACAACAGAGACAAGCACGCCTAACTAACCACCGACAGACAAACATGAAACAGAGGACACGAGCGCTTGCTTAACGGTTACCTCACCGAGCCTCCAGCAAGCGTTCGTAGCAGACAAGATAGATACACGAAAATAGGAATAAGTGAGAGATACAATCCACTGCTCTTTCCGCAAGAGTGAGTGCGATCCAAGTATAGAAACAGAGCGAGCTGGATCCACTGATCTTTCCGCCAGAGCAAGTGCGATCCAAGTACAGCAAGAGAGATGGAGATCAGACGGATCCACAGCACTAGCGCAAGGCGAGTGCGATCCAGGCAAGACAGATCAGATGAGATAGCTGGTAGCAACCGCTGCTCCAGCTATACTCCAAGAACAAAGATCAGAACGACTTCCTGTCAACCACCGCTGGGACAGGACAATCGCAACAGACCAACAAACAGATATGCAATCCTAACTGCACTAGGGAACCTGCCTAGTGCAGTCCCAGGAATTACTCTAAGCTAATCTTTAAACAATGAGCAAGGCTGACACTCCAGGAGTGTTTCACAGGACTAACCCTTATGACCAGCCCAGGTCTGTGATATCACATGGTATTTATAGTACAAACCTCCAGAGGATGTGGCTAGGCAATTTGCATGACAAACGTATGCAAATTCCTCAGCAGCAGCAAGCTGCAAAACTGACAAAAGGTCTCTCTTCCAGAGACCTGCAGAATGCAGACCTGAACAGTGGTCAAAAAACTGCCTGCCTATGCAGGCAGCTGAGCGGATCATTACAGTATCCCCCCCCCCCTCTAGGGTCGAATTCCAGACGAGCCTCTAAACTGATATTTGCAAAAGACTCTAAATGAAGACTCATGAAGGTCGGGACAGCCCGACAAGGCCCAATTCCAGAGTCAGCCCACCCGAAACCGACCTCGTCGGAAGGAGAAGCCACCGAAACATGCCCATCAGTACCACAAGTCTCAGTGTAACACCCATCAGGACTGTAAATGCCAGAGAAGAAGCCATCGACACCCACCGAGCCATGCCCACCACCTTCCAGGGACCGTCCAAAAATACCAAACTTGCCACAATACCCATTCGAAGTGTCCCTTTCCACAAAGCACCCACTGCTGATCTCATCCAAGGTACCAGGAAATATTTATCCCAGGATCTCCCAGAACACTTTGAAGCTCCGCAGAGATCCCAGGAGGGCAGAACGATCACCAGGCTCACACGGAGAACTATCAAGAACCCCTATGGAACCAATGACAATTCCGGATTCAGAATTACCAGGACAAGCATCAAGACCAGGGCCTTCAGGGACCACCTCTGGGCATGCAGGCAGGCAGGCAACATCAGAACAGGTTTCCACAGAGGAGGCATCTGAGCAGGCTGGCAACCGAGACACACTTAGGCTTTTTGGGTCACAGAACACATCGGGGTACACTAGCCCAAGGGGAACCTCAGGACACGTCGAGGAACTGCCAACCTCAGAGTCCTTTACGACAAGACCAAAACCAGAACCGGGCAGAGAATCATCACGAGCAGTGGTCTCAAGCACTGGACTTTCAAAAGAAGGCTTGGACTCAAACCTAGAAATCTCTGTGACAATAATATCATCATTGACTACATATGAGTGAAGCTCCACCAGAGCTGCAAAGGTAGTCAGCACAACAGCAATGCCTACTGAAGTGGGCAACACCTCAGAAGGACTTGGGGGGCAGGAGACATCTCCTACAAGTTCTGCACCCTTTGGGAGGAACTCGGAGGTCTCCAGGACATCAGACAAGACCTCAGGAACATCATTTTCCAAGTTTTTTAAGAAGGATTCTGAACTATCCATGTTACAGGGCAAAACTGGAACTTTATTTTGTGGACAGGGCAGATGTCCCAGGGAAGGTTCCACCATAAACTGAGACTGAATTTCATCATCATGAGCGGAATGTACAGGAATATTTATTGGAACACACACTGACTCCCTAACTTTAATCTCACTGCACCCAGAATTCTGCGTAGCAGTCAAACTAGCTTGCAACTCCAAAACTGCAGAAAAACAGGTGAGTATAGTAGCAATACCTAGACGAGCCTCTAGGGACACTGCAGGAGACTCTAAATAAGGCCATATTTACTCATCCAGAGTACAGGGTGCAGAATCAGCATTTTCCTCAGAACAAGAAAGGGACTCACAAATGTCAGTGCGAGTGGAGATCATGTTTTCATTCATGGTACAGGGCAGATTCAGAGAAAGCTTCTCTGGGCAAAGCAAAGAAGCTTCAGCATCAGATTCGCAAAACCGAAGCGCTGTCTCACTCTTAGATTCGGCTAACAATGTCAAACCTGAGGAGTCAGAACGCAAACCTTGCGAATCAAAAATCGCTTTAGGTTGTGAAACTGACGCTTCCATAGCGCAAACCTCCGCGATCTGCGGGGCAGACTGTAAGGCGTTCAGGACAGAAACACTGGAGCAACTGTCACCAGGCAAAGGGCCCTTACAGGTGTGAACAGGGTGAGACAAAGACGCATTTGCAGTAGAACTAGCGACAACATCAGGAAAAACTTTATTAGACATATTAATTTTATGTTTGATGCTGCATAATTTAGGAATTTTCCCAATAGCAGGATCACAGATGGAAGATCTTAAAGATCTGTCTTTAAATGACAAGGGGTCCCACACATCCTTGAGAAAACTGGCACATTCATGCTGATCACAATCTGCAGGAACATCCGAGAAACAGGCATTAGATTGCATAGATTCAAACTGCACACAGTCAGGAGAGAATCTTTCAGGATTCGCACAGGAATCAACCACAGTGGTACACCCATTCATTTCAGATCGCACAATGTCAAAACTCACATGCTTTACACCAGAAAGGCAGGAACAATCATCCGACAACGATGTCTCTTTATTGGAATCAATTGATTGGTGTGTGTGCAACTCATCCAAAATCGTCTGCCATACATAAATCACCAGATTCACATCACCCTTGTCACATTCATCGGAATCAATCAAAAGGTACATAGAATCGAGACAATCATTCAAGACATCTTCGCTTTTTGCGATGTAAAAATCGCAAAAGGCTTTCCAATCAAAATCAAATTCCTCCATCAAGGCCCCAATGTCCCATGAGGCAAATGGAGGTTCAAACAAGCCAGTATCAAGATAATCTCCATATGGGTGGAGATCAGGAACAAGAACAGATTTTTTAACTGCTTTAATATAGTGTGTAATCCTACCTATAATAGGATCCACATAAGCTTTGGATTGGGGCAAAAAACCCGGAGACTGAGCAACATCATTGTAAACATCATTAGGGAGTGTTTTATTCAGATGCTTGTGATTTTTAATTTTTCCCTTTTTAGCCACTTTGCATGTCTGTTTAACCACTTGCCGACCACACGCTTAAACCGTGCGTCGGCAAAGTGGCAGCTGCAGGACCAGCGACGCAGTACTGCGTCGCCAGCTGCAGGCTGATTAATCAGGAAGCAGCCACTCGCGCGAGCGGCTGCTTCCTGTCAATTCACGGCTGGGGGCTCCGTGAATAGCCTGAGGGCCGCCGATGGCGGCTCGCAGGCTAAATGTAAACACAAGCGGAAATAATCCGCTTTGTTTACATTGTACGGCGCTGCTGCGCAGCAGAGCCGTAAGGCAGATCGGCGATCCCCGGCCAATCAGCGGCCGGGGATCACCGCCATGTGACAGGGGACGTCCTGTCACTGGCTGCACAGGACGGATAGCGTCCTGTGCAGCCCCGATCACCAGGGATGAGCAGGTAAGAGAGGGAGGGGGGAATTTCGCCGCGGAGGGGGGCTTTGAGGTGCCCCCCCTGCAACTAGCCTGCCCACCAGAGCGATCAGACCCCCCCTGCACACCATCCCCATAGGGGGGAAAAAAGGGGGGCGATCTGATTGCTCTGCATGAAACCTGATCTGTGCTGGGGGCTGCAGAGCCCACCCAGCACAGATCACAAAAAAGAGCGCTGGTCCTTAAGGGGGGGTAAAGGGTGGGTCCTCAAGTGGTTAAATGCAAGAAACGTATCCAGGCAGTTCTCTTGCATCTGCTTAGAAGCTAAAGTGGCAAGAGAAACATTGAACTGATTATCATACTGAATGGTTTTGCACATTTCAGACTTGACAGAAATAACCTCTTTATTTGTGGTTGCTATGGGCAACGAATCTTTTGGCTGACAAGCCGAATCAGCAGATTGGCCTGCAAGCACCCACTCATTAACATATGGTAATGACAGAGAAATGTTACATAACCTAATCTGATCAGCATCATGCACTGCAGGAAAAAACTCATCTCTGGTTTCAGAGTCCAGTAGCTTAAACCTCTTAAAGACACAGGACCCATATTTGACCAAATCGTACAAATCGGAAATTCCCTCTACACTGGGAATTTCGTTTGGGCTGGTCATACTGTAACGATTGTGGAATTCTCTCCGTGATCAGCGCACAGGATGTGCCCTGACACTGCGTAAATCCTCCACAAGCGTATAATTTGAGGGAACCCAGCAAAAGGTGCAATGCACCTGTAGAGGGAAATTCCTGTCGACAGGTGGAGCTGTGGAGTGCAGAGGAACAGCTCCTCTGCCCTGCCACAGATGCCAGACAGGAATTGTACGAAGGGAAGAAACGCAGGGCAAGATAGCCCTGAAAGAGAGAGATCAAAGCGACAGAGGGTATGTGTGTCCACCAATCTAGTCGCCACCCTGCGACGATGAACACACAACCAGGAAGATAAAGTGAGAAGGCAATCGCCAGAGATGGCGGTTGCTAACAGCGACACAAGACCGAATAAGCACAGATGAGGAATGTATGTATGTCCACCAATCTAGCTACCAACCTGCGACGGCGGACACACAACAGAGGAAACCAAGTGAGAACGCAATTGCAAGAGAAGCGATTGCGAAAGAGAATGAGCACAGGGATAGAATGTATGTATGTGCCCCAATCTAGTCGCCAACCCGCGACGGTGCACACACAACAGCAGATATGAAGTAGGAACGCAATCGCGAGAGAGGCGATTGCCAGAGGTGACACAAGGCTACAGCAAGGCAGAGCACGAGAGTAGCAAAGGCACAGCAAATCATACAATGAGAAGATAAGGAAAATAACAAACGCTAACTAAACGCAAACACCGCACTCATTTGCAACAGCGAACACGTTTTCTGCGCGGTCTCCGCATGATAAGCACAACAGAGACAAGCACGCCTAACTAACCACTGACAGACAAACATGAAACAGAGGACGCAAGCGCTTGCTTAACGGTTACCTCACCGAGCCTCCAGCAAGCGTTCGTAGCAGACAAGACAGATACACGAAAACAGGAATAAGTGAGAGATACGATCCACTGCTCTTTCCGCCAGAGCGAGTGCGATCCAAGTATAGAAACAGAGCGAGCTGGATCCACTGATCTTTCCGCCAGAGCAAGTGCGATCCAAGTACAGCAAGAGAGATGGAGATCAGACGGATCCACAGCACAAGCGCAAGGCGAGTGCGATCCAGGCAAGACAGATCAGATGAGATAGCTGGTAGCAACCGCTGCTCCAGCTATACTCCAAGAACAAAGATCAGAACGACTTCCTGTCGACCACCGCTGGGACAGGACAATCGCAACAGACCAACAAACAGATATGCAATCCTAACTGCACTAGGGAACCTGCCTAGTGCAGTCCCAGGAATTACTCTAAGCTAATCTTTAAACAATGAGCAAGGCTGACACTCAAGGAGTGTTTCACAGGACTAACCCTTATGACCAGCCCAGGTCTGTGATATCACATGGTATTTATAGTACAAACCTCCAGAGGATGTGGCTAGGCAATTTGCATGACAAACGTATGCAAATTCCTCAGCAGCAGCAAGCTGCAAAACTGACAAAAGGTCTCTCTTCCAGAGACCTGCAGAATGCAGACAACAACAACAACAACAACAACAAATAACATTTGTAAAGCGCTTTTCTCCCGTGGGACTCAAAGCGCATAATCATGGCTCCGACCATCGTGGTACAGAGGAAGAATTTTATAAATCTGGAAATGCCAGGCTAAACAGGTGGCTTTTCAGTCTGGATTTGAATAGCTCCAGGGATGGTGCTGTCTTTACTGGGTGTGGTAGGGAGTTCCAAAGAGTAGGGGCAGCATGACAGAAGGCTCTGTCTCCAGATTTTTTGAGGTGCACTCTGGGAGTGACCAAGTTTATAGAACTTGCTGATCTGAGGTTGTGAGAGGTGTGGTGCAGCTTCAGCAAGTCCTTCATGTATCCAGGGCCCAGATTGTGCAGGGATTTGAATGTTAGCAGTCCAATCTTGAAGAGTATTCTCCATTCTACTGGTAGCCAGTGCAGTGAGCGAAGGATCGGTGTAATGTGACAGTAGCGAGGCTGGTTTGTTAGCAATCTGGCAGCAGCATTCTGCACTAATTGCAGGCGACGCAGGTCTTTTTTGGGGAGGCCAGCATAAAGGGCATTGCAGTAGTCCAGCCGTGATGTGATGAAGGCGTGGACTAGGGTTTGAAGATCCTCTGGTGGAATCAGATGTTTAATCTTTGCAATGTTCTTCAGATGAAAGAAGGAAGATTTAACTACAGATGAAATTTGGTTTCTGAAACTCAATTCCCCATCGATTAGTACGCCAAGGCTGCGCACAAGGTTGGAGCTGTTTATGTCTGAATTCCCAATCCTGATTGGTGTTGCTTTAGGATAGAGCTGTTTTGATGGCGAGCACTGGCTTTGGACAAACAGGACCTCAGTTTTGTCAGCATTCAGTTTCAACCAGTTATCATTCATCCATGCCTGAAGCTCAGCTAAGCAAGAGTTTATTTTTGGGGTAGGGTCTGTTCCACCAGGTTTGAAGGACAGGTATAGCTGTGTGTCATCGGCGTAGCAGTGGTACGTCAGGCCATGTCGTTGGATAAGTGTACCGAGTGGCAACATGTAGATTGCAAACAGCAGAGGGGATAGGATTGATCCTTGTGGCACTCCGAATTGTAGAGGTGCAGGTTTGGACATTATAGGTCCTAGGGATACTCTCTGTGTTCTGTCAGTCAGGAATGATCTGAACCACTGGAGGACTGATCCACTGATGCCACAGTACTCCTGCAGTCTGTTAAGCAGGATTTCATGGTCAACTGTATCAAAAGCAGCTGAGAGATCCAACAGGATTAGGGTGGAGCATTCCCCTCTGTCCCTTGCCATGAGCAGATCGTTGCAGACTTGGATGAGGGCTGTTTCGCAGCTGTGGTGTTTCTTAAAGCCAGATTGTAGAGGGTCCAGGATGTTGTTTACTGACAGCCTGGTTTCAAGTTGCAGATAGACAGCCTTTTCAATAACTTTACCTAAGAAGGGGAGGTTGGAGACAGGTCTGTAGCTGCTCATAGCATCTGGATCCATGGAAGGTTTTTTAAGAAGGGGCTTGATGATTCCTTCTTTTAGAGAGGTAGGAAACCTCCCTGCTTGCAGAGAGCAATTTACTATTTTGTGAAATGCTGGACCAAGCAGGTCAGGGCATTTCAGCATATGTTTAGTTGGTCCAGGGTCCAGGTCGCAGGTTGTCTGGCGGAGACGACAGAGGATGTCTGAGATCTCTTCCTCACTAATACTTTTGAAATCAGTCCAGGGTGTTAGGTTGTTTTTGCAGCTATTTCCATTAGTTGCATGAGTCTTGGGTGCTGTGGACTGAATGAGAGACCGAATAGAAGATACTTTGTCAGCAAAGTAGCAGGCAAATTTCTCACATAGCTCCTTTGAGGGAGTTATAGTGGGTTTTAGACAGGATGGATTACATAGTCTATCAACTGTGCGGAATAGTTGGGCTGGTCTGTTGGCGGCCTTTGCGATCTCCTGTGATAGGTAGGAGGATTTTTTCTTGGTGATCGCATTTTGGTAGCTTTCCCGGTGAGAGACAAGGGTGTGTTTATCTTTTGAATTCTGAGATTTTCGCCACTTCCTTTCTAGTCTGCGCACTTCTTTCTTTAGGTCCTTTAGTGAGCTGTCAAACCACCGTGCATGGTGAAGTGGTGTAGATCGTTTGATGCGAACTGGAGCGAGGGCGTCATAGGCAGATGACACTGCATGGTTGTATATCAGGACCATAAAGTCTGGGTCTGCACAATGATTGGTTAATGCGTCGAAGTTGAGGATATTCTGAACGTGCTGGGGTGAGACATCTTTCAGTGAACGGTATTTTATGAGTTCTTTCCCTCTGTGTTTTATCGCTGGTGCTGTCAGAGAGAAGTGGATGGTGTGGTGGTCTGACCATACCACTGGGTTTATATCCATGTGTGATATTAAAAGTCCGGAATGAAATATAAGATCCAGGGTGTGCCCTTTCGTATGGGTGGGGAGGTTGATAGCCTGAGAGAAACCCAGTTCATTCATTATGAGAAGTAGTTCACTTCCTAGCTGGGAGTCGTGATCATCCACCCATGCATTGAAGTCTCCCAGGATGATCCATCTAGGGTGTTCCACTGTTACGCAGGATAAGAGTTCAGATATTTCCTTAAGAAAGGCTGGACCATTTTTTGGGGGGCGGTATATGAGCAATATGTTGATGTTTACTTCTGCTGACAGTTGAGCTGCAATACATTCAAAGGTTTCAGTGGGGCCTATGGGCAGGGGCCTTATGTTCAAGGAAGATCTGAAGCATATGGCAACCCCCCCACCCTTGCCGACTTGTCTCTCACAGTGCAAGATTGAATAATTGGCCGGCACGGTTGCTTCAAGAGTTGGGCCTGCATGCTTCCCAAGCCAGGTCTCTGTCAAAAAGGTCAAATCAGAGAGCTCTATTAGGTCATGTATAGTTGCAGTCTTATTATTTATCGATCTGGCATTGCAGAGTGTAGCTGTGATTAAGCTTTTCTGAGGGCAAATATGTTTTTTATACTTGGATCCACTACCTCTCCGCCCCCTTCTGCATTTCCTGAGTATCCCAAAGGATTTTAAGAGGAGAGCCAGAGAGGTGTTAATTTGTAATTGATTCTTGGGAGGGCAGGCAGAGAAAAGGTCCTTTGATGAGTATTTGTATGTTGACATTAGAGACAATAGACTTGTTCAGATAGCTTGTACTTCTGGAGTCCTGCTGGGATCAAAGGGGATCTGTGCAAAATCCTTTCATTCCTACACAGAGTTGGATCATAGAGTTCCTTGTTTTAGAAGATAAATGATAACATAAATGTGGAAAATAGTCACTTGGTGCATATGCCTTGGATAATGTATAAAGGATTACTCACAGGGTGGAGTGAGGGCAATCACAGGCAATCAAGTTTCCAGAGAGGTTGAAGGTCTTGTTTCAGGTCAGCTGTTAGAAGGCTTGGTGTGTTCAGCAGAGGTAAGCTTCATGGAGGATTTCAATCCAGTTTAAATCTCTGCCATCCAAAGTAATCCGATTGTTCTGGTTGGTTGTAGTTGTAGCCTTGGTCGTGGTGGGTGGAATTCCTCTGTATTTTGAGTCCAGTTTCAGCACAATAGGTTTAAAGGTGTAGAAATCTGAGACAAGGTCTGGAGCAGCTTAAGAGAGCTGCAGCCCGGCTGGGCGCGCTCTCTGAACAGTGGTCAAAAAACTGCCTGCTTACGCAGGCAGCTGAGCGGATCATTACAGATACGCGACGGTTATTCGGATGTCGTCCGGCATCCTATAGGCCTCACAGAACCTGGTGGTCTGTGAGCTAGAGGATTTGCGGAGGACAGCCATCTGTAACATCTCCTCATACTTCATCTTTACTTTTGCTTGCACCTCTGGAGAGGCGCTGTAGGGGATCTGCCATAAGGGCTTGGGAGTCCCCGGGTCCCTTCTGTGAACGGCTGTATCCTGCCCAGGGTTGCTGCGAAGATTTCGCTGTGGGGGCGCAGTGCGCTTCAGCGAGGCCTTCTGGGAGTACGAGAGGTGGGGGTGACGTTCACATCATCCGCCAATTCTCGTGTGGGAGCAATCAAGCCTGACAGGGGACCTGTGTCTTCCTGCTCTAAGTGGCCGTACTCTCCTAGAACTAACTGCGTCCTGTCTGACTGGGCTTCTAACAGATCCACATGGACCGTGCTTTCACCTGGGGTGTCAGTTACATGGGGAATGGGTTCACTGGAGTAGTTACCATTTTCCCTGTACACCCGTAGTGGAGCTTCCGCTGCTGGTGGCTTAGTGGGCTGGCCACTAAGTACACGCAGGTTGGAGTCGCTCTGTATTATCCTCACGGATGTGGGACTACAAATCTCAGCCAGCTGCCTAGGGCGATCTGAGGTCAGCTGCTGAAAACCCCACTCTATGGGGTCAGAGCTGACAGGAATGCTTGCAAGCTCTGAGCTCAGGTTACCAACAGTACTGCATACCTCCCAACTTTAGAAGATGTGAAAGAGGGACATTTAAGCCACGCCCCCTGTGCGGCCTTAAGCCACACCCCTGCTTTTGCAAGAGGGTGACAATGGAAGGGAGTTTGCGGGGAGGGTGCCAGTGGGTGGGAGAGGGTGACACTGGGTGGAAATGAGGGTGCTAGTGGGTGGGGGAGGAAGGTGCCAGTGGGTAGGAGGAGGGTGTCGAAAGGGTGCCTGGGGCAGGGTGCAGGGACTGGGTGCCTGGAGCAGGGTGCAAGGACAGGGTGCCTGGAGCAGGGTGCTTGGGGCAGGGACAGGGTGCAGGGACTGGGTGCCTGGAGCAGGGACAGGGTGCCTGGAGCAGGGTGCAGGGACTGGGGTGCCTGAAGCAGGGACTGGGTGCCTGGAGCAGGGTGCAGGGACTGGGTGCCTGGAGCAGGGTGCAGGGACTGGGTGCCTGGAGCAGGGTGCAGAGACTGGGTGCCTGGTGCAGGGACAGGTTGCCTGGTGCAGGGACTGGGTGCAGGGACAGGGTGCCTGGGGCAGGGTGCAGGGGCCAGGGTGTCTGGGGCAGGATGCAGGGACAGGGTGCCTGGGGCAGGATGCAGGGACAGGGTGCCTGGGGCAGGGTGCAGGGGACTGGGTGCCTGGGGCAGGGACTGGGTGCCTGGAGCAGGGTGCAGGGACTGGTTGCCTGGAGCAGTGGCCAGGCACTGGGTGCCTGGGACAGGGGCCAGGCACTGGGTGCCTGGGACAGGGGCCAGGCACTGGGTGCCTGGGACAGGGGCCAGGCACTGGGTGCCTGGGACAGGGGCCAGGCACTGGGTGCCTGGGACAGGGGCCAGGCACTGGGTGCCTGGGACAGGGGCCAGGCACTGGGTGCCTGGGACAGGGGCCAGGCACTGGGTGCCTGGGACAGGGGCCAGGCACTGGGTGCCTGGGCCAGGGGCCAGGCACTGGGTGCCTGGGACAGGAGCCAGGCACTGGGTGCCTGGGACAGGGGCCAGGCACTGGGTATCTGGGACAGGGGCCAGGCACTGGGTATCTGGGACAGGGGCCAAGAGCAGGGTGCCTGGGACAGGGGCCAGACACTGGGTGCCTGGGACAGGGGCCAGGCACTGGGTGCCTGGGACAGGGGCCAGGCACTGGGTGCCTGGGACAGGGGCCAGGCACTGGGTGCCTGGGACAGGGGCCAAGAGCAGGGTGCCTGGGACAGGGGCCAAGAGCAGGGTGCCTGGGACAGGGGCCAAGAGCAGGGTGCCTGGAACAGGGGCCAGGCACTGGGTGCCTGGGACAGGGGCCAGGCACTGGGTGCCTGGGACAGGGGCCAAGAGCAGGGTGCCTGGGGCAGGGGCCAGGGTACACTGACACTGGGGAACGGTGCAGGGTGCCTGGGGAAGGAGGGTGCAGGGTGCCTGGGGAAGGAGGGTGCAGGGTGCCTAGGGAAGAAGGGTGCAGGGTGCCTGGGGAAGAAGGGTGCAGGGTGCCTGGGGAAGAAGGGTGCAGGGGCCAGGGTGCCTGGGGAAGGGTGCAGGGTGCCTGGTGAGGGGCAGGGTGCCTGGGGCAGGGTGCCTGGTGAGGGGCAGGGTGCCTGGGGCCAGGGTGCCTGGGGCCAGGGTGCACTGACACTTGGTGGGTAGGGGGGTTGTCAGTGGAGGGGGTGGGGAGAATGTCCGTGGGTGGGGAGGAGGGTGCCACTATTAGGTGTGTGTGTGTGGGGGGGGGGGGCCTGGGCAGAGAATGGAGGCGGAAAAACTGATCAAGGCTCCAGCCGCAGTAATGAGGGATGCGGGAGCCCGGCTTCATTACTTCCTCCCTCTCTGAATGCCCCCTAATGTATGTCCGTGTGCCCCCTTCTCCTCCCCTCCCTATAGGCAGAGTGAGCGCAGCGGAGCGGGCAGTCGGGTCCTCTTACCGCTGATGCAGATGCACGCGTACACTGTCTCTGGCATCGGACCTCCATGTGCTTCCTGTGATGTCATAGTAAACAGGAAGCACATGGAGGTCCGATGCCAGAGACAGTGTACGCGTGCATCTGCATCAGCGGTAAGAGGACCCGACTGCCCGCTCCGCTGCGCTCACTCTGCCTATAGGGAGGGGAGGAGAAGGGGGCACACGGACATACATTAGGGGGCATTCAGAGAGGGAGGAAGTAATGAAGCCGGGCTCCCGCATCCCTCATTACCGCGGCTGGAGCCTCGATCATTTTTTCCTCCTATATTCTGCCCAGCCGTCAGGATTCAAGAGGGGGGGGGGGGGGGGCCGGGATAGTGGGAGGGTGGGAGGGCCCCCCCAAATCAGGAGAAACCCAACGAAAACGGGACGGTTGGGGGGTATGGTACTGTGTGTGTCTGTTTGCACAGGTACACCACAATAAACATCACCTTTTGGGTAAATCAAAATCATGTCAATATTGACATTGGTCTGGGGGTCAGAGATATCAGGGGAAGTCGAGACTTCTCCAGATAGTCCTGAGTCCAGACTACCGGTGACACTGAAAGCGTCCTCCAGCGTACTCTCACAAACATGCACAACATTATCAAAAGCATTTGCATAACATGACATGTCATTTTTAGCATGAGTGTCACCCGCCTGAAAGTCAGAATTGTCAGAGGGAATCCCTGCTGTCAGCTCTGAGTTCATGCGGCTGGCCATACAGCATGTAATGGCCAAAGAATGTACAGAGTTTCTATCACAATTATCACTGACACATGCAATTTCATTAGTAATAACAGGTGCAGAAAGAGATAAAAGACAGTCAGTTGCTGGTACATGTAAATCTGAGGGTACCTCCCGCCCAGCGGCGTTAGGTACAGTAGCAATAGCAGGTTTTCCCAAAGCCTTGTACAGTACCTGGTGGTCAGGGAGTCCTGCTGGGAACTCCTGCATATCAGCAGAAAATTCCGAAGGGCACACAAGCGTGCCTAGATCAGTGCCAAGCACAGGAGGAGAGGGAAACTTAGCGACAGCCCCCTCTGGAAACCCCCCCCCCCCCATTTGGCCTTCTCGGGGCCTGGAATAACAGGGTTGGGTCGGTTGGGCCTGACTCCAGTCAGGGTGAGGAGCTCTTGTGGGAGAATATCTTCCTCTGTGGCAAGGTCAGAACAGAGCAAGGAAACATCTGCTTCTGGAGCACTGGAGCAAAAGATGATCTGGTCGTCCACTGGAGCACTGTGATGATAACCGGAACTGTTGAGCATCTCTGACACGCTGACAGGCAGTGCAGAGGGTGATGCAGGTGACGGATCAGGGTTGCTAGCCATCTTCGGGCTAGGGACGGTCGTTCTCTTTGTCTTGGGACAGAAGAACTGTATGTGGCCGGTTGCGCCACAAAGATTACACATGCGAATGGCAGGTGTGTCATACGGGGATGCAGCAATAGCAGCAGCTGCAGGTCTCGGAGGCGCAACGCTCACCGGACCAGGAGGGTTCGAATGCAGTAGGCTTACCTCCTTCCAAGTCTTGGGACAGTGTTATGTGACTGTCCAGCACCAGGGTTCTCTGGCTGTCAGGTACAGGAACCTGATGGTACGCCCTCTCAGAGGTGCATACAGGAAAGTCTCGTTCCGTGCCCTCTTCCATGGCAAGAAGATTTGCTGTGGGGGTCACGGGCAGAGGTTCGCATCTCTCCACCGAAACACATAGTGAAGATTGCTGATTCGAGTGGGTCAGCTGGGCCAACTCCAATTCACGCTGGAGCCGTCGCTCCTTGGCCTGGAGAACCCACTGGAGCCTTCGCTCTTTGGCCTGGAGATCAAACTGGCGCAGCCACTCTTGGTGTTCTGCTTCACGCTGGAGCTCTTCTGCCTCAAGCTGGCGCTGAAATTCTTGGAACTCCTGGCATATGCGCAGATCCTCGCCAGTCAGGTTTGCCAACCACTCCGGGGGTATCAGGACTGCAGGGAATAGAGGCATTAAGCAAGGTGGCGACAAGGATTCCATCTCTGGGGTACTGCCACCAGCTCAGCCTTGTTTGTGCTGCAAGCAGCAATGCCGTGCAGAGGGCTTGCCAGTCAGGAACAAACCAATTCTGGTCATCCTGAACTGAATCAGACATTCAGAAGAGAGGAGTACAAGAAAGAGTAGGATATAGCAAAGAAAAAGTTAGGAAATGTAGACCAATCTATTCGCTATCAATGTGTACCGTTTTGTGCCCAGAACTTCGGTTCTGCAAGACAGGATACTTAGCGACCACTGCCTTATGATTCTGGTTGCAAAGACTGAGTTTGTCAGATCTATGCGCTCTGATTTCCCAAAAGCTGGCTATGCCTGGTTTTGGGGTGTGCTATCACCACCACTGCCAATCAATGTGACAATCCAGCCCCGCGATCCCGTCGAGATCTGCTCCCGTTAGCGTACGCAGGAAGTACGGGCGCAGACGGACAACGAAGACCGGTTGCTGGATCGTCAGAGGGTAGAAATAAAGATGCGACAGAGCGTGCCAATCCCGTCTAATCTGCTCCCATTAGCATACGCAGGAAGTACGGGAACAGACTGATCATAAAGATTGGTCGCGCAGCTGCCGACAATATGTAATGGGACAAACATCCACCAATCCCGTATTATTAGGCCACTGTTGCCATGCAGGTCTCATGCACTAGAGACTGCTGGAGGCAAATTCACTGTGTGCGTAGTAAACGGTTAAGATCGGTTGGAGGTGCCCATACATGTACAATTCTGATTGTATATACAATCAGTAAACTAAAAATATCGATTTTGCGCTGGAAATCAAGTAAATACACTGCCACCACTGCCTGATTAAGGAGCAGACAGTCTCCAACTAGGGCGAAGAGACCCCAACGCTATCATAATACGGTAGCCAGCCCAATCACGTTCAACACGCTCCAGTCACCGTTCGGGGAATAGTCACTTCCGACCGCTTAAAGACTGTGAGCAATGTGACGTTAAAGAAAGGTTACTGGGTCCCTATATGATGCAATCTCGAATTATATTTACAATCGAGAAACGAAAGTTATTGATTTCGCACAGGAAATCTGGTACTAGCTAATCCTAGAAGGAAGAAATGGTTATTTACAACCTAGCTAGCAAATCAACAATTTATAAGCAAATCTGTAACGATAGGTGTCAGCAACCAGAGAGAGAATCTGATCCTTGGCGATCTGCAGTATCCCCAAGAATACAGATATACCTGATTATTGGGGATCTGCAGAATCGCCAATAATCAAATATGCCTAACCTCTAGACACCTGAGTGTGTAAGTGTTTTGGTGCAACAGTAACCTTTGGACCACCGGGGTAGCAGGTGGTCCAATAAGTAGAGAAGACTCTACTGCAGTCAAGGACACCTGGAGAGGGAGTCCCTGACTGATAAGGAGCAGTGTCCCCTCTGAAGAGCAGGGGACCCCTGCGGAAAGGCTGGACACCCTGCGGAGGGTGACAGCCAGAAGGTCAGACAGGCCGGGTCAGCAACAGAGTATCAGATATGCAAGGTACCAAATCAGAGATCAGAAGAATAGTCAGGAAAGCTACAGGTCATAACAGATATCAGAACAAGGCCTAGTCTGAGGTGTGAGGTCCGTGATCTCAACACCCTGGAACTATGCTAGAGAATAACACAGATGGTATACAGTATTCCTAGTCTGGGGTGTGAGGGCCATGATCTCAACACCCTGGAACTATGCTAGAGAATAACACAGATGATATACAGTATTCCTAGTCTGGGGTGTGAGGGCCGTGATCTCAACACCCTGGAACTATGCTAGAGAATAACACAGATGATATACAGTATTCCTAGTCTGGGGTGTGAGGGCCGTGATCTCAACACCCTGGAACTATGCTAGAGAATAACACAGATGATATACAGTAACTGGCTAAGTGTGGATTCCCAGGTCCTCCTGGTTCCACCACACTGAAAGATCTGACTAAGGTCTGAGTGCTAACACATAAGCATTCGCAACGCCAGACAACCAGCAACTGAACAGCAGGAGATATATATAGTAAAGCGCTCCACAGCGCCGCCCAGCTCCCATCAACCAATCACTGACTGAGCAGGGATCAGCTGACCGCCCTGATCAGCTGATCTTCCTCCTATTGGTATAAAGAGCTTGTCTTGCAGCGCGCGCGTAGCTCTCCATCTGTGTGCACTACTAGGTCCAGACAGCCCAGACACATGTTGCTGTGCGGGGAAACCGCCGCACTGGACGTGGAATCCGCCGCCTTACCGTCAGAACACACGGAGGCCCCCACGCCATTCCTCCCATGTGCACCACCAGTTCCAGACAACCCAGACGCATGCTGACGCGGACAAACCGCCGCATCAGACACGGAATCAGCCGCCTTACTGTCAGAACATGCGGCGGCTTTTCCAATATTCCTCACAAAATCATAAAACAATGCGGTAGTATGACTGACTCTACAGAGGGCAGATTCGTTATAGCAGCAATCAGATGACCAGAACAGGCACATGACTGAACGACAAAAATCGTTAGTTTATTTCTAAACTACATACACACAGCTTATTTTAGAACAGATTGATTTGACAGAGAGAAGAGATGAAAAGAAACAGAATGTCCGAATATACAGTTCAAATACCGTTATTGGTAGTCCATGCGGCAATCGCAAGTCTTTGGCGAAAGTCCAAAATGGCGGTTGCCATGCGGCCAACAGGCCTTTGTTAGACATAGTTCCAAGATGGAGGTTTTGGCCCGTATCCTTGCGGGCTGCCAGGATGTTACTAGGCGTCAGATTAAAGGTAAAGGACCCAGAGCTTTCTGGGCTCTCTGTGGTTATAGCCCCCACTCCAGCAAGGAGGGGTTAGGGGGCGTGGATCACACACCTCTTTGGAACGGGAGATCTGCCCGCCCCTCGCATGAACACAAAATTATATCTGAGTCATGATAGGTGTGCTAATCTTCAAACCATACAGGTTATGTTAAATCTAATAACATTTTCAGGTCGATCCGAATTTAACGATAACAATGATATCAAACTTGGGGGGTTTAGAGTGAACGGTGACCCCAAAATGCATATCTCTGCTTTGGCAGGGCTTACCTTTAATTCGGAAACATCCAATCCTGTGGTTTGTTCCGAATTTCATAATAAGCGGGTTCTAAAGGCCGTTGCCTATTTGGAAAGTCATCTTTATGACAAAAGATGGATTTCATATGTGTGAGATCACAGAAAGGTCAGCTGGGAGATGGATTCTCTTTGATCCTTCAGCTGAGGTAATCCTGAGAGTACCCCCTGCTGTGATCGGTTCCTACCAGTCTGGGGGAAGGGGCGGTTTATTAGCTTCTGTCCATCTAATCTCTGATGGATGAGCTATAACCTTTCCAGGGATGCTGGGGAAACCGCTTTAACGCCGAGGTGAGAAGAGCTGTAATTAGAAGCTCATAAAGAGCCAGGGTTTGCTACATTTGACCAGGGAGAGGAACTGTTAACCCCTGGCTCCCCTGATCTTTTTGTAAATTAAGCCTTTCCCTATCTGTCACTTTTTAATAGTGGAGACAGGGAATATTTTATAAGGCTCTAACTACTTTTTTAGGACGAATAAACGTTGATTCGTCACAGGTATCCGGGTGGGAAGGTGGGCAGTTAGGTAGCTGGGTGGGAGGGTAGGCAATTAGGTAGCCGGGTGGGAGGGTAGGCAGTTAGGTATCTGGGTGGGAGGGTAGGCAGTTAGGCAGCCGGGTGGGAGGGTAGTTAGGTAGCCGGGTGGGAGGGTAGGCAGTTAGGAAGCCGGGTGGGAGGGTAGGCAGTTAGGTAGCCGGGTGGGAGGGTAGGTAGACAGGTAGTTTAGTGGGGTAGGGGCCCGACTCCTATCCTCCTTGCCTCACCTCGGGGGTCCCCCCTCCTTTTATGAGCGGCGGGAAAGCGGCATATACAGCAGGCTCCGGTGGGGTAATCAGACGCTAGATGTCCAGCTGCCTCCCGGGCTACGGTGTCTCCTCTGTATGCTGCTCGCAATAAACCAGGAAGCAGTGCGAGCAGCATACAGAGGAGACAGCGTAGCCCGGGAGGCAGCTGGACATCTAGCGTCTGATTACCCCGCCGGAGCCTGCTGTATATGCCGCTCTCCCACCGCTCATAATAGGAGGGGGGCCCCTGAGGTGAGGGAGGGGGGCCCGGTCCGGCGCCTGCATTATTATAATTTAAAAAAAAAAGTCCTCTCTCAGCTGCAGGCCCCCTGTGACGTAGGACTGCCGTGGGCCCCATAGCAACGGTTATGGTTGCTATACCGATTGCTACGCTGCTGCACTCCAGCTACTGTTCTAGGTGACCAGGCAGTGGAGAGTTTACTTCCATTGGAGAGGTTGTGCGGTCTATAATCAAGCACCAAGTCTGGGGGAAAATCTCCCAATGTGTCGGTATCTATACTACGAAACTGAGGGCATTTGAAGAGTAGTGTTGTCAGGATCATGAACGATTCGGATCTTTGATCCAGATCTTTTTTGTGAGTCGAATCATCCAGATCTTTTTTGTGAGTCGAATCATCCGGATCATCACAATGAACGATTCGGTTCACAGTGGATGTCTGCTGGAAGAAACGGGAACTGCAGCTTCTGCTGAGTTGTGAAGAGTTAGGGACTCGGGAGTGAGAGAAGCAGCTCCTCCCAGCTCACTGAGGGTGAGGGATCACATTACAGCAGCATAAGCAGCAGCTCTTTGGTTACAAAGTTAAAGGGGAACTGAAGTAAGAGGTAAACGGAGGCTATTTATTTATTTATTTCCTTTTAATCAATACCAGTTGCCTGGCAGCCCTGCTGGTTTATTTCTCTGCAGTAGTATCTGAATAACACCAGAAACAAGCATGCAGCTAGTCTTGTCAGATCTGACTTTAAGGCTTCTTCCCCACTAAGACGTTGCGTTAGATGCTACGTTAAGGTCGCATAACGTGCACCTAACGCAAAGCATAGTGGGATTGAAGCTGGACGTCAGATTGAGCCGCGTTATCCAGCTCTCTATGCGTCCTGTGAAGTACTTTTGGACGCATGCGACA
This sequence comes from Hyperolius riggenbachi, assembly GCF_040937935.1. NCBI lineage: Eukaryota > Metazoa > Chordata > Amphibia > Anura > Hyperoliidae > Hyperolius > Hyperolius riggenbachi. The sequence continues at coordinate 121,894,360 of NC_090654.1, forward strand.
TCACGTGGTCCCGCCAGCCAATCGCCGCACAGAGCGGCGCTCCAGGAAGTAAACACTGCGCGTCACACTGTGCGGTGAATATTAATTAGCCATGTGGCTGGCCGCGGAGGAGGAGGGGAGACCTCCTCCTCCAACATCACGGAGCATGTGCAAACAGTCTAATGCAGCTTAGCCGCTTATAACGCACAGCATGCAGCACTTTGTTTTTACCTGCTGCGTTACAATGTAACGCAACATGGGCACTGTGAACAGCCCATTCATTTTTCATTGCTGTGCGGTGGGCTGCGTTACAGGCTGCACTAAAGCGCGCCTGTAACGTCTAACTGTGAAAGCAGCTTAAAGTCTGAAACACCTGATCTGCTGCATGCTTGTTCAGGGGCTATGGTTAATAGTATTAGAGGCAGAGGATCAGCAGGGCTGCCAGGCAACTGGTATTGCTTAAAAGGAAATAAACATGGCAGCCTCCATATACCTCTCTCTTCAGTTCCCCTTTAATAACTCCTAGTCTCATACGCCCACTATCACTGCTGACCATGTGTCCTCACACAGCCACTATCACTGCTGGCAAGGTGAGAGGTATTTGGAGGCTGCCATATTTATTTGCTTTTAACCCCCTTGCTGTTCCAATTATATCGGCAAAGGGGGCAGCGCAGCACTTTTTTTTATTTTTATTTTTTTAATTCATGTAGCTAGCCTAGCGCTAGCTACATAATAGCCGCTGACAAGCGGCATCCCCCTACGTACTTCGATCGCCGCCGGCGATCTTTGCAAGCAGGAAATCCCGTTCAGAACGGGATTTCCTGCTCAGCTTCCCCCATTGCCATGGCGACGGGGCAGGATGACGTCACCGACGTCATGGACGACGGGACGTCAGAGGGAATCCCGATCCACACTGATTGACCAGGCTGCGCAAGGGATCTGGAGGGGGGGCGTCGCGGCGGGTAGCAGTAAATCGGCGGCGAGTGGCGGCGATCGAGATATGCACGCAGCTAGAAAAGTGCTAGCTGCGTGCAATAAAAAAAATTTGGAAAATCGGCCCAGCGGGGCCTGAGAAAACCTCCTACGCAGGTTACCCCGAGCTGAGCTCGGGATAACCGGCAAGGAGGTTAAACAATACCAGTTGCCTGGCAGCCCTGCTGACCCTGTGTCTAATACTTTTAGTCATAGACCCTGAACAAGCATGCAGCAGATCAGGTACTCTGACTCAGGTTTTACTGAATTTGCCATATGCTTGTTCTTGGGTTTTGACTCAGACACTACTTATGCCAGATGATCAGCAGGGCTGCCAGGCAACTGGCATGGTTTACAAGGAAATAAATATGGCAGCTTCCATATCCTTCTCACCTCAGGTTCCCTTTAAAGGAGTACTGTGGGTTTTTTTAAAAAGAAAATCGGACACTTACCTGGGGCTTCTACCAGCCCCCTGAAGACATCAGCTCCTGCGCCGTCCCTGCAGGATCTTGCGTTTGCCGCCACCGGTCACGGTGTCATTATCAATGCGGCTGCGCGGCCGGTACCGTGAATGTCCTCACTTCCGATCGCGTCATTGGGAGCTTACTGCGCAGGAGCAGTTCGAGAAAGCTTTGTACTGCGCAGTAAGTCCCGATGACACGATCGTGAGCGAGGACCCTGGCTGCGCAGCCGCAGTGATATTCGTCTAGTTAGACGAATAATGACACCGTGACCGGCGTCGGGGAATGGAAGATCATGCAGGGATGGTGCAGGACTTAAAGGGAAGATCCACGGTTTTAAAAAATAAAATACAAATCCACTTACCTGGGGCTTCCTCCAGCCCGTGGCAGGCAGGACGTGCCCTCGACGCCGCTCCGGAGGCTCCCGGTCTTCTCCGGTGGCGCCCCCGACCTGGCCAGGCCGGCTTCCAGGTCGGGCTCTTGTGCGCTGAACTGTGCGTCTCACTTTGGCGCGCTGCACAGTACACCTGCACAGTACAGCCTGGAGGACGTCCGATGACGTCAGCGCGCTCGCATGAGACACACGTTGGAGCATACAAGAGCCCGACCTGGAAGCCGGCCTGGCCAGGTCGGGTGCGCCACCGGAGAAAACTGGGAGCCTCCGGAGCGGCATCGAGGGCACGTCCTGCCTGCCACGGACTGGAGGAAGCCCCAGGTAAGTGGATTTGTATTTTTTTTGTCCCTGAACTCTCCCTCTAACGGTAGATGCCCCAAGTAAGTGTCCGTTTTTCTTTTAAAAAAACTCCACAGTACTCCTTTAATAGATCCTGTGTGTTGCTGTGCTGCATTCCTCACCTGTTGCTTTGGTGGTAAATAACAGAAAATTGTTACTTACCTATCGGTAATTTTCCTTTCCCGATGCTTATTTGTCGTCACACATGGGTAGATGTCCCGCCCCTTCTACCCCATAGGACCCTGCTGTTATAAATGTCGGATTCTGCCCCACCTCTCCAGTCTTATGTAGCCTCGAACACTGAAGCCCATAGAAGGGAGGGTCATGTGACGACATATAAGCATCGGGAAAGGAAAATTACCGATAGGTAAGTAACAATTTTCCGTTTTCCCTATGCTTAAAGGGAAGGTTCAGGGAGGGTGGGCAAAAAATAAAAATCAAATTCCACTTACCTGGGGCTTCCTCCAGCTCGTGGCAGGCAGGAGGTGCCCTCGCCGCCGCTCCGCAGGCTCCCGGTGGTCTCCGGTGGCGCGCCCGACCTGGCCAGGCCGGCTGCCAGGTCGGGCTCTTCTGCGCTCCAAGGCCCGGAACTTCTGCGTCCCACGCCGGCGCTCTGACGTCATCGGACGTCCTCCGGGCTCTACTGCGCATGCGCAGAACTACTGCGCATGCGCAGTAGAGCACGGAGGACGTCCGATGACGTCAGAGCGCCGGCGTGGGACGCAGAAGTTCCGGGCCTTGGAGCGCAGAAGAGCCCGACCTGGCAGCCGGCCTGGCCAGGTCGGGCGCGCCACCGGAGACCACCGGGAGCCTGCGGAGCGGCGGCGAGGGCACCTCCTGCCTGCCACGGGCTGGAGGAAGCCCCAGGTAAGTGGAATTTGATTTTTATTTTTTACCCACCCTCCCTGAACCTTCCCTTTAATGTCGTCACACATGGGACTTAACTAGGAAAAAATGAAGGGAGGGAGACCATATGCTGTGCAAACAAAAGTGAATTTAATTAATCATACGGTATGTGACAACAAACAGTTTTACCAAACAGAGCGGATGACTGTGCTGTCATGTCTACCCTATAATGTTTCATAAAGGTATGAATCGTGGACCAATTCGCTGCCTGGCATATGTTTTCTGCTGGCACTTTGTTAAACGCAGCCCAAGAGGTGGAAATACTTCTGGTGGAGTGCGCCAGTATCTGCTCTGGTGGAGCTAAATTGAGAGTCTTATACGCCAGCTGTATAGCCTTAACTATCCAAGAGGCGATAGTTCTCACCGATGCTGGCTCTCCCTTCTTGTAACCGGCCGGGATTACCCATAACCTTTCTGTCTTTCTAAAGTCTGCCGTGGCCTGAAGGTAGCAACTTACTGCGTGTACTACATCTAGTGGATGTGGCTGTTGTGATTCATCCACTGTAAGAGTAGGTAGCGTCCAGTCTTGGTTTAGATGAAACGTTGAAGCCACCTTCGGAATGAATTGTTGTAATGGTATTAGAACTAGGCGATCCGGAAAGATGGTTAGGTAGGGTTCCTTGCACCCTAGCGCCTGCAGCTCAGACACCCTTCTCGCCGATGCTATCGCCACCAGAAAGATGGTCTTTAGCGTTTTGTTCCATAGGTTGCACTCATCGATGGGATGAAAGGGAGGAGCCGAGTAGACATCAAGCACCAGGGGTAAATCCCATTTTGGGAAGACTGTTTTTTTAGGCGGCCTTAATTTAAGCACAGCTCTCATAAATTGCTTGACTAAAGGGTTTGTTGCCCACGGCTTCCTCGTGAATGTAGAAATAGATGAAGTGTGTACCTTCAGGGTGTTATAGCCCAGTCCTAATTCTAAACCCTTCTGCAAGAATTCTAATATCTGGTGAGGTTCTGGTTTCAAAGGATCTATTCCCTTTTCTTGAGTATAGAGTAGAAAACGATTCCATACCCTTGAATAAGTAGAATTAGTAGTGGGTTTCCTAGACTTGAGCATAGTTCTTATAACTGCCTCTGAGCATCCTTCTTCCCTCAACCTTTGCCCTTCAAATTCCAAGCCGTGAGGCTGAGCCGTTCCGGGTTCTTGTGAAATATTGCTCCCTGAAACAGAAGGTTGGGATTGTGAGGTAGACGTAGAGGTGGCTGCGTGCTCATTTCCAGCAATAATGAGAACCATGGACGGTTGGGCCAATATGGTATGATGGCCAGTACTGTAATCCTCTCTGTCATCAATCTGACTAGAAGTCGATGAATAAGTGGTGTCGGTGGGAAAACATATGCTAGGTATATCTACGGCTGCTTCCCCTATGTAATCGGCTGATAGCTTGAGGTCTTCTAACCCTGATATTATGGCCTCCTTGTCTGCATCTGCTCTAATAGCTTCCTCTATGTTTGTTGTCCACACTCTGAGTGCCCTAGACACTGCCGTCAGGGCTATCGCTGGTCTAGCTGCACCTCCTGCCGTAGCATAGACTCTTTTAAGTTCAGAGTCTATCCTTCTGTCCATGCCATCTCTAAAGCTAACGGCATCCTCTCGAGGAAGAGTAGTTGGTCTTGCCAGCCTCATAACTGAGGCGTCGACTATTGGTGGGTTATCCAGCTGTTTAGGGTCTTGTTCATGCATTGGATATAATTTTCCCAGTCTATTATGTAGGGGTGGTCTCTTTTCTGCCTTCTTCCACTCCTCTTTAATTATGTCCGCAATCTCCTGCATTAGTGGAAAGGGTGTCACCTTTTTCTTTAAATGGGCATAATATTGTTTCTGTTTCTTGGTTTTATCCGTCGTATCCTCTTCATCATCTTCCCACTCAATCGCCTGCCTCACATCGCATACAAACGGCTCCACAAGCGCGAAGTCAAAGCCTAAGTCTAATTCGTCTTCAGCCCCTGCTGCCTGAGCATGTTCTGTGGGTGCCGAAGGTATAGGCGGCATTGCTGCAATGTACTCCTTCATGGAATCCTGAACGGCCTGTTTGATCAGACTAGATACATCCAGTGGAGCCTGATCTGGTTCCTTTGACATCTCTTCAAAGCATAGTTTACAAACAGTCTTTCCCAGCATGACATAGTTGCTACAGGCCCAGCATCTTCTTGTAGATCTATCCCTCGATCTTGATCTACGCCTGGACCTTGAGCTACGCCTTCTCCTAGATCTGCTTCTGTCTCTCCTGTGATGCTGTGCGAGGGACTTCTCCTTCTGGAGTGAGATCTTGATCTTGACGACTTCTTAGCATGCTTCCTGGGGCTGTTTATTAAACAGACAGGAAATTCTTTTAATATGCACTCTGACACTGAAAGAACGGGCAAGAACCTACCTTACAGCACCCCTACCTTTCAGCCCGTCGCTGGTCTGTTTTATAGGCACTGGGATCAATAGGGGCAGGTGAAGCCACTGCAAGAATGAAAAGAAAGGGATAGAGACAATAACACAGTCGCACATTAAGACATTACCACCCCTAAACCCTATTTGCTCAGCCCTGCCACTCACCGTCATCCTCCACTTCCACCTCTAATCCCACCTGTTCCATGTCGGCGTCTCTGCAGTAACAGTGTTCTGCGTATGGCCGCCAGACACTCGCGCGGTGGACATTTAAATAATTACCGCCCCCTTCCTGGTACGCATCCAATCCGTAAAGCGGCGGAAGTACGTCACCAGGCGGAAGTCGGCATTGAGGCGCACACGTCATCCCCGCTAGACGCAGACCTGGCGCTGACGAGAGTGGGCGGAGCTGGATAGAAGCCATGCCTTCGCATGGTAAGAAGAGGAAAGAGGAGGGAGGGGAAAGATCCCAGGCCCGATACTCCTTAATTAAAGGAGTCTTTAGAGGTATGCGTGCAGTGTAGTATGCGTGCAGTAGTATTTTTTCAGGTAATTTATACCTATATATGCCTGCATCACGACCCCGAAAGACCAGCAGAAAATGTGGTCCCTCCCTTTGAGCAAATTTATAGCTATATGGGGCATCACTATAGAGGCATATAGCGGAAAAAATAGCCAGATGAACCAGCTAGGTAGGGGTGAAAAATAAAAAATAACGATACCAAAATGGCCTATGTACTCTCCTTGGATCCTTGGGGTGAAGTGGTCGAGGATGAAAAAAAGACTGGAGAGGTGGGGCAGAATCCGACATTTATAACAGCAGGGTCCTATGGGGTAGAAGGGGCGGGACATCTACCCATGTGTGACGACATTAAAGAGACACTGAAGCGAAAAAAAATATATGATATAGTGAATTGGTTGTGTACTATGAATAATTACTAGAAGATTAGCAGCAAAGAAAATATTCTCATACTTTTATTTTCAGGTATATAGTGTTTTTTCTAACATTGCAGCATTCTATAATATGTGCAGATTACACAGCACTCAGCATTCAAAATGAGTCTTTCAGAGCAGTGTGTGAAGTAATGACCTCTCCTCTAGCAGAGAAAAAGTAAACAATTCACTTACAGTTGAGATAATTAAAGTCAGATAACAGCCCTCTCCACGACTAACTTATGCTTCATACACACTTGAGATAAAAGTCTTTGGAAAAGGCAAGATCACAGACCAATTTTACCCCATTCCATGTAGTATGAGAGCCATACTCTACACAGTCTATTCTATGGAGCTGAACTCCCCATCAGATAAAATCGTTGCAAGATGCTGCACACACAGATGCTGTACACACTCAAAAGATCATTATCTGCAAAAGATCTGTTCCTGCAAAATATCCATTCCTGCAAAATGCATTCATAGTCTATGAGATCTGCAGATCATCATACACACCTTGTTTAACAGACTTCATTTGCATATCTGGCAATCATCTGCAGATCTGAAAATCCATCCTGGTGGATCTGATCTGCAGATGATTGTCTGTTAAACCAAGTGTGTATGATGATCTGCAGATCTCATAGACTATGAATGCATTTTGCAGGAATGGATATTTTGCAGGAACAGATCTTTTGCAGATAATGATCTTTTGAGTGTGTACAGCATCTGTGTGTGCAGCATCTTGCAAAGATTTTATTTGTTGGGGAGTTCAGCTCCATAGAATAGACTGTGTAGGTATGGCTCTCATACTACATGGAAGGGGGTAAAATTGGTCTGTGATCTTGCCTTTTCCAAAGACTTTTATCTCAAGTGTGTATGAACCATTAGTCGGAGAGTTAATGGCTTGTTTTGCATAGAGATGACAACTGGAGTTTCTTAACTCTTCCTGTACTGGAAACAATTAGACTGATGTATCTGATCTTAATGTTTTATTTCTTAGCTGTACTACACATACAAATCATATCATAATTTTTTTTTCCGCTTCAGTGTCTCTTTAAGCATAGGGAAAAATAAAGCTCAGATTTACAGAATACCCAGCATGCTCAGGGAGAATCAGATGGGCAGGCCATAAAATGTTAACTCTGGAGGGGATAAGGCCCTTGCTTGCTAAACATCTCTCTTTAGGTGGGGAAAAAGTAAAATATATCAGTGAAGTTGACACATAGCTTGCTATACTAGCAGCCAGGCTTGAACAGAATGTACAGTGCAGGGAAAAGTCCTGTGCTGCTAGTCAGAGCTGGGACAAGGTCATCCAGCACCCAAGGCTGAGACACCAAAGTGCGCCCCTCCATCCCTCCCGCCCCAGCCGTCACACACTGATTGCTAGTAGACTAAGAGGGCCACAGGGCCCAGAACCTCCCCAACACCTTAATATCTAGTTATCTGGCTTGCAGTCACTGCCATGTATCCCCTTTTCTTATTTCTTTCTGCTTCAAACACAATTAGGAATGACAGCTGAATGAATTGTGCGCCCCCTCCTACACTGTGCCCTGAGGCTGGAGCCTCTCCAGCCTATGCCTCGGCCCGGTGTAATGCCGATTTATGCTTCCCATCGAGACATGCTGAAATCCGATCTGGGCATGTGCACCAGTACTTGAGCTCAGTTTGCCTGATATCCTTCCGCCGGCTTGTCGATACTAACTACTACTAAGCATCCCATAGAAGCAGGTTAGGAGAGGTTGTAGGTTAGTGTTAGGAGTAGAAAAGGGAGGTTAGCGTTAGGAGAACAGATGGGAGGGTTAGTGTTAGGATAGGAGAGGGGGTAGAGTTAGGGTTACGAGTGGAGAAGGGTGAGTTGTTAGGCAGACCAGTAGCATATCCTGATAAAATTGCATATTTAGACACCTTGACTAATCGATTACCGCTACCAGATTAAACCTGGTAGTACATTTCGACAAAGTAGGATAACTCGGCACTACACCGGCCCTGCTGCTAGTCATTTCAACCCCAATCTGCTTCCCTAGTAAAATGATTCAAAGATTCCGTTCAAAGATCCGGATCTTTTCAATGAACCGATTTGAATCATCCGAATCTTTGAAAAGATCCGGACTTCCCATCTCCGCTTACTACTGTCACCATTCATTAGTAATGAGCTGGTGAAAGCAGACGCTAAACACGCCCCTTATTACACACACATCACTGGTGTAATATCAGAATGTGCAGCCCGGAAGCTCCCTTCCACTGATATCACGCATGCTTAGTGGAAAGTTAGATGGTATTTTCCTAAAACATCTCCGCTTCCGCAGCAGGTACACACCCGAAATTTTCAGGGTAGGGAGGGGAGTCCCGGATCTAGCTCTGTGCCTAACTGCAGCCTCTGAGCCCCGCTGGTTCCCGAGACTGATTACAGCAAACCTATCTCGGGAACTAGCAGGGGTCGGGGGTTGCAATTCGGCACAGAGGTAGATCGGGGGCTCCCCTCCCTACCCTGAAAATGTCGGTTGTGTATGTGCTGCGGAAGCGGAGATATTTAGGACGTTTTACGTGGCTGCACAATTTAATGGGGCACAAGCTCCTACTGCGCATGCGGGGCTGCACAATCTACGGCCTATTATGTCACTACACCGCTCCCCTGCTTGTGACGAGAGTCACAGCTACACTTCGTCCAATAAACACTTTTTGCAAATCCTATCCGCTATATTGATAATGAGGTGGGTGTGGCATATGCGAGGTCACGAGGGTCCGCGTCACTGGGTCCGGTGGTCTGATGATCTTGACGTAATTGAACTACAGGTTAGGGTGAGGCGGAGACGGTGGCTCAGAGTGATCATACAGCGGCAGGGGAGCAGCGGCGCTAGTATCACGGAGAATGAAGGTTTCGTGTGACGCGGCTCACCAGGGCTCTTTGGGCCGGGCGTGGAAGCAGATGTCGTGGCTGTATTACCAGTACCTGCTGGTGACCGCACTCTACATGCTGGAGCCCTGGGAGAGGACAATCTTCAGTATCCTTCCTCATACATGTCCGCTAAAGGCAGCCAGCTGCGCTGCAGGTCCTCTGGATCAACAAGTCCCGATATGAGTAACTTGGAAGATCCAGAGGCGCGGCTCTTTCCATGGTGGAAACAAGGGCGGCCATGTGCTTTTTAAGAAATAAGGTGCTCATAAAACTAACTATGTTGGGCAGGTTCGACCAAGACACAGGTCCTTCTATCAAATCTGATTGGAGAAATATCTTGGCTGCCAATACATTGGAGGCAGATTGATTTCAGCATGAAATCTTTTATGCCTGGCATACACTGCATTTTCAGTCCTTATCAATCGAGCCGCTGATGGCTCGATTGATAATATCCGACAGGTCAGATGACCTGCCGGATAGATTCCCACGCGGACGAGCGGGGATCCGCTGGCATCGAGCCAGCGGCTCGATCTGGCGCATAATTGGCAAGGTGTATGCCTAGCATAAGGAATTGGACTTGCGGTGGTGCCACTGGCTGTGTTCCCCCCAACAGCCCCCCCAGTGTTGTGGGCAGAGCTGTGGAGTCGGAGTCGGGGCAATTTTGGGCAGTCGGAGTTGGAGTCTGAGTCGTTTATTTCATAAACTGAGGAGTTGGATAATTTTTGTACAAAATCCACAGCCCTGTTAAGTATTAGAGTAAGGAGTCGGAGTTGAGGAGTCTGGGCCATTTTGGGTACCCGGAGTCATGGTTTCATAAACTGAGGAGTCGGAAGATTTTTGTACTGACTCCACAGCCCTGGTTGTGGGTGCGCCCCAGTGCAGGTAGATACTTCACCTGTCACGCTGTTCGCATTGGCTCTGCCGGTGTTATAGCACATTGGGAGCGCGGGTGCCGTCACTCACACACACGTGTGCTGTATGCCGGTATTCACGTGGGACCTGAGTGTGAAAATACGGTGGACAGTGGTGACGCTAGCGGGCGGCGTAACAGGTAAGGTGTTTTAATGCACAGGGGTACATATAACTTGTTACTGCCGCGCACCCGATTGACCACGGCGGTCCAGTATTTCCAAGGATGTCTGATGCATTTGACCAATTTCAGCCTGAAATTGGTCAATTCATTGATAAATTATGCATGTAGCAGTATGGTTTTTCATCTCCATTGATAATTATCAAATCAGGTGGTTGATCAGCTGCCAAATTGCTGGCTGTATGGCCACCTGTAGTATTTTGATTGCAACTATTGATACTGATTGCTTGAGGTTTGAATGATTGCACACACAATGCTTTATTTCCATCAGATTTTCATTCACAATTATTCTAAACCTGCTTTCTGTAATGATTTATTACAGATGATTGTAATGCAAACCATGGATCTGCTAGTAATCAAAACGTGCTGCGGTGTGGCCTTTGAAATGAATTGGGAATCCTAATTTTTTATATTGGGAAGCAAATATCGTGTCAGTTTGCTAGCATTCATGCTCCTACTGGACAGGGTTGTGGAGTCGGAGTTAGAGTCGGGGCAATTTTGGGCACTCTGAGTCGTGGTTTCATAAAGTGAGGAGTCGGGTGATTTTTGTACAAAATCCACACCCCTGTTAAATATTAGACGTCGGAGTCGGGGCCATTTTGGTTACCCGGAGTTGGAGTCGGAGTCGTGGTTTCATAAACTAAGGAGTTGGAAGATTTTTGTACCGACTCCACAGCCCTGCTACTGGATATGAGGTGACACTAATGCTGGGCATACATGGTTAGATAGTTCTTATCAATCGAGCCGCTGATGGCTCTATTGATGAGATCCAACCTGTCCGATCACCGCGGTGGATCGATACCGCACTCGATCCCCGCGGGCGGACAATAGAAAAAAACGAAGCGCTGATAAGAAGCGCCCGCGGGGACGAGCGGTGACGCGCCGGCACCGAGCCGCTAGCTCGATACCGGCGCATAAACTGACCGTGTATGCCCAGCATTAGTAAATGCAAATACTGAGCAATTTGTCATACACCCTGATGCCAGCTTTATGTTGTGGGAGGTACAGCTATACAATTAGTTGGGAAAGACTGGTTCATCTGACTGACTGCAGAATGCTAGTAGCTGTATGACTGTTTCCTGACACAGAGCTTTAGGAAACTACTTTGTAATTGTTTGTTTTCATAAAACATGGAACATCTAAAAATCACTGATATTTGCCAATTTGAGGGATCACACTGAGCAAGCAGTGTTCTGCAAAGTGGTAAATAATTATAATTTGATAAGGGATCTGTTGCTTTGTTCTATATCAAGGGTGTCAAACTCAAATACAAAGTGGGACGAAATTTAACACTGGGACCTAGTTGCAGGCCTACCTCAATGTTTACTGACCACCTCCCTCCTTTATAAAGTTCCTTGGTGTCTAGTGTCCTCTCCCCTCCAACCCCTATACAGTACCCTGGTTTCTAGTGGTCCATCCTTCCCCCTCCTCTATACAGTTCCTTTATAAAGTTCCCTGGTGTCTAGTGCCCCCCGATCTCCCCTATACAGTTTCCTAGTTTTTAGTGTATTCCCTCTCTCTCCCCAATATGGCTTCCCTGGTGACCTAGGGCTGCACCTCCAGTATAGCTTTTCTGGTGGTCTAGAGTGGGCCAAACATAATGTAGAGTGGAGAAACCACTTGGGGCCAAATTTAATGGCTCTGAGGGCCAGATCTGTCCCAAGGGCCGGAGTTTGACATGTGTATTCTATATCAACCTGTACGAAACCTTTGAATAGCATTGAGTTTATGAATGAATAGCTATCAAAATAGAGAGATGGCGTATAGATTGGTTATACTTGATCATTATTGAAAGAGAACTCGAGGTGGGTTTGAAGAATGTTATCTGCATACAGAGGCTGGATCTGCCTATACAGCCCAGCCTCTGTTGCTATCCCAAACCCCCTTAAGGTCCCCCTGCACTCAGCAATACCTCATAAATCACAGCCACGCTGCTGACAAACAGCTTGTCAGAGCTGGCTGTGTTTATCTCTATAGTGTCAGTCTGCTGCTCACCCCGCCTCCTGCAGAACTCCGGTCCCCGCCTGCATCCCTTCCCTCCCTGCTGATTGGAGGGAAGGGATGGGGGCAGGGACCGGAGCTATGCAGGAGGCGGGGGAGCAGCCGAGACTGACACTACAGATGTAAACACAGCCTCACAGCACGGCTGTGATTTATGGAGGATTGCAGAGTGCAGGGGGACCTTAGGGGGGTTTGGGATAGCAACAGAGGCTGGGCTGTATAGGCAGATCCAGCCTCTGTATGCAGATAACATTCTTTAAACACCTCAGGTTCTCTTGAACCAAGCAGTATCAATTATTTCATGTTGTATGGGGAAACAAGTGCTAGTCTGCTTGAGGGGACCCAGTGGGAAACCTCAAAGGAAAATGTTCTCCACTTACAGTACTCTCTACAGTTCTCAAAGCATTGTAATTGACTGAATAGTGTGGGCATAGTTTACTACAACCTATCTGAAACCTAAAAGTTCCTGAGGGGGCTGTCCACTGAATTATGTTAGTGGAACTTCTCTATGAAGTTTCCTGCTGTTTGACTGGCACCTAAACATCTCCTGGTTGCCTCAATGTAGTATATGGACGGTATAAAAGTGGCTGTACACTTGTTGACTTTCTCAGCAGATTCAGTTCAGTCACTTTGCTTGAATCTGCTGGAAATCGATGCCGCAGCGTGCCGGCACAATCAATAATTTGATCGACTGGTTTGATCGATTTCACCTAAAATCGAGTGGCTGGATAGTGTGCTGATGAAGGGCTCTGCTTCTGACACAGGAGACCAGGGTTCGTATCTCCACTCTCCCTGCTTAGTAAGCCAGCACCTAGTCAGTAAGGAGACCTTGGGCGTGACTTCCTAACACTGCTACTGCCTACTGAGCTCACCCTAGTGGCTGCAGCTCTCGCGCTGAGTCCGCCAGGAAAAAAGCGCAATATTAATGTTCTGTGTCTTGATTGCACTGAATAGAAGATATCAATTTTCACTTCTGACAGAGTTGCCTGGCTCTTACTAGAGTTGGGCGAACTTTTAGCACAACTGCAGCCGAACTGTTCGGCTGCCCAACCTGTCATGTGGCTGTGGCTCTTACTACTTCCGGGTCGCAATGACCCGGAGTAGTACGTCTGCGCTGGCCCGGCGGAGCGCGTCCTAGATCGCGCTCCCGTTGCCGGGCACTCTCTGCGCATGTGTGACGTCATGAGTGACGTCACACACATGCGCAGAGAGTGCCAGGCAACGGGAGCGCGATCTAGGACGCGCTCCGCCGGGCCAGCGCAGACGTACTACTCCGGGTCATTGCGACCCGGAAGTAGTAAGAGCCACAGCCACATGACAGGTTGGGCAGCCGAACAGTTCGGCTGCAGTTGCGCTAACAGTTCGCCCAACTCTAGCTCTTACTGACCACATATGCTATTGCTCCGTTGTTATTGCCTGATGAAAAACGCAATCAAACCAGCGAAACGAGTTGCATTGTTCCCTAGAGTATGTAAATAAACTTGTTGTATTTGCCAAACACATTGGCAATTTTTCTGTCTGCTTGGAACTGCCTCCTCATGTGTTAAGGTCCGTACACACGCCGGACTGCTGGCAACGACGGGTCCGTCGTCACCTCCCGCTGGGTGGGCGTTCCAGTGACAGTCCGGCGTGTGTACAGTCTGTCTGCAGACTGATACGGCTGTTTCTGAGCGATCCGCCCGGCGGATCGCTCAGAAACAGCCGTATCAGTCCGCCGACAGACTGTACACACGCCGGACTGTCGCTGGAACGCCCACCCAGCGGGAGGTGACGACAGACCCGTTGTTGCCAGCAATCCGGCGTGTGTACGGACCTTTAAACTTTTTTTAGATACTTTTATCCTTTTGGCGCCTCTGTATCCATACTACGCTATATCAGGTCCACCGCTGGTGGAAGGGTGTTACCCCCTATTTTTTTTTTCCTCATCTACGTAGAGCAATGGTCCTCAAACTAAGGCCCGCGGGCCGAATGTGGCCCCCTGAGGCTTTTTTACCGGCCCCCCACACACAAACTATATTACTTATAGTTGCTGTCAACTACATCTTTAAATATTGGTGGTCCGCATATAGAATAGCAGTGCTGGCACCACCCATCCACATGGAAGCCAGAAAGCAGGATTTCGCTGGTTTCCAATCAAATTCCACATCAGGTGACACTGCTGTCCAATTGGACTGCAGGTTGTCACCTGGGTATGCTTCACTGTCTGGCCTGCAAAAGCCTTCTACAGCATTTAAGTATACTCTGGCCCCCCCAAGCAGTTTGAAGTATGTTGACCTGGCCCTCGACTCAAAATGTTTGGGGACCCCTGACGTAGAGCGAATTCTTAATCCTGAGTGAGGTCAGGTCTAATCTCCCCACCTGCCTTTACAGTGGTTGCCTTTGAGGTAACCCTGCTTTGTGAGTATAGCTTATTACTCTATCATACTTCATTTCAACTACCAGTACATACTACACTATATTTTGCTCTTGGTGTCCCTACACACTGATGATCTGTTGTTAACCACTTGAGGTCCACAGGCTTAAACCCCCCTAAAGACCAGGCCATTATTTTACGAAATGGGCTACTGCAGCTTTATAGGGAACCTAAACTGAGAAGGATATGGAATGTTCCTTTTAAAGTTATACTAGTTGCCTGACTCTCCTGCTGATCCTGTGTCTCTAATACTTTTAGCCACAGCTCCTCAACAAGCATGCAGATCAGGTGCTCTGACTGAAGTCAGACTGGATTAGCTGCATGCTTGTTTCATGTGTGTGATTTGGCCACTACTACAACCTTAGAGATCAGCAGGACTGCCAGGCAACTGGTATTGTTTAAAAGGAAAA
Source organism: Hyperolius riggenbachi (assembly GCF_040937935.1). Classification (NCBI taxonomy): domain Eukaryota; kingdom Metazoa; phylum Chordata; class Amphibia; order Anura; family Hyperoliidae; genus Hyperolius; species Hyperolius riggenbachi. Next base: position 121,909,537 of record NC_090654.1, read on the forward strand.
ATCCATAGCCTTCTCAGTTTAGGTTCCCTTTAAGGCCTCGCTGCAGTGCCGCACAACTCGGCACACAAGTGATTACCATCCCCTATTCTCCCCACTAACAGAGCTTTCTGTTGGTGGGGTCTGATCGCTCCCCCAATTTATTTATTTTTTTTTGTCTATTTTTTTTTTCCCCCTAATTTGCTTTTTTTATTTTTATAGAAGTCCCTCCCTCCCCCACCAGCCAATACTGTGATCGGCTGTCATAGGCTTCAGCCCTGAGCCTAGCAGGGGGACAGCAGTTTTACATGGCTTTCCCCAGTACAGCGCTGCCTTAGATCGCAGCACTGTGCTATGTAAATAAACAGCGGTTTTGCCTTTTAACAGTCTCCTAGCGGCTAACGCCGCTGGGAGTGATGACTAAGCGGAGGGAGTACATATGGTACATTCCCCTTGCATATGTTGACCTGGCTGGGATTCAAACTGGGGACCCAGCGCTGCAAGGCGAGAGCTCTTTAGGCTTTAAATACACCCAAGGTGAAAATAAACAATTGTATTTATACTCTCCCCTAAAATGACTTTTTAAGATATTCCACAGTTTTATTTTATATTTAAATCTACTTTTTAAGTTTTTACTGTTATATTGATTTTTCCCAATGACACATTTAAGTATGCCAGAGCTAACATCTATGAACTATTGACCCTTTTATCTCTTTCCTGTTTTCAGAAGCCATTTTCTTCTAGGAAAGTGTTTTTATAGTTGTAATTTCTTATCAGTGAGGGTCGCACTGTAGTCTGACCCAGTCCTGACTCACAGGAACTGCCACTTACATACCTGATGTTTAAGCCCTCTTTTCCACAGACAGTTGAACTGTGTGCTCAGAAAGCCGTTGCCAGGCAGCAGTGAGCAGTAATCTGGCAGCAGCAAGCAGTTGTGAGAGTTTGAGGCATTTCACTGCCTATCAATTGTCCAAGGAAAAGAGTCCTTACTCTTTCAAGCAGAAAAAGAAAAAAACAAATAAAACACCGCAGGTATTTGTGTGCTTGGCACTGTACATACTTGTCTATCTCACCATGTCACATGTCACCTTGGGTATCCTTTAAGTATCTGTAAATATGACATAACCCCATAAGGTATATAAAGCCGTCTGATAAAAGCTAAATGCATGAAACCAAAAGAAGTAAATCCCATGCATACCAATAATAAATACCTAAGATGCCAGTTGTTTTGCCCATCAAATATTAGTGTAGTGGTTGTTTAGAGGTTAATCTTTTTAATACAGTATTATTTTCTTACTAACCTTTTATATGAAAAATCTGAGTTTTGCCTACAGGTAGAATGCATGTTGAAGCGTTTAACATTAAATAGGGTTTAGTTTTCAGGAATTTTTCTATAGCAAATATTAGATTTTGCCATCATGCTGAGCCAGCATTGGCATCCATCGTTGAGGCATATACGTCTGTAAACCTATCGGTGTTTGCTTAGCATTCATATCTACGCTGATAGAATATCCTGGCATTTCATTCTTGTTTTACTTGGCATGCTTTCTGAAGCATATTTCCTGCAGCAGGGCGTGGCATCTATATTTTGTTCAAAAGATGTATGGTTTTCATTAGGACGGGTCTCTCAATGTGTCTAGACTTGTGTAGGCTGAAAAGAATGCTGTGATGTAAATATATGAATCCTGTACTTCTCTTTACGGGATATGACTTTTTGCTTGGAGCAGGTAAGATAGAGATGTTGTCTTCCTAAACGCTTCCACTAGACAAATAAGCAAGTGTCTTGTCTTATTGCTTATAATATACAGTATATCTTGCAGAGTTGTTCTAGAATCTAGATAAAGCCTGTTTCACATGTGAGTTAAAAAATTGTCAGTTCGCGGAACGGATACTGTAGGAACAGATGTGAACGGATCCAATGGTAACCAATGGAACCATTCACATCCGTCTGTTCGAATGAGTCCGTTCCGTACATTCTGCTGAACGGACTGCAAGTTTGCTTCTGCACCAATTTTTCCAGACCGCTCAGTCCAGCGGACCGAAAACTGAAGATGCCTGCTCATGGCAAGAGACAGAGGAGAGTGTTCCATCCTCATACTGCTAGACCTTTCTGCAGCCTTTGACACAGTTGACCATGACATCTTGATAAACAGGCTACAGGAATACTGCAGCATTGATGGCATAGTTCTTCAGTGGTTCAAAGCCTTCTTGAGTGGCAGAACCCAAAAAGTGTCTATGGGGCCCTTCCTGTCCACCCCTATACCACTTAAGTATGGAGTGCCCCAGGGCTCAATCCTCTCTCCCCTTTACGATTTACAGGTTACCGCTTGGAAAACGAATCCAGAAACTTGGCCTGACATACCACTGCTATGCGGACGACACCCAACTATATCTTTCCTTCAAGCCTGGTGTGACAGACCCAACTCGAACTATAAACGCCTGCTTACGTGAACTACAGCAATGGATGAATGACAACAGCGCTGTGTAATATGTTGGCGCTATATAAATCTAATAATAAAAATACTAATAATAATAACTGGCTGAAACTAAATGCAGACAAAACTGAAGTCCTTCTGATTGGAGGGCAGCGCATGACAACAAAACAACTTAACTTGCCGTCTTCACCACTGGGAATAGGAGACACGGATCTACGCAGCTCTAATCATGTCCTTAGCCTGGGAGTTCTAATTGATGGGGATTTAAACTTCAGAACTCACATCTCTGCTGTGGTGAAATCATCCTATCTTCACCTTAAGAACATCGCAAAAATCAAGCACCTCATCCCCCCCCGAAGATCTACCAACTTTAGTTCATGCCTTCATTACCTCCCGACTGGACTACTGCAATGCTCTCTACACTGGCCTTCCAAAAAAAGGACTTGTACCGCCTACAGCTGATACAGAACACTGCTGCCGGACTGCTAACCAACCAACCCTGTCACTGCCACATAACGCCAGTCCTGCACTCCCTTCACTGGCTACCTATAGACTGGAGGGTTCTATTCAAGATCGGCCTACTGACATTTAAATCACTGAATAATCTGGGCCCTGGATACATGAAAGAACTGTTGCAGTTGCGTAGCAATCCCCGCATTCTCAGATCCACAGGTTCTAATAATCTAGTCATACCCAGAGTCCACTTGGAAACTGTTGGTCCCAGAGCCTTCTGTCATGCTGCCCCTACGTTTTGGAACTCCTTACCTCAACAGATCATGACAGCTCCATCTCTAGAGGTGTTTAAATCCAGACTGAAAACCCATCTGTTCAGTTTGGCATTTGCAGAAATATAACTTTTGTTGTGTGAATACTTCATCTTCATCCTACTACCAGCTACTGAATCTGAGAGAGCCTAAGCGCTTTGAGTCCTATTGGAGAAAAGCGCTATAGAAATGTTATTGTATTGTAAGATGAACCCCTGCATTGGGGGCAATGAGAAAACGGAAGGCTTCTTCACACTAGGAAAGAAACAGACCATTCTAAGGGGCAAAATCCACTGGGGTGGCGGACTGGGGGGGGGGGGGGGGGGGGGGGATGTAGGGACGTGAACCAGGCCAAAAGTGTACCTGAGCGGTGGGTGGGTGAGGGAGGGTTAAAACTTACCCAGGCTTCCATCTTCTTCCGGCTTCAATTGCATCCCACGTCGTGTCATGTGACTACGCTTCCTCCTCCCAACTCTGGAGGAAGCATGGTAGTCACATGACTCGAAGTGGGGCTCAATTGAAGGCGGAAGAAGACGAAGCCTGGAAGAAACCCTCCCTACTGCCCGGCTGCAATTGAAGGCGGAAGAAGACGGAAGCATGGGTAAGTGTTAACCCTCCCTCTCCTGCCCGGCTGCTACAAATTGGAGTGAAAACGGATCCGACCGGTGATCAGATCTGTTTTCACGGATCCGTTTGCCAGTTTGAACCAAGCCTTACGGATCCATTGAAGCGGAAACTGGATCTGTTTTACTGGATCAGTTTGGCTTAAAATGCCAGTGTGTAACAGGCCTTACAAAAAGGCAGAGTATCTGCTACATTTTGTTGGGGGGTTTTGTGCTGGTAAAGCTAGTTGCACATATATTGATAAATGGCCCGATTCACTGTCCCATTGCATAGTGGTGATTGATGTACAATCTCTCCCCACTCAGTTCAGTTGTAGTGCTGCTGCTACTAGCTATGTACCATTCGATGAGGTGCAGTGTCATGTGGCTTTTAGTCCCCCACAGCTTGTTTCCCCCCCCCCCCCCCCCATATCCCTTATACACTCAACAAAATTTGCCAAGGTTCAGGATCACACTTTCAATTGATTTAGGGCCCATTCCCGCTAGACGTGTTGCTATGCGGAAACCGCTCTGCATCCCAATGCAAGGAAACTGAAACCAATTCACGTCAATGGAGTAGTTACCATTGACGCAAATTTACCCTCACGATGCGACGCGGGGGAAATTATGGATAGCATGCTGCAGTTTTCCGCAGCATGCATCAGAGTCCCCATAGCTGCCGATGGGAAGCCACATGACGCTTCAACCGGTTGTACGGATGGCAACTGGAACTACCTGCGAAGGGTCAGCAGATTCAAACAAGTCACATTGGCCTCAATTCACTAAGCTTATCTCCTGTCTTTAAAGAGAACCAAAGAGTATCAAGAAAAGCTTTTATACATACCTGGGGCTTCCTCCAGCCCCATACGCACGGATCGCTCCCACGCCGCCGTCCTCCGCTGCCTGGATCCGCCGATACCGGGTCCCGTCATTACTGCCAGTCGGCCGGCGGATGCGGCCAATTCTCCGCATCAAAGGGGGCTCCTTCCATACAGTTACGCGTGTAGCAGTAGGAGAACAGAGGCGCCAGCAGGATAAAAGCGGATAAAAACTTTAAAATTTGCTGGGAGGAAGTGGTGGACTTACCTCCATAAAGCAGACACGAAAGACTGTCTGAATAGTAGCAATCACATTTATTAAATAGTACCCCAAAAAAGTGCAACGCGTTTCGCAGGCCCAGCCCGCTTCATCAGGCAATAAACATGGGGACAAAACAGAATTTCGGCATTAGCAGGTGTAGCGCTACACCTGCTAATGCCGAAATTCTGTTTTGTCCCCACGTTTATTGCCTGATGAAGCGGGCTGGGCCTGCGAAACGCGTTGCACTTTTTTGGGGTACTATTTAATAAATGTGATTGCTACTATTCAGACAGTCTTTCGTGTCTGCTTTATGGAGGTAAGTCCACCACTTCCTCCCAGCAAATTTTAAAGTTTTTATCCGCTTTTATCCTGCTGGCGCCTCTGTTCTCCTACTTCTATACCGTGTCCACCCTGGTGGAGGGGTGATCTACCCCCTTTCGCATCTACAGAGAGCGACTTCTTATCCCTGAGTGAGGACAGGTCTAATCTCCTCACCTGCCTATACAGTGGTTGCCTTTGTGGTAACCCACGTTTGTGAGTATAATTTTCTCACGATAACCTTTATTTCATTTATGCTTAACATACTACACTATATTGGGCTCTCGGTTTCTCTACACAGTTACGCGTGTGGCTGCCTACTGCGCAGCCGCATGCGTACGGGTATGGAGGGAGCCCCTGTGATGCGGACAATTGGCCGCATCCGTCAGAAGTGACGGGCCCGGTACTGGCGGATCCAGGAAGTGGAGGTTGGCGGCGTGGGAGCGATCCAGGCTTATGGGGCTGGAAGAAGCCCCAGGTATGTATAAAATCTTTTTCTATTTTAACAATGCATTCCTCTCTGGTTCCCTTTAACCTCCCTAGCGGTATGGACAGAAATGTCCATTCAAAAAAACATGCTGTGAACAGTATAAACATGCATACACATCAATACTTTCCTGCACTGTATACTAGACCCTTGATTGACACATTTTGACAAGTTACAGTGAAAAAAAAGTTTTAAAAATAAATTTTATCACTGTTTGCACAGAAATCCTGGGGAAATTGAACGCTGGGTAGGTTAATAATGTTTCTAGAGTTATCACCATGGTGACGAGGCATGTAGTATTCAGGAAACCTTTTACCTCAGGCAAACCTAAAGTTAACTCTTCTGTCTTTAAGTTAACTCTTTAATCCTTAAAATAACTCCAAAATTCTAAAGTTAAAGACAGGCTTTTAATTAACTGCGTGTGAAAATAACAGAGGAGGTAACTTAAGAAATGGAGAGATAAGATAACTCTCTCACTGTGTGGTGGTAAGTTTTCTCTTGCCTTATCTCCAGCATGATCTTCGTGAATTGAGGCCATTGACTTGTGGCCATCTTGAAACGCTGTGCTGTTCCAAACCATTTTGTATGCCAGGTCACCTTGAAGTTAGAATTGTGTGGTTCTATCAATGGGGAAAAAAATGAGCTGCCTTTTTCACACACCTACCGTATTTGCATTTTTGATTAATTTAACACATACGAACATGCAAGGTATGCGTTTGAAGACTTGCACGGGTAAATACTTATGTTCTTGCAATTTTATAGTGTGGATGAGGGTTAAATCCATCTCCCCCCCCCCCCCCCCCTTTACTAGGTAACATTTAGTGTGTGATGAAATGCATTTCAGGGAAGCATAGTAAGGCGTTCACCTCACAACTAAGCTCTGGCTGCAGTGAGTCAAAATATGAATTGTAGTAATGGAGTCCCTCTCAAGGCCGTGTCATGAAATGTACACGGTGCAGCCTCACTGAAAATCTTTGTATTTGAGTTAAACATAACTGGGCTGTACCAGCATAAGTACAAGAATTATTCTGCTGAAGCCTACCACAGATTTGTTTATGCATTTCTTAAACATACAATATACTGCCCAGATTTCTGTGAAATTTGCTGTATTGCTGGTAGTGTACACAAAGGCTGAGCAGACCTGCCCTTTTCTGGACATGTTTGATCTTTTGTCAAGGTGCTCCAGAAGGATGTGAATACCTGAACCTAAAGGACCCGGTTCAGTCGCACTCTGTGTACTCCTTCCAGACTGTTTATTCATAATATATCTATCTATCTATTATCCTCCATATCATTCTCACTTCGGGTTTCACTTTAGAAATAAGTCTTATGCCTAGTACACACCATATAATTTTCTGTAAAGGTGGCCATACACTGGTCGATTTGCCATCCGATTCGAGCAACAGATAGATCCCTCTCTGATCGAATCTGATCAGAGAGGAAATGTATGGCTGCCTTTACTGCAAAGATTGTGAATAGATTTCAGCACGGAACCGATCACAATCTGTGGTGGTGCTGCCGCTGCCTAGCCCCCCCCCCCCCCCCCAACCCTGCATACAATACCTGCTCCGGACAGCGCAAGTCTCTGCTGTCACCAATGTCTTTTTCTCCGTTGGGTTTCACGTTCCGGTCCGGCTGGCATCACTTCTTTCTGTCCGGGGAAGTTTAAACAGTAGAGGGCGCTCTATTGTTTAAACTTCCTGCCGGTACAGGAAGTGAAGCCAGCTGGACCGCGGAACCCAGCGGAGAAGACGACATCGGCGACAGCAGGGACTGGCGCTGGCCGGAACAGGTAACGTATAATTGCCGCTGTATTGCGTCGGGCATTTGAATGCCGCTATTGACGCACTCCTGACCCGCCGGCGATCGAGAAAAATCTACCGCACGGACGGCTTGATGGGAATCGACGGGAACGATTGATTTCGTACGGAAATCTTTTATCAATCTTTTGCGCAACGATTTCACAGCAGATTCGATCACAGTGATAGAATCTGCTGTATATTGGTGGGAAAATCGTTATGCTGAATACACACGGTGTGTTCCCGCACTCGATGCGCCGCTAGATTCCCGGCCGCTCGATTATTTCCAAGCATTTCCGAGTGCATTTCGATGATTGTTAGGTCGATTTGGCATACTTTACATGAAAATTGACCTAACAATCATCGAAATGCGCTCGGAAATGCTTGGAAATAATTGAGCGGCCGGGAATCGAGCGGCCCATCAGTGGTTTATGCCATTAACAATCATAACAGGGCTGTAAAGGTAAAACTGAAGGCTTTGGCTAGTTTCACACCGGGCGTTCCGTACCCTGTAAAAACAGGAGAAAGGTTGCATTGTGCGTTACGCATGCAATGCATACAGTTGTTAAAAAAAAAAAAGTATGCCTCACTGCATCTGTAAACTTAAAGTGGACCCAAATTAAAAATCTATTTTCTAAATTCATGATAATAAATAGCAGTCTTTTTTTCACCTGCATGATGACAAATATAAAATATTTTACATTTATTGCAGGAACCTCTCCCTTCCTTTCATATTGCCGCACAAAATCTGGCAAACTGGTGGAGAAGGTGGTCGGCAAAGGAGGAATTGCTAATGGCTGCCACCTGTATAACCCTGCAGCTGCCACCTGTATAACCCTAGTTATGAACAGAGAAGGGTGAAAAGTATGCACTGAAATCATGCTCATAGGCTTGAAGGAGTGTTTATTTTTGTATGTGTCAGAGTGGTGCAACTAAATATTTTCAATTAAAGTTTAGTTCGGGTCCGCTTTTAAATGTCTAATGCACAGCCTGCCTCAGGTTATTCTGCTGATGCACTGATGTGAACATACTGTTACAATAAATTGCATTTTCTATGCGGTTTATATTGTCTGCGCACTCCAACATATCGGTTTAACTAACTGTAGTTTTAATGTTAATCTTTGGCCATAGTAACAAGGTTCAGAATGTATTGTAAGCATGCTGATAGCAGCTCTGTTTTCTCCTATGTGACCGATTCCGTTTAAATTCCCATAGTAGGTATCTGAGCCAGAACAGAGCCACAGTTAAGGTGGCCATACACTTGTAGCTTTGCAGCAGATTCGACCATCATTATTATTATTATTATTATTATTATTATTTAGTATTTATATAGCGCCGACATATTACGCAGCGCTGTACAGTGTGTATATAAATATATATTGTCTTGTCACTAACTGTCCCTCAAAGGAGCTCACAATCTAATCCCTACCATTGCCATATGTCTATATTATGTAGTGTAAGTACTGTAGTCTAGGGCCAATTTTATGGGGAGCCAATTAACTTATCCGTATGTTTTTGGAATGTGGGAGGAAACCGGAGTGCCCAGAGGAAACCCACGCAGACACGGAGAGAACCTACAAACTCTTTTGCAGATAGTGCCCTGGCTGGGATTCGAACCAGGGACCCAGCGCTGCAAGGCGAGAGCGCTAACCACTACGCCACCGTGCTGACCATCAGATTTCTGTCAGATGCCTATCAGGTCGAATCTGACAGGAATGTATCTGATGTGTGCCACACAGTAGGAATCGAATTTCAATAGATTTCAGAATGAAATCGATTGAAATTCGATCGAAATGCAGTGTTGCACCATTCGATCCAATGCAACCCTATGGGCCATCGACCGGCTGCCAGCAGCCGATGGACCCACATTTTCCGCCAGGACCGATCGATCAAAATCGGCCGGAGATCGATCATGCTTTCTGCTGCATCGATTCAATCAAAACAGTTGAATCGTCCGTCGATCAATGGCTAAAATCGACCAGTGTATGGCTTGCTTTAGAATGTGTAGGTGTATCTTTCAGCTGGTTATTGCATCTACAAATTACAAGATGGGGTGGGGGCTTTCTCCTTTTATCTCGGATGTGTATATTTAGTTAATGCCGCTACACCTAATGCAATTCCTCCTGTCGCTACACCTTTCATGCCTTGTAAGGGGTTTTCGCCTTCCTCTGGATCAACAGGGATATGTGAGGGAGCAGGCTGGAGTTGTACTTTGTTCTCTGGTTGAACTCGATGGACGTATGTCTTTTTTTTTTTTTTTTTTTTCAACCCAAATAACTATGTAACGCTAACCTTCCTTCCACTGTCGCCACACCTAACGCTAACCTAACCTGTTCCTTACCATTCCTCATAGCCATTGTGCCATCACTTGCCAGGTTCGCTTCATTGTGTACTGTGCCATTGTCTCTCATAGCACTAGTACGTGTTGCTGGGCTGTAGCCTAACGACATATCATCTTTACAGCACCTGGCCCCAAACTTTTGCTGGAGGTATTGAGTCCTAATGCCTACTGTCAACAGCCATTGTGGGTGTATACACACCTTATGCTGGGTACACACTGAGATTTTCTGGCCGATTTACTGTCAGATCGATTATTTCCAACATGTCTGATTTGCTTTCCGATCGATTTCCTATTAAAGTGAACGGAAATTGATCAGAAAATGCTCGGAAATCGATTGAAAAGCAGATCGGACATGTTGGAAATAATCGATCTGACAGTAAATCGGCCAGAAAATCTCAGTGTGTACCCATGTTTCAAATCTACAGCTACCTGTTACTTTTAAAGTGTTAGGGCCTATTTCCACTAGGAGCCGGGGCTGTTTCCGATTCGTTGTGGCTCTCATTCTGCTGCATAGCTGCAGGGCGATTTGTTAGCTGTGTCATGCAAGGCTAAGGGATTCTGTTGCGTGCTGCAGAAATCTGCAGCATGCCATCCAGATTCGCACTAAAGTGTGATTTGGACGGCAAGCCATGCTACAGATTGCCAGCGTTTCCCTCTGCAGCTTGCATGCGAAGAAACACTACGGATCTACAGCAAGTGGAAACTGCCTTTTTAAAGTGGTCTGAAAGTCAGCATTTCTACTTTGCTCTAATGTCTAATGCTGGGAATACACGTTACATTTTTTGCGGAGAATCTTTCCGATAGATACCTTCGATGATAAAATTCCGACTTGTCCGATTCTCCACTCTATTCTGTTCCGCTCGATTTCTCATAGAAGTGAATGGAAAAACGATAAGAAACGAGCGGAAGATGAGAGAATCAAATGGCTAATAGATTGCGTGGAGAATCGAACGTGAAAAACGTAACGTGTATTCCCAGCATAAAAGATTCCTCACAGCTTGAAAGCTACTATCACAGATTTTTTTTTTTTTTTTTTTTTTTTTTTTTTTAGCAGAACACTGAAATGGTTAAACAAAGCACTTTGTCCTGCTATTCATCTTCAAATCTGCATCCAAACTGGAGATAGTGTCTTTGTTTGCATTCCAATGTTGATACCTGTGTGTAAACACTGTGTGCTTGAAGCACAGAGAGCTTCACAGAGAGCTCCTTTTCACTTGTTACACTAATGCTGGGTATACACGGGTTGATCCGGCGGCCGATTAGCCGCTGAATAGACTCCCGCCGCGTCCACGCGGATCGATTACCGCTCGTCCCCGCCGGCGCTCCTCATCAGCTGCTCGATTCCCTGCCATTGTCCACCGGCGGGGGTCGAGCAGCGTGATTCGACCAGCTGAATATTATCAGCTGGCCGGATCAGCTGCTCGATATACGGTACAGAAACGTACCGTGTATTCCCAGCATAACAGCTCAGAACAGCTAATTAGAAGATGTTAATATACAAAAAAAAAGCAGTTTGAATAAAATGCAATGGCAGGTTTCAGGGCAAGATAAACTACACTTTGGAAACTTGTAATTTATAAACAGACAATATTACTTATGCACAAAAGCAAATATGATAACTGTATGAGTAATAAAAAGTAAAAACACATTTTTGTTGAGTGTTATGTCAGTTTCAGACCACTTTAATTATTAATGTTACACTGCTAAAATATGGTGCCATTTTGTTTAAAGGAAACACATGGTGAAAATAAACTGATGATTAACAATTGTACCTATCCTCCTTCTCCTAAAAATTACTTTTTAAATATCTCACCGTTTCATTTTGGTTTTCAATCTACTTTTTAAGATTTTATGGTTTTGTTGTCTCTGCTCAATGACATTCATTGAAGTATGCCAGAGCTAAAATCTATGAACTATTGCATCGGGTTATCTCTTTCCTGCTCTCAGAAGCCATTTTCTGCCAGGAAAGAGTTTTATGGCTTATTCCTTATCAGTGAGGGATACTTTATAGTCTGACCCAGTCCTGACCCAGATAGAAAGTGTCACTTGCATACCTTATTTAACTCTCAGGCGGAGAAAAAAAAGAACACAGCGTACAGTAGTTTTTTTGTTTTTTTTTGTGCTTGGCACTGTACATACATATGTCTCTCTCCTCATGTCACATGTATCCTCATGTATAAATGTGGTTTTCCAAAATGTTCCTTCTCTGCTCACCTACCATCCAAAAAAGGTGTTTTTTTTTTGTTTTGTTTTTTTAAGTATATTTTTATTTATTTTTTACATATGAACAATACAACAGCGGTGAACAGTAGCTGCAAAGTAATTACAACAGTCCTGACAAATTACAAAATGTCAGCTCAGGGCAAGCAGGCAACTTGTCTGAGAGGGTCCTCTTTATTTAATTCGCCAGATATCCTGTTTTATTAGTCCTACTGTGTGCCAATTTATTGTATTGCAAAATCAGAAGGTTGCTTAGGGCAAGCAGCCCTATTCAGAGGGTAATTATGTAAATGACTGTAAAGAGATAAGAACTGACAGGAGAGATGACAATTTCTGATACATTGTAAAAGCATTCCTTCCAGGAACATGTGTGTTTGTCTTTGCAAAGCTTGACACTGAGTTTTCAGCAACTGTGCTATTGGCACAATGCAGAGTACTGTTGACAAAGAACAATTAGCTTTTTCCTGCCCCCCTTTCCCAGCCATAATCTCATGAATAAAGTGGACATGAACTCTTGCACAAAAATGCACTCTGTATGTATTTAGAGTTAAACTTTAGCCTGTCTAATTCCCCCTCATCTGTGACTAACCACAAGCTGCAATTTGATCACTCAGCTGTGTAAGCTACATGCCATTGTATCAGCTGTAATAAAGAAATGTTTTTCTTTAAGACTCGGTTCACATTAGCGTTGAGCAGAACGGAATCGGAACGTATACTGTACAAACGGGCCGATATGCGAAATGGATCCGTTCACATCCATCCTCTTGTACGGATCCGTTGTCAGTTCTGCTCAACAGACAAAAAATTGCTGCGGGACCTATTTTTCCGGACTGTTCTGCCCAGCGGAACGGAAACGGAAGGTTTTGCAGCTGCATAGGAACAAATAGAAAACTGACAGTTACAGCACACCGGCTGTAAAAACGGACAGTTTTTACCTGATCCTGATGGCCTGATCTGTACATCCGGCTCCGCAAAAAAAGCTAATGTGAACCGAGTCTAAATGTTATGCTGCTGCGTATCTTTTAAAGCAGAGAGGAAGTTCTGAGTTCAGGTCTGCTTTATAGGGACTCCGAGCACCTCTCATGGGCATGCCTTTAAGACTCCAACCAGTACTGCAAAGTACTTAAAGATACATAACTTTCTGTAGCTTGTGCTCTCCTCTTTCATTTGATGCCTGGATCACCATTCTACAAATAGTTTTCGTTCGATTTCAATTTAAAAATCGTGCCTGCCATCTTGGCTATGTTATAATTTCTGGGTCACCCTGTCTTCTCTGTTAGAGAAGTGCATCACTGAATGAAGCAGGAAGAGGAAGTGACCCGCATGGCCATTGCAAGAGGCTCCTCCAGAGGGGTCATAGCACGACTTTGTTGGAAGTTGTCTGGCTTAAAGGCATGCCCATGAGAGGTGCTCGGAGTTCCTGTAAGCTACATACGCCTGCTAAATTAAGCTCAGCCAATAACTGCCTCTGCAGGGACTCTAGCAAGTGTGTAGAAGCCCCACCCCCCTCTGGCGTGTCAGCGATCAATCTTTCTGGTGGATTGACTCAGTTGAGTGCTGGCCGAGGGCAGGTATCTGTGTCACCCTACATTAGATACACCTGTTTTATGCTAGGTACACACTGAGATTTTCTGGCAGATTTACTGTCAGAGAGATTATTTCCAACATGTCCGATTGATTTCCGATCGATTTACGATAGAAGCGAACAGAAAGCAGTCGGAAATCGATCGGAAATCAGATTGGACATGTTGGAAATGTTGGAAATAAACGATCTGACAGTAAATCTGCCACAAAATCTCCGCGTGTACCCAGCATAAAGCTCCAGTTGCAGCATTTAACGAAGTATGTGTTTCAGCCTAATCACATTCCAGAACTGTGACTGACAATACTGTAATAAAGGTAGTAATAATCTGCTGACCGGTGAAGATTAAATGTAATACGTTACACATTATATCAATGCACGTAGTGACTAGCTTGATAATCTGTAGTTGTGAAAGAGTCACAATGTTTAATCACTGATTTACTGCTGGAAGTTTCATTGAAGCTCTTATATCTTCTGCCTGCAGAAATAGCTGACTTAACAGTGTTGTAAATCTCTAGCGCCTAGTATGCAGGTAATAACATATGGGGAATGGTTATGAACAAGCAATACTGACATTAATGTAGGGAGTTGTGGATTCTACATGTGTATGGAAATGCAGGAAACCTTTGGTAAAGAATGTATGAGCCCTTAAAATGAACCTATCCTGAGATGCTGAAAGATGCATTTGATCACCTTGTTCCTAAAACTACTATTTGTCTGCCTCTTGTGCTGATTCCCATCTTTAATTTTGTTTAAGTCACTGACACAGAATTAATATGAAGATCAGTTGTTTTGAGTCTATTCTGCCTTAAAGAGAACCCAAGGTGGGCTTACAAAAAAATATTAAAGTAGGCTACCTGATCCAGGGGGCTGAGAGGATCAGGTAGCCGAAAAAAAGCAGCTCCTGTGGGCCGTGATGGCTTACTTTCAGACACTGCATGGAGTAACTGTGTGTCTCAGAGTGTGCAGGGTGCGCAGCCAGGGAGAGCTGCCCAATAGCAGCTCAGGAAACCCTGCAGGGACATCCCTGGCGGGCGCTTTGAACAGGTAAACTTTCTCCCTGTGTTTACTTCCGAGATGGTGACAAATATGGTCGCTAATTGTGTGTGTGTGTGTGGGGGGGGGGGGGCAAAGAGCAGCGGTGTGGGGGCACAGAGGCATGTTATGAGGCAGAGAACATGCCTCTGTGTCCCATCTGCCCATTCTCTTTAAAGGACAACTGAAGCAAGAGGGTTACGGATCCATATTTATTTCCTTTTAACCTAGCGCAGGGAGGGCGATCCCTGCTTCTCCCTGTGCCCACATTACATGTGGCTAAATAAGTACACATAAAGAGGCCCACAGAAATGATCAAATATTTTAAAATATTAAACTCCAAATGTTAGGTAAGTATAGAGACTTTGCATTTAAAGGGGAAAAAAAACAGAATGGCAGTGCTCTGATTCAAGCAGTACCTGACTCCCACTAGCTGTATAGTGCTGTGTTTACACAGGTGCCGAAAATTAACTAGACTCTACTTGCTCTGCTTCCTCATAGACATCACTGTAACTTCATCAAAGAGGCATCAATTCCACATATATTAGTACATGTTAACAGGGACACCATGTGCCTCTCATCCCCACCCTCTTCTAAGGTTAAAAATGACCCAGTGATTTGGGAGCTACAGAGGAGGGGAGTAGAGCAACATCCTTAAGCACTCCTAGTAGTAAGCCTGGTTTAGGGTGTTGATGTGAGGCAACCTGCAGTGGTGTCTTTGCTAACATGTATTGCAGTATGTGGAACTGTTTCTGTTATGAAGTTAGTGTTACAGTAATCTCCTATTAGGAAGTTGAGCAAGAGTCTGTCTCCAGCACCCATGTGAGCACAGTTTGTGCCTTTTAAAAGGCTTGGCAGCCCTATGCAGCTAGTGAGTCAGGTGTAGAGATGTCGCGAACCTCAGATTTTAGGTTCGCTAACCTCTGCGAAAGGTTCGGTTCGCGAAAAAGTGGGGAGGCGAACTTTGAAAATTTTAAAAAATTCTACCGGCTGGAAAAATGATAGAAAACATGTTTCAAGAGCTCTAATACCTGGAGGCACACCTGATTGAGTGAAATACACATCACTGCTGGAGGACCCACACTCCCTCCTACAAGCAAGGTCCTTATACCATTTGACTCAGTTGTCTGCCTACACTAATTAGTTATGGGACAGCTGCTACACACTCTGCTAGGGAGATTTTAATTAGCCTCTTGTGGGTCTCCTCCTCCCACCTCCCCTTCTACCCTTCTACCTATTCCCTCCTACCGGAGGGAGGAGGGTCTCATCTGTCAGGGAATTATACTATTTCAAAAACCAGTTTACATCATACCACGGCTGGGAATCAAACCCAGATCTCACTGTGTGGTGGACAAGTCACCCTAACCACTGTACCACTACAGTAGTAACTGACGCTGGCCTAAAATTTACCATTTATGCTCAATGCAATAGAAACATTCGGTTGCTTAAAGGGAACCTTAACTGAGAGTGATATGGATGTTTCCTGTAAACAATACCAGTTGCCTGGCAGTCCAGCTGATCTTTGTGACTGCAATAGTGGCTGAATCACACCCTGAAACAAGCATGCAGCTAATCCAGTCTGACTTCAGTCAGAGCACCTGATCTGCATGCTTGTTCAGGGGCTGTGGCTAAAAGTATTAGAGACACCAGTGTTCTCCCCAGAATTTTTTTCCAGCCGGGTGGTATGAAAAAGTAGCCGGGTGGGGAATGTTATGCTGGGTGGCACTCGGTGGGAAATTGCGTGCCTCAATATCCTCCCCCCCAGATATCCCCACTTACACCACCAATATATATAGGAAACATGGGGGGGGGATCTTTTTGGTTTCACTTTCAAATCTGCAGATTGAACCTGGCTGCAGTTTCTAATGTGACCCTGTCAATCACACAGGATATTGCTGGCTGTGGCTGTAAAGGGGCCAGGGTGTCTCACTAATCACCCTGTGCCTCTGTCTGCAGTTGCCCTGGGCGGTGGCCATCTGCACACAGGCTCACTCTCCTCTCCCCCAAGCTGCAGCTCTTTTACACCAGTGACACTTCTGGCGTTAATCAGGGCTGGGGAAAGCAGCGGCAGGACAGGATAATCATGGGGTAAAAGGGTCAAGCATCGTTAAGTTCTGACTGGCAGAAGTTGAGTTAGAAGCTCCCCTCCTCCATTAGACGCCAGCGAGACTCACAACACACACAAACACGCTGCGGCTGGACCAGTACAGGGAGAGGAGAGCGTCTGGCAAAACATTCCACAAGGATCAGAGCTGTGTGCTCTCCCTCTCTCTTCAGCCTATTTGAGCTTTGAGTACAGTGAGGAGGGGGGCAGCGTCTGGCTGAACATTTAGAGACCAGAGCCGTGGTTCCTCTCTTCAGAGCTCGTAGGAGCTGCGTGACGTCTCCTGCATTCCCCCGCCCCTCCACACAACTGCCGGGAGCTGAGGAGGAGGGCGGAGATGGTGTCTCTGAGTGACAGCGGCTGGCTGCACTGATACAGCCGCCGCTGATCACTAAGAAATGCAAAGAGCAGGGATAATTTACCCGGGCGCTCAGAGAAGAACAGCCGGGCGGCGCGCCCTGGTAAATGGCTCTGGGGAGAACACTGGACACAGGATCAGCAGGCGATTCAGGCAACTGGTATTATTTTAAAAGGAAAAATCCATATCCTTCTCCGTTTAGGTTCCCTTTAAGGGTTTGTAGCATAAAAGCCAACTCACATTGGCTGGGATTTGAACCTAGGTCTCACTGTGTGGTGGGCAAGCACCCTAACCACTGTACCACAACAGTAGTAAGTGAAGCTGGCCTAAAATTTACCATTTATGCTCAATAGAAGAGAAAAAGTAGACAAGACAAATAACATTTATATCACACTTTTCTCCTGGCAGACTCAAAGCACCAGAGCTGCAGCCACTAGGGCATGCTCTATAGGCAGTAGCAGTGTTAGGAAGACTTGCCTTAGGTCTCCTACTGAATAGGTGCTGGCTTACTGAACAGATAGAGCTGAGATTTGAACTCTGGTCTCCTGTGTCAGAGGCAGAGCCCTTAACCATTACACCATGCAGCCACTGCTTACGGATATGTAGCCAGACATGGCTTTGTCTTTTGTGTTCCAACAGTTGTCCAAAGAGAACCCCAGATAGCCAGGTAGATTCATCTCTCTAATCAACACTACATGCTGAAGCCAGCCTAGCATGTACCATTTATGCTCAATCTATTTATGCTCAAAAATACAATTCCGCGGAAAGCGGTGACCATCCCTACTAGAGAGAGAGAGATATGAATCTACCTGGCTATCTGGGGTTCTCTTTGGACAACTGTTGGAACACAAAAGGCAAGGCCATGTCTGGCTACATATCCGTAAGCAGTGGCTGCAAGATGTAATGGTTAAGGGCTCTGCCTCTGACACAGGAGACCAGAGTTCAAATCGCAGCTCTCTCTGTTCAGT
This sequence comes from Hyperolius riggenbachi, assembly GCF_040937935.1. Classification (NCBI taxonomy): domain Eukaryota; kingdom Metazoa; phylum Chordata; class Amphibia; order Anura; family Hyperoliidae; genus Hyperolius; species Hyperolius riggenbachi. The sequence goes on from NC_090654.1 coordinate 121,927,606, forward strand.
TGCCTGACAGTCATGCTGATCTATTTAGCTGCAGTATTGTGAATCACATCAGAAACAAGCATGCAGCTAATTTTGTCAGATCTGACGATGTCAAACTGATCTGCTGCATGTTTTGTTCATTGTCTATGGCTAAAAGTATTAGAGGCAGAGGATCACCATGCAATGTGCATTGTTTAAAAGGAAATAAATATGGCAGCCTCCATATCCCTCTCACTTCAGTTGTCCTTTAAATTGTCAGCCCCCGTAGGTCTCGTGCCTCGGGTTTCCTTTAAAGCGGTAGGATCAGCCATACTATGCCAGGGGAAAAAAACCACATATATATGTGGATAAATAATTGATCTACTTACATAACGCATGTATTATACTGTCCACGTTTTGATTTCAGTGAATGTTATATAGTAAATTACGAGAATTCTGTTCCTGGTGGGGGCCATGTCTTTTGCCCACAGTTAAGGCTAACTCGTGATGTCATTTCTGCCCTTTACTTTTTTGCTTGTCTCCTCCAATCGCTGAGTCACCTCAGCCTTGCTTGTAAACACAAGTGAGTAGGGGATTAGGTTTCAGATAAGAAGCTGGCAGGGAAATAAAGGGAAGAGGAGGAATAGATTATAGATAAAAAGAACCCCCAGCATGCAATTCTTTGGCACGACTACTAAAGGGCCAGTGTTCCTTAAGTATGTGATAACTCCAAATCATAACAGCAGAAAAAGTTTTGAATGCAGGATTAGCATCTTTATCACTTAATACACTCAGACCAGTTGCTGTTGAAATTTGATTTTTTTATGGTGACGATACCACTTTAAGCACCAGTGTTAGTGTGGGTTATCCCCCCCCCCCCCCCCCCCCAAAGGTACTGGCTACTTCATCACCTTGTAAATAATTAGAGTGGGCGGTATCAGGAAAAGGAAGTGGAGATTGGGGGATCACTACCTCCATCACATAAGACAGGAGTGTTAATACAGGAGTGTTATGTTTTTTCATTTTAGTAATGCTGCATGTATTTGGTATCCATGGATATAGTTACTATTGGTTTCTGCACTAACAATGTATTTTACTATACTATACTATAAACTATATTTATAACAGTTTCCCCAAGTTGGGTGTTGATAACGGTCATCATTAGCATCATATTTGTTCTATTCCTTAACTCTCTTCCACCAGATTCCATGTTGGTCTCCATTGTTGGAATGGCTTTGTATACTGGATATATTTTTATGCCTCAGCACATCCTTGCAATTTTGCACTATTTTGAGATTGTTCAATGACACAGAAGGGCCTTGCTTGGCAAGGGCTTTGAGAACGGAGCTGCAGTCTTGGACAGTTCTAGCACCAGGTTAGGATCCAGAAGTTGGCCTACGTGTTTCAGACTGCCAGGGTGCCCAGGAATATACGGGATCTCCAGTGGAGCTGCCATGATCTCACCCTCGTTCACAAGGGCGTTTGAAGCTAATTTGCAATCCTCAACCACCATTGTTCCAACAAGTCTCGTTACCTAAGGGCTCTGCAACACATTGCCTTTCTAGCAGGGTGTATAGCAGTATTTTGTTGTTTTTGTAATAAGAGTAGCTATTTTTAATATTGCACTGTATATGTATTTTATTTAGTTGCTTATTTTTAAAGATGGCCGATTACTATTTTGTATATAGCAGTGCCAGTTATCTTGTACACAATTTCCTCTTGTGACTGAAACACTTCTCACTTGTACATCTGTTGGAATACAGTTTTGAATGAACACTTTGCTTAATTTGTTTTCTCAACAAGCTACAAATACATGTTGTTTACTCTGCACAGGTGTTTTCAGTGTAAATAAATATATAGTGATATGTAAACATGCCCAGAAATATATAAACATGCCCAGAAATCTTGTACTTTCCGAACAACTTGCCTGCAGGAGCTAAATGCCTGACGATCAGAAAGCATTTGATTGTTAAAGCACAATCTGTGGATGAGCATGCCCTAAACATCTATGCTGTGTTTGGACAACACAAAGGGGGATTAGAGGCGCCCACATGATCATCATCTGGATGCCTCTTATCCCACTTTGTGTCACGCACCCTCTTTTAGGAGGGCTTTTTACCCTACAACATCTCAAGCTATTTTGGAACAAGAGTGGCCACATCCAGTTCGACTGGACACCTGTGTGGAGTTGGGTTTGTACATCTCCACCCGCCTACAGTGGTTGGTTGCCTGCCTGCAACCTCCCTTTGTAAGTACCCATTCTTCTCCACTATTTGCTTCAATTGTTTGACATACTTCACTATTGGGGCTCCCGGTGTCTGTTTTTTTTTTTTTTTCTTCACCCCAGGGTGCTCTCAGATCACTCTACCTATCGGTGTTTGGAGAAGCATGCAGTTTTGTGCCTGTGGGGAGAGTCTGGGTATTGACCGCAAATGCTGATAACACCAACTTAGTAAGGGTAAATAAAAGTGCAAAAGTTCAAAATAAGGAAGAAAGCTTTTCAGTCCTGTCAATGCATGGCCTTTGCAGGGCTTTAGGGAAGGTCTGTCCAGCCAGTTTAGGGCACATTGCACCTATACACTAGCAAAATCAAAATAGGAGCCAGAACCCAGACTTATGATACGCGGAATGTGAGCCGTGGTTCCTGTTATGATTGCTGCAAGGTTGTTACACAATTTTCTCTAACTGGTTGACCAGGCCCACCTTCCTGCCCTTCAGATCCTTACAAATCCCTTTGATCTGAGTGCTTGCCAACTTGTGTTAGCAAGCACTCAAAGAAAACACACCTAAAACCATTCGTGTTCTTGAGTGAGGACAGTGGTGGTTGGTTCACTGAGTGGCAGTGGGGAATTCTGGAGGGCAGAGCTGCCTGCTGCTGTTGCTTTTTATACTTGAAATCTTGGGCCTCCTACTAGTAAGCTAGCCCCCACATTGCACTGCATGCCTGTTCCCCAAGGTTGGTACTTCTTGAGTGGAGTTAGGACAAGGACATAATGGAGTTGATTCATGAAATAGCAGTAATATTACTGTGCATGCACAGCACATTGCAATATTACTGTTACTTCCTTGCGTAAGTACCAGGAGATGTGCTAGTAGCATGACCTGCATTATTCTAATAACAAGACAGTTACTATGGGAACGCGCACGTTACCGTAGTAGTTGCGCTATGAGTACTGAGGGTCCCGTTACTGGCATATATTGCGGATGTAACAGTAATATTGCTGTGCGTGCACAGTAATATTACCGCTATTTCATAAATCCACTCCAAAGATGGCCTTAGCAAGATGTCTCTATTAATTGTAAATACTGTATGCGGAAGCAGATTTTTGTTATGCATTAGAGGTAGGAATTTGAGTTCTGGTTCCTGCTATGATTGTGCTGGGTTTTTGATGATGTTGCATTGGTCAAATCAGTTTGGTGGACCTACAAAATATAGCATGCTCAATCTTGTATAACAGCAGGTTTTCCTCAAGGTTTTACAGGCTTTTTTTTTTTCTTTGCACTGTTTTAATCTTGACCTCTTCTGGACCTTGCAAATTGAAATCTATGCTGTGTTTGGGTGCTGCCATCACTGCAAGGGCATAGAGTTCAAACAGCCACGCCGCTTGGTCTTGTCGCACCGCCTGTTCGCACTGCTGTTCAGTTGCTGCAACCTGCTCGCTCTGCTATCAGGGACAGCAGAGCTTGCATGTCTCAGGAGCGAATGAAATTGCGTGTATCAGAACGTGCGTAGTGGTCCTCAGAGATCCACATAGCTTACACTGCTGTTAGCCAGCAGCATGGAGATGCAGTACTACGAGGTAGAAGATTCCTATCGCGGCCTCACTGGAAGGTGGGAGGGAGTGAAAAATACCGGCCAGGATATTAGTTGCCTGCATGAGAATGGACAGTGTTATCTGGTGACGTTCTCGCTCTTGCTGTAAGTCTTGCAAGCTCATGGTGAAGCAGAACTCCTAGGAGTTGTGTAGGGGCTAGAAAGGACCAAAAAGTCCTCTTAATAAAATGTTGTGCAAAACAGAAGTTTGCTTTCTTAAAAGGAAAGGAATTGGGATTATTCAGGTTGGAGTTAGCATATGATGTCTCCCACAATGCATCACTGCTGAAATTGCAAATCATTCCTTTGTTGCCCCTGTAAGCTAAGCACATCTCCAGTACCTCTGGAATGTAATGATGTCAGCTTTAGTAATAGTAGAGAGCCACAATAATCCAAAATTTAGACAGATTGTTTGTTTGAGACTGGTTAGGTCCTCCTCAGTGCATGGCATGAATTAACCTCCTTGGCGGTATGAAAAATACCGCCAGGAGGGAGCGCAGCAGTTTTTTTAAAAAAAATTTTTTTTAATCATGTAGCGAGCCGAGGGCTCGCTACATGATAGCCGCTGCTGAGCGGCATCCCCCCGCCCGCTTTCGATCGCCTTCGGCGATCTCCGATCAGGAAATCCCGTTCATAGAACGGAATTTCCTGGAGGGCTTCCCCCGTCGCCATGGCGACGGGGCGGGATGACGTCACCGACGTCACTGACGTCGGGACGTCATTGGGAGTCCCGGGCCACCCCTCGGCGCTGCCTGGCACTGATTGGCCAGGCAGCGCTGGGGTCTGGGGGGGGGGGGGGGGGCCGCGCGCTGCAGCAAATAGCGGCGATCGGGCGGGGGCCGGCGGCGATCAGAGTGCTGGCGCAGCTAGCAAAGTGCTAGCTGCGTCCAGCAAAAAAAAAAATTATGAAAATCGGCCCAGCAGGGCCTGAGCGGCACCCCTCCGGCGGCTTACCCCGTGTCACACACGGGGTTACCGCCAGGGAGGTTAATAAGGCTCTGTGGTAGGATTTGAAACACCCAGAGTTAGATTGCTCAGTAGTGATGCATTGTGGAGACATCATCTGTGTACTCCACTCCAACCATAATAATTGCAAATACCATCTGCTTTGCATAGCATTTGAAGGCCCCCCCCCCCCCCCCCCCCCCGTGATTTCACATAAAAAAATCACTGAACACTGCAGCGATTTTTCTGCGATTGCGTTTAGCGCTTCTATAGCACTGAAACGCGATCGCGGGAAACCGCCTGAAAATGGTGCAGGCGACTCATTTCGTGATTTTGCGGAAAATCGCCCAAGTAAGAACGGGCCTATAAGGTTTTATTACACTAGCGCTTTTTGAAAGCGCTAGTGTTTGAGCGTTTGCCAAAATCGCGGCAAAATGCTCTAGTGTGAATGGGCCCTTAGTAAGAGGTCCTTTTTTAGCCTCTTACATGTTCCTAGGAACTCTGGTTCACCAAAACCTTGCTGGGCAATCTGGAAGGGCTGGTTCACACTGTGAGTGTTCGATTATGTTTAAGCAATAGCTTTAAAAGTGCTTCTGCAATGTTGCTCTATGTGAGTGTTCTCACATGAGCAATAAGCTTTCTTTCCAATCGCAAACCATTTCCTGAGCGTTAGCGCTTCAATACAAAGTATAGGGAAGTCGCAAAGGGATTTGAAAAATTATTTTCCTGGTGCTTCTAAGAATAAATGCATTGTATTTATTCATCAAAGCGCTCGGAATATCGCTACATAAAACGCTTTTTCAAGCACTTTGGGATTTCCCTATACCTTCCAATGAGCCAAATGCTCAGAAAATGATACCTAAATCGCGTTTGTGAGTTTTGGAAGCTCTTTTAGAACGATTTGCAAAATTGCCAGCGTTTAAGAAAGGGGAAAAAAAAGCCCTAATTCATGACAATTATTGTCTCTATCTCCCCAATTATCACAGGCAGTCAGCAACTTTTATTCCCATCCATATTCAAAGTTGCTGTTCATGCAATGGCAGGGTAAAGAGCACATACCAGACTTTTCAGACGGCTGCTCCTCCGGCTGCACAGCGGTAGTGCTTATTGCACTCTTGTTTTACAGCTCTTTTAACTTTAAAGAGAACCTGAACTGAAAATTACCGTAAGTCAAAATGAACATAAACACATCATACTTACCTCCTGTGTAGTCTACTCATCGATCTATTTCTCTTCTCCTGCGTCTTGTTTGTCCACTGATTAATGGAATTCTCTGTCCTCCATGTTGAAAATGGCCATTAACCCAAAACAGCTTCCTGATCAGCAAACTGTTAAACTGTCTTATTGCCCTCTTGAGCCATAGGGAAGAATGGACATTACCTTGCACAATCAGTTGAAACACATCAGCGGATAGCAGACAGGTATATTTCAGTTCTGACAAAATTATTGTCTGAACTGGAAGGGATCACTGTAAGAAGAAAGTGGTGAGCTTCTGAGAGAAACTGCCGGTGAGGTAAGTATGTAATATTCAATTGCAGCTACATCTTGTGTTTATTTTAAATAATTTTACTCAGTTCAGGTTCCCTTTAAAGTATGCCAGAGACGAGAAGCGTCTCTAGTACAATACTTACCTGGGGCTTCCTTAACCTCCTTGGCGGTAACCCCGTGCGTGACACGGGGTAAGCCGCCGGAGGGTGCCGCTCAGGCCCTGCTGGGCCGATTTACATAATTTTTTTTTTTTTTGCTACACGCAGCTAGCACTTTGCTAGCTGCGTGTGCATAACGCTACCCACCGATTTGCCACTATCTGCCGCACCCCCCCCCCCCCCGACCCCTTTGGCTGCCTGGCCAATCAGTGCCAGCCAGTGTTGAGGGGTGGATCGGAACACTCGATGACGTCTGTGACGTCATTGCGATCATCGCCATGGCGATGGGGAAGCCCATACAGGGAATCCCGCTCAGAATGGGATTCCCTGCAGGGTAAAAGCACCGGCGGCGATCTGAGGGGTGGGAGGGATAGGGGGGGGGGAGCATGTAGCTAGCGCTAGGCTAGCTACATGCTTTGAAAAAATAAAATTAAAAAAAAAGTGCTGCGCTGCCCCTGATGGATTTATTGTACCGCCAGGAAAGTTAAGCCCCGTGAAAGCTGCTCGTCTCGCACCATCTCCCTGGGTGATTCCTGTCACCTGCAATTGCCCCTGAAAGCCTGGCTGAGTAACACTCTGTTGCGCATGCCAGGCACGCTCCCCGCCGCACTCCCATCCCTCGGAGTGATGTGTTTGCGCAGTACTTTTGCACCGACACAGATTGTTCCCAGGGATGGGAGCTTGCCTGGCCGGGCCACGCATGCGTGACTTGGCCAGGCTTTCGGGGACAATTGCGAGCAACAGGAGGCATCCAGGGAGATGGATGATCAGCCTTAAAGGGGCTTAAGGACCCCCAGGTAAGTATGGAACTTGTCTTCACTAGGTGGCCCAATGAGATTAATCCATCAGGATTAATGGCAATCAGGATAAATTTAATTTTGCAGCCCCATCGGGACATTTAAAGATGCTTCGACTGGAGCTCCCATTAAGAAGAAGAAGGCGGCAGCGGCGAATGTAGCGGTGGGTCCTGCGGGCAGCAACGAGTGGTGGGAGGACGCTTCAAACAAGATTTAAAGAAGAAGAAGAAAGAAGCAACAGATAACTTAAAGCATAAGAAAGAAGTTGAAGAAAGAAGTGATGGATGAAAAACTAAAGAATAAGGATTTTTTTTTCTCACTTCATAAAGTTTGTGACTTTGTTACTATTGTACATTAAATAGATATATGGTCAAATTTGACCTCCTAGTTACCTGGAAGGGACAGGACAGCTGGGGATACCATTATTAAAGGGGGCTTCCAGATTCCATATAAGCCACCCAGGTTTTCTGCGTGTCCCCACACCTCCTCCTGGGCACCATGATATGGACAAGGACTCTGTAGGAGAGGGGGAGGCTTTGTTGCCCCTCTCTTACAGAGCCCCCCATGTCACGAACCATGTGGGCTGGTGTGGCTAGTATGGCGGAGCCCCATGCAGGTTGACTCAGCAATCCCGAATATACCAGTCTGCATGGATGACAAGCGGTTAGTTATTGCCTTGGAGGGGGAAGCTACTTTTTTTTTAAAATTTTAAATACACTAATAAAAAAAATTGCATATCCCTCTCCTTTACAATTTCTTTAAAGAGAACCCGAGGTGGGTTTGAAGAATATTATCTGCATACAGAGGCTGGATCTGCCTATACGCAGTTGCAGTTGGCTGATGGTTTAATGGTTAAGGGCTCTGCCTCTGACACAGGAGACCAGGGTTCGAATCTCGGCTCTGCCTGTTCAGTAAGCCAGCACTAATTCAGTAGGAGACCTTTGGCAAGTCTCCCTTACACTGCTACTGCCTATAGAGCGTGCCCTAGTGGCTGCTGCTCTGCTCTGGCGCTTTGAGTCCGCAAGGAGAAAAGCGCAATATAAATGTTATTTGTCTTGTCTTGTCTATACAGCCCAGCCTCTGTTGCTATCCCAAACCCCCCTAAGATTCTCCTGCACTCTGCAATCCCTCATAAATCACAGCCACGCTGCTGACAAACAGCTTGTCAGAGCTGGCTGTGTTTATCTCTATAGTGTCAGTCTGCTGCTCTCCCTGCCTCCTGCAGAACTCCAGTCCCCGCCTGCATCCCTTCCCTCCCTGCTGATTGGAGGGAAGGGACGGGGGCAGGGACCGGAGCTATGCAGGAGGTGGGGAGCAGCTGAGACTGACACTACAGATGTAAACAGCCTCACAGCACGGCTGTGATTTATGAGGGATTGCAGAGTGCAGGGGGACCTTAGTGGGGTTTGGGATAGCAACAGAGGCTGGGCTGTATAGGCAGATCCAGCCTCTGTATGCAGATAACATTCTTTAAACACACCTCGGGTTCTCTTTAAGCCGTTGTCACCCATGCAGACTGTCACAGAGTCAACCTGCGTGGGGCTCTGCCATACTAGCCACACTAGCCCACATGGTCTGCCATATGAGGGGCTCTGTAAGAGATGGGTGACAAAGTCTCCCCCTCCTACAGATTCCTTGTCCATATCATGGACAAGGGGCTCTTCCCCACCTCTGGGGCCCAGGAGACATAGAGGGACGTGCAGAAAACCTGGGGGGGCTTATGTGGAATTTGGGAACCCCTTTAATAAAGGGACCCCCGGATGTCCTGCCCTGTCCAGGTAAATGGAGGTATAGAGGGTCAAATATGATCCTTTTACCTTTTTAATGTATAATAGAATAAAGAGACACTAATGAAACTTTATTAAGTGGAGAAAGAAAATCTTTATTCTTAAGTTTTTCATCTGTCACTTCTTTCTTCTCATTTAATTCATCTGTCACTTCTTTAAATCTTGATTGCAGGGTCCCGTCTCGCTGCATGTCCCACGCTGCTGCTCCGCTCCTCCCTCTTCTGCCGTCTCTGTGACTGTAGTATTCACGAAGCCCAGCAAAGCATCTTTGAGCCTCCCACTGGGGCTCCTCTTTGGTCCTCCGTTTAAACCAATGAAAATCCTCCTTGAGTCTCACTCAACTGGCATTCTTGGGGGAGGGGGGGAATGGGGGCATTCCTTTCTAAGTTTGCAGAACTTAAAACTCTTCCGGGTGCCTGTCTGCGTCACTCCTGCAGCTGCATCCTTGTATCACCTGACCTGCATTGGGTCACATGACGTATCAAAGTTTTGCAGGTCATTTCCGATGCGCTGTGCTCTGCATTTTATACAGAGCCACCAATCAACCGCCATGTCGGGAACACCTTGCATTGGCCCCCGGTGTGTGCTTCCGCTGTGTGTGTCTGCTCCCCCCGGTTTGTGTTCTCCCCCCCCCCCCCCGTCTACTGCTCCCCCATGTATAATTAGTAGTGTAGTGGCAGCTGTATCATCAAATCCATGGATTCCATTGGCGATTGCAGATCTCTCCTGTTCTGCATGCTTCCTCTAGTGATATCTTCTGCTGATCACATCATCAGTAGAAGCTGTCACTAAAAGGGAGCCATGCAGGACAAAAGAGATCTGCGATCGCCAAGGCAGCTATGGATTAGGTGAGCTAGCTGCCGCTACACTACTAAATATACATGGGGGAGCAGGAGTAAAGGTAGGGAGCCGAAGCCAGACACGGTGCAAGAAGGGGGCACACTGGGGACAAAAGCGGATATAGGAGTACACCAATTGAGGGAGAACATCTATTTTTTTCCCCCTGGTTTTTGCCCTCCACACTTAGGTGTGTCTTATACAGTGCCTAATACAGTACATGAAATTTGAATACAAGTAGAACTTATTTGCATCTCATTGACCTTCTCTACCAGCAGGACAATGCACCATGTCATAAAGCTCACATCACCTGAAACTGGTTTCTTGATTATGACGAGTTTACTGTATTAAAATGGCTTCCATAGTCACCAGATCCCAATCTACAGGATCTTCTCAAAAATTAGCATATTGTGATAAAGTTTATTATTTTCTGTAATGTACTGATAAACATTAGACTTTCATATATTTTAGATTCAAATACACACAACTGAAGTAGTTCAAGCCTTTTATTGTTTTAATATTGATGATTTTGGCATACAGCTCATGAAAACCCAAATGTCCTATCTCAAAAAATTAGCATATTTCATCCGATCAATAAAAGAAAAGTGTTTTTAAAACAAAAAAAGTCAACCTTCAAATAATTATGTTTAGTTATGCACTCAATACTTGGTCGGGAATCCTTTTGCAGAAATGACTGCTTCAATGCGGCGTGGCATGGAGGCAATCAACCTGTGGCACTGCTCAGGTGTTATGGAGGCCCAGGATGCTTTGATAGCGGCCTTAAAGGGACTCCGAGCAGTGCAGAAATTATGGAAAGATGCACATCATTTTAAAGCTCTCTTTCTCCTCTTTCCAATGATATATAAACCACCACCCTACGCCTTTTAGTTTTCGCTATTTTCGCGATTGAATTTGCAGCGGCCGTGATTTCGATCGCGAAAATAGAGAAAACTAAAAGGCGTAGGGCAACAATTTAGGTGTCATCAGAAAGAGGAGAAAGAGAGCTTTAAAATGATATCCATCTTTCCATAGTTATATTGTATTACACAGGGCGACTTTTTGTCAAAGTCAGCAGCTGCATTCAGCAGAATGGAGCTGCTGACACTGGGGAAAGTGTCGTCCTGTGTAATACAATATAACTATGGCTTGATGGATATCATTTTAAAGCTCTCTTTCTCCTCTTTCTGACGACACCTAAATCGTTGCCCTACACCTTTTAGTTTTCTCTATTTTCGCGATCGAAATCGCGGCCGCGGCAATTTCGATCGCGAAAATAGCGAAAACTAAAAGACGTAGGGTGGTGGTTTATATATCATTGGAAAGAGGAGAAAGAGAGCTTTAAAATGATATGCATCTTTCCATAGTTTCTGCACTGCTCGGAGTCCCTTTAAGCTCATCCAGAGTGTTGGGTCTTGCGTCTCTCAACTTTCTCTTCACAATATCCCACAGATTCTCTATGGGGTTCAGGTCAGGAGAGTTGGCAGGCCAATTGAGCACAGTAATACCATGGTCAGTAAACCATTTACCAGTGGTTTTGGCACTGTGAGCAGGTGCCAGGTCATGCTGAAAAATGAAATCTTCATCTCCATAAAGCTTTTCAGCAGATGGAAGCATGAAGTGCTCCAAAATCTCCTGATAGCTAGCTGCATTGACCCTGCCCTTGATAAAACACAGTGGACCAACAGCAGCAGCTGACATGGCACCCCAGACCATCACTGGCTGTGGGTACTTGACACTGGACTTCAGGCATTTTGGCATTTCCCTCTCCCCAGTCTTCCTCCAGACTCTGGCACCTTGATTTCCTAATGACATGCAAAAGTTGCTTTCATCCGAAAAAAGTACTTTGGACCACTGAGCAACAGTCCAGTGCTGCTTCTCTGTAGCCCAGGTCAGGCGCTTCTGCCGCTGTTTCTGGTTCAAAAGTGGGTTCATGCTTCCATCTGCTGAAAAGCTTTATGGAGATGAAGATTTTATTTTTCAGCACGACCTGGCACCTGTTCACAGTGCCAAAACCACTGGTAAATGGTTTACTGACCATGGTATTACTGTGCTCAATTGGCCTGCCAACTCTCCTGACCTGAACCCCATAGAGAATCTGTGGGATATTGTGAAGAGAAAGTTGATAGACGCAAGACTCAACACTCTGGATGAGCTTAAGGCCGCTATCAAAGCATCCTGGGCCTCCATAACACCTGAGCAGTGCCACAGGCTGATTGCCTCCATGCCACGCCGCATTGAAGCAGTCATTTCTGCAAAAGGATTCCCGACCAAGTATTGAGTGCATAACTGAACATCATTATTTGAAGGTTGACTTTTTTTGTTTTAAAAACACTTTTCTTTTATTGGTCGGATGAAATATGCTAATTTTTTGAGATAGGAAATTTGGGTTTTCATGAGCTGTATGCCAAAATCATCAATATTAAAACAATAAAAGGCTTGAACTACTTCAGTTGTGTGTATTTGAATCTAAAATATATGAAAGTCTAATGTTTATCAGTACATTACAGAAAATAATGAACTTTATCACAATATGCTAATTTTTTGAGAAGATCCTGTAATAGAGGCACCTTTGGGATGTGATGGAACAGGAGGTCAAGTCAACATGGACCCAAAACTCTGCAGAATATTTCAAACCTGGTTGATTCTATAGGCCCATACACACGTCGGATTTGCGCGAACGACGGGTCGTTTGAACGTTCCGTCGGCGTCCGCCCGGCGGATCGTTGGTAACCAGTCTTATCTCCCGAACGATAGTCTGTACACACGCCGGATTTCATGCGGAAACGTGCGAACGACGGAACGTTCAAACGACCCGTCGTTCGCGCAAATCCGACGTGTGTATGGGCCTTATGACATGAAGAATTAAGGCAGTTCTGAAGGTGGAAGAGAACAGACTGTAACTAGCAAAAGTCAACGTAATAAAGTGGCTAGTAGTTGTAAATAGTTTGCACCAGAAAGTTGCATGCAGCAAGATGGATCAGTAATTGGCATGCAGATGTGACAGAGACTTTGCAAAATTTGCAGTAGTGCAAAATGTGGCCACCATCACACTGCACAGCTGCATTTGCACTTGTGAAAATCCATTTTCAATTGCAACATTCTCTTACAGTATGTGTACTTTTGCACATTTTCTGTTTCCATGTGCATTTTCCCCTATTTATGGCTCTGAATTAAGGGGAAGAACATGCTTTTTCCCGTTCCAAAAAAAGGAACACAGCGCTCAAAAACGTAAACGCATACTGTACATGTGAATAGTGGTGATTGACTCAATGAACTCCACTTTTTAAAAGCGCATAAGAGCCCCAAGGGTGCAGTTTTTGTGAGCATGTGTTTTTCTACAGAAAAGATATTTAATATTCTGTATGATATAAAAAAAAACAAAAAACACAGGGACACCCGGAGCCCAATATTGTGTAGTATGCAATAACACAAACTGAGATAAGTAAAGGAAGGCATACATCAGGCGACTGGCTGCCGATTGGCTATACAATTGGATTATTATAATCCATTTGGATGAAAATCAGTGCCGCCAAGTGCATTCCCAACTGACAATGCGACCAATTTCAGGACGAAATTGGTCGCATAAGTTGATCGCGCATGCTGTAAGATGTTGGGACGCCTTGCTCAATCGATTGCATGGCGGTAATGGCGTGCAACTTTGGGATGATCGACAAACGCGCAAACCCTTGTCGCTGTGTCCCCTAATGTTAAGTGTTTCCCTCGTTTCCCAGTGCATGGTATACATTACCTGTCCGCCGCATCCAATTGTCCCTACTGGCTCTGCTCTACATACTCGCACCTTACGTGGTTTTCTAGTAAGTGCACACGTATGATGTCAGACGTCATACACACAGCCACGTTACTAGGCAACCACGTGGCGCACGTGTATGAAGAACAGAGTCTAACCGGAGCTAGCGGGGATAAGCGGAGGTCGCGGACAGGTAATGTATAACATGCACCGGGGGGAGGGGCACTTAACATTAGTGGGAAAGCGTTGGGGCGGCGAGTCACAATTTCGGATTGATTTAACGTGAAATTGATTGGGAATCGGCTTGCGGTGTATGGGCAGCCAACAGATCTCTCTCTAATCGGATTCAATTTTGAGAGAGATTTGTCTCTTGATCGAATCTGCCCATCATCCCTAGATGTATGGCTAGCTTAGGGCCCGTTTCCACTAGAAGAGGTGCAATGCTGCTAAATAGCCGCATCACATCGCGGGTGTGCTGAAACACATGCGCGGCAATGGAATAGTTTCCACTTCATGTATATTGTGCGGAGCGGTGTGGAGTGATCAGAGAATCTGCAGCATGCTGACCCGCGTCTCATCTCCTTAATTTACTTCCGCATCGGGGGGGGGGGGGGGGGGGTGATGGGGGCACCAGCGGATGTGATGCAATGCGGCTAGGTAGCAGCATTCACATCACTATCCCTGTGGAAACGGGCCCTTGAGTGGATACTCATAAACCAGGTTTGGCAACAAAGTAACCATTTTAATAGGCTTTTGATTGGTAGGTGGTCGCTCTCACACATACACAAACATAAAAATATGAAAACCTTTTAAAAAGAAAGTCAGTTGGCTTACCTTCATGGAAATTATAGTTCAGAGTTCCAGTTATGTGAGACAATATTAGCACCTACGACAGGTGCTCCAAACAAAAAAAACTGCATTATGTATTGTCTTATTGTGCTACTATTGTCTAATAAAATTGTAAAATTCTGGACTAAAGTCTTCATGAAAGCAAGCCTTCTTTTTAAATAGTTTTTGATTGTTTTATGTCCATTTGGGTGATTCTTGATAGTTCGTGGTACACGTTGTTGGGGGGATAAGGAATGAACATTTTAATGTAACTGATTAGTCACTGGATTTTCTCAGGCAGAATGCTGCCAACTGTGAGAACATTGTGATAAATTTGGCAAAGAGAATACCTTCTTTATTTGTGTGTTAAGTGTAATCACTAGCGAGTCCAGATGAAACCAGATCCTGTAAGAAAAGGAGGTGCTTTGTCTTACTGAATTGGCAATTTGTAAATTACTTTTGCCAAATTGGTTTTACAAAGTAGCCAGTAAGACATAGCAGCAATGTGCAAGACATGGCAGGAATGTGCAAGTCCACCTGGAACACACATTGGCCTTCTTAAAACAAGTTATTTGCAATAATGAATCTTTATGTGAACAAGAAGGAACTCCCATGTTACATAATTTCTGCTGAGTAAGTTGCTAGGATCCTAAGAGATCCGGGGCACCCCTGGGTACCGGGCGGGAAGGGCCTGCAATGCATGTAGAGCACCGTGGCAAAAAAATGGGCGTGGTCATGCAGTGAGTGGGCGTGGCCATGGTGGGACCAAATTACATGAACTTAACAGCGGTGTAACCTAATAATAATGTGCCTGCCCAGCAAAATGTTGGATGGAGCCCCCTATCCTTTAGATAGTTCATCAGTATCCTTTAGATAGTTCATTAGTATAGGCATTGAGTAAAGATGCATACACACAATCAAGTTTGACTGGTCAATTACTGACCAATTTGACCAACTCCATGTAGTATGAGGGCCAGACTATGAACAGAGCTGAGATCTCATAATACCTAGAAGTAGTAAAATTGGCTACTCAAAATTGTATGTGTGTACCAGGCTTTACAGCTTATACTGTACATACTGGAGGTGGCAGGGATCAGCACACAATACAACTAGTTTACAATCAGTACAGGCCCAGAGTAACAGCTTATACTGTACATAATGGAGGTAGCAGAGATCAGCACACACTGCAGCTAGTTTACTATCAGTACAGACCTAGAGCAACAGCTTATACTGTACATACTGGTGGTAGCAGAGATCAGCACACACTGCAGCTAGTTTAATATCAGTACAGGCCCAGAGCAACAGCTTTTACGGTATATACTGGAGGTAGCAGAGATCAGCACACACTGCAGCTATTTTACTATCAATACAGGCCCAGGGTAGAGTAAGGTAGCAGGGATCAGCAAATGATGCAGCTAGTTTACATAGTTACATAGTTACATAGTTATTTTGGTTAAAAAAAGACATACGTCCATCGAGTTCAACCAGTACAAAGTACAACTCCAGCCTGCTCCCTCACATATCCCTGTTGATCCAGAGGAAGGCGAAAAAAACCTTACAAGGCATGGTCCAATTGGCCCAAAAGGGAAAAATTCCTTCCCGACTCCAGATGGCAATCAGATAAAGTCCCTGGATCAACATCATTAGGCCTTACCTAGTAATTGTAGCCATGGATGTCATTCAACCCAAGGAAAGCATCTAAGCCCCCTTTAAATGCAGGTATAGAGTTTGCCATAATGACTTCCTGTGGCAATGCATTCCACATCTTAATCACTCTTACTGTAAAGAACCCTTTCCTAAATAAGTGGCTAAAACGTTTTTCCTCCATGTGCAGATCATGTCCTCTAGTCCTTTGAGAAGGCCTAGGGACAAAAAGCTCATCCACCAAGCTATTATATTGCCCTCTGATGTATTTATACATGTTCATTAGATCTCCTCTAAGGCGTCTTTTCTCTAGACTAAATAAACCCAGTTTATCTAACCTTTCTTGGTAAGTGAGACCTTCCATCCCACGTTACTATCAGTACAGATACAGAGTAACAGCTTATACTGTACATACTGGTGGTAGCAGGGATCAGCACACACTGCAGCCAGTTTACTATCAATACAGGCCCAGAGTAACAGCTTAAACTGTACGTATTGGAGGTAGCAGAGATCAGCACACACTGCAGCTAGTTTACTATCAGTACAGGCCCAGAGTAGAGTAACAGCTTATACTGTACATACTGGAGGTAGCAGAGATCAGCACATGCTGCAGCTAGTTTGGGCACAGAGTAACAGCTTATACTGTACATGGGACATGGAGGTTGGGGCACAGATACACACAATGGGACACAGACAAACACGCACAAAATGGGGCATAGAAGAGGGGTGCGCGCACACTCACACACGACACACACACAGAGAATGGGGCACAGACACACACACAAAACAAGCCATACAGAGTATATACATACCTCCTCCCCCGTCTGGAGTCTCTGCAGTCTGCCACACACAGGGTTAACACAAGCTGTCGAGGCTGCATCCTCTCGGTGTCCTGACCTCCTGGCTAGATCTGGCTGTGACAGTGTGACTGTTCTTCTCTTCTTCTTCCTGAATGTTTACAGCTCTGCAGCAGAGGCTTGTTCGATCGCTCCTCAAGCCTCTCAGTCCTGTTGTAGAGCTTAGCTTCCGACTCAGTTTTCCCGCGCTGGCACATGAGGTGTGAGGAGGGTCCATCTCTGGCTGTGCCTGTGTGAGAGTCCAGCGCTGCTGCAGGCTGAATCGAACTGGCGCCTCACGCCAGTCTGCCATGCAGAGGGTCAGCGGGGGTCAGTGGCAGCAGGCACCAGGCGGGCAAAAGGCATCTCCTCTACTTTACACTTGCAGGGGCGGAGCTACTCATGCTCTCTCCAGCCCCCTGCCCTTCCAAATCAATCACATGCCTCCTGCCTGGTGCTCCTGGTTAGGCAGGGGGTGGATGGACCAGGGGACCAGGCCACTGATAATTACGAGTGGCAAGCGCTGCCCACAACATGGCGGCCGCCGTATCGATCAAACGGCGACCGCGCTGAGCAACCAATAAAATCAATATATTTTTGCACCCCAGAGACGGGATAAGGGGCACCCCAAAGCAATATCTGTGGCACAGGCCACAGATATATGACGATAGCGACGCTGCTGTCACTGAAAAGGCAAACACACATCCAGGCCTGCTGCTGTACAGTGTGCCTGTAGCCTATTAATTTTAAAGAGTCATTCTAATCTAACTTGAAGACAGCTGTTTCTGGATAAATTGGTCAATGTACCATGTGTGGTTTTTTTTTAAGTGCATGCACTTTTAAAACATGTGAAACAGCTCTTGGGGCATGTTTTGTACGAGTGTATGTCTTAGAAGATAACTTGACTTGAGGCAACGTTAGCTAATGAAAGCACAGTGGTATGTTCTTACTGTATCCGCATACCTCTATAGTCAGTTCCTCATCTCATCCTCCTGGCCCCCCAATCACTCTTTGAACTTTGACAAATTTGACTTTTGGTCAAATTTTTAGACAGGAAAAGGCAGGCTGGCTTTATGTACCCCCAATCACCCTCCCATTCCCTCCTCTCCTCCTATTGCTGCCAGGAACGGATGTCAGCAGCAATAACTTACCCACTTGTCTGTAAATCATTAGAGGGCTGAACCTCCACCCTCTCCAGTGGAAAAATCACAGTTTTTCTAAAGTCTTCTGAAGCTGTGGCCACCCAACCTGTCTCCAGCTTGGCAACCATGGTCTGACAGGCGACTGCAGAGCTGGGAGCGGGCCATGACAATGCAGGTGGGGGTGGCCACAGCTTTGGGAGTCTTTGGATACAAATGGCTGCAGTGGTCTTACTGATGGAGGGCCGGAGTTTCAGACCTCTAATGATTTATAGGTGTGAAGGTGAGTTAACTGCCGCTGACACCCGCTGATCCTTGCAGCTGTAAAGGTTCTCTTTTTGACTGTCTTTTATCTCCCCAATATGATTTAATGCACTAACACTTATTCAATTTGTGTGCAAATGTACTTTATGTGTAATGATTTGCTTCTTGACTCATGGATTGCTGTATACTATTTCAAAGTACTACAGGTAGCCCCCGGTTAAAGAACGAGATAGGGACTGTAGATTTGTTCTCTAACTTGAATCTGTTCTTAAGTCGGGACGTTTGAAACCGCTTCTTCAAACTTCCCCCACGGAATTAACATCATTGCGACGGGATCGGGCCGTTCGCATTGGCGGGTCGTTCGTAAGTCGGGCGTCTGTAAACCGGGGACTACCTGTATATGACTATGATGTATCCGTTCTTCACAAAAACTGTATTCATGCATTATTGTAATACTTTTGGTAATGTGAAGCTGTTAATTGTTCTATTACTTGTGCTTCAATAAACTTTCTTTTGTTTGAAAAAAATTTTTTAATTGATATAGTGTGGAAATGCATGAGTCTGCACATTTATTTCAACGCACAGTACGTAAAAGTACATAAATGCAAACAACAAGTGTGAAATGGTCTTTAGTCATTTTCTTGATATTTTCCATATAGGGGTACATGCCTTAGCTATAATCTACAATCCAAACTGTCACAGAGAATTATTAAAACATTAAAACATAAATAAAACCATTGGTTCACTTTTTTTTATAACTTAGATCTATTTTTTAGACGCATGATAGTGAACAGGAAAATGTTTTGATGAAAGTTGTTATAGCATTTTCTAAATACTCATTTTTTCTATTCAGTACTAAAATTACATTATTTTACATTCATTCAGTTGGATGCATGGGTGTAACAATCACCCCTGTGACCCCTGCCATCGCAGGGGGACCGAGAGGCTTTGAGGCCCCTCCTCTTCCCTCTCCCTAACCACAAGTGCAGCCAATTACGGTAGCAAAAAACCTCCCTATTCACTAACAAACACCATCCCTGCCACTCCTCCCACCATGCAGAGTAGCGAATAGCGGAAGTGTCTGTCATTTTTTCCTGCTTCCAGACGCTGCTTCACAGCAGAACACTCTCTGCTGCCATTTATCCACTCCCAATCATTTGACCCTCATGGGGTTTGGGGGCAGAGGGGGCCCCATGTTATCATTTTGGCTAGGGAGCCCTATTAAGTCTAGTTATGCCCCTGATTGGATGCATTTGAAATTAGATTTTAGTTTTTGTCTACTTGTATTTGGTTACAAAAATGTGCCTTTTAATAATCATAAAAATTGCCTATTTTTGTATTTCCCATTTGAAGGTAGCAGGAGTAGCTCCAAAGAATCCAGACTTGCAATGAATGTCATTTTATGGTGTATAATCAGGTCTGCTGACAGTGAGTCATTCCAATATGTAACAATTCTGAATTCTGTAACCACAATGCTAAGGTGCCACCATGTAGTGAGTCACTGTCATTGAAAAGCCATGAGGTGTTGCATACTGTGTAACCATAGCTGCACCTTACATTAAAGCAAACCTTTGACTTTTTTTTTTTTTTTTAAAGCTCCATACTTACCTCAGTAAAGGGAAACCTCTGTATGCTTTAGAAGCTTCTGTGATCATTCTTTAATCACTTGATGACCCAGCCTTTACCCCCCCTTAAGGACCAGCGCTGATTACTAAGATCTGTGCTGGGTGGGCTCTACAGCCCCCAGCACAGATCAAACACCAGGCAGAGCGACCAGATCGCCCCCTTTTTTCCCCACTAGGGGGATGATGTGCTGGGGGGGGTCTGATCGCTCCTGCCTGCGTGTGGCTGGCGGGGGGGGGCACCTCAAAGCCTCCTCCACCGCAGGATTCCCCCTCTCCCTCTCCCTTCCCCGGAGATCGGAGGCTGCACAGGAGCGGATCTGTCCTGTGCAGCCTCTAACAGGCTCCTGCCTGTCATGTGACAGTGATCCCCGGCCGCTGATTGGCCGGGGATCGCTGATCTAGTACAACGCTGCTACTGTTAGCAGCGTTGTACAAATGTAAACAAAGCGGATTATTTCCGCTTGTGTTTGCATTTAGCCTGCGAGCCGCGATCGGCGGCCCGCAGGCTATTCACGAAGCCCCCCGCCGTGAATTGACAGGAAGCAGCCGCTCGCACGAGCGGCTGTTACCTGATTAATTAGCCTGCAGCCGGTCGTGCAGCTGCCACTTTGCCGACGCGCGTTATGAGTGCGCGGTCGGCAAGTGGTTAACCCACCAGTGATCGCTGGGACCCTCTTCTTCTTCTTCTTCTCTGCCACACTTCCATCTGTGTACGGCCATAGGGAGGTAGGGCGAGACTACCTAACCAATTCAGACTTACACCCCCCCCCCTCCCTCCCCAGTGACCAGACTATTTTTTACAATTTAGTGCTCTGCAGCTTTAATAGCTTGCTGCAGAGCCATATCACTTAGCATGCAAGTGAATCACCCCCCCCCCCCTTTTTTCTTCCCACCAACAGAGATTACTGTCGGTGGGCTCTGATCGCTGGTGTAATGTTTATTTATTTATTTTATTTTTTTTATAAATTTGTATTTTTATTACTGCCCTCCCATGCCTCGAAAGCCAATCAGGGCGATACCCTCTCATAGGCATCAGCCTATGAGAGGGAATCGCAATCATAGCCTCTCTAGGGGACAGCCGAGTGACACGGCTGTCCCCAGTACAGCACTGCAGTAGATCGCCAAGGGTCTCCAGCAGCAAGTAGGAGGGGGAGTGAGATGTAGATTGTTTCTTGTTACATCACTATTTTGTGTTCCATAGTTTATCGCTGTGATGTCCATGTGTGACATTGTTCAATATTGTAATGCCTCCCCTATCTATTGTAGAATGTTGTGTAATATGATAACACTTTATAAATAAAGTTTTTTAATAATATTTTTTCTTGTCTTGTTTTAGTACACATGGTTGCTCTGTAGTGTAATTTGGATTTTCTCCTGATTGTATATTTGTTCTTTTTTCTTGTAGATGTTTTATTTTGTTGTCAATGCCTCCATAAGGGCCTCTAAAGAAAGCAGCCCTTATGAAGGCCATGAAATGGGCTGGTTTTGTACTCATTGCACTTTGTCGTGGCGTTCTCATTTTTATGACTTAAAGACTGTCTTCCTGTTATTTGCTATACTTTATCAATAGTTACGTTTTTCACTGCACATTTACATGTGGCCTTAAAATTCTGGGTTTTTTGTTTGTTTTTGTTGTTGCTATGGCTTTATTCATTTAGGAATAGCCATTGCATGTGTCACACTTTAAACATTAATTTGTAAAACAAAGATTTCCTTACATAGGTATAATGTAAAGAAAACATGAAACATCATGTATTAAACATATTGCTAGCCTAAATATATTCAATTGAAAACCAGAATTATTTTCTTTTAATTTGTAATAATGGAATGTAAGGAGGAAATCTTATAAAACATGTAGAATATTGATGAAAATGTTGACTCTGTACACTTTTTATGTTGTACCTGAACCCTGGATGTTCTACCTTTTTTTTTCTCTTTTAAAAGGTACTTGTATTTTCTGCTTTGAGTCAGGATTATATACACAGGCTAATTCCTAACACAGGACTGGTTTTACCTCTCTTAACACAGGACTGGTTTTACCGCTTAGCGGATCGTTCAGAAACAGCCTTATTAGTCTGTCTGACAGACTGTACACATGCACTACTGTCAGGAGAACGCTCGCCCAGCGGGAGGGTCTGACGGACCCGTCGTTCTCTATAGTAGTGCGCGTGTACGCACCTTAAGAACTTGTTCGCTTTGATATATTTCAAGCTGGCCCCGGAACCTTTGTTTTGAAAAAAAGTGAATGTTCATTCTCAAAGGTTTTGAACACATCTGTTCCCTCACCACCAACAAAGGCTGAATTAGCCCCCATTTTACAGAAATAAATTACTGTATGCCCAAGTGCCCTTTTTTTAATTTTCATAGACTCCAAAATGCCAGTCCCTTGGCCTGTGTGTTTCTGTGGGTGTATTCACACAATTGTATTGGCAGCGGGTTCACTTGTGGTATTATTCCGCATGGTATGAACTCAACCTTAAGTCCTTTGGCAAGACTCACTAACACTGTTACTGCCCATTGAGCACACCCCTGGTGGCTGCATCACAAGCGCTTTGGGCCAGACAGGAGAAATGTGCTATAAAATGTGTTTTTCTTTTTCTTAACTACTATAAAACATCTCAGTAGGAATAGCCCTGATTTCCTCCTTCAGTCTTTTGGCCTTCTCTTGTACTCCTTCCAGGTTAGAGGAGCTCAGGCTCATCCTTCTGCTTAAGGCTACTTTCACAGTAGGACGTTGCGTTTGATGCAACGTTAAGGTCGCACAATGCGGCCCTAACGTAACGCATATACACTTTTACAGTGCGACGTTTAAGAGAACCAGAGACGTTGGAAAAAAGATTTTATACATACCTGGGGCTTCCTCCAGCCTCTGTCCGCCGGTACCGGGTCCCGTACTTTCGGCCAGTCGAGCCAGTCGACGCAAGAGCAGTGCGTCACTGCCGGTGTACGCGGCCATTTGTGCGCAAGAGCAGGGACTTCTCCATATCCTTACGCATGCGCCTCGATATTACGCAGGCGCATGCATAAGGATATGGAGGGAGTCCCTGCTCTTGCGTACAATTGGCCGCGTCCGCCGGAAGTGACGGGACCCGGTAGCGGCGATAGAGGCAACGGAGGACGGCGGCGTGGGAGCGATCCAGGCTAATGGGGCTGGAGGAAGCCCCAGGTATGTATAAAAGCTTTTTCATTTTTTTAATACCGTTCGTCTCTGGTTCCCTTTAAAGTCGCACGTTAGAAAATGTATTTACTATGGAACAAAAACGGCGCATGCAGAACATTTAAAAGAAACAAAAAAACATTACTGAGCATGTGTAACACAAGTAACGCAGCAGATTCATTGCTAAACGCACATCATGCAGCACTTTCTAAAAATGCTACACGTTAGGTATCGGTTGAAAAGGGCGCCCGAGCTGCCTGTATGAAAAGGGCGCCGCCATAGACATCAATGTTATTTCTGGAAATATGGGCTACAAGGTGTAGAAAAGGACGCCCGAGTTTTGATATAGGCTACTGGCGGGCTCCCCTTTGTAGCCCATATTTTTTCGGCTACAAGGTTTTCGGGTACAAGCGGGCTCCCCTTTGTAGCCCATATTTTTTTCGGCTACTAGGTTTTCGGCTACAGTAAGGTGCCCCTTTGTAGCCCATATTATTGCCTTTTTTTTGTAGCCTAAGTTTTTATATGGGCTACAAGTGCTGGAAGCCGAATTATTTCATTCCCCCACTATACATGGCGGCCTGGAGGGGGAATAGTAATTAACACATCCCGGAGTATTTTTGTAGCTGAAGTTTTTATATGGGCTACAAGCACTGTAAGCCGAATTATTTCATTCCCCCATTATCCATGGCGGCCTGGAGGGGGAATAGTAATTAACACATCCCGGAGTTTTTTTGTAGCTGAAGTTTTTATATGGGCTACACCAGGCGCCTTTTTTTGTAGCCGAAGTTTTTATATGGGCTACACCAGGCGCCTTTTTTGTAGCCGAAGTTTATATGGGCTACACCAGGCGCCTTTTTTGTAGCCGAAGTTGGTATATATGGGCTCCACCAGGCGCCCTTTTTTACCGGCGCCCTTTTCATATAGACCCACACGTTACACAAAAATGCAGCGTGTGCACTGTGAATGTCGCACAGACTTTGCATTACTATGCGTTCTGCGTTAAAATATTTTATAACGTGCGACTTTAACGTCGCACTGTGAAAGAGGCCTAAAAAAAAACCCTCTAGGGCCTAGGTTCTCAACGTGTGGTACGGGTACCCCAGGGGGTACTTCTGATGGTTCCAGGGGGTACTTAAGCTTGATAGACTTAACCAAGAATAACAAATTTAGAGTTTTAGAAAGTGTTAAATCTTATTTAACCTTTTAATGACAACCAGACTTATAAAAATGTCCTGCTAGAGCCCAGGGCCGGCCCGCTCATGAGGCGGGGTGAAACTTTTGCCTCAGGCGGCAAAATTCCAGGGGCGGCACCCGCCCGTCCGTGGGTGCGGGGAGCCGGCCGCCGAGCTGGAGGGGTAGCTGGCAGGACGGGGGTATTGGGCCTAGCGGCGGGGAGGGGGGTCAGACCCCCCCCCCTCCCTCGCCTGGGTCCCCCGTGCTCCGCTCCCCTCCAGCCTTAAATACAAGCAGCCGCTATGTGTAAGAGGCACGGGCGGGTAGGACTCACCTCTTCCTCGTTCCAAGCGTGCGCTCCACTGACGTCACTTCCTGCAACGCTGCAGGAAGTGCCCTCTGCGGAGCCCACCTTTGGAACGAGGAAGAGGTGAGTCCTCCCTGCCCGTGCCTCTTACACATATTGGCTGCTTGTATTTAAGGCTGGATGGTAGCGCAGTTCGGGTGACCCTGGCGAGGGAGGGGGGGTACGGAAATTTTTTTCTTGCCTCAGGCGGCAAATAGTCTAGGGCCGGCCCTGCTAGAGCCTCTTAACGGCTCCAGGACGGTTTTATAAGTCAAACAGTGCTGTTGCCGCTGTGCGTGTGCATTCCCATGCACGTGAGATTAGTGAGAAAACAAATCATACAAAAAATACACCTTTATTTCCATATAATATATTGTCACCATACTTTGTACTAAGGACATAATTAAAATGTTGTAATACCCAGGACAAATAGGCAGATACAATGTGTAGGTTTTATGTACAGTAGCAGTGTTTATATTAAAACTATAGGGGATGGAATTGGAGAAATTGTGTATTTTTTTCATTTTTTCCTTGTTTTACCCTTTAAAATGCATAGAAAATAAAGTAATTTCTGAAAGCAAATATCAACCCCAAAAGGCCTAATTGGTGGTGAAAAAAACAATATATAATGTAGATCATTTCATTGTGATTAGTAGTGATTAAGCTATTGGCAAATGAAAGGGATGAGCACTGAAAGGTGAAAATCGCACTTGTCCGTTAGGGTAAAAACGATTTGGGGTGAAGTGGTTAAATGACACCAAGTTAGTGTTTTAGCTAATTAAAAGCAATAGTAAATGCTTGGAACTGTTTAGAACCAATTGTCATCTACTACCATTACATATATTTGTCAAGGGGTACTTGTGATAACGTTTACTATGCTAGGGGGTACCTGGTGAGTACAGGGTTTTAAAAGGGGTACATACCAATAAAATGTTGAGAAACACTGGCGTAGGAGATGTCTGCAAGACTTGTGGACGAAATGCAGGCTCCAGGGAAATAGGCTTTTGGTCTTGCCTTGCCTGTACAGTGTCTTTTTTGTGCGTTATTAGGGGACCTGAAGTGAATCTCAGCTGGAAAATAAAGTGTTGGGTGCTTATATCACTTTGAGAAAACACTTACCACCATCTGTGGCCTCAGGTGTCCATCTCATTTTGGTATTTTCAATGATTCAACTGCCAAACAGTCTAACAGCTTGGAAAATAAGAGGCGGTGGGTAAATATGCACTGGGCATGTGCGAGTTCAAAACGGCACATGTCTAGTAAGTGCCAACTCGCACTTTTGCCCTGGACATTTGTGAGTCCATTCTAAGTTATTATTATTTAGTATTTATATGGCGCTAACCTCTTCCACAGCACTGTATAGAGTGTATATAGTCACATCAGCCACATGTCCCTCAGAGAGGCTTACAATCAAATCCCTACCATAGTCATATGTCTATGTATGTATCGTGTAGTGTATGTATCATAGTCTAGGGCCAATTTTAGGGGGAAGCCAGTTAACTTATCTGTATGTTGTTGGGTAGTGGGCGGAAACCTGAGTGCCCACAGGAAACCCACACAGACACGGGGAGAACATACAAACTCCGTGCAGACAGTGTCCTCACTGGGATTTGAAATGGGGAACCAGTGCTGCAAGGCAAGAGAGCTAACCCTACACCCCATGCTGTTCAGGGATCAATTGTGCAGGAGCAAATCCTTTTAAAGTGTGTTAGGAATTCAGGGAATTAGTAAAGGTTAAGGTCCGTACACACGCCGGACTGGAGGCAATGACGGGTCCGTCGTCACCTCCCGCTGGGTGGGCGTTCCAGCGACAGTCCGACGTGTGTACAGTCTGTCTGCAGACTGATACGGCTGTTTCTGAGCGATCCGCCCGGCGGAGAGAAAGTCCTAAAACACCTCGTCTCATTGGGACTTTTACCCATGATTCACACAAGGTTTTTGAAATCATTAAACATTATTGGCCCATTTTACAAAAAGACAAGGATCTCTCTAGGTATCTCCCAGATACCCCGGCCATAACCTACAGACGATCACCTAATCTAAGAGACATCTTGGTCCATAGTACGTATGCCCCACGCACGGCCCCAAGAGAAACTTGGCTACCACCAAAACCAATGGGGTCATTTAGATGCGGCCGATGTAAAGCATGCAAATATATGCCTACTATAAAATACTTCACAGTTCCCACGAATGGTAGAACGTTTAATGTGCAAACATTCATTAACTGTGAAAGCAAGGGGGTAATATATGGGGCAAGGTGCCCATGTAATTTATGGTATGTGGGCAAAACAACGAGACAGCTGAAGGATCGTGTGTTGGAACACATTGGTGACATCAAACATAGAAGAGAAACCTCTGTTGCCAGACATATGAACCAATTTCATCCCACAAAACGATTTGAGATCCAATTTTGGGGAATACAGACATGGAAAAGGGATTTTAGGGGTGGGAACTTTGATCAGAGACTCACCCAATTAGAATCCAAATGGATCTATCGCTTGGAGACCATTTCACCAAAAGGACTGAATGAGGATTTCAATCTCGCTTGCTTCTTATAGTCCCTAATAGATATGGGACAATGTCCAACTCTGGCCTCAGCGATATGTGTCGAATCTGGTAATATGGGTATATATCGAATTAGTCTTCTACTCATGGACCTGCTTCCATGATAAATAAAGGTTGTTTATTGATTGCTGTTACCAATGTTTATTGCTCCTTTGGGGGATCCCTAGAATATCCTCTGCAACAAATACACACAGGATTACACCTAAATATAGTCAGGTTTATTACCTGCATTAACCTAGTGATGAAGAAAAAACCCAGATCTACCCTGCTAATACTTGGCCCCAGTTGTTTTCAGGTCCATATTCCCTAATTATGCATTGAGTTCCTGATATAAACTATTCTATCAAATAGGACGTAGAATTGCTATGTAATTTGTGGTGTAAACATTGCCCGCACGCTCTGGGGCGCCATGGCAACAGGGGAGGGCCCAGCTCCAATGGGAGGTCCTGGATCCACCCCCTCTGTGTGTCTGTCAGCGTGACCTGGTGGGTCGCGTACTGCGTACTCTATGACGCATACAATTGTATGGCACACGGATGGGAACTGGAGGAAATGACGCAAGTGGAGCGCAGACTCCACCCTTTCCTCCGCGGATGGAACGCAGACAGCGTCCCCCGCCCGCATCGGGCTATCCCTGCCTTTATACGAATCCCATGTCCAGGTAAGGGACCACATGGGGCTATTGCCTTTGGGGTCTATCCGTATAGACATGCGGGACCCCACAGTTCATTGGATATACGATGGGGCCTGCGAATATACTGGTGGGCGTGGCCTAATAAACGTCCCCTTCCTGTCTCTTCAGTATAAATATGGCAGCTGAACGCCGCATACTCAGCTCTAACAGGGGCATTGATATATGGGGGGCATGCTGTTATTTTAATTTTGTGTTGATTGTGTATTATGTATAGCACTATGTAACATATGTATAGCACCTTCTGAAGAAGCCTGTGTGGTGAAATGTGATCTCATTAGGGTTTTTCTATGTACAGCACTATGCACAATTTATAGCACCTTGTAAATAGCCTCCCCAACGGGGTGTGTATATGGGATCAGTACTACTGAGGGGTCCGCTAGGGTGATTCATTGTATCATAAGCTAGCGGCCACACTCAGATCCCTACCACCTCGAGCAGTAATTCATGCAGTCTAGTCTGTGGGATAGCTACACCCCACTTATATACAGTCATAAGTGGAGGGGGATCAGCAAGGACCCCCATAGTATATGACTACTACATCCAAATGTTGTATATCGCTGCATAAAAGCACGAATATGAGATGGTGCTTTTCTAGTATTTATTAAATTATTATAAACAGGTTTATAAGACCTGATACAGTACCTATAGGGCATGTCAATTTGACGATTGTGTTTGTAGCCTTTTTCCCTGATACCCCTGATTTTCGGTCTGTGTTTGTAAACAATATTATAAGCTAACCAGAACCATAGATTTAGATAGAGACGTGGTATGATGAGCCTTGCAGTACCCCAACAGAGGGGACACAAAGAGGAGGCAGTGTTGGAATGTACAAAAGTGAAAATGCTATCAGTACGGAAGAAGGAAAGCCAGGAGCAAGTAAAACCCTGAATACCTCGAGAATGGTCTAGAGAAGCAGAGCATGGTCCACTGGGTCAAAAGCTGAAGAAAGATCAAGAAGGATAAATATAGAGAATCTCTAAATAACCTGCCATGATAAATAGAGAGAACCTTTAGATTTAGTAGCTGGTCAATTTGACAAAGACCATTTCAATGGGTAACTAGAATAGAACGATATTAGAGGCAATAAACCGGTAATTAGCAATGAATTGTTCCTCCAAATTTGAGTGAATGTGCCACTCAAGAAGTTTGGGATACAAGGGAAAAAGAGAGTGGGTGGAGAAGGGCATTTGGACTTGTTTCATAACCTGGCCCAACATCAGTCAATGTGTGGAGAGCGCTCTACCACATCGCATGCGTACAGTCCTTGTTTTTAGGGCAAGCCAATCCACTTGTGTTGCCCACCTCTTGTGATCATGGAGGAAAGGAATTTACAGCAACAGTTTGCTACGGCTATTTTATTACATTATTCAGTGCAGTACAGCACATTTTCAGCCCTCCCTGTAAAAGCTGCTGCTCTGACTCATACATTTAATAATAATAAAACATGTTCAGATGCTTTTGCATCACAGATCTTTGTTTTGTGTTTTACTCTTTACGTATGGGTTAAACCCAGGAGATATTGACAGGTTAATTAACACTCCTCCAAACTGTCCCTGTTTGGGTGTGTACGCATGACTGTGGAATAGATATTAGATAGTAAATTCCTTTGGGGGTTGGGACATGGGCTTGGCCTCTCTGTCAGGCAATGAAGAATATAATGATACTTTGTAAATTATTAGAGTAACACTGAATCCAACAGGCAGAGTGTGGCGAGTTCATGCCTGCAGATAGCCTGCTGAGGTTTTAACTTCATGAGCTTACAGGTCACAGTAAAAACTTAACTGCTTCCAAGAAACCTCCTCTATCAGCCAGTGTACAGCTGTAACAGCACCTCACCATCTTGTGTCTTCATTGTCACCATGTAACCATCCACAGGACAAACCTCTTGTTCACGTGTCCCTTGCATTGGCCATTATGACATGTCCGACTTTCATCTGTTGTCCTTATTCATCATGTATTGCATAACCCTGCGTTCTGCTCACAGCACTGGAGAAGTTGGATCCGTTGTAAACAGACATGTATGAATGGATACTATAGATGCAGAAAATGGCCTGGTTTTTGTTGTTGTTAAATGTGAACCAAACCCGACTCCTATGAGCAGTGGCGTAATTACATGGGCAGGGGGGGGGGGGTGGGGGGGGGGGGGGTAGGGGGCAAGTTCAGTACATAATGGAGAGCAGCAGTGCTATAACGCTCCTGTTAAGCTTGGAGGTGTAATCTCCACAGTCAGCATACCACATAAGCTGACGTGAAGGAGGTACACACACCAGCACAAGGGACCAGGACATCCCCAGTTTAGTGGAGGAGAGGACTGACTCCAATAGGAGATTGTGGCGCACAGAGCCGGTGCAGATCCGAACAGCCACAAACAACACCTTCGTAATAACGTCTCAGCGCAAAGTAGCGCTGAGCGCATAAACCAGGACTGAGGAGATCAGGACAAGTAGACAGAATGAACGCTTGCTAGCTAGCGGCTACTTAGCGACAGCAAGCGTCCAAAACCAGACAGACTGGAATGAGGCAGCCAATGCGTTGCGGCGATGGCGTGCCTCACAAAGACAGGACAGGATAGACAGGAAACAGCAGGATCAAGATAGATGAACGTAACACAGATAAATATACAATAAGTATGATTTCCTAGCGTATTACAATTACAGCCATCAATGAAACTATTTGTAACGTCTGACTAACATATGTATACATCGGCAACGAACCGACACACGACACAAGCAGGAACTCCGACTAAGACTGGAGCAACACAGGGGACAGGATTCAGAAGGATTCGCCACCTCTTCGCAGAGATGAACGCAATCCACAAACAGGACCAGGAACAGGATACTACCTCAGCACGGGTGCTCACGATACGCGCAAACCACCAAAACGTGCCGGAAGGCTGACCGACCGAACACAGGAAACAAACAGCTCGTGTACGTATATATCAGCGACACTGATGCATCAACGCAACACGAATACAAAGAAAACAACAAAACGCGCAAGCATGCGCATACACCGGCGACGAACCAACACACGACACAAGACAAGCAAGTCACAACTTCTAGAACAAGAGCAGAACTAGGAGGACCCGCTGACCCCTTCGCAGGAGTCAGCGCAGTCCACACGGACCAAGAACGAGGTGGGGCACGAGCAGAGCAACAGACTAAATCTGAGACTATGGTAGCCCGTGAGACATTGCAGGAAGCAGTTCTTTATACTGAGGTCATCCAATGGGAGCAGACCTGCAGATTCCCACACAAGTGAATGGCAATTAATCACAGGCTGATAGCAGGAAAAGGCAGACAATGATATGCAGCCTGCAGGAAAGGGACTGCCCCTCCACTGCAGCAGACAATGTCTGTTTACACAAAAGCATATTAAACTGTCATTAACCTCAGAGCGACTGCAGATGGAATCAGCAACCAGTTCAAGCGCAAACCAAACTATGCAAGCAAATGCATGCAATGACACCAGAACTGCCTGGCCTGCAATACCACTGCAGTCAGCAGCAAACGCCGCAGAAGCGATCATAACAGTACCCCCTCCCTTAAACGCGGCCTCTGGACGCATATAAAAACTGACATATTTCTCCTGAACCACCCAAACCAAAAAATCAGAAGTGGGAAATCCAGCAAACTGATCTGACTGAAAATTCATGAAGGTCGGATCAGCCCGACAAAACCAAATTCCCGAATCAGTCTCACCAAAACTAGACCAATTGGAACCAGAACCTACCGAACCATGCCCGTCAGCACTACAAGCCTCAGTGTGACACCCATCAGAACCACGACTTCCAGAAAACAACCCCAAGAAACTCTCTGAGCGATACCCACCGCCTTCCAAGGACCGTCCAAAAACGCCAAAGCCTTTGCAATGCCCACCGGAACTGTCCTTACCAACAACCCACTGTTGAACCAGTCCAAGGTACCAGGACAAGTTTCCTCAGAGATCTCCCAGAACACTTGGAAGCTCCAAAGAGATCCCCACAGGTCAGAACGCCCCTTAGGCTCACATGGAGAACCATCAAGAACCCCTATGGAACCCAGGGCAACTCCAGAGTCAGGGTCACAAGGACAAACATCAAGATCAGGGCTTTTAGGGACCAGAACCATCTCCGGGCATGCAGGCCAACCGGCAACATCAGAACATGTCTCCACTAGGGAAGCACGTGAGCACGCTAACACAGACACATCTGGGCACTCTGGCATACGAAGCACATCTGGGCACACCGGCACAAGAGAAACCTCTGGGCATGTCAAGGAACTGCGAACCTCAAAGTCAGTCAAGACAGGACCGAAACCAGCACTGGGCAAAAAAAATTCATCATGACTAGACTTCACAGTTACTGGATTCTCACTAAAAGCTGCAGGATCAGACTTAGATGTCGCTGATTCCAGCAGGGTTATTAACAAATCATGTTCAGGGGCATTTACAAGACAGGGCAAATATTCTGATGTATGCACTGAACTAGACAAGGTTCCCATAGCTTCTTCTGGACTAGACAGAGACTCATCAAATACACTGGATTGGAGCTCATGAAGGGCTGCAAAACAAGTCAATATTGCAGCAATCCCCACTGAACTAGGCAAAACTGAGAAACTCACTGGACAGGAAGGGGACTCTGGAACTACTGCCACACCGGGCAGAAAACCAGAATTTTCCAGGATACAGGGCTGAGTTTCAGGAACACTCATCAGACCGGACTGAAATTCTGAGATTTCTATTATTTTAACCAGAGAATCAGAATTATCCATGTTACAGGGCAAGACTTCTGAAACATTCAGAGGACAGGGCTGGAGTTCCTCGGCTGTTACAACACTGGAGAGGGACTCAACATTGGTTAAATCAGACTGTGTACAGGGCAAGGTATCTAACACAATTGCTGACGAGGACAATATTTCAATGGCTTCTGCTTTGCTGGGCAGAAATTCACCAAGTTTTATTAGAGCAGACTGTAATTCCAAAACAGCTGCTAGACAAGTGAATATTACTGCAACACCAACTGAGGTAAGCAGTGCCTCAGACCCTTCTGCTAGAGGGTTTGAAATATCCAAAGTACTGGGTGAAGCATAAGACTCTGCGACCACAGCTTCACTGGACAGGATCACTGAACAGTCCATATTGCAGGGCAAAACCATGGAAGCACCTGCTGGACAGCATAATGATTCTGTGACCTGAGTTTCATTGGAGAGATCTACTGCACAATTCATGGTACAGGGCAAATTTATTGGAACATTTTCTGAACAAGGTAATAATTCTGCGATTTCAGGTTCACAGAGCAGATGCTCTGAGCTATTCACGAACCTAGAGCGAGGTGTAGAAACAGGAAAATCAAGACACAATGTTTGCGCATCTGAATCACCATTCAATTGGAAAATTGGAAAATTCAGATGCTGGGGTTCTGAGGTTTCTGGACAGGATTGCTGGGACTCAGAAACTGATGTAGTGCATCTATTGGCATCTGCTGGATCAGACAGGAGTTGAACTTTATTAACACGGGTAATTTCTGCAGAAGTGTTTGCAGAGACAGGCAAGATTTTTCTGGTGTCTGTTTCACTGAACAAAGACTCATGAGTACTGGCTAGGCTGGACTCAGAAGTCAGCAGGACCTCTGGATTCTCTGCTGAGAAATTTGTGCAGGGCAAAGTTAAGAAAGTATCAGTGGCTTCTGTTTTACTGGGAAGTAACACTGAGTTATCCATGGTACAGGGTGGAGTTACAGGAACATTCACAAAACATGGCAGGGACTCAGTAACTGGAGAAGTGGGACAGTCTCCAATTGACAGTGTGTCTTCCCTGGTATCAACTGATTGAATCGCATAAAAATCGTCCAAAATCATTGTCCACACATCGATCAATGGAGCCACAAGGTCATACCCACACACACCAGTTTTTATTAGGTTATAGGCAGACTTAATGCATGCATTCAATACTAATTCACTTTTTGCACTGTAAAATTGACAAAATGAACTTGAATCATTCTTCCATTCATTGACCAGAGCTTCCATCTCTCCTTTCTCAAATGGAGGATTCCAAGCATACTTAACAGGCAGATCACAGTTTGCTAATGTGGTTTTGGCAGAAACATACATTGGATTATTTAGCAGGCGATTGGCAGATTTCTTATTCCTAAGGATCTCCAATACCTGTAGCAAGTGTTGAACTGTAGTGTATGCAAATTTCCCTTGCTGCACGAATAAATTGATCTGTTCAATACTCTGTAATATATCCTCATAATCATACTCAGATAATTCTTTTAAACAAAAATCTTTATTTTCCCTAGCCAGTGATGCAAGTTCATTAGTAGTTTCATAAGTCCATTTAACTCCCCTGAAAGACAATTGCATTTCATTATCTGTTAATGGCAGAATCTCATTGCAGGTCTGATGCGCAGTCGCTAACGATTCTGCAGATTGGACACGTTTCTTAGAACGTTTGCGTTTTGCCTTTGACCTTGCTGTTTTTGGTGATTTATTCAAAGCTGCAGGAAAATTATCAGTAACACTTTCTGCTTGCTGATCATTTTTGCAAGCAATTGAAGGAGCAGCTGATTGGCCTGCTGCCAGGAGTTCATTAAGAGGAAAAGGCAATGGATCTATGCGCAACCAATTGTGAATTACAAAAGCTATAAATTGCAAAGGACTTTGTCTAAACTGAGTGTGATCTAAGACATCGATTGCCCAATCAAAAAGTTTGCCCTTAAAAAGAGCACAAACGATCCAATCAGACCAGGTAGAAATTGCAGAAGCCCGAAAGTCGGGATTGGCCAGAACTTTAACCAATTCTGATATAAAATTGTCTGTAACTTCAGGACCAAGCTTTTCAAATTTTTTAAAAGAACAGGACCCCTGACAAACAGTGTCATAATTTCTGGAAATTCCCCCCACAATAGGGATTGGTAATGGGGCTACCATAATGTTAAGCTTGGAGGTGTAATCTCCACAGTCAGCATACCACATAAGCTGACGTGAAGGAGGTACACACACCAGCACAAGGGACCAGGACATCCCCAGTTTAGTGGAGGAGAGGACTGACTCCAATAGGAGATTGTGGCGCACAGAGCCGGTGCAGATCCGAACAGCCACAAACAACACTTCGTAATAACGTCTCAGCGCAAAGTAGCGCTGAGCGCATAAACCAGGACTGAGGAGATCAGGACAAGTAGACAGAATGAACGCTTGCTAGCTAGCAGCTACTTAGCGACAGCAAGCGTCCAAAACCAGACAGACTGGAATGAGGCAGCCAATGCGTTGCGGCGATGGCGTGCCTCACAAAGACAGGACAGGATAGACAGGAAACAGCAGGATCAAGATAGATGAACGTTACACAGATAAATATACAATAAGTATGATTTCCTAGCGTATTACAATTACAGCCATCAATGAAACTATTTGTAACGTCTGACTAACATATGTATACATCGGCAACGAACCGACACACGACACAAGCAGGAACTCCGACTAAGACTGGAGCAACACAGGGGACAGGACTCAGAAGGATTCGCCACCTCTTCGCAGAGATGAACGCAATCCACAAACAGGACCAGGAACAGGATACTACCTCAGCACGGGTGCTCACGATACGCGCAAACCACGAAAACGTGCCGGAAGGCTGACCGACCGAACACAGGAAACAAACAGCTCGTGTACGTATATATCAGCGACACTGATGCATCAACGCAACACGAATACAAAGAAAACAACAAAACGCGCAAGCATGCGCATACACCGGCGACGAACCAACACACGACACAAGACAAGCAAGTCACAACTTCTAGAACAAGAGCAGAACTAGGAGGACCCGCTGACCACTTCGCAGGAGTCAGCGCAGTCCACACGGACCAAGAACGAGGTGGGGCACGAGCAGAGCAACAGACTAAATCTGAGACTATGGTAGCCCGTGAGACATTGCAGGAAGCAGTTCTTTATACTGAGGTCATCCAATGGGAGCAGACCTGCAGATTCCCACACAAGTGAATGGCAATTAATCACAGGCTGATAGCAGGAAAAGGCAGACAATGATATGCAGCCTGCAGGAAAGGGACTGCCCCTCCACTGCAGCAGACAATGTCTGTTTACACAAAAGCATATTAAACTGTCATTAACCTCAGAGCGACTGCAGATGGAATCAGCAACCAGTTCAAGCGCAAACCAAACTATGCAAGCAAATGCATGCAATGACACCAGAACTGCCTGGCCTGCAATACCACTGCAGTCAGCAGCAAACGCCGCAGAAGCGATCATAACAGCTCCGTTATAAAGTACCTGCTCCCGGCAGATATTCAGGTCCCTCTTAACTTCCGCTTCAGTTTGCAAGTGCCATCCAGTCAGCCAATCATCATGCGGCTTCAGTCCCACATCATGTGACGGGAATGGAAGCTGCATGATGAATGGCTGGCTGCACGGCCCTTGTAAACTGAAGAAGAACTAAAGAGGACCTGTATTGCTGCCAGGAGCAGTTAAAGAGACACTGAAGTAGAAAAAAATTATGATATACTGAATTGGTTGTGTAGAACGAATAATTAATAGAACATTAGTAGCAAAGAAAATATTCTCATATTTTTATTTTCAGTTATATAATGTTTTTTATAACATTGCATCATTCTCTAATATTTGCAGTTTACACACTATTCAGCATTCTAAATGATTTTACAGAGCAGGCTAAAGAACTTTTGAACTGTCCTCTGGAGAGAAAAAGAAATTACAATGACTGACAGTTGAGATAACAAGCTTCAGAAGACAGAGCTCTCTGCGACTTTGAAAGTTGTGGAGCTCAATGGCTCTTTTGCATAGATAACAACTGGATTTTCTTAACTCTTCTTGTACTGTAAACAATATTAGATTTATGTCTCTGTTTCTAATGTTTTATTTCTTAGCTGTACTACACATACAAATCATTATATTATATTTTGTTTCACTTCAGTGTCTCTTTAATGCATAAAGCTCTGCTGCCACTCTGAATTAACTACATACAGAACCACCCCTGTCATTGGCTATTGTTGTGAGTGTCCTATACAATACACATACAATATAACGGGGTTTTAAATGAACAATCAACGTTTATTCTTCAGTGTTCAAATTTCTTCTAGATTGCAGACAGGTACCACAAGAACCACATACATGACTCCACATCAAAACAAAGGACTGCCTGACACGTGTTTCACGGCCAAAGACCGCTTCCTCAGAGGCACCCAGTACATACACATACCGTGTTTCCCCGAAAATAAGACACTGTCTTATATTAATTTGTCTTTAAAAATTTGTGCTAGGTCTTATTTTCGGGGGTGTCTTAAATTCATTGATGGTAGCCAGATAGATTCCCCCTACCCGCCCACTACCTTTACCTCCCCTGCTCTTGCCGCTGTCCTCATTCCGGAATCCTCTCCTGATTGATTATTCTGTCATTATTAACACCGTCTGCCCGCCCGCTTGCTTGCCCACCCGCTCCCTTTACCTCCCCTGCTCTCGCCGCTGTCCCCTCGTGAAGTCCGGAATCCTGTGTTCATCATGCCTGCCATTAATCACATCGCAGAGTAGCGGTGACTCGCGTGAAAGCAGCTACAGGAATGTATCGGGTAACAGCGCCGACAGGAAGTAAACAGTGATCACTTCCTGTAGGGCGGCGCTGTTACCTGATACATTCCTGTAGCTGCTTTCACGCGAGTCACCGCTACTCTGCGATGTGATTAATGACAGGCATGATGAACACAGGATTCCGGACTTCACGAGGGGACAGCGGCGAGAGCAGGGGAGGTAAAGGGAGCGGGTGGGCAAGCAAGCGGGCGGGCAGACAGTGTTAATAATGACAGACAGGAGTCGGTCTGCCACTAGGGCTTATATTAGGGGGGTGTCTTATATTTCGAGCACTCTCGAAATATATGGGGTGTCTTACTTTAGGGGGAGGTCTTAAATTCGGGGAAAGACGGTATCTGTTAAAAAATGCACATATAATATCAATTGTACAATCAATTACATAATGTTATTATTACATTATTACATATTGTTGTGAGTGACCCTGCCTATGAGAAATGAAACACTTGAAAGAAAAACATTTTCTAAAAGTTTCCTTTTGTCATGGGGTGAATAGATGGGTTCATTCTAAGGACTGTTGATTGTATGAAGTGCACAGCTATAAGGCAGCAATGAACTGTGGCTGTATTCAGGCTGCTGAAAGGGATTCTCCAAAACAGTGGGGAAAAACCCTGGAAATTGTATGTTGAAACCACAGCTGACTACCTGCATCAATTTTTTGCACTATTTGGAGTAACTGTAAGGCATGAACTTCAAACTCTGGCCCGCGGGTGCCATCAAATTTAGCCCGCAAATTGTTTCCCCACTTTGCAAAATGTTTAGCCCGTGAGCACCTGAATATTAAGTGTTATTGGTTAAGCGCAAAAACTATGAAGCCACATGGTGAAGGGAGAGGGGCAACCAAACACCAGGGACCTGTATAGGGGAGTGTGGAGGGCAGGGCCAGATTTACCATAAGGCACTGTAGGCACGTGCCAACAGGCGTCTGATGATGGAAAGGTGGCTCACTCCCCTCCCCAAGCTCCTCCCTCCCTTCTTCCCTGGCAAAGTCTTGATGAGAGTGTAAATGAGAGGTTACTCACCCAGCTCTCTGCATTCCACTCCCAAGATTTCCCTTCATTCAGGGGCACCACTAGCTACTTAATACTAAGGGACACCTGTAGCTACCTATTATGGGTAAGGGAGAAGTGACAGCTGGGGCAGCCAGCACACTTGTGGTGCAGTTTGTGGGAGTTTATAGGTTCATGGAGGTCAAATCTAAGGTGCCAGGACATCTGTGCCTATAGGCCTGGTGGAGGGACGATAGACAATAGGGAACTGAATAGGGGAGGGGGAAGGCCATTACACGCAAATGGACTGTATATGGGAGGGAGGTGGACACTAGACATCAAGGTTGGCCTGTGACCCCTGCTGTAAAGCTGCTAGGGCATGAGCAGTGCACATTTCTCTGCGTTAATGCATATCAGTCTGTAATATGAAAGTGTTTCTTAAAAGTGCACAGAAGCACGCAAGCATGCTCTTGGCTCTTGCCCTTAGTGTTTTAATACTTTGAGTGTAACTCAGCTTTCATTAAGAAATGGCCCTCATTTAATTCACAGTGGCCCATATGCAATTCAATTTTTCTCCAGAGTTTTCCCTAGTAGATATTTTTAAGCTTGTTAATAAAATGCCTTTTAAGCCACAAGAAATCAAGAAAATACTCAAAATAATTTTGATATAACTTTTTAATCTACTTTTTGGTACTTTTTAAGCTGAAAACTGCTGGAAAGTTATTTTAAATCAAAGAACTGCATATGGGCCATTTTCTCCTAAGTTTTCTCCTAGGAGGTAATTTCTCATGTAGGCCCATATGCAATTCACTTTTTCTCCCGAGTTTTCTCCTAGGTGATATTTTCACAACTTGTCATAAAATGCCTAGTAAAGGGGCACTATGGCAAAAAAATTTCAAATTTCAAATATGTGCAAACATAGACAAATAAGAAGTACGTTTTTTCCAGAGTAAAATGAGCCATAAATTACTTTTCTCCTATGTTGCTGTCACTTACAGTAGGTAGTAGAAATCTGACAGGTTTTGGACTAGTCCATCTCTTCATAGGGGATTCTCAGCAAGGCTTTTATTCTTTATAAAGATATCCCCTAAAAAGGATTTAAATGATGCTGGCCAGCTTTCCTGCTCTCTACACAGTGTTTTGGCAGTTGGACAAAGCAACTGCCATTCACTAAGTGCTTTTGAAAAAAAAAAAATCCCTGAGAATCCCCTATGAAGAGATGGACTAGTCCAAAACCGGTTGCTTCTGTCAGATTTCTACTACCTGCTGTAAGTGACAGCAACATAGGAGAAAAGTAATTTATGGCTCATTTTACTCTGGAAAAAAATGTGCTTCTTATTTGTATATGTTTGCAGATATTTACATTTTAAAATTTTTTGCCATAGTGCCCCTTTAAGCCACCAGCAAGCAAGAAAATACTCAAAATAAATTTGATAGTACTTTTTCACCAACTTTTGGGTACTTTTTCAATTGTAAAATGCTGAAAATGTATTTTAAAGAGAAGATGAAAATGATCTTCTAGGACATAACTCAAGTGAAAAAATAATTGTATATGGGCCCTTTTGTTTAAAATAACTTTTTAGTTCTCTGGAATTGAATAAGTACCAAAACAAGGGTGAAAGGGTACTGTTAAAAAAAAAAGAGTATTTTCTTCCTTGTTGGTGACTTCAAAGGGAATTTATTATTAATATTACAATTTTATTATTAAGATATTACCTAGGAGAAATCTTAGGAGAAAAAGTGAATTGAATAAGGGCAACAGTCTTCACCAGATCGGTTATGTACAGTATATTGCAAGTATTTTACTAAACTGATGC
The DNA here is from genome assembly GCF_040937935.1 of Hyperolius riggenbachi. NCBI lineage: Eukaryota > Metazoa > Chordata > Amphibia > Anura > Hyperoliidae > Hyperolius > Hyperolius riggenbachi. The sequence goes on from NC_090654.1 coordinate 121,967,799, forward strand.
TCACTGACAGGAAATGGCGCAGAAATATACCAGTAAATGTGAGTTCTGGGAAGTGTTGAGCATAAATATGTATAGTGTTTCAATGGCTTGTTTAACAAGCAACATAGGGGTTGCATTATGTAATTTGTGTACATTCTGGTAAACCTTATCTGTACATCCTGCATGTGTAAACTTTACTGGGATATAGTGAACATACCCCTATGTGTGGTGTTTTGTCACACTGTACCACATGGTGTGTGATCTGCATGATAAGATGTAGGTACATAGACTTTTATGTCCCTGTTCACACCACAGTTACACTTTCCTATGCGTTGTGATGTAATGACTCTGTGAACTTTTTTGTGGCCGAAGTAAATGGTTAATATCTTTACTATTTTTTTTTTATTTACCAGTATATAGTGCACACATCTTCAGCAGTGCTGTACAAAATAGAGCATAGATACATAAGTAGATCAACGCACAGCATAATCAGATCATTATTATTATTTTGTATTTATATAATGCCCACATCTTCCACAGTGCTTTATAGAGTATACATATATACATATATCTTCTCACTGCATTCATGTAAAAAGGTGAATGGAAAAAAGGGCATGGGGGATTGCCGCTAGTAGAATATGGGGGAAATTACCAATATTCTAGTACTTAATTCCAACATTTAAATATTGTAATCTTTACCGATATTTTACTGTGTCTTAACCTAACACTACTCTCACACAGAACCCTCCCTCTACCAATGCCTAACCCTAAAACCTCCCTCGACTGATACCTAATCCTAAGACCTCCCTGTCACGGAACAGCTGTGAGAAACGAGAACGCAGTCACAATCGGTTTATTGCACCGATTGCCAGTGACATGCTATATCTGGATTGATTGTGTAGGAGCCTCTGTAGTCTTTTCTCAGCAGAGAGATAGCATCTATTGCAGGGCTCAGAATGACAAACTTTGGTTTAAGGTAGATAGTTCTGGGAAAAAACAAGCTGGTTCCCCGGCCCCCTGGAGAGCTAATGGCCCCTCTCAGAGGATATGCCAGCTGTTTCAGCTCTGAGAAGGAGGCCTAGATTCAGCCAGGCAGGCTACGAATCCCCAGGAGGTCTTGACCCCTTGCTCCCTGGGAAAGATCAAAGGGAGCCAGTTGCCAGCACAAACCCTGAATGGCCTGAGGCTCATAGCAGAATCCATAACTTCCCAGATCTGTCATATTTCTGGGGTTCCTGAGATGGCAGCTTCGCCAAATGTGGGGAAAGTGTAGCATGAGTCCCGGTGATGGTTCTGTGAAATTCCCAGAACTCTGTCCCCTAAACTCTCATAGCAATATGGGTTTGAATAGACGGGGGGTAAATTCTCATGATAGACCTGTCATATTTCATGTCATAGGATTCGTACAATCATCCTGAGTGTGAATATGCGGTATAGGTTTTAACTGCCCCCACGTGCACCCCAAGACGGGCCAAACTAGAATTCTGCCAGTCTGAGGGTCTGTAAGGATGGGACAGCCCCTGCTCCATCCTCCCGAGGCTGGACTTGTGCCTGTCATAGCCACTCCCCGCAGCGATGGGTGATAAAACTATTGACAGGCTGAAACACAAGTATCCTCCACCTTGAAACTCCATCTTGATCACAGCTGTGCCAGCTTGAGATTATGCTGGCATCCACCTGGTCTGAACTGAAACAAAAGGAACTCTACAAGTTTTTCCCAGAACAGACATATTTCCACAAACCCTAAGTATTTCCGCCCTTTTTATTTCATACTCGCTATTAATGTCTCAATAATTGTTGATTTTAATGATTGTCTGTATATATTAATTATTTATCTTGCATCAATAAACGATGTTCAAACGTCCTTTGTTTATTCAGCTACCCTGCTGTTCAGCCATACACAGAAACTGATCCCGGGTCTCTGAAGAGACGCTACTATTGTATTGTGGTTAGCTAGACAGAATTGAGTGTGTTTAACCGTTTTTATTTGTAGATCTAGGCTCAGACAGTCAGCGGGCTCCTCTGTCCCATGGTAACAGAGGTGGTGGCAGGTATACCCTGAACTAGTGGGTAAAGTGTATTTCTGTAACCCACAGGCTCCCTTCTGGTCAGGCTGCTGCCCAAATTTTTGTCGGTTTCTGCGCAAAGATCACGACCAAAGCTTGCATGGTCTGTGTGCAGAAACTGATTGAAAGGCAATTTGCGGTCTGACCACTAGGGCTCCTGTGACACTCCCTCTACAAATGCCTAACCCTAAAACAGGGGTCTCAAACTCGCGGCCCGCAGGCCATTTGCGGCCCTCTATACAATATTTTGTGGCCCTCACCGGCAAGAGACACGGAAGCTAACTATTATTTGCCTATTTTGCCTTTCGCTTCAGTGCTCCCAAGTAATCCGCCGCATCCCGAGGGCTGCAGCCCCCAAATCCCCCGGGCAAACATCCACGACTGCGCCGAGGGGCAGAGCTTCCAGCTGTAGCTCTGCCCCCCCCCGATGTCAATCACCGAGTGGGAGGGGCGGGCAGAGGCAGAGGCGGCGATCCGCCGCGATTGACGTCAGGAGGGGCAGAGCTGAAGCTGGAAGCTCTGCCCCTTCCAGGAAATGCTGGCGGATTGCCCCCGGGCGATTTGGGGGCTCTGTAGGCCTCGTTTTGCGGCAGGGACACGGCAGATTACTAGTAATTGGAGCACTGAAGCGAACTCCCTTATGCGGCCCAGCCTCATCCTGACGTTGCCTCCTGCAGCTCCCCCCGGTAAATTGAGTTTGAGACCCCTGCCCTAAAACCTCCCTCTACTGATATCTAATCCTAAGACCTCCCTCTACCAATGCCTAACCCTAAGACCTCCCTCTACCAATGCCTAACCCTAAGACCTCCCTCTACCAATGCCTAACCCTAAAACCTCCCTCTACTGATGCCTAATCCTAAGACCTCCCTCTACCAATGACTAACCCTAAAACCCCTCTCTACCAATGCCTAACCCTAGGACCTCCCTCTATCCTCTAAGACCTCCCTCTGCCATTGCCTAACCCTAAAACCTCTCTCTACCGATGCCTAACCCTAAGACCTCCCTCTACCGTTGCCTACTCCTTAACCCCTGCAGGTGATGGCTAACACTTAACCCCCCCCCCCCTCCCCTACCACCACCTTGCCTCCTAACCTTAACCAAGCCCCTCCCCCGATATACGGCAAGGAAGGGAAATTTGGGTGCACAGAGGTGCCTGAGAGCCTGCTATATAATGTCGCAATTTGCATATGGACAAACCTCTGCTCCTGCGATTTTATCGGGCACCTCTATGTGCACAAATTTCCCTCTTTGCCGCAAATTACGGCTTTTATAATGGGCACCTATGGCGACGCCGTTTTTTTCCTAATCTGTTTCTCACTAACTGTCCCTAACTGTTTTGTTTCTCACTAACTGCCCCTCAGAGAAGCTAGCAAACTAATCCATACCCTGTTCATTGTAGTCTAGGGCCAATTTAGGAGGAAACCAATTAACTTATCTGTAATGTTTTTGGGGTGTGGGAGAAAACCCATGCAGACACTGGAAGAATAGAGCCCTGGCTGGGATTCAAACCAGGACCCAGCGCTGCAAGGTAAGAGTGCTATCTACTACGCTGCTGCCCATTCAGCAACACAGTACAAAATACATATGGTACATAGTTCATATGTGCTTTAAAAGGGTGGAGGAGAGACAGGTGAGATTGAGGGGAGAGAGAAGGACTTAAGAGGGGTCTACATGAAAAGGGCGCCGGTAAAAAAGGGCGCCTGGTGGAGCCCATATATATACCAACTTCGGCTACAAAAAAGGCGCCTGGTGTAGCCCATATAAACTTCGGCTACAAAAAAGACGCTTGGTGTAGCCCATATAAAAACTTGGGCTACAAAAAAAACAAGGCGCCTGGTGTAGCCCATATAAAAACTTCGGCTACAAAAAAACTCCGGGATATGTTAATTACTATTCCCCCTCCAGGCCGCCATGGATAGTGGGGGAATGAAATAATTCGGCTTACAGTGCTTGTAGCCCATATAAAAACTTCGGCTACAAAAAAAGTCAATAATATGGGCTACAGAGGGGCACCTTACTGTAGCCGAAAAAAATATGGGCTACAAAGGGGAGCCCGCTTGTAGCCGAAAACCTTGTAGCCGAAAAAATATGGGCTACAAAGGGGAGCCCACTTGTAGCCTATTTCAAAACTCGGGCGCCCTTTTCTACACCTTGTAGCCCATATTTCCAGAAATAACATTGATGTCTATGGCGGCGCCCTTTTCATACAGGCAGCTCGGGCGCCCCTTTCAACCGATCCCCTTAAGAGTCATGGGCTGCGGAATAAAGAGAGATAGAGCTTAAATGGTGAAATGGAAAAAGAGGGTGATGCGACAAAGCTAAAAGTCAGGGGCGTAACTAGAAATCACTGGGCCCCCCTACGAAAATGTGATCCCCCAGCCAGGTATAGGTGCCCTCAGTATATCGAGGTATAGGTGCCCTCAATATAACCAGTTATAGGCACCCTCAGTATAGCTAGGTTTAGGTTCCCCCAGTATAGCCAGGTATAGGTGCCCACAGTAAAGCCAGGCATGGATGCCCACAGTATAGCAAGGCATGGGTGCCCACAGTATAGCCAGGTATAGGTGCCCACAGTATAGGCAGGCATGGGTGCTCCTAGTGTAGCTAGGTATAGGTGCCCACAGTATAACCAGGTACAGGTGCCCACAGTATAGCCAGGCAAGGGTGCCCATAGTATAGCCAGGTATAGGTAGCCAGTTGGGTGCCCCCAGGGTCACAGCGCATGAGGGGTGAGCATTGGCCACCCACAGCGGTGGGGAGGGGGGCCCACTCCCCCCCTCCCTCACCTCATGCTCTCCCTTCGGCGCTCCCCCTACAGCATTAATAGGCAGCAGCAGCAGGCAAGAACAGTGAAAGTGCAGACATACCTCTTCTGTGTTCCATGCGCCGGAGGTCTGGTCTCTGTAAGCGCCTCATGCTACTTCCTGATAAACAGGAAGTAGCGTCAGACGCTTACAGAAACCGGACCCCCGGCACATGGAATGCGGAAGAGATATGTCCGCGTTCTGTGTTCCAGCCCGTGGTGCCTATTAATGCTAGAGGGGGAGCGCTGAAGGGAGAGCCCGAGGTGAGGTGGGGGGGGAGTGGGCCCACCTCCCTGCCGCTGTGGGTGGACAACCCTCTCCCCTCATGTGCTGCGGCCCCTCCTGCCCCAAAAAACAGCCCTGGGAGGAGGAGAGAGACGTTATACGGAGGAAATTGAGGTGAGACAGTGGAGAAAAGGGGATGCATAAAACAATGGGTTGTAGAGGGGTGACCCTAATGTAAAGAAAAACAACAACAAATTAAAAAAAAACAATGGTGAAGCTTTTGTGGGATATGCAAGAGGGGGAAAGAGGCACCCACAGGTAGAATAAAATGATTTAACAACCATAAAATAATAAAGGTAGTCACAATCTAATAATCTGCAAAAACTTTTATCAATTTAGTAGCTGGCGGCGTGTTTCGTGAGACTGACTGTTCACTTCCTCAGGCCAGTATCAGTGCCTATTTTGACCAACAGCCGAGTTTTGAGCGCCTCCCTTCCTTTATGAAATGTAATACAAATGACAGGTAAACTGGATATGTCAGCATGATAATAAAGAATACTTAAAGTAAACCTGGAGTAAGCCAGAAAAAAAGTGACTTTCCTATGTAGAGGGAAGGCTCTATACCTATACGGCCAGTACAGGTTTGGGCCCTGAGTGCTTCTGAAGCCTGCCGAAGAGTCCTGAAGACATCTAAACTTAACAGGGGACAGCAGTGAAACAAGGGAATGAACCAAGGACTGTAAAGGCTCTATGAGATCCATTTATTTTTTGTGGTTTTTGTGCAACCAATTGACGCAGGGGGACGCAGTCCCACTCACCAAGTTTGTGTGGGCTGTGTGCTCACACATCTTATAACATCAGTCATTTAGCATAGGGCATAAAGAAAAACAAAAACAAAGACCAGTGCTAACAAAAGGTTTTCTAGCGATAAAGTCAAAGACACATACTGTATATTGTATGTCCCTGCTGGAATCTATTGAAAATGTATATGTAGTGTGGTAGGAATTGATTCCTTTTCTAAATCGATTTATTTCACAGAGGAATCGATCATTTTGCCACATCAAGTGGCAAAAGTTTATGGCCAGCTTCAGTCACAGAATCATTGCCAGAACTCTGCAAGGGCAAGAGAAGCACCCCACAAATGTGTGAGCTGTTTTGCAGAGGGAACAGCATTGGGAAAACCTTGTGAACCCCCCCCACCCACCCACCTCCCCCCCCCCCCCCCCACACACACACACACACACTCAGCACAGATAAAAATTCCAGTGCTACATTTATGCCCATTTGTGCTGCAAAAATTAAGATTTGTGCTGCTTTCATTTTAAAGATAATAGCACTGATTTTTTCCAAAGCAATACCATCACCCAGCCCCCATACAACAACCTATAGACATTAAACTGGTATGGATGGATAGTGCTGGGCATGTGCTCATTTGTGCTGCAAAAATCATCTTTCTAACTTTTATAGTTTTTGAGATATTCACATTCAACAGTCAAACGTTCACTCAACCCCCCTACAACATTGCAAAGGCTGAGTGAGTCTGAGTGAACTTTTGAACTTTATAAAAATGAATATCTCAAAAACTATAAAAGTTAGAAAGATGCATCACAAATGAGCACATGCCCAGCACTATCCATCCATACCGGTTTCATGTCTGTAGGTTGTATGGGGGCTGGGGTGATGGTGTCCTTACCTCTCCCTCTAGATTGTAAGCCTTTGGGCAGGGTCCTCCTCCTTTTGTGTCCTACCTGATCATGCACCTCCATTACTGTGCACCCATGCTATGCATCTGAGTGAACCTAACTTGCCTACTCTCCATGCTCCCCTCCAGTGACTGACTAAGCATTACCTGGTACTCATACTGTGCTGCATGATCTGGTTTTCTTGTATTCCTGTATTGTCATTTTGCTGTATGTCACCCCTAAATATTGTCTGTAACCTAAACTAATGTCCAGCGCTGCGTAATATGTTGGCGCTTTATAAATACAATAAATAAATAATAAGTGCTATTATCTTCAAAATGAATGCAGCACAAATCTTAATTTTTGCAGCACAAATGGGCACAAATGTAGCCCTGACCAGTCATGTCAGAATTGTTATTTGTGCTGATTGTAGGGGGGGGGGGCAGCTTCATGGAGCCCACTAGAAAGGACTGGTGGAAGAGGACAGGGGAAGCCTCTGGATCATCCAGGGGCTTCCCTCTATTAAGGTGAGTAGCCATTTGGGGCACTTTTTTTCCTACAGGTACACTTGCCGGTCCAATTCCCGCCGGCAAGGGGGCAGCGCAGCACTTTTTTTTTATTCTTATTTTTTTCAAATCATGTAGCGAGCCCAGGGCTCGCTACATGAAAGCCGCTGAGCGGCGGCAGGATCAGAGTAAGCAGGAAATCCCGTTCAGAACGGGATTTCCTGCAGGGGTTCCCCGGTCGCCATGGCGACTGGGAGGGATGACGTCATCGACGTCATGGACGTCGGGACGTCAGAGGGAATCCCGATCCACCCCTCAGCGCTGCCTGGCACTGATTGGCCAGGCTGCGCAGGGGTCTGGGGGGGGGGAGGGAGCGGCTCGGTGCGGCGGGTAGCGGCGAATCGACGGGTAGCGGCGGCGTACCACACGCAGCTAGCAAAGTGCTAGCTGCGTGTAGGGAAAAAAAATTATGCAAATCGGCCCAGCGGGGCCTGAGAAATCCTCCTGCGCAGGTTACCCCGAGCTGAGCTCGGGATAACCGGCAAGGAGGTTAAGTAAACCGACACATACACTCCTGATCTATATGCTCCTGATCTATGCCGTTGTCGGACGGGAAATTGCATTATGTGTACCCAGCATGATGTCCTACCATATTATTATACTGTATGGTGTGTGGCTGAGGGAGACCTTTCAGGAATCCCCCCCTTGAAAATCCTGGGTTTGCCCCTGACACCCGTGCCACTCTGTCGGCCCTCCACCTCCTCCCCTGCATTGCAAGAGAACACATCTCCATAGATGTGGCAAAACAATCAATGCCTATTTGATTGGAATCGATTCATAGATAAAACGATTTAGGGGCCCCCCTGCAAAATTTTGGATGGGCCCCCCCAGCTGTCCTTGCTGGAGGGGTGTGCGCTGATGGTAGCCCAAGGTGAGTGAGGGGGGTTCGGGCCCCCCCCCTCTCCCGCTGTTTATGCCTGCTGCTCCCCCTTCCTGCGCTGTGCCCCATCCTGCCCCTAAAAATGGCCCTAGAGGGCCCCTAAGCCAGGGCCCCCTCCCTCAGGCTTCTCCCCCTAAGGGCCCCCCTGCGGCTGCATCCCTTGCAGGGGCTATTGTTACACCCCTAAAATTATTTCTTCCACACACGGTACATACACTTTCAGTAGATTACAGCAGAATCTAGATTAAGATAGACATAAAACCAAAGTAGTTACCTTAAAGGACAACTGAAGCTAGAAAAACAGAAGAAGACAACAGTACCTGGCACCAAATGTAGCAGGGCAGACACACCAGGACTGGGACCAGGATGCAGAGCGTGCTCATCCAAGAAACTTTGCCATCCAATCGATTTGAAGAAAAAAGCGGGGCACCACTCCTTTAAAAGTCCCTTTATTCCGGTGGGGGAAACAGCAGGTACATGCAGTGGGGGTATCGAGTGCCTGACAGCTGTTTCGCTGGTTTAAACCAGCTTCTTCAGAGGCAGTATGTACATACTGCCTCTGAAGAAGCTGGTTTAAACCAGCGAAACAGCTGTCAGGCACTCGATACCCCCACTGCATGTACCTGCTGTTTCCCCCACCGGAATAAAGGGACTTTTAAAGGAGTGGTGCACAACTGAAGCTAGAGTTGGAGGCTGCCATATTTATTTCCTTTTCAGCAATACCAGTTGCCTGGCTATCCTGATGATTCTCTGCCTCTAATACACTGCTCAAAAAAATAAAGGGAACACTTGAACAACATAATGTAACTCCAAGTCAATCGCACTTCTGTGAAATCAAACTGTCCACTTCGGTAGCAACACTGATTGACAATCAGTTTCACATGCTGTTGTGCAAATGGAATAGGCAACTGGTGGAAATTATAGGCAATTTACAAGACATCCCCAATAAAGGAGTGGTTCTGCAGGTGGTGACCACAGACCACTTCTCCATTCCTATGCTTTCTGGATGATGTTTTGGTCACTTTTGAATGGCTTTCACTCTAGTGGTAGCATGCTACAACCCACACAAATGGCTCAGGTAGTGCAGCTCATCCAGGATGGCACATCAATGCGAGCTGTGTCAGCACGGCAAAGGTTTGCTGTGTCTGTCAGCATAGTGTCCAGAGCATGGAGGCGCTACCAGGAGACAGGCCAGTACATCAGGAGATGCAGAGGAGGTCGTAGGAGGGCAACAACCCAGCAGCAGGCCACTATCACAAACCCCCTAGTGGCCGGACCGCACAATGCCTTCCAATCGGTTTCAGCACACAGACCATGCAATCTGTGGTCGCAATCGATGCGCAGAAACCGCTGGGATTTTGGCAGCAGACCGACTAGAAGGGAGCTTGTGAGTTATGATATACAAATTACACACTATTTCAGGGTATAACTGCCACCACCTCTGTTCAAATGGGACAGAGGAACCCACTGACTGGCTGATTCTAGACCTGCAAATAAAATGGTTAAACACACTCTATTTTATATAGCTATCAACAATTGTAGCGACTCTTCAGAAGCTAGGTTCGGTTTTGTGTTGCTGAATAATAGGTGTAGCCGAACAAATAAATTACGTTAGCGTTGTTTATTATCAATGCAATATAAATAATTAATATATACAGAAAATCGTTAAAATCAACAATTATAGAGACAAATAATACCACAGTATGGAAAATAAAAATAAGGGAAGAAAATACTTGAAGCGGAATATAACCCAGCATTTTAACTTTGCTCTAAAACATTATTTACAGTATATTATATGCAACCAGCATTTTTTTTTTTTTACTAGACCAGCATTGGAAGGGTTACACACAGAGCTTTAAAGTTCTGTGGAGAGAAATGCAGACGCATCCGAAGTTTAGATAGATACATTTAACCACTTGAGGACCACAGTCTTTCTACCCCTTAAGGACCAGAGCCTTTTTCTCCATTCAGACCACTGCAGCTTTCACAGTTTATTGCTCGGCCATACAACCTACCACCTAAACAAATTTTACCTCCTTTTCTTGTCACTAATACAGCTTTCTTTTGGTGCAATTTGATTGCTGCTGCAAGTTTTAGTTTTTATTATATTAATCAGAAAAGACATGAATTTTGTCAAAAAAATTATTTTTTTTTACTTTCTGTGCTGACATTTTTCAAATAAAGTAAAATTTCTGTATACATTTTTGTCCAAATTTATTGTGCTACATGTCTTTGATAAAAAAAAAATCCATTCAGTGTATATTTATTGGTTTGGATAAAAGTTATAGCGTTTACAAACTATGGTGCCAAAAGTGAATTTTCCCATTTTGAAGCATCTCTGACTTTTCTGACCACCTGTCATGTTTCATGAGGTGCTAAAATTCCAGGATAGTATAAATACCCCCCAAATGACCCCATTTTGGAAAGAAGACATCCCACAGTATTCACTGAGAGGCATGGTTAGTTCATAGAAGATTTTATTTTTTGTCACAAGTTAGCGAAAATGACACTTTGTGACAAAAAAAAAAGTTTCCATTTCTTCTAACTTGCGATAAAAAAAAAATGAAATCTGCCACGAACTCACTATGCTCCTCTCTGAATACCTTGAAGTGTCTACTTTCCAAAATGGGGTCATTTGTGGGGTGTGTTTACTGTCCTGGCATTTTGGGGGGTGCTAAATTGTAAGCACCCCTGTAAAGCCTAAAGGTGCTCATTGGACTTTGGGCCCCTTAGCGCAGTTAGGCTGCAAAAAAGTGCCACACATGTGGTATCGCCGTACTCAGGAGAAGTAGTATAATGTGTTTTGGGGTGTATTTTTAGACATACCCATGCTGAGTGGGAGAAATATCTCTGTAAATGACAATTTTTTTATTTTTTTTACACACAATTGTCCATTTACAGAGATATTTCTCCCACTCAGCATGGGTATGTGTAAAAATACACCCCAAAACACATTATACTACTTCTCCTGAGTACGGCGATACCACATGTGTGGCACTTTTTTGCACCCTAAGTGCGCTAAGGGGCCCAAAGTCCAATGAGTACCTTTAGGATTTCACAGGTCATTTTGCGACATTTGGTTTCAAGACTACTCCTCACGGTTTAGGGCCCCTAAAATGCCAGGGCAGTATAGGAACCCCACAAATGACCCCATTTTAGAAAGAAGACACCCCAAGGTATTCCGTTAGGAGTATGGTGAGTTCATAGAAGATTTTATTTTTTGTCACAAGTAAGCGGAAATTGACACTTTGTGAAAAAAAAAACAATACAAATCAATTTACGCTAACTTGTGACAAAAAATAAAATCTTCTATGAACTCGTCATACACCTAACAGAATACCTTGGGGTGTCTTATTTCTAAAATGGGGTCATTTGTGGGGTTCCTATACTGCCCTGGCATTTTAGGGGCCCTAAACCGTGAGAAGTAGTCTTGAACTCAAATGTCTCAAAATTACCTGTGAAATCCTAAAGGTACTCATTGGACTTTGGGCCCCTTAGCGCAGTTAAGCTGCAAAAAAGTGCCACACATGTGGTACTGCCGTGCTCAGAAGAAGTAGTATAATGTGTTTTGTGGTGTATTTTTACATATACCCATGCTTGGTGGGAGAAATACAGTGATGTGAAGAACTATTTGCCCCCTTCCTGATTTCTTATTCTTTTGCATGTTTGTCACACTTAAATGTTTCTGTTCATCAAAAATCGTTAACTATTAGTCAAAGATAACATAATTGAACTCAAAATGCAGTTTTAAATGATGGTTTTTATTATTTAGTGAGAAAAAAAACCTCCAAATCTACATGGCCCTGTGTGAAAAAGTGATTGCCCCCCTTGTTAAAAAATAACTTAACTGTGGTTTATCACACCTGAGTTTAATTTCTGTAGTCACCCCCAGGCCTGATTACTGCCACACCTGTTTCAATCAAGAAATCACCTAAATAGGAGCTATCTGACACAGAGAAGTAGACCAAAAGCACCTCAAAAGCTAGACATCATGCCAAGATCCAAAGAAATTCAGGAACAAATGAGAACAAAAGTAATTGAGATCTATCAGTCTGGTAAAGGTTATAAAGCCATTTCTAAAGCTTTGGGACTCCAGCGAACCACAGTGAGAGCCATTATCCACAAATGGCAAAAACATGGAACAGTGATGAACCTTCCCAGGAGTGGCTGGCCGACCAAAATTACCCCAAGAGCGCAGAGAAAACTCATCCGAGAGGCCACAAAAGACCCCAGGAAAACATCTAAAGAACTGCAGGCCTCACTTGCGTTAATTAAGGTCAGTGTTCACGACTCCACCATAAGAAAGAGACTGGGCAAAAACGGCCTGCATGGCAGATATCCAAGGCGCAATCCACTTTTAAGCAAAAAGAACATTAAGGCTCATCTCAATTTTGCTAAAAAACATCTCAATGATTGCCCAGACTTTTGGGAAAATACCTTGTGGACCGACGAGACAAAAGTTGAACTTTTTGGAAGGTGCGTGTCCCGTTACATCTGGCGTAGAAGTAACACAGCATTTCAGCAAAAGAACATCATACCAACAGTAAAATATGGTGGTGGTAGTGTGATGGTCTGGGGTTGTTTTGCTGCTTCAGGACCTGGAAGGCTTGCTGGGATAGATGGAACCATCAATTCTACTGTCTACCAAAAATCCTGAAGGAGAATGTCCAGCCATCTGTTCGTCAACTCAAGCTGAAGCGATCTAGGGTGCTGCAGCAGGACAATGACCAAAACACACCAGCAAATCCACCACTGAATGGCTGAAGAAAAATTAAATGAAGACTTTGGAGTGGCCTAGTCAAAGTCCTGAATCCTATTGAGATGTTGTTGCATGACCTTAAAAAGGGGGTTTATGCTAGAAAACCCTCAAATAAAGCCGAATTACAACAATTCTGCAAAGATGAGTGGGCCAAAATTCCTCCAGAGCGCTGTAAAAGACTTGTTGCAAGTTATTGCAAACGCTTGATTGCAGTTATTGCTGCTAAGGGTGGCCCAACCAGTTATTAGGTTCAGGGGGCAATTTCACACAGGGCCATGTAGGTTTTGACATTTTTTTCTCACTAAATAAAAAAAACCATCATTTAAAACTGCATTTTGTGTTCAATTATGTTATCTTTGACTAATAGTTAACGGTTTTTGATGAGCAGAAACATTTAAGTGTGACAAACATGCAAAAGAATAAGAAATCAGGAAGGGGGCAAATAGTTTTACAGATCACTGTATCTCTGTAAATGACAAATTTTTGATTTTTTTTTTACACACAATTGTCCATTTACAGAGAGATTTCTCCCACCCAGCATGGGTATGTGTAAAAATACACCCCAAAACACATTATACTACTTCTCCTGAGTACGGCGATATGACATGTGTGACACTTTTTTGCAGCCTAGGTGCGCTAAGGGCCCCAACGTCCTATTCACAGGTCATTTTGAGGCATTTGTTTTCTAGACTACTCCTCACGGTTTAGGGCCCCTAAAATGCCAGGGCAGTATAGGAACCCCACAAGTGACCCCATTTTAGAAAGAAGACACCCCAAGGTATTCCGTTAGGTGTATGGTGAGTTCATAGAAGATTTTATTTTTTGTCACAAGTTAGTGAAAAATGATACTTTGTGAAAAAACAATAAAAATAAATTTCCACTAACTTTTGACAAAAAATAAAATCATCTATGAACTCGTCATACACCTAACAGAATACCTTGGGGTGTCTTTTTTCTTAAAAGGGGGCACTTGTGGGGTTCCTATACTGCCCTGGCATTTTACGGGCCCAAAACCGTGAGTAGTCTGGAAACCAAATGTCTCAAAATGACTGTTCAGGGATATAAGCATCTGCATATTCTGATGACAGGTGGTTTATGAGGGGACGAATTTTGTGGAACCGGTCATAAGTAGGGTGGCCTTTTAGATGACAGGTTGTATTGGGCCTGATCTGATGGATAGGAGTGCTAGGGGGGTGACAGGAGGTGATTGATGGGTGTCTCAGGGGGTGGTTAGAGGGTAAAATAGATGCAATCAATGCACTGGGGAGGTGATCGGAAGGGGGTCTGAGGGGGATCTGAGGGTTTGGCCGAGTGATCAGGAGCCCACGCGGGGCAAATTAGGGCCTGATCTGATAGGTAGGTGTGCTAGGGGGTGACAGGTGGTGACAGGAGGTGATTGATGGGTGTCTCAAGGTGTGATTAGTGGGGGGAATAGATGCAAGCAATGCACTGGCGAGGTGATCAGGGCTGGGGTCTGAGGGCGTTCTAAAGGTGTGGGCGGATGATTGGGTGCCCTAGGGGCAGATAGGGGTCTAATCTGATGGGTAGCAGTGACAGGTGGTGACAGGGGGCGATTGATGAGTAATTAGTGGGTATTTAGAGGAGAGAACAGATGTAAACAATGCACTTGGGAGGTGATCTGACAGCGGGTCTGCAGGCGATCTGATGGTGTGGGTGGGTGATCAGATTGCCCGCAAGGGGCAGGTTAGGGGCTGATTGATGGGTGGCAGTGACAGGGGGTGATTGATGGGTGGCAGTGACAGGGGGTGATTGATGGGTAATTGAAAGGTGATTGACAGGTGATCAGTGGGTTATTACAGGGAAGAACAGATGTAAATAATGCACTGGCGAATTGATAAGGGGGGGTCTGAGGGCAATCGCAAAGGGGCAGATTAGGGTCTAATCTGATGGGTAACAGTGACAGGTGGTGATAGGGGGTGATTGATGGGTGATTGAAGGGTAATTAGTGGGTGTTTAGGGTACAGGACAGATGTAAACTATGCACTTGGGAGGTGATCTGACGGCAGGTTTGCGGGCGATCTGATGGTGTGGGTGGGTGATCAGATTGCCCGCAAGGGGCAGGTTAGGGGCTGATTGATGGGTGACAGTGACAGGAAGTGATTGATGGGTGATTGACAGGTGATCAGGGGGGATAGATGCATACAGTACACAGGGGGGGGGGGGGGGGTCTGGGGAGAGTCTGAGTGGTGGGGGGTGATCAGGAGTCCCCAGATAGTGACAGGGAGTGATTGATGGGTGATTAGGGGAGTGATTGGGTGTAAACATGGGTCTGGGAGGTGGGCAGGGGGGGGGGGGTCTGAGGGGTGCTGTGGGCAATCAGAGGGAAGGGGGGGGGAGATCAGTGTGCTTGGGTGCAGACTAGGGTGGCTGCAGCCTGCCCTGGTGGTCCCTCGGACACTGGGACCACCAGGGCATGAGGCAGCCTGTATAATACACTTTGTATACATTACAAAGTGTATTATACACTTTGTAGCGGCGATCGTGGGGTTAACAACCCGCCGGCGCTTCCGAACAGCCAGCGGGTTGTCGTCGCAGGTGGGCGGAGCCAGTTGCCGGGGGAAGCGCGCGTCATCAATGACACGATCGCTCCCCCGGCATGCCGAAAGGACGCAACGCCCTTGGGCATATTGCGGTCCTTTCGGCGTCCACTTTGCCGCCGCCCATCGGCTGTGAGTGGCCGGCAAGTGGTTAAGTAAACACAATGTAACAAGTGAGGAATGTGACTCACTCTCTCTCTGTGTCCGGGAGCTCCTGCACAGTCAGAGAGTGTGTCAAATTTACCACTTGTTACATTGTGTTTACTTAAATGTATCTATCTAAACTTCGGATGCGTCTGCATTTCTCTCCACGGAACTTTAAAGCTCTGTGTGTAACCCTTCCAATGCTGGTCTAGTTAAAAAAAAAAATGCTGGTTGCATATAATATGCTATAAATAATGTTTTAGAGCAAAGTTGAAATGCTGGGTTATATTCCGCTTTAAGTTCATGGAAATATGTCCTTTCTGGAAAAACTCGTAAAAGTCCTTTGTTTCAGTTCAGGAGCAAAGTTCAGACAAGATGGCCGCTAACCACATGGTCCTCTGGCTAGCAGCAGCATGCTCTCGTGAAGATGGGATTTGGAGGACTGCCCCTCCCTGTATGCACCCTGGTTTTATGGAAGCTAGTTGTGGGGGTGGAAGAAAGCCAGCCCCCTCCGGTTCACAAACCAATCACAGTTCATTCCCTCGGAGAGAGATTTAGGTTTAAACTTATAAAACGCTATAATTCAAAACCGATAAATGCCACATTTGTGCTGATAACAGATTAATATTCCTCAGATTATGACAATTCCTATGACATCAGACTTGATTAGGGTAGAGGGTCCAGTTCCTGAGAGGTTTAATAACTTGGTTGTTGCGTACCCCTTGCCCCTCAAGACTGGTATCAAAAGGTTCAGCATTCATTTTCTCTCTGCTTCTGACGCAGTCAGGTAGTCTGGTCTCATGCTGAGTTTATCCTGTCTCTTCAAAAGGCAGTGACACTTGCCATTTGGGGGCTTACTGCTGGAGAGCTTTCACATCTCGGTGTCACTGACCAGGAAAGGAACTCTTTTGATCAAGTTAATTAACCACATAGGCTTTATCAGAGAACATACTTGGCTCTCATGAAAATAACTCTGCTAACACCTATGAAAACAACAGAGACCCCCAGGCTTGATTGCCTGGTATCTATAGACATAAGATTCTGATCTGGCACGTCAACGGCAATCGGTTCAGGAAACCAATTGCGATTGCGTTTTCTGGTCTCACGGCTCTTCCGTGACAACCGCTACATCCACCTTTGTGCAAACAGGAACAGGAGGAGCACTGCCAGAGCCCTGCAAAATGGCCTCTATTGGGATACAAATGAGCATGTGTCTGCTCAAACGTTTAGAAACAAACTCCATGAGAGTGGTATGAGGGCCCGATGTCCACAGGTAGCGGTTGTGCTTACAGCCCAACACCAGAGAACACCATATTTATTTTCTTCTAAACAATACCAGTTGCCTGGCAGCCCTGATGGTCTATCTGGCTACTGTAGTGTCTTAATAACACCAGAAACAAGCATACAGCTAATCTTGTCAGATTTCATAATAATGTCAGAAACACCTGGTCTGCTGCATGCTTGTTCAGGGGCAATGGCTAAATGCATTAGAGGCAGAGGATCAGCAGGACAGCCAGGCAATGTGTATTGTTTAAAAGGATAGAAATATGGCAGCCTCTATATGCCTCTCGCTTCAGTTGTCCTTTAAGGTAGCTTATTTGGATCTATGTTTAAACAAGTAAACATTCATATTAAATATTTGCAATTTGCAGCCAGCACATGATGAGTTCTAAGCAAGTTTTATGCAGGCTTACATAACAGCAGCTGATCTGACACAGACACAAAGAGTAACATCAGATAAGAAACTGTGACCTTGGGCCCTCTGTTCACCAACAGTATACAAAAGCTCAGCCAAGATGTAGAACAGGTTTGTCTAATAACCAAGAAGCCACTTTGTGGAGTACACATATTCCCAGGGTTAACAAGGTCATTCACCTGCACCTGACCCAAATTATAACACACCTACCTGTACCTTCTACATGTATACAGAATGTATACCCTCACCTCAACTATACAAAAACACTTTTACCATTGTGCCTTAAAGAGAACCTGAGGTAGTTTCTAAGAATGATATCCGCGCACAGGCTGTGTCTGCCTATTCAGCCCAGCCTCTGTTGCTATGTAGTGTCCCCCCAGGCCCAACCCCCCCCCGCTCTGCTATGCCCCCATAAATCACAGCCACGCTGTCGACATGCAGCGGGCTGTGTTTGCCTCTGTAGTGTCACTCTCACCGCTCCCCCCACCTCCTGCATAGCTCCGGTCCCCGCCCGCCTCCCTATGCAGGAGGTGGGGGAGCGGCGAGAGTGACACTACATAGGTAAACTCTGCCCGCTGTGACACGCTGTGTGTCGACAGCGTGGCTGTGATTTATGGGGGCATAGCAGAGCACAGAGGGGGCCTGGGGGGACAATACATAGCAACAGAGGCTGGGCTGTATAGGCAGTCACAGCCTCTGTGTGCGGATATCATTCTTAGACACCACCTCAGGTTCCCTTTAAAAGAAATGTTAAAAACTGCTTCCATATTACAAAAGACTGTAAATGGCTGTATCTATGGGCTTGATGCACTTACCAGCGGAAATATTGCCATGCTGAGACAGCGCACGGCAATATTACTGATACTACAGTCAGCAATGTACCACGAGTTATGCAATTAGTGTGCTTCATGGTAGTCGAGTAATGCGAGCATTGCTACGGTAACTGTAGCAACGCTCACATTACTCGAGTACCATGGGTCATGCCAATTGTGTAAGTTGTGGTACACTGCTGGAGGTAGTCTGGAGGTAGTACTGGTAATATTGCTGTGCACTGTGTCCGCATGGCAATATTTATGCTGATTCAGATTTATGCGTTAACTAAGCCATAGAAAACTCATACAAAACTGATGCAAACTGTCAAAAACTGACAGGACAGGACTGGAACTAAACGGTACACCTTTTATGTGTGAACCCAGCCTAAAAGCAGCTCCTCCTCCACATGCAGCAGCACCTATCCTATATGCACCAGCACCTTTCTAATATGCAGCAGCCTCTCCCAAATATAGCAGCACCTCTCCCATATGCAGAAGTAACTCTCCTATACACAACAACCCATTTCACATATGCAGCAGCACCTCTCTCAGGAGCAAACCCAGGATTTTCAAATGGGGGATTCCTGAAAGGTCTCCCTCAGCCACGCCCAATACAGTGTAATGATATGGTAGGACATTTTGCTGGGTACACATAATGCAATTTCCCGTCCGACTGACAGGATCTGCTAATTATTTCCTAAATGTCCATTTTGCTCCTGATCGACAACGTGATCGATCAGGAGCAGTTTGTATGCAGATAATATTGAGGACAGCCGACATTGGTGATGAAGGGAAAAGTGAAGCATTCACACAGCAGGACACAGGGCTGTGCTCATACCTGACTCTGTTAAAGTGTACCTTAAGTGTCCCCAAAAAATTGAGTTTTACTCACCTGGGGCTTACCTCAGCCCCCTGCAGCTGATCGGTGCCCACGACGAGTCGCTCTGATGCTCCGGGTCCCGCTGGCGGCCACTTCCGGTCTCGCCGTCAGGACCCGTCAGGCTGGGGAACGCGGCTGATACTACGCGTTCCCAGCCAAAATAGCACCCATATGTGGCCATATGTCGGCATAGGCACCCGTATGCGGACATATGGCCGCATAGGGGTGCTATTTTGGCTGGGAACGCGTAGTATCAGCCGCGTTCCCCAGCCTGACGGGTCCTGACGGCGAGACCGGAAGTGGCCGCCAGCGGGACCCGGAGCATCAGAGCGACTCGTCGTGGGCACCGATCAGCTGCAGGGGGCTGAGGTAAGCCCCAGGTGAGTAAAACTCAATTTTTTGGGGACACTTAAGGTACACTTTAAGCTCCTCAGAGCTGCTCCATGCTCTGTATACACACTGCTGCTCAATGCTCTGTACACACGCTGCTACTCCATCCAAAGTCAACTGTAGCAGGGAAAGAGAGGGGACAGCGCTGTGAGCTGTAGGATGACTGCAGATATTCTGGTGTCTCAACTTGTGCCTGTCCCCAGACACTGCACCGGCCCTGGTCTGAGGGGGGATTCTGGGCAGCTGTAAGCAGAAGAAGAATCGCACACCACTGTGGAGGTGCAGGACCATTAAACGTAATCAGTAATAAATCCAGAAGGTCCGCACACTCACTGTTGACCAAGTCAACTTTTATTTAATAATAGTAACAAGTCCATTCCATAAACCAACGATTCTTTCGGGGCCCCAAGGGGTCCCATTCTGTGTTGTTACCTTGCCAAATGGGACCCCTTGGTGCCCAGAAACGAATCGTTGGTCTATGGAATGAAGTTGTCACGAATATTGAACAAAAGTTGACTTGGTCAACAGTGAGTGTGCAGACCTTCTGGATTTATTTTTGGGCAGCTGTAATCCCCCCTGTGTTTGCCTAGGTCTCTCATACATAGCAGTACCTCTCCCATATGCAGCAGCCCACTCATATGAGGCAGCACCTCCCTCATTTGCAACAGCAGCTTTCTCATATGCAGCAGCCTCTCCTAAATACAGCAGCACCTCTCCTATACGCAGCAGCACCACCTCCATATGCAGCAGAACCTCCCTCATAAATAGGCCTGAAGCAGCATCTCTCCCATTTGCTGCTTCCCCTCTCCCATATTTAGCAGCACCACCTCCATATTCAGCAGCACCTCTCCCATTTGCAACAGCAGCTTTCCCATATGCAGCAGCCTCTCCCAAATACAGCAGCACCTCTCCCATACGCTGCAGCACCACCTTCATACACATCAGCCCTTCTCCCTTGTGCAGCAGAACCATCCCCTTGTGCAGCAGAACCTCCTTCATATGTAGGCTGCAGCAGCACCTCTCCCATTTGCAGCAGTACCTGCCCATATGCAGCAGTAACTCCCTAATATACAGCAGCAACTATCCCATTTCACCAGACCTCTTATTCCATATGCAGCAATGCTTTGCCAATCCCAAAAACACGTACACACCATTTTCTGTAATCAGTGAGGCGTGAGTCCTTTTGCCTCTATTAGGCACCATTCTAGCTGCTGAGCCAGGACCACAGTGCCCCTATTCTGTCCTGTTGGTCCTACTTCCCAACCACTTGAGCTAGGAGGTTCATACACATGTGAAAACCACCAAATATTGCTTTGTATGGAGCTAATACCAACAGAGCTGGATAGTGGTTCTTCACACCTAGCTATGAATTAAGGAGCATGGCAGGGAGATGACCACATATGCCACTACCTATGGAAAATGGTGGCAGGGAGTTCACACTAAGGGCGCTTTCGGGATTTTGTAAGCGCCAACGATTTTGAAAGTCGTCCTAAAAGCGCTTGTGCAATGATTCCCTATGAGAGTGTTCACATCTGAATGGTTCGATTACAATCCACTCACCAAAGCGCTGCCTGTACCATTTTCAGGGTGATTTGCCTATAATGGCAGATATAGGGAAATCACAAAACGCTTGAAAAGTGCTTTGTATAGCGATTTCCCGAGCACTTTTAAGAATAAATACATTATATTTATTATTTTCCTAGTCAAAGAGTTCACTTCCTGACTGACATCAGGAAGTGAAAAAACAAAGCGCTTAGAAAAGCGCTGTAAATAAACCTACCGTGCAAAATCGTCCACAAAATCGCAAAACGCAAGCATAAGCGATTTATGGTGTGAACAAGGCCATAAGGGCTATTGAATGAACTAGCCTTGATATTTTTTTATTTTTTTTTAATTAAGTTTACATAGGCTGTTAATACGGAATACCGCTAGTTATTGGCAAACCTGAGATTAAAGTGGAATCAAAGTCTGCCATAATATTCAATAAAACATTTTTCCTTATATTAAATATTCTTCTTAGTTTTGTCCCAAAGTATTGTCATCTGTGCAAATAGTCCCATCAGCAAAAGAGTACAGCAAAGCTGGAAACTGTCATTGCAATGGATGTACAGTATTATATGAAATTCATTCAGAAAACGTTGTCTTTTCTGCCTCCCGTCACACTGAATCCTGCAAAAATAAACCCATGTTTGCTCATTCTTATCAAGTGCAATTAGTGATCAAAAGACATCTGGGAAGCTGTGCAGCATGTGCATGTTGTAAGGGGGATTTTTTTGCCTTCCTCTGGATCCAATGGGATATGTGAGGGTGAAGTACTGTGTTGTACAAATTATTATTACGTTGTTATTATTTCTAGTTGGATGATGATGGATGGATGGATTTTTTTAAACTGAACCATGTAAAAACTATTTTACTGATAATCTTCTGCACAAAGTGAAACACAATCTATTACCACATGAAGTAGTTATGGCACAGTCTAACCTGTGTGTTCAAGGGGTGTGTGAATGCTTTTCTTGCATTGAAGGGACACCTGTGGCTACAATATTACTAGGTAATATCCTGCTGTGCTGATTCAGGGATTTTATCTGACGGCCATCTAGAGTTGGGAAGCAATGTTTTTCCTTTTTAGGGCTAATTAGTCAAAGCCTTGTAAGGGATTTTCACCTTTCTCCTAAGGGGTTTTCGCCTTCCTTTGGATCAGATATGTAATGGTGCAGACTAGTGTTGTACCATATTTTCTGGTTTAACTCAAAGGGCGTATGGGCGTACATCTTTTTTGAACCCAACTTACTATAAGGGGTGTAACAACAACCAAAGGGGACCCCCTTTGAAATTGCCATTGGGTCCCCTGGAATCCAAACTCCTTCCCACCGCGCAAGGAGCGGAGTACTATTTCTCTGGAGTGACGTCCCCCCGTCTCTCTGCAGAACCGGAAGTCAATTGCCGGTGCACGCTGGAAGTGGATACCGGGGAATTATTTCCGCACCAGTGACGAGCGAGCCGATTATACTCACAAGGCGGTCTGGATGCAGTACTGAACCCGGTTGGTGAGAGTTTTTATATGCATACATTTATGTGCGGATATTATCCCTTATTAACACGAACTATCATAAGCTCCCTATAGCACTGGATGACTGAGGAAGTCGGTGTGTCCCAATCACAGGTCCCGCCTGCATGGTGCTGTAGTTAATACCGGAGGCAAGTACACTATTTCACTGCATATAGCTGGAATGCCTTAAGATATATATAAGGAACATCTGCGACTGCCACCTCAGAGAAAGGATTATAATCGTCTAAGTCCACACAGAGACTTTTTTAATATCGGACTATTATACAATTTATTCTTCTATAGAGCCTTGATTTTTTATCTATTTTTAACTAATGGAAATCTTTTTGAGGAACCAGTGTGCTCTCGTGTGTGTGAAAGAGCGTGTGCAAGTGTGATATATGTGGGATTATTATTATCTCTCAAATAAAATGAAAAAATAGTAAATATTGGTAATATTAGCACACAATTTGCATCTGCTTTGCATTCAGGGCGTATATTTAGTCCAGAGGGGCTTTGCATTGCCTTTGTAGGTTTGCAAACGGATGCATCCATGAGCGCTGTCACCAGTCTGTATGTATGTTTTATGAAATGTGTATATGTGATGATTTGCTCAGCTGCCTGTGCAGGCAGGCAGCCTTTTGACCATTGTGTAGGTTTGCATGCTGCAGGACTCTGGAAAGAAGAGCTTCTGTCAGTTTTGCATCTTGTGCTTGCAGAGGAATTTGCATACGTTGTCATGCAAATTGCCTGGCCACATTCATTGGAGGCGTGTACTATAAGTACTATGTCTTTCCCACAATGCTTCGCTGGTCATAAGGATTTCGTCCTATGTAACACTCCTGGTGGGGTGTCAGCCTTACTCTCTGTTTGAAGATCAGCTTAGAGTAATTCCTGGAAACTGTGCTAGGCAGATTTCCCTAGTGCAGTTAGGATTGTTTATCTGTTTTGTTTGTCTGTTGCGATTGTCCTGTCCCAGCGGTGGTCGATAGGAAGTCGTTCTGATCTCTGTTCTTGGAGCATAGCTGGTGCAGCGGTTGCTACCAGCTATCTCTTCTGTTCTGCCTCTCTGGATCGCGCTAGCCACTTTTCGCTAGCGCTGTGGATCCTTCTGTTCTGTCTTCTGGGATCGCGCTAGCCACTTTTCGCTGGTGCTGTGGATCCTTCTGTTCTGCTACTCTGTACCTGGATCGCGCTAGCCACTTTTCGCTAGTGCTGTGGATCCTATCTCTCGCTTGTCCCTGTTTTCGTGTGTCTGTCTTGTCTGCTACGACCGCTTGCTGGAGGCTCGGTGAGGTAACCGTTAAGCAAGCGTTCGCGTCCTCTGTTTCATGTTTGTCTGTCGATGGTTAGTTGGGCGTGCTTGTCTCTATTGTGCTTGTCACGTGGAGACCGCGCATAACCGCGTGCACTGTTGCGAATGAGTGCGGTGTTCACGGTTAGCTGGCGTTTGTTATTTTCCGTATCTCCTCATTGTATGATTTGCTGTGCCTTTGCTACTCTCGTGCTCCGCCTTGCTGTAGCCTTGTGTCACGTCTGGCGATCGCACCTCTCACGATCGCGTTCCTATTTCACATCTGCTGTTGTGTGTGCACTGTCGCGGGGTGGCGACTAGGTTGGCGCACACACATACAACCTGTCCCTTTGCT
Organism: Hyperolius riggenbachi; assembly: GCF_040937935.1. NCBI lineage: Eukaryota > Metazoa > Chordata > Amphibia > Anura > Hyperoliidae > Hyperolius > Hyperolius riggenbachi. The sequence goes on from NC_090654.1 coordinate 121,991,935, forward strand.
CGTTCTCATTCGCAATCGCCTCTCTTGCGATTGCGTTCTGCTCTTCGTACAATTCCTGTCTGGCATTTGTGGAGGTACAGAGGATTGGTTCCTCTGCACTCCCCAGCGCCATCTGCCGACAGGAATTTCCCTCTACGGGTGCGTAGCACCTTTTGCTGGGTGCCTGCAAATATACGCTTGTGGAGGATTTCCGCCGTATCAGCGCACGCGTTGTGCGCTGATCACGGAGAAAGCTCCACAATCGTTACAGTATACCATTTGTCTGATTAGCTGCACTGGAAATATTGTGTTTTTATCGCTAGATTAGCGTTAGGTCTTCCCCAAGGGGGTCCGTCACAGCCGTGGGGAAGTCTAGTAGGCATAATTTGTGCACATATTATCTCTGAAGCTAATACCCCCCTTTGCCTGAAGTGAAGCTAGGTGTGTATTTTAGTCCAGTAGTTATTGGAGCTCTGCACATTATGGCAGATAATTCATTCAGATATGTATTTACCCCTCACTGAAGTCATGTTCCCCCCACTTTTTGTGCCTGCAATGAGTGTTGGTGTGTATTTTAGTCCAGTAGTTATTGGAGCTCTGCACATCTTATGCTATTAAAACATTCAGGTATGACTTTTTGAAAGCGCTGCCATTCCTTTTGCTGTATGAATTGAATGTGTGTATACTAGTGGCTAGCTGCATTCACTGAACCACAATTATTCTACAAAGCTTTAGATTAAAATTAGCACACAATTTGCATCTGCTTTGCATTTAGGGCATGTATTTAGTCCAGAGGGGCTTTGCATTGCCTTTGTAGGTTTGCAAACGGATGCATCCATGAGCGCTGTCACCAGTCTGTATGTATATTGGAAATATCGAGTTTAATTCAAGCGCTCCTACTTTTTGATTTATACTATTTCTCTGTTTCCAGTGTTGCAGGTAATCACAGGCACACACTTTCTGCTGCCATTCGCTGGCATCTGATCACGTGACTTGCATCGGTCATGTGATCGGGAGCCGGCGAATGGCAGCAAAGAGAAAATACCCTGTAGGGTGCAGTGGAAATTTCTACATCCCCTATAGCTACACCACTGATTAGACCTAAAACAGGAACAGAAGAGAAGGAGGGACACAGGGATTTGATTCCAATAGAGGGGACTGTCCCTCACAAAAAAGGATAGTTGGGAACCATGGTATAACTGGCAAATTAAAATTTGAATTTTCAGAAACATAATTTGGGGTTATGCTATATAAAAATACATTAAAGTGAATACTACATATTTTAAAGGACCCATTAACACCCATATTATCACTGACCTGGAAACCATCATCTCTTGGAGTAGATTTATCAACAAGGCTGAAAATGGGGCAAATAAAAGATGTCATATTCCCTGGCATCTAAAATGCGTGTGTTTAACAACATATGCAGGGCCAGTTCTAGACTTTTTGCCGCCTGAGGCAAACCTGTGAGGCTGCGACGGCTGCCCCCTCCCCATTTGGAATGATCACACAGCACCTGCCAGAGGAAGGGGGGGGGGGGGGCAGCTGTTCGTCAGAGGAAGGCCCAATTTATCTACTCCCTCCCTCCCCTAGGGTCCCCCTCCGCTGCTCTCCTCCCCCTCCATACAGAAGAACAGCGGCGGCAGCAGCGTAAAGATACTTACGTCCAGCCGCCGGGTCTCCCCTGTGATCTGCCCTCCGTAGCCACTGCTCATCTACTTCCTGCAAAAGAAACAGGAAGTAGACGAGCAGCGGCTATGGAGGGCAGCACCGGAGGAGGACCCGGCGGCTGGACAGCACATCACAGGGGAGACCCCGCGGCTGGACGTAAATGCCTTTATGATGCTGCTGTTCTTCTGCATGGAGGGGGAGGAGAGCACCGGAGGGGACCCTAGAAGAGAGGGGGAAGGGGGTGGGATGCCACCCTGATGCTTATGCCATCTGAGGAAGAGGCGTCACCTGGCCTCAAGGGCGGCCCGAGGCTGAAAATATGTATGACCTGGATGTTTCCCCCATCTGCCATACACATAGGCTTGATCTATACACATGGTTTCTGCTTTCTTATGCAAACACTGTACCTGTTCTGCCGTCTGTTAATGACTGTTACATCAGCTGATATACGATCTACCCCATTCACTGACTTGTTTGCATTGACAGTATCATAGCTCCCAACTGTTCTTTTTTTTGGAGGGACAGTCCCTCTTTGGGAACCCAATCCCTCTGGCCCTCTTTCTTCCCCATTTGTCCCTCTTTAACCTCCTGGGTGTTACGCAGGCCGGAGGGTTTGCAGCCGACAGTCCTCCATTATAATTTTAAGCGATCAGATAGCTGTAATAGCTTCAGCTAGCACTAGGCTAGCTAGTAGTGGTGGCCGGCATCCTCAGATTCCTTTTGATCGCCCCCGATCGCCACTAAATACATTACCCAGCCTGGATCCAGCGATCGGCGCAGCCTCCCCGGACAGCTCCACTCTTCTCTATGGGGTGGATCGCACATGACGTCGGCGAGATGTGCAGGGAGGCTGCGTCGATCGCTGGATCCAGGGGGGTAATGTATTTAGCGGTGATCGGGGGGATCAAAAGTAATCTGAGGATGCCGGCCACCACTACTAGCTAGCCTAGTGCTAGCTAAAGATATTACAGCTATCCGATTGCTTAAAATTATAATGGGGGACTCCTGGGGACAGCCGGCGGTATGCCCGACACAGTGTCGGGCATACCGCTAAGGAGGTTAAGGACTGATCTACAGATCTAAGCAAACATATGTATTTTTCTATTGAAAAATCTGTTTAATTGACTCTAAACTTTATTCCCATCCTTTAAATTGATATATTTCTTATTTTAAAATGTTAATATGAAGCAAAATCCACCAGGATAGAAAGGACCAGTGTAGTTTGAATTATAAACCGTAATATTTTTCTTATGAAATCTTTATGGTATGCAAGACTTAGAGGTGTGTTGGGGTGTGGTTAGGGGCATGGCAAAAGTGTCCCTCTTTCTTATCTCAAAAAGTTGGGAGGTATGCAGTGTTATTTGTACATGACAAAATAACAATAAAAATGATAGTAAAAAATGGGGCAAATCTGGGGTAGTGGCATGTGGCATCTAATCTAATGTCAGCTAATAACTGAAATAATAATTCTGACTGGGTGGCTGTGAAGGTACAAGGGAGAAAGTGGCTGAAGATAATGCACCTGAAGGAGGAAGAGGAGAAGGAGGGTGGTTTTGCTTTTAAGTGCTGCTTTTCCTCAAGTGGTCTTCACATTGCAGTTTGTGCCTTCGTAAGGCAGTTGTCCCTATGCGGGTGTTGGCCTTTCCATGGCTCAATTTTTGGTGGCAGAGAGTACAGATGGCATTGCTTTCATCTGAGGCAGACACACAAAAAAATTTCCACACCGCTGAGCCCTGGGGTGGCGTCTATGGTGGCGTCAGCAGCTGACGTTGAAGGGCATGTTGGCTGGCTGTCCATAGGTGGTGATAAATGGCGCCGGACACTACCACCAGCTGTTTCTGACGATGAGCTCCTCCTGCTTCTTTCAGGAACTCGTCTCCTCCTACTCCTCTCTGACCCCCCTCTGAAACTGTCCCCCTGTTCATCTCCTCTATTGGGAACCTACGTGACATCCATATCATCATAATCATCATAATCATCCTCCCCAGCTTCGCTTGAATCAGACACCTCCAAAACTGCACCAACAGCAGGTACTTTATCATCCTCCTCCTCACACCTTACGTCCATAGTGCCGCCTAACTCAGACATATGAGGGTGTGTAACTTGCTTAGCGCCTCCATCTTGATATATCAATAATGGCTGTGAATCAGTTCATTTCCCACCAAATAACTCCTGCGAAGTGTCATATGTAGTGGATGTGGTGCTTGTAGTAGCACTGGTGGCTGTGGAAGATAAGGTGTTCTGTGTTAAATAGTCAACTGTGTCCTGACAATATTGGGAGTTGGTGGCCTTCTTCTGAGCACTGAACTTTGGTCCAGGGCCAAAGGAAATCACGTCAGCACGACCTCTAACAGACCTGCCGGGTGGCCTGCCTCTGGGCCTGCCTCTGCCTGTTTTGTCCATATCGGGGGGGGGGGGGATGAAGTGAAAGGTATGCACTGACTTGACTAATACAATGTGCAGTCACACAGGTGCAGTGAAAGGTATGCAGTAACTGGTATTACAATACAATGTGCAGCTGTCACACAGGTGCAGTTAACAGGTATGCACGGACTGGTATATAAAACAGCGTGTGGTCACACAGGTGCAGTGAACAGGTATGCAGTGACTGGTATTACAAATGTGCAGCTGTCACTCACACAGGTACCGTGAACAGGTATGCAGTGACTGGTATATAATATAACACTGCGTGCTGTCACGTAGGTGCACTGAACAGGTATGCAGTGACTGGTATCAATACAATGTGCAGCTGTCACACACACAGGTATCCTGAACAGGCATGCAGTGATTGGTATATAATATAACACTGCGTGCTGTCACACAGGTGCATTGAACAGGTATGCAGTGACTGGTATCAATACAATGTGCAGCGTCAGACACACAGGTACCGTGAACAGGTATGCAGTGACTGGTATATATTATAACTGTAATGATCTGGGGTCGATTTCCACCGTCAGCGCACACCAAGTGCGCTGAAACAGATGGAAATCCCCACAGTCACAGAAGCAGAGTACCCAGTATATGTAAATACATTTGTAGAGGGAAATTCCAACCAGCAGGTGGAGCTGTGGCGTACAGAGGAACAAGACCTCTGTACAACCACAGATGCCAGATTGAAATTGCACGACGTGAAGCAGCACTGGGTAATATAAACAAGGTAGCAACCCAATAGAGAGCAAGAACAGAGACAGACTGAATGAATGTCTACTAATCTAGTCGCCACCCGGCGACGGTAGACATAAAACAACAGAACAGACCAGAGTGAGAAAGCCAATCGCAAGAGAGGCGATTGCTGTCAGAAACACAAGACTGAGAAAAGACAGAGCATGAATTGAGTAAAGGAATACACAGCAAACAACTACAATCCGAACGCCAAGGAAAATAATAAATGAACTAACTAAACGCGGTCACCGCACCTTATGCGCAACAGTGACAAGTGCGTTAATATCACGGTCACCGCACGTCAAGCGCAATAGTGACAAACATACCAACTCTGACTAACAAATGAACACGAAAAACAAAGACAAACAAAAAGCGGGAACGCGTACTAATCGGTTGTCTAACACCAGACAACAGCAAGCAATGTTACAGAGGCGCCAGAAGGATAAAAATTGAATAAAATGTTTAAAAACAGGGAGGCAATAGGTGGACTTACCTCCCTGATGCAGACACAAGGAAATGTCGAGTTTATGACAAATAAACGGTTTATTTATGTACTCCAATATTTGCAACGCGTTTCGTGGGTTCCACCCACTTCATCAGGCTATAAAAAGGAGCAATCAAACACTCTTGTAAGCAGCTTCAGTCAGCTTAGCGCCTCTGTCCAACAGCAAGCGTTTGTGCTAGACAAAACAGACTAAACGATTCACTATCAGCCACCGCTGGAGATAGTGCAATCGCAAGTACAGGACAAGACAAGACTAGGCAGTACAAATAATACACAAAACTGACAGCACTAGTAAGAGTGCAAAATGCACTCCCCAATAATAAGCTACACTAGGATATGGATTAATACGGATAAAAGGCTGAGACTCTAAAGTCAGTCTTCACCAAACAGAACCTATGACGAGCAAGGAATTCTGGGAGGAAGTGACATTTATACTGAAAACCTTCAAGGGAAGCAGAAATACAAATTGCAAGATAAGTGGATGCAAATCAGTCAGCACAGCAGCAAGCCTTCCGAATCCTGCATACTTACAAATAGGCCTATTTTCCCTGGACTGAACTATGCAACCTGCATAGGAAACCAACAAACTGTCCAGGGAATCAAGGCCAGCAGAGCGGATTCTGACAATAACACTTCGTGCTGTCACGTAGGTGCACTGAACAGGTATGCATGACTGGTATCAATACAATGTGCAGCTGTCACACACACAGGTACCGTGAACAGGTATGCAGTGACTGGTATATAATATAACACTGTGTGCTGTCACGTAGGTGCACTGAACAGGTATGCAGTGACTGGTATCAATACAATGTGCAGCTGGCACACACACAGGTACCGTGAACAGGTATGCAGTGACTAGTATTACAAATGTGCAGCTATCACACACACAGGTACTGTGAACAGGTATGCAGTGACTAGTATTACAAATGTGCAGCTGTCACACACACAGGTACCGTGAACAGGTATGCAGTGACTAGTATTACAAATGTGCAGCTGTCACACACACAGGTACCTTGAATAGGTATGCAGTGACTAGTATTACAAATGTTACAAATGTGCAGCTGTCACACACACAGGTACCGTGAACAGGTATGCAGTGACTGGTATATATAACACTGCATGCTGCTGTCACTCAGGTGCAGTAAACATGAACAGGTATGCAGTGACTGGTATTACAAATATGCAGCTGTCCCACACAAGTATGCAGTGAAAAGGTAGTCACTAAATGTGCTGGGCCTTGCACAGTATAGTAAATATGAAGGGCCAGCTGCAACTGACAGGGCTGTATATGCAAGTGTCAGTGGGCCACACACACAAAAAAAACACATCAAAAGAACATTAGCTCTCAGAAGAGCTGTTTTGGAGTGCTTCTTAGCAATAAGTATCAGCAAGGAGCAAGCTAACAAGCCTAACAACAGCCTAACTAAGCTTTCCCTATGTCTACAGCAGGTTTCTCTCCCTTCTCTAATTACTGTAGCCACACCGAGTGAGATAATGGCCGACACAGCTGCCTTATATTATGGGCTCCAGGAGGGAGTGTAGCCTGATTGGCTGCCCTGTGTCTGCTGACTGTGATGTAGAGGGTCAAAGTTGAGCCTAATGATGTAGTATAGGGGGCGGTTCGAACTCGCATAAAGTTTGCAGTTCACCCCGAATGCGAACCACTGATGTTCGCGCGAAACAGTTCGCGGTCGAACCGTTCAGGCCATCTCTAATGTCAGGGTGTTGCTGCTCTTATTGGGTAGAAGAGGTAGTGGAGTCGGTGAGGGATCATCAGGCCGAATATGGAGTTCAGAGCTCTGCTCCCCGCTAGCCTCTAGCTGCAGCCCGGGTCACTGTCACTGTCACTTCCTCCCGAAGTTTCTTCGCAGAGAGTTCCGGTTACCAGAACAGTGGCAGCCGGCAACTCTATGGCAACCCAGCCAAAAACTGAGCGCCATGGCCCCACCTCCGTTTGATACTACAGGGGGGAGAGCTGAGAGCTCCTGCTGAGCGGAGATAGCAAGAACTGCTCTGACTCTATTTACAGAGGTCCCCAGCGTGTACGCTATCACACGAAACTTGGGCACCTTGTTACGAGGTCACAAGAAAGTTGTGCGGAATGGAGCAGCTGATCCGTGGTGAATCAGCTGCTCAAGAAACACAGTGCAAACTTTTCCAGCCAGTCTAACTGCCGAGCCATTCTGCTAAACGGGATAATACGTAAGTACCTTGTATTTTTTAATATGAAATGAGTTTCAAGAATGTTGAGAGTTCATTTCTAGTAAACAGCTTAATTAGTACTTTTTTTCTTGAGTTTGCAATTTAATTGGTGTTGGAGGCAGCAAACCTCTTCACCTCCCTGTTCTCGCTGTGTTCATTCTAAAGGCCCAGGCCCACAACGCGATTGTTCTTAATCGATTTTTCACAATGAATGTTTTTTCCATGATATCTCACAACATTTAACAAAAATCTGTTAAACAATGTTTCTTGACACACAGCACCTGCGGCAATCATTCATTTATGAATAACTGCCATGTTGGATACAATCACACAGGATTGTTCCGATCCTCATTGACGCTGGTTTTGCCATAATTGTGTAAACAATCTTTACACGGTCGCTCATTTATGGCGGCGCAAACAACGTTTGTACATTTGGCCAGATGGATCGGGAAACAATAGTTGGTCGGATGGAAATCCCTGATCCATCCGGTGGTGATGTGCCCGTGGGTACTTAGCTTAACAGACTGAACTCAGCCAGGCAGCTGCATTCTTTTTTTTTTTAGCAGTAATAAAAGAGCTTACTGAACTATACCAACTTCAATGGTAGGGGGTAGCACCCTCTAGTGGATAAATGTAGTAAATGTAGCTACACATACTACACTTGAGGTTTAAACAGAAATAAAGCTTTTTATTATGTTAGCTTATTATATTAGTTATTATATTAGTTATTGTTTGAGATAGCCATCAGAAGTAGAACATAATATGCAGCTCAACACCACCAGTCAGGAGATATATTTCTTTGAGGATATTGGCATGAGATCATTCATTAACTGGCATTCCACGGTTTTAACCTTTAAAGTGCCTGACATTTTTGGCAATTTAGCTGTGTTGCTTTGGTATAGCAGTAACCTTTTAATTACTTATAGCAACTTAGTGATAATATATATATATATATTTTGCAGTACAATCTAGGCTTACGTTGGGTAATATTTTTTAAAAAAACTATTTTATTTCATGGGAAAAACAATTAGGCGTAAATGTAGAAAATACTGCTTTTTTTTTTTCATTTTTCAACCTTCCTAATTTTCCCATGACATGTCCCACAGTTATAAAATATATACATTGTTTGACCTTTCCCAGTTAAAATGATACTACATATGTATATTTTATTAATAGCCGGGAATGAGGCACCGTCATCCCCAGCTGAGCATCTGTAGTGATCGGATGCGTTCGCTAGGGTGACAGTTCAGAGTGCTGTACAGATGCATTGCTAGGCAACGGCAAAGCAATGCATCTGTAGAGCATTTGGGCTCCAAACTTTCGCCCTAGATGTCACTCATTTTTTGTAACACGTGGACTTGGCCGGCGCGGGCATGTGAGCCGATGTGCAGCTCTGAGCTCCTCTTACCAGCATGGCTAATCCTGTGCCATCGTCCTTCATTATCAATTCTGCACGCACTCCAGCTACTGCATCAATACTGTGTGCTCCGTGGCTCTCACCGCAACCATGAGGCCCAAAGACAAAGAGAAGGTGGTTAGACAAATTCCAGCAGCCTGCCCAAGATGTCGCCCAGCCAGAGGTTGATGATGCAGCAGGCCTAGACACAGTCTGGATCCTTGAGGCCATTAACACCCTGCATGCCTCACTCACGGACACCTTTACAATGAAGGTCGAGGAGCAGGGCCATACAGAGGATCCTCAAGAGGGTGGAGCTCAAAAAGCACCCAGTAGCCACCCAATCAATCAATCAATCATGCTAAATTGTATATGTAATACCCCCTCTCCAGAAAGCAGTCTCAGCCCCTCCCCCTTCCTTTATAGCAGTATCAGGGAGACTTTGAGTCTCCTTCCAAACAAGTGTTTTAGCACCACCACACTCAAATCAGCAATGATAGGAGCCCACTATTAAACTAGGCACAGTGGAGTCTGATGTAGGCGCGGACCCACCTGCCAATATGCAGTGGTTGCTAAGCATTAATAGGTGCAAAACTGCAGTTAGTGCAAGGTGCAGTGGGTGCCCAGATGCAGTGGGCGGTAAGATGCAAAGTTCCAGTTTGTGCAAGTGGGTGCTGAAGTGCAAAAGTACAGTCTGTGTCAAGCTGCAGTGCATACCGAAGTCCAGTTTGTATTAAGTGTTTATTTGCAGTAGGTGATAAGCAGTATTGGGTGCTGAATTAGTAGATGGTGATAAACAATAGTGGGTGCCATGTGAGTGCTAATTGATACAGGAAGGCTTGTGAGTGCTGGGTACAGGCCAAGAGTGGTGGTCCGGACCATGGGTGGTTACTAGGTGCTGTTAGGATGCCGGCCATGGAAGGGCACTAGGCGCATAAAATTGGGAACTTGGTGCCTTGTGAGTACTGTGCCATGTGGGTGTGGGTGTTGATTATGGGGAGGGGTGGGTTATAGGGTATCATGTGGGTCCTAGCAAATACTGGGTGCCAAGTGGGTACCTGGAGTGAGTACAGAGTGTCCCGTGAGTGATCGGTGCTGGCTAGTGGGGTATTTAAATGTCAGCAGAGCAGGTACAAGGTCCTCCAGCACCCAAGGCTGAGACACCAAAGTGCTCCCACCCCATACATCACACACTGATTGCTATTAGAGTAAGAGGTGCCCCAGGGCCCCCGACAACTTAATCTCTAGTTATTTAGCTTGCAGTTTCTGTTATATATCCCCTTTGCTTATGTCTGTTTGCTTTAAACACAATAGGGGAATGATAGCTGAGTGAGTTGTGCGCCCACTTCTACACTGCGCCCTGAGGCTGGAGCCTCTCTCACCTCTGCCTCGGCCAGGCCCTGAATGTCAGTAGGCTGATCTTGAATAGAATCCTCCATTTTATAGGTAGCCAGTGAAGGGAGTGCAGAACTGGTGTCATGTGGCAGTGATGGAGTTGGTTAACAGTCTAGCAGCAGTATTCTGTATCAGCTGTATGCGGTACAAGTCCTTTTTTGGAAGGCCAGTGTACAGAGCATTACAATAGTCACGTTGGGAGGTAATGAAGGCATTAACTAAGTTTTGCAGATCTTCTGGGGGGGATGAGGTGCTTGATTTTTGCAATGCTTTTCAGGTGAAAATAGGGTGATTTCACAACAGCAGAGATTTAAATTCTGAAGTTTAAATCCCCATCAGTTAGAACTCCCAGGCTAGGCACATGCTCAGAGCTGTGTAGATCTGTGCCTCCTATTCCCAGTGGTGAAGACTGCAAGTGAAGTTGTTTTGTTGTCTAGCGCTGCCCTCCAATCAGAAGGACTTCAGTTTTATCTGCATTTAGCCAGTTGTCATTCATCCATTGCTGTAGTTCGGCTAAGCTAACTTTTTGGGTTCTGCCAATCAAGAAGAATTGGAACCACTGGAGAACTATGCCATAAATGCTGCTGCATTCCTGTAACCTGCTTATCAGGATGTCATGGTCAACGCTATCAAAAGCTGCAGAACGGTGTAGCAGTATCAGGATAGAGCACTCTCCTCTGTCTCTTGCCATGAGCAGGGGTGGTTGCAGTTTTGGATGAGGGCAGTTTAAGTGCTGTGATATTTCCTTAAGCCAGACTGGAATGGGTCATACATCTTATTTTGTAAGATTTTGGCTTCTAGCTGGAGGTATACGGCTTTTTCAGTTACCTTCCCCAGAAAGGGAAGGTTAGAGACAGGTCTGTAGTTGGTCATTGCATTAATAAGAGCGCAATAAGAGCGTAGTAAGAGCGTAAAATAAAGTATCCAATTAAAGTATATTCATTCAGTTTACACTTCTACTACACAGAGTTGGTAAGATTGTACAGTCAAGATTGTATCATTCGTGGGCACCTTTAAAAAGCTGCAGGACAGATGTCACAAGTGCACTGAAATCCTGGGGGAATATGTTGAATAGTGTGGCAGTTATAGCTTTCTAGGTTAAATTTTCCCTGACTAAGGCTCAATACTTGTCAGCACCCCTTCTTACATTGGAAATCATTCATTTACCATGCATTTTATTTTGGGACAAACATACATCTTATACAGTGGTGCTTGAAAGTTTGTGAACCGTTCACATTTCTGTGTTTTACCCCGTATATTTCTGACAATTTTGACACTTCAGCTGTGCCGCTATTAACCACTTGCCGACCACACGCTTATACCGTGCGTCGGCAAAGTGGCAGCTGCAGGACCAGCGACGCAGTATTGCGTCGCCAGCTGCAGCCTAATTAATCAGGAAGCAGCCGCTCGTACGAGCGGCTGCTTCCTGTCAATTCACGGCGGGGGGCTCCGTGAATAGCCTGCGGGCCACCGATGGCGGCTCGCAGGCTAAATGTAAACACAAGCGGAAATAATCCGCTTTGTTTACATTTGTACGGCGCTGCTGCGCAGCAGCGCCGTAAGGCAGATCGGCGATCCCCGGCCAATCAGCGGCCGGGGATCGCCGCCATGTGACAGGGGACGTCCTGTCACTGGCTGCACAGGATGGATAGCGTCCTGTGCAGCCCAGATCTCCCGGGGGTGGCAGGTAGGAGAGGGAGGGGGAGGATTTCGCCGCGGAGGGGGGCTTTGAGGTGCCCCCCCCCGCAAAATGCCAGCCAGGAGGAGCGATCAGACCCCCCCTGCACATCATCCCCCTAGTGGGGAAAAAAGGGGGGCGATCTGATCGCTCTGAGTGCCCTTTGATCTGTGCTGGGGGCTGCAGAGCCCACCCAGCACAGATCACCTAAAACAGCGCTGGTCCTTAAGGGGGGGTAAAGGGTGGGTCCTCAAGTGGTTAAAACAGCAATAACTTTTTCATTACTTATAACATCCAAGACAAATTGGACGCAAATGCAGGAAATACTGCTAATTTCAGGTTTTACCCTTTGTAATTTTCACATGAGAAGTCCCACAGTTATAAAACTCAAAACCATATATTCTTTGGCCCTTCCTGATTAAAATGATACCTTATAATTATTTCACTACTATCTGGGCATGGAGCAGACCATTATCCCCAGCCTGCGAATCTGTAGCGATCGGATGCGACTGCTAGGGCAAAAGTTCAGGGTCCCAGTGTTGTACAAATGCATCGCTAGGCAATGGCAGAGCAATGCATCTGTAGAGCATTGGGTCCTCAACAGGGTCGGACTGGGACACTAAGGGCCCACCAAGGAAGTTTCAGCCTGGGGCCTGCCCCCCTCTCCTCCCCCCCCCCCCCCCCCCCATTTTGGGCTCACATACACATGTACGCTAGACATTTTGCATGATTTTATGGTAGGGAATAGATTGTGAGCACTTCTGACGACAGTCTCCAATAGGGATATGTCCACATGCGGCAGCAAAAATAAATGAGTGTCACCACGCACTGGAACATGGGCGTGGTCATGATGAGTTACATAGTTACATAGTTATTTTGGTTGAAAAAAGACATACGTCCATCGAGTTCAACCAGTATAAAGTACAACACCAGCCTGCTCCCTCACATATCCCTGTTGATCCAGAGGAAGGCGAAAAAACCCTTACAAGGCATGGTCCAATTAGTCCCTAAAGGGAAAAATTCCTTCCCGACTCCAGATGGCAATCAGATAAAATCCCTGGATCAAAATCATTAGGCATTACCTAGTAATTGTAGCCATGGATGTCTTTCAACGCAAGGAAAGCATCTAAGCCCCCTTTAAATGCAGGTATAGAGTTTGCCATAACGACTTCCTGTGGCAATGCATTCCACATCTTAATCACTCTTACTGTAAAGAACCCTTTCCTAAATAAATGGCTAAAACGTTTTTCCTCCATGCGCAGATCATGTCCTCTAGTCCTTTGAGAAGGCCTAGGGACAAAAAGCTCATCCGCCAAGCTATTATATTGCCCTCTGATGTATTTGTACATGTTAATTAGATCCCCTCTAAGGCGTCTTTTCTCTAGACTAAATAAACCCAGTTTATCTAACCTTTCTTGATAAGTGAGACCTTCCATCCCACGTATCAATTTTGTTGCTCGTCTCTGCACCTGCTCTAAAACTGCAATATCTTTTTTGTAATGTGGTGCCCAGAACTGAATTCCATATTCCAGATGTGGCCTTACTAGAGAGTTAAACAGGGGCAATATTATGCTAGCATCTCGAGTTTTTATTTCCCTTTTAATGCATCCCAAAATTTTGTTAGCTGCAGCTGCAGCTGCTTGGCATTGAGTACGATTATTTAACTTGTTGTCAATGAGTACTCCTAAGTCCGTCTCCAAGTTTGATGTCCCCAACTGTATCCCATTTATTTTGTATGGTGCTAGACCATTAGTACGTCCAAAATGCATGACTTTACATTTGTCAACATTGAATTTCATCTGCCATGTATGTGCCCATATAGCCATCCTATCCAGATCCTGTTGCAATATGACACTATCTTCCTGAGAGTTGATGATTCTGCACAATTTTGTATCATCTGCAAAAATAGCAACATTGCTCACTACTGCATCTACTAGGTCATTAATAAATAAATTGAAGAGCACTGGACCCAGAACAGACCCCTGTGGGACCCCACTGCTAACAGTCTCCCATTTTGAGTACGATCCATTGACCACAACTCTTTGTGTTCTGTCCATTAGCCAGTTCCCTATCCATGAACACAGACTCTTCCCCAGTCCTTGCATCCTCAACTTTTGGGCAGACTTTAAAAAAAAACAAAAAACATAAGTAGCGGTGTTATTCACAGAGATTTGGTACGACCAGGTACATTTTAGATAAAATAATCAAGTAGTTACAGGCCTCATGATAATTCATCAAGTGGTCAAATGGCAGCAGATTTTTCCCACAAAATGCAATCAGATTGGCGGCAGATTTCCCCACAAAATGCAATCAAATTGGCGGCAGATATCCTCACAAAATGCAATCAAATTGGCGGTAGACATCCCCACAAAATGCAATCAGATTAGTGGCAGATATCCCCACCAAATGCAATCAGATTGGCGGCAGATATCCCCACAAAATGCAATCAGATTGGCAGCAGATACCCCCACAAAATGCAATCAGATTGGCAGCAGATATCCCCACAAAATGCAATCAGATTGGCGGCAGATACCCCCACAAAATGCAATCAGATTGGCAGCAGATACCCCCACAAAATGCAATCAGATTGGCAGCAGATACCCCCGCAAAATGCAATCAGATTGATGGCAGTTTTCCCACAAAATACAATCAGATTGGCGGCAGATATCCCCACAAAGTGCAATCAGATTGGCAGCAGATATCCCCACAAAATACAATCAGATTAGCGGCAGATTTCCCCACAAAATGCAATTCAATTGGCAGCAGATATCCCCACAAAATGCAATCAGATTAGCGGCAGATATCCCCACAAAATGCAATTAGATTGGCAGCAGATACTCCCACAAATTGCAATCAGATTGGGGGCTGATTTCCCCGCAAAATACAATCAGATTGGCGGCAGATATCGCCACAAAATGCAATCAGATTGGCGGCAGATTTTCCCACAAAATGCAATTAGATTGGCAGCAGATATTCCCACAAAATGCAATTAGATTGGCGGCAGATATCCCCACTAAATGCAATCAGATTGGTGGCAGATTTCCCCACAAAATACAATCAGATTGGCGGCAGATATCTCCACAAAATGCAATTAGATTGGCTGCAGATATCCCCACAAATAGCAATTAGATTGACAGCAGATATCCCCACAAAATGCAATCAGATTGGCGGCAGATTTCCCCACAAAATACAATTAGATTGGCGGCAGATATCCCCACAAATTGCAATTAGATTGGCAGCAGATACCCCCACAAAATGCAATCAGTTTGGCGGCAGATATCCCCACAAAATGCAATCAGATTGGTGGCAGATATCCCACAAAGGCAGGTCCGCAGTTAGTGGGGGCCCCCATGCTGGAAGGGGGGGGCATTGGGCACAGAGCGGCGGGGAGGAGGGAAGCCTCCCCCTAATCCCTCACCTAGAGCCCCCCCTTCCGCGCTCCCCCAGTTAGGTATGCAGGTCTCAGTGTGCCCCCATGCTGGAAGGGGGGGCAGTGGGCACAGAGCGGCGGGGAGGGGGGGAATCCTCCCCCCTCCCTATCCTAGGACCCCCCCCCCCCTTCCACGCTCCCTCCCTCCAGAATTGCAGCCAGCAGCGGCAGCGAGAGGGAATCAATTACCGAGATCGATAGCTCTGCGTGCCGCTGCTGGTCTCCGTCTCCTGCACTGCACTGTGCAATCATGCTCTCATAGGAAGTACTGCGAGAGCGTGATTGGACAGTGTCAGTGCAGAAGACCAGACCAGCGGCACGCAGAGCAATTGATCTCGGTAAGCTGTTCCCGCTGCTGCCGCTGGCTTCGATTCTGGAGGGGGGGAGCGTGGAAGTGGGGGCCCTAGGTGAGGGAAGGGGAGGCTTCCCCCCCTCCCCACCGCTCTGTGCCCACTTTCCCCCCTTCCCGTGCTGTGCCCCTCTCCTTCTCAGCTGTGGGGCCCCCAGAAGGCGGGGCGGCCGGGGCCCACCGATGGAAAAATCGGTGGTTCGGTGGCTCAGTCCGAGCCTGGCCCTCAAACTGTCGCCCTAGTGATCACAGCCGATAGCTACAGGTGGCAATCATTAAGGTGTAGTGTACACATGTATAGGTTTTACAGGGGTTAAAAAACACAATTGGAAAAATAACACTTTATTTTTTATTGTGCGCTTGTCACTTTTTAAAAACTTTTCTTTTTTGTCCAACTTTATTGAATGATTGCTGCTATTTGCAATAGCAGCTATCATTCACTGTTAAAGCAGTTTGTGCATGTGCACGAGCGTGTGCACGCACGGCGGCGATCAGCAGGGCTGGATTTATAATTTTAATCAACTTTCTTGTTGCTCCCCTTCCATGAGTAGCAGTGCATCCCCTTCATGTGCATCCCCTTTTACATGTGTAAAATTCATGTACAACAGCATCTCTCTTTCATGTATAGCTCTCTTGAGCTGCAGCATCTCTTTTCCTTTTGTTGTTTCCATTTGTAGCTTCCCATTTCAATTTGCAACCCTTCTTCAATGTGCAGCTGCCCCTCTTCCATGTCCAGCTGCCCCCTTGAGCTTAAACCGCCAAAGGCCCAGGCTTTTGTGGCCTTTCCATGTCCTGTATATTCTACGACCAGAAACACAGCAGGAGACCTTTTGGGACATTTAATCTATGTCCAAAAAATGTTAACTTGTTAGAATTGTTTTTTTATTTTTATTTGAGTAAGACCTAAAACACTGTCTGATTTTCAAACAACAGTAGAAAGAAAATTTAGTTAAACAAGTGAAACAAAAAAATTATGTGGGCATGTGCAGTATTTATTGAATGATTCAATAACATACATATATATATATTGAAGGTGAAATGCGAGTCTCATGTTCTCAATCAATGGGATGACAATCAGATGTGAGCAAGAGACCTGTCTTATTTAACCACTGATGTGGTTACAGACGGTATATCTACAACTTGCAGGACTTCAGTTCCTGCCCAGGGACGTAGATATTGCAGGGGAATGGCCACCTTTGCTCCTGCGCTCTCTCCCGCAAATTTTCTTCACCGATTATTGGGAGATCAATGGATCTAATACCTGCAGTCATTGAAATTATGAAAGTAACACAGACACACCTTACTTCCTGTTAGCGTACTAAAAGTATGTGCAGGAAGATAATGCGCGAGGACATCTTGTGGCCAAATGGTAATAATACACCTACATACATTTATTTTAATAAAAAGACCTACACATAGATTTAAAATTAACCCCTCTTCTCCCACACTCTCCTATAGTTACCCAAATAAAATGTTTGCTTTAAAAAAATGACCAAAAAAATGCATAGATAGTTACCTTAATGACTGAACTTTTTTTTAATATGTATGTCAAGAGGGTCTATTACTGTTAATTTTGAAAATATGGGCTTGTAATTAGTGATGGATCCATTAGTGATGGATGCAAAGCTGAAAAAATGCACCTTTATTTCCAAATAAAATATTGGCACCATACATTGTACTAGGGAAATGTTTTAAACGCTGCAATAACAGTGACAAATAGGCAAATAAAATGTGTGGGTTTAATTACGGCAGCATGTATTATTTTAAAACTATATTGGCCAAAAACTGAGAAATAATGAATTTGTCTCTTATGTTTACATTTAAAATGCATTTAGAATGAAATAATCCTTAGCAAAATGGACCAAGGTATGACGTTAATTAGTACAGAAAGTCAATAGTCTCTGCCAGGACAATGTACTGTATATCATATCTCCAGTACAGCTTATATGATGTTTTCCTAACTGTTGTCTTCTTGTTCATAGACAGTCTGGATTGAGAATCTTGTAGGCATTGTAGTTTGCTTTGTATGCCATTTATATATGCAGTCAATATGATACTCTTATTAGCTATTATCCTCTTGTTTACAGACAGTCACTCAGTTTTGAAAATCCACTCAAGATGACAAGATGACAATGGTCTTTGTTTTAAGCTGCAAAGCATATTTACACATATACAATGATATCTGTACACAGTACCAGTAAATGTACATTATTGTACAAATAAATTATAGGACCCCCACATTCAACTATTAGTAGTAATAAGGTTATAGGCGAATGAATGGAATGTGCGGTGAAAGATGAAAATTGCTCTGGTACAGAAGAGGAAAAATGCCTCCGTAGTGATGTGGTTAAACAAAAGGTAATACTTCCATGTTGGTAATCTTAAAAAAAGATGTATTTCACGCAAAATTTTAATGTACTGTGTGCAGTAAATCTTTTTTTTTTTAAGATTATCGAGTCACCTTGACTATTTTGAGAGCTTCAGGAGAGGTAAGCCAACCATACTTCTCCTTTTTAACCACTTCACCTCCACCAGAGCAATTTCACCTGTCAGCGCTCCTACCTTTCATTCGCCAATAACTTCATTACTACTTATCACAACAAAATGATCTATACCTTGTTTTGGTTTTTTTTGACACAAATTATGCTTTTTGTGTGTGATACTTGTTTTCAGTAATTACTTGATTTTTTTTATGCATTTATAGGAAAAAAAGAAAAAAAACACTATTTTTCAATTCCATCCCCTATGGTTTAAAAATAAGCAATGCTGCTATAAATAAAACCCACACATTTTATTTGCCCAATAGTCCCAGCTATAAAAACATTTAAATTATGTTCCTAGTACAATATATGGCAACAATATATTATTTTGAAATATAGGTGTAATTTTTTGTTTTGTTTTTTGTGTCCAGTCAATAATTAAAAGCCCTTACGTACTAAAACAACAGTAACATACCCTCATGACATACATAAGCTGAGTCTCTAAGGCAAATATTTTTTTTATAAGTGTTTGGGTGTGTGTGTGTGTGGGGGGGGGGGGGGGATTTGGAAGGATTCCGTTTGCTAATTTTTGATTATAGATGTATTGTGTGTATAATTGTACTTTTTTGCCACTACATGGCAATAGAAACACTATCCTGATTTACCAGGAAGTGTTCACTTTTTTAAAAAACATTTTACATCACTTTACTACTTCCTTTATTATGAATGAATGGACAGGGCCCCTGATCAGGGTCATGTCCATTCATTCCAGGCATTCACCAATCACGGCTTACCGAGACTCGGGTACAAGCGGCAGGCACAGCAGGGGCGAGTGATGCATTAAAATGTTCTTAAGCCGTTAAGAGGCTCCAGCACAATGTTTTAATGCGGCGGCTTGCTGCTAACTGGTTAAACTGTTTTTAATGATTTTATACATTTTTGGGCACCTCCATCCCTTAGTTTTGCTCTTACACCTGTGTTGGGAGGTTGTAATTTCAGTCATTTCTATTTGGAATCTACTTAAGACCATCAGGAGAGCGACCTTCAGAGGCTACTCGTAGACGCACAGGGAATCCTCTGTAAGCCGTATCCATGGTTGCAGTTTCTTGCAACCTTAAATGTGTGAGTGATACTCTTTTATTACATAATAAAAGAGTATTATGTAATAAATAATACTCTTTTGGCATTGTTGCTTCACTGGTGTCTTTTCAGTCCACGGGTATCGAGTTGGTCCATCCCATTCAAAAACTTCCATGTTGGGGCAATTTTATAAATTGTTTCTTTGATCATTAGCCTGTACAGCATCACTGGTTCCTTCATTCACATACATCTTTAAAAACGTAAGATTTACAATGCATAATTGCATCATTTGTCAATGTGTATGAAGTAATGGTTTTCTGTACTGCTCCATATTCGCAGTTAGAGCTGAACCTGCCCTTAAAAAATGACAGTTAAAATGTAAAGCACAGAATGAGAGCCATTTTTAGATAAAAATTAAATATACTGTACATGCGGGATGTGATATGGTATTCTGTAGTAAATGTCCAACATTGACCACTAGAGGGGGATAAAATACTGAGTAATTCCAGTTACAGGACCTAACAGTTACTATATGATACTCTGTTGTGAATGTCAATCTTTATTCATTGCTGCTGTTTAGGCTTTCATTTTCTGCTGTTTAGGCTTTCATTTTCAGAATACTATGGTATCATTTCTGTGGATATCAGTTTAAAAGGATTGCTTTAACCACTTTACCCCCGGCGGTACGAATTTCTCCGTACCTTTTTCCATCCTTTCACCCCCAGGGACAGAGAAATCCGTACCTTCCGCGCTACCGCCGCTGTCCGCGCTACCGCCGCTCGTGCACGCCGCCGCCCGCTCGCCCGGAGATCAATGAACGGGAAAATCCATTCCCGTTCGTTGATCTAAGCCCCCGCAATGATACGCTGCTTCTATTAGAAACAGCGCGATCATTGTGATTCTCCCAGCCTCCTACTGCTTCCTGTAAGCGTCCTTCCGGACGCTTACAGGTCGCATGTAAACAGACTCACTGTGGCCATCTTGTGGCCAAATAGTAAACTACACCCTAAAGCATTTTACACATACAATTACATTGGATTACACAATAAATTAACTCATTACCTCCCACACTCCCCAATTATTTTTTTTTTGTAATTTAAAAAAAACAAAACAAAAATACAATAAAAAAAAAACATAAATAGTTGCCTTAGGGACTGAACTTTTTAAATATTTATGTCAAGAGGGTATAACACTGTTACTTTATAAACTATGGGCTTGTAATTAGGGATGGACGCAAAACTGAAAAATGCACCTTTATTTCCAAATAAAATATTGGCGCCAAACATTGTGATATGGACATAATTTAAACGGTTTTATAACCGGGACAAATGGGCAAATACATTTCATGGGTTTTAATTACAGTAGCATGCATTATGTAAAAACTATAATGGCCGCAAACTAAAAAATAATATTTTTTTCCCACATTTTTTCTTATTTTCCCATTAAAACACATTTAGAATAAAATAATTCTTGGCATAATGTCCCACCTAAAGAAAGCCTAATTGGTGGCGAAAAAAACAAGATATAGTTCATTTAATTGCGATAAGTAATAATAAAGTTATAGACGAATGAATGGATGGAGCGCTGAAAGGTGAAAATTGCTCTAGTGTTCAAGGGGTAAAACCCCTTAGTGGTGAAGTGGTTAATATTTACTTTTAAGTTTTGTCAAGTTTATGGATTTTGGCTTTGGATTGTCCAGTCTGCAGCTGGGCTAATAGAAGCGCGCTGTAGATTCCCAAATCTGTACCAGTACCAAACCACTTACTGTTCTGCCATTTACCTGACCTGACACAGAGTCTTTAACAGTCACCGAATGATGTAAACAACAGCAAATGTTTTTTTTTTTTTTTTTAAACATATTTTCCTTTTTTTGTTACATGTTATAACATTTCAGGTATTACAACAAGGTTACAGTTTCAGCATAAACCCCCACTCCTCCCACCCCCTCTACCTCCCTACTTCCTCTCCTCCCACCAGCTCTCCAAGTCTATCTAAATTAGAAAACCTAAAAACAATTGCTACAAAGTAGCGGGTCACAATGAATTTATGCTGGCCACAAAGGCTGTTATTGTCTGTCTGAACAGGAACAGCGCATAATTGACCTTGTGGAACTAGTGGAGAGAGATGCCACAGTTGCACTCCCTGCACGGCCCAAGAAACAGCTGTGCCTATAACCTGTTGAAAGATGTGTAAGAAAAAGATGGTATGAGACACAGACACAAACTTCTAAGTGGCACAAACATCTTATGACGCTATAAAAGAAACAAAGGATAATGAATGCTAAAGCATATCAACAACTGGAGGAAAAAATAAAAATTGCTAACCAAATTTTGCAGAATTACTGGCAATTAATTGTAAGAATAATATTAACAAAGGCAGTCAAGCAACACTTCTACAAAGAAATCTTGATCCAATACTACATGTACAATTTCAACTGAAGAAAAGTTAAAAAGGAATTGGACTAACGTAATACAAAAAGTCCCCTACTTACTCAAGTTACAATATTTTATAGGTACAAAAAGTTGTCTTCATGTACACAATGTACTGTACTGTTTTTGTTATTACATATTTCTGTTGCTACATGTTACAATTTTCTATAAACTGTTGTAAGTAGTTTAACCAAAGAACATCGTTTACACTATATGTCCAAATTCACAGTTGTTCTAAAAGTAATGCTTAGTGTGGTTTGCCTTCTTAAAGCAGAAGAAATTGACAATAATTCAGCTTTAAGTGAACATCTGCGGTTATCAGAATGCATCGCTACTCAATATGCAAATTATCTCTTTGTGTCCCTGAAGCCAGGCTTGCATCCAGAACCGCTGGTGTCTTGCAAGCCTATAGTTTTAAATGTTGCAGAGCCATATCAACCCCACACTAAGCATTGCTTTTTAGTAGGAGGGCTTTTCGGTCTATTTTAGTCACCTATACTTTTCTTGCGCTTTTGGGTCACCTGGGCTGCTTGGATACAGTGTTCCAATAGTAAATCATTTATCCACATTTCACTATGTATAACACATGACTCAACTTACCAATAAACTCCCACAATGGAACCTGTTTCAGGGGACTGCCTGTACAGTGTTAAATTATAATCCAATAACATTTAAATTATATATTAAAGTACATTTAATGTAGATTTCAAATCTAAAGGCAGCCACATATTATACAATCAAAAGATCCAATTTTAAACAAATTCAATAAAAGTGATTGGTTGTACAGAATTCAAATTTGCCATTTTTTCCATGTGTCGATTGTGAGTGAATTATTTTTTTTTTTTATCAAATTTTATAAAATAATTTGTTTTCAATTATTTTCTACATAATTGGATAAAAAGTGTGTTTTTAAATGTTACAATCAATCAGAAAAAATTATTGTAATTTGAGATTGAAAAGAAATAAAAAATTTTTTACGGTGTGTGGCCACCTTTACGCTTCGTTTAACCACTTGACCACTGAGGAGTTTTTCCCATTTGGGATCAGAGCAATTTTCACCTGTCAGCGCTCCTCCCTTTCTTTCGCCAATAATTTGATGATGTATATATTTTTTTTTTTTTTTGCCACCAATTAGGCTTTCTTTGGGTGGTACATTATGCTAAGAATTATTTTATTCTAAATGCATTTTAATGGTAACAATAAGAAAAAAAAAGGGGGAAAATCATTATTTCTAAGTTTTCGGCCATTATAGTTTTAAGATAAAACGTTCTACTGTGGATAAAAGCCACACATTTTATTTGCCCATTTGTCCAGGTTATTGCAATGATTAAAATATTTCAGTAGTACAATGTATAGCGCCAATATTTTATTTGGAAATAAAGGTGCATTTTTCAGTTTTGCATCCATCACTACTGGCACAGAATTAAAAAATTAACAGTAATATACCTGTTTGGCATACATATTAAAAAAGTTGAGGCCCTAAGGTAACTATTTTTGTTTTTTTTAATTGCCAATTTGTTTTTAATTTATGTAAAAAAAATGTTTGGGGTACTTTTGGAGAGTGAGAGGGAAGGAGTTAATATTAAATGTAATTGTGGGTCTTTTTATTAAAATAAATGTATTTAGGTTATCAAACCTAAATTATCTGTATCTTGGCGGGTTTTTTGCTACAAATTAGTTTTTTTGGGGTGATTATTATTTTTTGTAATTAAGTTATTCTCTATGCATTTTAAAGGGAAAAAAAGGAGAAAAAATACACTATTTCTCCATTTCCATCCACTATAGTTTTAAATAAATAATGTTACCATAGATAAAACCCAGGCATTTTATTTGCCCATTTATCCAGGTTAGCCCAACATTTAAATTATGTCCCTAGCGCAATGTATGGGGATACTATATTATTTTGAAATAAATGTGTATTTTTTTCTAAATCGTGATTATTGTTTTCTCATTGTACCCTAGCAATAACTGCAAGCCCTTATTTGCAAAAATAACAGTAATATATCCCCATGGCATACATATTTAAAAAGATGAGTCCCTAAGGTAACAATTTATGTATTCTATTTTAAGTTATGTCACTTTGTTTTCTTTTTACAAGCTTTTGGCACAGAATGCATGAAAATAAAAATGTTATTGCTTTTAATTCAGTTTGTCACAGTTTGTCACAGTTTGTACACACGCCAGACTTTTCAGATTACAGGTCGTCAGACCCGCCTGCGGGGCGGTTGTTCTAAGTATAAGCTGTGGTCAGACTGATAAGACTAGTTTTCACTGATCCGCTCGGCAGATCAATCAAAACCAGTTTATACTCACGTGCAACTGTCGTCAGAACGACCGCCCCGTGGGCGGGTCTGATGACCCGTAGTTTGAAAGAGTCCGTGTGTACGCGCCTAAAAAGAATTCACAAGACAAAGACCTCAACGATAACACACCCTAAAATATATTTACTCTATTCTTATCATGGTTAAAATAATGCCATATATCTTTCAGTTGATAGCTAGTTGGGCTTCTAGCAGGCCATTAACTCTGAAGGTGTGCATGTGACTTTGTGCAGGCTAAATTTTTCCGCAAAGTATTTTAGCACCAAGCCTTGTTTGCATAGCCCCAGAAGGGTCAGGACATCAGAAAAAAGGCCACATATGTTACCATTATGGAAAGCTAACAACCAGGGATATTGAAAAGTGGGTATTTTGTAAGTTTGATCATAATTTTAAAACAGGACTTTTTTTTGAATGGATTGAGTTTGTCCCTACATATTTTTTATGTGGCAGGGATCCAAGCTATAAGACACATCATAATTTATTCTACAACTCATGATTAAAATGTCATTACATATAGGTAATTTGATTTTGATTTTTTTGCAGTTCATTCAGAAAGGGGCTGGTTAATGTTGACTTAAATTATGGATTGAGTTTGTCCCTACTTAATTTTTATGTAACAGAGGTCCAAGCTATAAGACACATCAAAATGTATTCTACAACTCATTATGATTAAAATGCAGTCACATACAGTATAGGTCATTTGATAACAAACTGGATACAAAGCAATACATTATTCTTAAGGTGTGTCTCTAATGTGTTACAGGCCATTTTTTGCACTAATTGTTACAGTACTATTCTTTGTTTGCATTTCCCCATAAGAGTCAGGACATCAGAAAAAGTCCACCAATGTCACCATTATGGAAAGCTAACAACCAGGGCTATTCAAAAGTGGGTGTTTTGTAAGCTACCAACTCGTGTAGTTCTGCTGAAACTTCACAAGTTTGATCACAACTTTAAAAAGGACATTTTTTTCATGATGGATTGAGTTTGTCCCTACATATTGTTTATGTGGCAGGGGTCCAAAGCTATAAGACACATCAAAATGTATTCTACAATTCATTATTAAAATGCGGTCACATATGGGTAATTTGATAACAAACTGGATACACAGCAATCTATTATTCGCAAGGTATTCTCACTAATGGGCGCCGCCATAGGCTCCCATGTAAAACGCCACTTACATCGTTTATAACAGTAAATTTAGGCGCTGAAGTCGACCAATAAAATAATGGGTGCTGACAAGAAACCACTTTAGAAACTGCAGCTACAAATGGCTAGAGATTGCTCGAACCTCAGATTTTGGGTTTGCGGACTTCCGCAAAAGTCCACGAACCGGCAAATCAGCAAACCAAAATAGACTTCAATGGGCAGGCAAACTTTAAAAACTACAAACACTTTTTCTGGCCACAAAAGTGATGGAAAAGATGTTTCAAGAGGTCTAACACCTGGAGGGGAGCATGGCGGAGTGGGATACATGCCGAAAGTCCCTGGGAAAATTACGGATTTGACACAGAGCAGGGTTATAATCCCTAAAGGGCAGAAATCACATTGCATTCCTAAATTGGAGGCATAAAGTGCTTGAAAACATCTTGTGTGTGTATACATGGATCAGCAGGTAGTGTAAGTAGTGTACTGCTTCACACTGACACACCAAACAGCCGCAAAGGGTTGTCATTAGTTGACACTCCCAGGACATAAAATGTCAGTTCTCTGGGCGGGGCAATGTTTGTGTAGTGATGGCCGTGCTCCTGCGCACGTTGGCGAGAGTGCAGGCCATGAAGATGAAAAATGAAAAAGAACCATAAAGAACTTGTGCTGTTTACAAACGCCTATGTCTTCTCAAGTTGTAGTGTCATGATTCTAATGCATTGGTGTGCAATGCATGGGAATCGCAAGGAAGATTGGTCTGTCACTATGCAAGAAACACTGAGACTGGAATTAAATGAATGCATATAAAGATTTATTGCAAACAAACTCAAAAGATAAACAACATAAATGTTGTACATTAAGCTCATGTCCAGAGTATGCAACTAAACTGTCAAACAGCTTACACAAACAATTAGCATTAAGTTTCTACAGAGAATCATACATTTAGGACGCATAAACAATTAGCATTAAGTTTATGCAGAGAACCCTACAATTAGGACGCATAAACAATTAGCATTAAGCTTATGCAGAGAACCCTACAACCAGGATGCATAAACAATAGCATTAAGTTTATGCAGAGAATCATACAAACGTCAGGCTATTAGTATAAGCAATGGTGCAACTGGAAACTGACACAGTAGCAGAACCTATCTGGGATTGTATATGCTATGGGCCCCCTGCATACAGGATAACATGCAAATGTGTCCCGAACATAACAATAGTGTGCACACTGAACCCTGAACCTGACTGATATATACACTTAGGAATTATATACACTATATACATAGGCAAAGAAACAGAATATAATCGGCAGGCAATGGAACGTCATACATGCAGGGTCAAACCAGAGGAACAATCAAGATACAATCGCTTAGGCAAAAGGTTAGTCAAAATACAGCAAACAGGTCAAACACGGTAAGAGCAGATAGAAGGCTGAGCAAGACAGGAAGGCTAGGACTCAGGACCAGGAACTGACATTGATGAGCTAGCACAGAGTGGTCTGTTAAAGCAGCTTATATAGTGTGCAAGAAAGTCAGATGACAAAGTCCAGGTGATCACAGACCTGCCCTCATTAAATCTGCAATAACAGTTTCTGTGAGTGAGACCTCTGCTGGTGGCAGAGAATATTTCCGGCTGCTGCAAACACTGAGGACACGGAGGACATCTGCTGGCGAAATGGAGGAAGTTCATCAATAGTTCAGGAAATTTGCCAGCAGATGCATTTTGTGACATGTAGTATCTGTTTTGATCAGTTTCAGAGTAAGAAATACAAATTTATTTATAAAAAAAAATGTCAAGGTAATAAAATCATTCTAATTGTTAACTTTCAAAAAAAAGTGCTTGCCATTCGTGGTGGGGGTGGTATCACCCAACTCCAATGAAGAGCCATGCATTGGAGATTTGCAAGCAATGGAAAGCTTCTCGGCTTTTTTGGCTGAGATCAAGTGTAGTATCAGTTTTGATAGTTTCAGGGAAAGGTAGGTTATTAAAAAAAATTGAAAGTCATTTATGGTTATGGATAGATTTGTTATTTATAACAAAGTAAGAAATACAAATTTATTTATAAAAAAAAAGTTAAAGATTAATTCTAGTTTCAGTGATAATTGTTCTGCTCTCCCACCATCTCAAGCAAGGATGTGGCATTCCCACTCACTACATATGTGTAATGAATGCTGCAAACCTCAGCCCTGACCATCTACAATCTCCCCAGACTGTGCCCTTCTACTGTAGTTGTAGAGGTACTGGGTGACGGCTTTCTGCTGTTCTAGCAGGCAAGAGAACATAAGGAGGGTCGAATTCCAGCAAGTCGGGCTATCGCAAATCAGGCGTCTCACTGGCAACTTGTTTCTCCGCTGAATATCGGCAAATCTTGCCATGGCCGTGTAAGACTGCCTGAAATGCCCACACAACTTCCTGGCCTGCTCCAGGACGTCCTCTAAGCCTGGGTACTTTGACACAAATCTTTGAATGACTAGATTCAGCACATGTGCCATGCAGGGTACATGTGTCAGCTTTCTCAAATTCAAAGCGGAAATGAGATTGCTGCCGTTGTCACACACCACGTTGCCGATCTCCAGCTGGAGCGGGGTCAGCCACTGATCCACCTGTTTGTTAAGAGCAGCGCTTTGAGGCAAGACATGTCTAAGATAGCGTGACACCGTCGTACCTGGCATGCAGCATAGGCCCTGGGGAGCTGGGGCTGTGTAGCTGGAGAGGAGATCGCAGCACCAGTAGAGTTGAACTGCGACTCAGCGAAGGAGGAGGAAGATGACGACAGCGAAGAGGATGTAGCAGGAGGAAAGGAGGTGGCAGGAGGCCTGCCTGCAAGCCGTGGAGGTGTCACAAGTTGGTCTGCTGCACAGCCACGTGCTCCCTGGTTGCCATCGGTCACCAGGTTGACCCAATGGGCTGTGTAAGTAATGTACCTGCCCTGACTGTGCTTGGCAGACCAGGCATCCATGGTCAGGTGGACCTTTGACCCACCGCTGTGTGCCAGAGATGACACCACTTGCCTCTCAACTTCGCGGTACAGTTTGTGTATTGCCTTTTTAGAGAAATAATTGCGGCCTGGTATCTTCCACTGCAGTGTCCCAATGGCCACAAATTTACGGAAGGCCTCAGAGTCCACCAGCTGGTATGGTAGCAGCTGGCGAGCTAACAGTTCCCCCAAGCCAGCTGTCAGATGCTGGGCAAGGGGGTGACTGGCAGAAATTGGTTTCTTCCGCTCAAAGATTTCCTTTACAGACACCTGGCTGATGTGGGCAGAGGAGAAGGAAAGGCTCAAGGTCAGAGGTGGAGTGGAGGAGGGTGGCTGTGAAGGTGCAAGGGAGAAAGCAGCTGAAGAAGATAATGCACCTGAAGGAGGAAGAGGAGAAGGAGGGTGGCTTTTCTTTTGTGTGCTGCTTTTCTTCTGGTGCTCTTCCCATTGCAGTTTGTGCGTTTTCTGCATGTGCCTTCGTAAGGCAGTTGTCCCTATGTGGGTGTTGGCTTTTCCACAGCTACATTTTTGGAGGCAGAGAGAATAGATGGCATTGCTCTGATCTGAGGCAGACACATTAAAAAATTTCCAAACCGCTGAGCCCCCCTGAGGTGATGGCACTATGGTGGCATCAGCAGCTGACGTTGAAGGGCATGTTGGCTGGCTGTCCATAGGGGGAGATACATGGCGCCAGACACTGCCACCAGCTGTTTCTGACGACGAGCTCCCCCTGCTTCTTTCAGGAACTCGTCTCCTCCTACTCCTCTCTGACTCCTCCTCTGAACTGTCCCCCTGTTCATCTCCTCTATTGGGAACAAACGTGGCACCCACATCATCGTCATCATCATAATCATCCTGCCCAGCTTTGCTTGCCTCAGACACCTCCAAAACTGCACCAACAGCAGGTACTTCATCATCCTCCTCCTCACACGTTACGTCCATAGTGTCGCCTAACTCAGACATATGAGGTAGTGTAACTTGCTTAGCGCATTCATCTGGTTGTAACAATAATGGCTGTGCATCAGTGATTTCCCCACCAAATAACTCCTGCGAACTGTCAAATGCAGCGGATGTGGTGCTTGTAGTAGCACTGGTGGCTGCGGAAGATGAGGTGTTCTGTGTTAAATAGTCAACCACGTCCTGACAATCTTGGGAGTTGATAGGACGTGCCTTCTTCTGAGCACTGTACTTTGGTCCAGGGCCGCACGAAATCACATCAGCACGACCTCGCACAGACCTGCTGGGTGGCCTTCCTCTGGGTCTGTTTCTACCTCTGCCTCTACCTGTTTTGTCCGTTTTGTCCATATCGGGGGGATGAAGTGAAAGGTATGCACTGACTTGACTAATACAATGTGCAGTAACACAGGTGCAGTTAACAGGTATGCACGGAGTGGTATATCACACTGCGTGCACTCACGTAGGTAGGTGGGTGCACTGAACACAACAGGTAGGTATATGCAGTGATGGGTATTACAAATGTGCACCTATCACACACACGTACGGTGAACAGGTACAGTGACTGGTGGTATTAAATATCACACTGCGTGCGCTCACATAGGTAGGTGAGTGCACTGAAGTGAACAACAGGTAGGTATATGCAGTGATGGGTATTATAATTTGCACCTGCCACACACAGTCAGGTACCGGACAAGCACAGTGACACTATGTGCGCTCACGTAGGTAGGTAGGTAGGTGGGTGCACTGAAGTGAACAACAGGTAGGTATATGCAGTGATGGGTATTACAATGTGCACCTGTCACACACAGACAGGTACCGGACAGGTACAGTGACACTGCGTGCGCTCACGTAGGTAGGTGGGTGCACTGTGAACAACAGGTAGGTATATGCAGTGATGGGTATTACAATGTGCACCTGGCACAGTTGTAATAATTATACCTAGCAAGGAAATGAGCAGCGCTACTTAAAAACAGACTAGTGCCTACCTGCAAAAGAGTGCAAGCCCCACTTGTGGGGTCGAATACACACCGAGCATACACATGACCTGTCTACCACTAGAGGAGGATGTTGGTTTCCATTAACAGCTTGCATGCAACCTATTAAGTACTCGTCCCTCCCACTGCGAAGAAGTCAATCCTCCATGGGAGGGGCTTAACACTAACTAAATCCTAACCTATGTATATGCATAGCCTGGGTGTCGCTAATCAAATAAAATCGAAAATTGAAAATTGCGCAAAAGGTGGATCAGCGCAACACCAGGCCGCCTCCGAATGGCCTCCATCAGAGATGCGCTGAGCCCCCCCAGGAACTACAAACGCACCTTGAACCCAAACAGAAGCTCTGCATATACACCAAAAGCATGGCTGTCAAGTGGGAGCAGCTGACCAAAAACGGATTACATTAGTACATAGCAAGGAAATGAGCAGCGCTACTTAAAAACAGACTAGTGCCTACCTGCAAAAGAGTGCAAGCCCCACTTGTGGGGTCGAATACACACCGAGCATACACATGACCTGTCTACCACTAGAGAAGGATGTTGGTATCCATTAACAGCTTGCATGCAACCTATTAAGTACTCGTCCCTCCCACTGCGAAGAAGTGAATCCTCCATGGGAGGGGCCTAACACTAACTAAATCCTAACCTATGTATATGCATAGCCTGGGTGCGGCTAATCAAATAAAATCGAAAATTGAAAATTGCGCAAAAGGTGGATCAGCGCAACACCAGGCCGCCTCCGAATGGCCTCCATTAGAGATACGCTGAGCCCCCCCAGGAACTACAAACGCACCTTGAACCCAAACAGAAGCTCTGCATATACACCAAAAGCATGGCTGTCAAGTGGGAGCAGCTGACCAAAAACGGATTACATTAGTACATAGCAAGGAAATGAGCAGCGCTACTTAAAAACAGACTAGTGCCTACCTGCAAAAGAGTGCAGGCCCCACTTGTGGGGTCGAATACACACCGAGCATACACATGACCTGTCTACCACTAGAGGAGGATGTTGGTTTCCATTAACAGCTTGCATGCAACCTATTAAGTATTCGTCCCTCCCACTGCGAAGAAGTCAATCCTCCATGGGAGGGGCCTAACACTAACTAAATCCTAACCTATGTATATGCATAGCCTGGGTGCGGCTAATCAAATAAAATTGAAAATTGCGCAAAAGGTGGATCAGCGTAACACCAGGCCGCCTCCGAATGGCCTCCATCAGAGATGCGCTGAGCCCCCCCAGGAACTACAAATGCACCTTGAACCCAAACAGAAGCTCTGCATATACACCAAAAGCATGGCTGTCAAGTGGGAGCAGCTGACCAAAAACGGATTACATTAGTACATAGCAAGGAAATGAGCAGCGCTACTTAAAAAGAGACTAGTGCCTACCTGCAAAAGAGTGCAAGCCCCACTTGTGGGGTCGAATACACACCGAGCATACACATGACCTGTCTACCACTAGAGATGGATGTTGGTTTCCATTAACAGCTTGCATGCAACCTATTAAGTACTCGTCCCTCCCACTGTGAAGAAGTCAATCCTCCATGGGAGGGGCCTAACACTAACTAAATCCTAACCTATGTATATGCATAGCCTGGGTGCGGCTAATCAAATAAAATCGAAAATTGAAAATTGCGCAAAAGGTGGATCAGCGCAACACCAGGCCGCCTCCGAATGGCCTCCATCAGAGATGCGCTGAGCCCCCCCAGGAACTACAAACGCACCTTAAACCCAAACAGAAGCTCTGCATATACACCAAAAGCATGGCTGTCAAGTGGGAGCAGCTGACCAAAAACGGATTACATTAGTACATAGCAAGGAAATGAGCAGCGCTACTTAAAAACAGACTAGTGCCTACCTGCAAAAGAGTGCAAGCCCCACTTGTGGGGTTGAATACACACCGAGCATACACATGACCTGTCTACCACTAGAGGAGGATGTTGGTTTCCATTAACAGCTTGCATGCAACCTATTAAGTACCCATCCCTCCCACTGCGAAGAAGTCAATGCTCCATGGGAGGGGCCTAACACTAACTAAATCCTAACCTATGTATATGCATAGCCTGGGTGTCGCTAATCAAATAAAATCGAAAATTGAAAATTGCGCAAAAGGTGGATCAGCGCAACACCAGGCCGCCTCCGAATGGCCTCCATCAGAGATGCGCTGAGCTCCCCCAGGAACTACAAACGCACCTTGAACCCAAACAGAAGCTCTGCATATACACCAAAAGCATGGCTGTCAAGTGGGAGCAGCTTACCAAAAACGGATTACATTAGTACATAGCAAGGAAATGAGCAGCGCTACTTAAAAACAGACTAGTGCCTACCTGCAAAAGAGTGCAAGCCCCACTTGTGGGGTCGAATACACACCGAGCATACACATGACCTGTCTACCGCTAGAGAAGGATGTTGGTTTCCATTAACAGCTTGCATGCAACCTATTAAGTACTCGTTCCTCTCACTGCGAAGAAGTCAATCCTCCATGGGAGGGGCCTAACACTAAATCCTAACCTATGTATATGCATAGCCTGGGTGCGGCTAATCAAATAAAATCGAAAATTGAAAATTGCGCAAAAGGTGGATCAGCACAACACCAGGCCGCCTCCGAATGGCCTCCATCAGAGATGCGCTGAGCCCCCCCCAGGAACTACAAACGCACCTTGAACCCAAACAGAAGCTCTGCATATACACCAAAAGCATGGCTGTCAAGTGGGAGCAATAATTATACCACCAAGGGGCCAAAGGCCAGCTGCGACTGACTGACAGGGCTGTATATAATGCAAATGGGCCACACACACACACAAAAATAGATCACAAGAACAAAATTCGTTCTCAAAAAAGCTGTTGAGGGGTGCTTTTTTAGCAATAAGAATCAGCAAGGAGCAAGCTAAGAAGCCTACAAGAGCCTAACTAAGCTTTCCCTATAGGTCTCTGCACAACAGCTCTCCCTTCTCTAATTACTGCAGGCACACGAGTGAGTCCAATGCCTGACACTGCCTGCCTTTTATAAGGGGGGGGGGGCTCCAGGAGGGAGTGTAGCCTGATTGGCTACAATGTGCCTGCTGACTGTGATGTAGAGAGTCAAAGTTTATCCTCATGAAGCACTATGGGGGCGAGTCGAACTTCCGGAAAAGTTCATGGTTCTCCGTGAACGCGAACCACCGAAGTTCGCCGGGAACCGTTCTGGCCATCGCTAGTCTGCACATGTTAAAAATGCCATGCTAAAAATGTAAGCAAACAATCTAATGGCTGAAACTAAAAGGCTTTATTGTTTATGTGCAGTTTTCACGGTGTGACAAGATGTGGCAAGGTGTATTACAAGATCGAAGATGTACCACAGTATATGAAGTTAAATCTGATATATCAAGGTGTTTTCTGCTTCAGCATTCCACTGTATTTCATGGTGATCCATGACAAAGAATAATTGAACAACTTGTAACATTAGTATGAAGCGTGGACCCCACCAGCTGTAGTTACATCACATACAAAATAACCTTGCTACGAACAGTTTCTTATATTTGTGTGCTGCTTTTGTTAATGTGTGCATACCATTGGTGTTTGTGTTTTGCGATCAGATGCCTTCGCAAAGCAGTTGTACCTAGTTAGGTGTTGGGCTTCCCATGACTCAGTTTCTTTTGGAGGTTGCAGATGGCATTGCTGGTATCAGAGGCACACAAACAAAGAAAATGCCACACTGGTGTGCTTTGGAATGTCGGCATTCGGGTGGTGGTAACAGCAGGCGTTGAAGGGCGTGTTGGCTGGATGACCCCAAGTGTATCACTAAATGCATCATGTGTGAATAACTCCTCTGACACATCAAGTGGAGCAGCTGGGTTGCTAGTGGTAGTAGTGTTTTAGAGTTTTTGTGTGAAACCAGAAGCTGAGCAGGAGGAGGATGGTGCGTCACGGAGGTTCTGAGCTGAGGCTGTAGATGATGTGGTGTGCTGTTTAAGCCAGTCAACCACGTCCTCAGAATTTTGGGGGTTGAGGTGGGTACGTGCCTTTTGAACACTGTACTTTGGTCGAGGGCCACAGGAAATCATGCCAGCACCACCTCGAAAATACCTGCGGGGTGGCCTGCCTCTGCCTGTTATTTTTCCCATATTGGGGGTATGCAGTACTACTAACAATATTCAATAGTGGTAGACAGTGTGTGTAATCACAAATAGGCACACAATCAGTGTCAAATACACAGCAGCTGTGTGTGTGTGTGTGTGTGTGTGTGTGTGTGTGTGTGTGTGTGTGTATTACTGGGCTGTGTACTTTAACACACACACAGAGATATCCTGTATAGTACTTTCAATCACAAATACAGTTGCAAGCTAAGCACTGCTTATGATAACGACAGTGACAGTGTGCTGGCTTGTAATAATAGATAGAAGATGATAGTACAACTGCAAAGGCCCAGCAATGACTGTGGCCTGCATGCAGTGTCTGACACACACACACACACACACACACACACACACACACACACACACACACACACACACACACACACACACACACACTAGAATATGAGCCCTCAAAAGGGTTTATGTTTTGGGGTGGTTTCAGCAATAAAGAAAAGCCTAGCTAACTGTCCCTGTCTCTCTGTGGGCTGTATGCAGTGTCACCCACAAAGGGAGCTATGGTATAGTAGGTTCAATCACAGATGCAGTAGAAAGGTATGCACTTGTAACAAACCTGGATGACGCTGCGGCCGGCAGCTCCGTCAGCAGTTCCGTGCAGAGGCGGAGGTCGTCTGCTCCAATATCCTCTGGCGGTATCCCTGGCTCTCCTCTAGATGTGGATCGGTGTGGCGCTCCCGGCCATGGTCCCAGGCGGGTGCGCGCGGTCCACAATAGCCTTTATAGGCTGAGAAGGCCGGTGTGAGGCAGGTCTGCTGACACAGCGGTTAGCTGACACTAAGGAAGTTGCTGATTGGCTAGAGGTTCGGGGGCGTGCTTGCACTTTACTTACTATTTAAAACTTGGCTTGTCCGTTCCACAGTGTCCGTTATAGCTATGAGTTCGCTGAGCGCTGGACCTTGTCTTGCTATTGTGCCTAGTCAGCTGGCTTATAGAGCTATATATATATGCAGTGCCTAGTCAGCTGGTTTACAGAGCTATATATATATGCAGACTCTGACGATATATATGTACTCTAGTTAGACCAGTTATATATATATATATATATATATATATATATATATATATATATATATATATATATATATATATTGTAATTTGTATATTATCCTGATTGTTATTCACTTTGATTAAAGTCTCTTCCCTCTGTGCTACAGTCATCTGATACCCGGTATAGACCTCGGCCAGCTTAACGACTCTGTCTCTGTCTCAACCTTGTTTGTACCCCAGCCATCTGATCTAGAGGGGGGGGGGGGGTTAAAGTAACAAACCTGGATGACGCCATGGCCGGCAGCTCCGTCGGTGCTTCCTGGCAGCGGATGAGGCCGTCTGCTCCATCTTCCTCTGGTGGCATCCCTGGCTCTCCTCTAGATGTGGATCAGCGTGGCAATCCCGGCCATGGTCGCAGGTACGCGCGATCCACAGGGCTGTGGACTCTGTGAGCCGGCCACCCGCTGGCGACCTCCGCACTTCCTTGGCACAGCTCCCCTCCCCCTTTCCATTGTGAGGGGATGCACAGTTGAATGCTGCCGATCTTCCACTGTCTGGACTGGTACATATCCGGATCCATTGCTCCATACTCCTTCCATCGGAGTCACGTACAATCACCCTGCACAGTTGCGTCCCTCTTTTACAGGTGCTAACCTTGTCACCTGGCACACGGAGTGGATCTCCTTCCTGGATTCCCACGCTACATCTCAAGCCGTGAGTAACATTCGGTGCTACAGTTTAGGACCATCTGCGGACTGGGTGAGACTTTTACGCTTTGCTGTATTGCCTCTGCTTTGCAAATTTTCACACTTTGCTACGGAACAAGTGCCAACTTTGATCTATTGCGGACTGCCTTTTCCTGCTACACACATGTTTGTGCTCGCAGTGATTGACGCACATTGCAAACTGCTCTAGACACATTGACTTCAGTGGGCAGACGATCTGCAGCATTTAAAAGTTTTTGAGCTTTTTGAATTGAATTATTGTTTCTATGGAGCATTAGTGAAAACATCTTTTTCCAACGCTTCTGGCCAGCGTAGATAGTGTGTGTTTGGAGTGGCATGCAAGGTGTGGTTGGTTGCCTGTTGGGATGGCCGTTCCATTTACTTGTTTTTAATATGTTTTATAACATTCAATAAACGCATTTTGATACATTTTCTGAAGATTATGGTTATCAACTGATTTATTGGGATTACCTATAGTTTCTATTACCTCTCCAATTAGGGTTTGTAAAGCTTGCGATCCACAATAGCCTTTATAGGCTGAGGAGGCGGGTGTCAGGCAGATAAGCTGATGAAGCGGTCAGCTGACACTAAGGAAGCTGCTGATTGGCCTAGTTTTGGGGGTATGCTTGCACTTTACTTACTATTTAAGACTTGGCTTGTCAGTTCTACAGTGTCCGTTATAGCTATCAGTTCGCTGAGCGCTGGACCTTGTCTTGCTATTGTGCCTAGTCAGCTAGTTTACAGAGCTATATATATATGCAGTTTCTGCCAATATATATGTACTCTAGTTAGACCAGTTTTATATATATATATATATATATATATATATATATATATATATATTGTAATTTGTATATTATCCTGATTGTTATTCTGTGTATGACCCGTCGAGCCCTTCACTTTGATTAAAGTCTCTTCCCTCTGTACTACAGTCATCTGACACCCGGTATAGACCTCGGCCAGCTTAACAACTCTGTCTCTGTCTCAACCTTGTTTGTACCCCAGCCATCTGATCTCGGGGGGGGGGGGGGGGGGTAATGTAACAAACCTGGATGACGCTGTGGCCGGCAGCTCCGTCGGCGCTTCCAGGCAGCGGCGGAGGCCGTCTGCTCCATCTGCCTCTGGTGGTATCCCTGGCTCTCCTCTAGATGTGGATCAGCGTGGCAATCCCGGCCATGGTCCCAGGCGCGTGCGATCCACAATAGCCTTTATAGGCTGAGGAGGCGGGTGTGAGGCAGATCAGCTGACGCAGCGATCAGCTGACACTAAGGAAGCTGCTGATTGGCTAGAGGTTCAGGGGCATGCTTGCACTTTACTTACTATTTAAGACTTGGCTTGTCAGTTCTACAGTGTCCGTTATAGCTATCAGTTCGCTGAGCGCTGGACCTTGTCTTGCTATTGTGCCTAGTCAGCTAGTTTACAGAGCTATATATATATATGCAGACTCTGCCGATATATATATGTACTCTAGTTAGACCAGGTATATATATATTGTAATTTTTATATTATCCTGATTGTTATTCTGTGTATGACCCGGTGAGCCCTTCACTTTGATTAAAGTCTCTTCCCTCTGTACTACAGTCATCTGATACCTGGTATAGACCTCGGCCAGCTTAACGAATCTGTTTCTGTCTCATCCTTTTTTGTACCCCAGCCATCTGATTTTACATGTATGACCTCAGCCTGTTATTTGACCTAGCTTTGCATTAGTCCTATTGTATTGTACCGCAGATTATCTGATATTACGTGTATGAACATAGCTGATGATCTAAAGCAGAGGGACACCAAGAGCCCCAATAGTGTAATTCGTCTTGGGGACAACAAAATAAATGAGAAGTTAAAATTATACTCACAAACCAGGGTTACCAATAGGCAACCACTGTATAGGCAGGTGGGGAGAACAATCCTGACCCCACTCAGGAATAAAAAGTCGCTCTCTGTAGACAGGAAAATAGGGTAACAACCCTCCACCCAGGGTGGACTCAATGTAGTGTACAAGATACAGAGGCGCCAAAAGAATAAAAGGTAATTAAATGAACTTAAAAAACCAACTGGTTAAACAGAGGAGGCAGCGGTGGTCTTACCCCCTCCAAACAGACACAGGCAAGGACTGCGATTCAGACAGTCAACAATTTATTCGGAACTCCAAAAAACAATGCAACGCGTTTCACGGGCCATACATCCCGCTTCCTCAGGCAAAATACAGTAGGAGTCACAGCTGCAGAAAATACACAAACAGACAACCAGAGGCATAAAATCGTCAAAGTGCTGATATGAATACGTAAATTTACATTTTGCATTACATTTTAGTGACAAGTTGTGCACGGGTTATAAATATTAGTTTCAGACTGATAGTAGTCTCATAGGTATGCTTGACAGCTATAGAATGGGTAGGGGGAATGTTAAAGGTGCATTGTGCTAAACAGAGTAAGACCAATGATAAATACAAACAAATATGCAAATACATAAAGTAAAAAATTGGCTGGGTTTGCTGCCGGTTGTTGTGGACATCATACAGAACAACAGTGAATAGTGGGTGAAATTGGGAGAAAGGGTTGACATGGTCTAGAGGAGGAGGAGGAACAGAGGGTGTTGGAATGGCTAAAAAACAGGTGGGGTGTTTTAGGCAGCAAGTAAACAAGAGTATAAGGAGAAGGCAGACTTACCATCTGTATTATATCAGCGAGCTCGGCGCCTCTGTAATGCCAGAGGACACCTGAGTTCATTAAGTAGCATGGATCAGTATGAGGAATGTGAGAGTACTTCCGGGCGGAAGTGTGTCATAGAGGGGCGGGGCCATCATGTGTGTAAACTTTGTAAATTTTGTAAATAAAGTTGAAAAAAAAAAAAAAAAAAAAAAGGAACGGCTAGAAAAATTAGTTTCGAACTGATGGAAGTCTCAAAGGTATGCTTGACCACTTTAGAATGGATAAGGGGGGGTGTAAAAAGTTGCATTGTACTGAATCAGAGTAAGACCAATGATAAATACAAACAAATATACAAGTATTCAACATAAAAATGGTAGAAAGACATGTAAAATGCATAAAATGTATAAAAATCAAAATAAAAGTTGTATATCATAAAATTAGAATAAACATATACATTATTAGAAGGATAAAAGAGAGGACTATTAAAAGACTGAACGGATTAGGTAAAGTGCTTAATGTATTTTTTCTAGTACTTCATTAAGACCCTCAGGAACCAAAGTCCTGAGGGTCTGTATCCAATACATTTCCAGTTTTTTTAGGGTAACAGAGGCCGCCGGGGCACTGTCGTTGATCTGATCAATGAGAGTGATGGTGAAGGTGTCAGGGGTGCCGTCGTGTGCGTGGTGAAAGTGACGTGAGACACTGTGCAAAGGGAAGTGTTTGAGGATATTCCTTTTGTGTTGTCCTATCCTACTACGGGCTTCTTGTGTGGTTCTGCCAATATACTGGAGACGGCAAGAACAGGAAATGAGATAGATGATAAATTTGGAATGGCATGAGATATGTTTTTTTATTTGGTATTGAGTACCTGTGGTGTGAGAACTAAAGCTGACTGTGTTGGTAATGAAAGGACAGGCTAAACAGCGGGTGTGGTTACAGGCCCAGGAGCCGGGGGGAAGTGTACTGGAAGAGGCGGAGGGAGGATGGTTGCGAAGTTTACTGGGAGCTAACAGGCCACGGAGGTTGGGTGCTCTCCTATAGGTGATTTGCGGTCGGGTAGGTAATAGGGGTTTAAGGTAGGGGTCCTGGAGCAGGATTTCCCAGCGATTATGTAAAATAGATCTAATGATTGAGTGTTCTTTGCAGTATTTTGTGATGAATCTAGATTGAGGGTTATTGTCAGTGGTAGGATTGGAGATGGTTTTTGTAGTGGATGGTTGGATTTTGGCCTTATGCCGTGCATCGCGGATCAGCTTCTTTGGGTATTTTCTCTCAGAGAATTTTTTTGCAAGAATATCGGATTGAGAATTGTAGTCATTGATATCGGAACAGTTTCTAAAAATCCTTTTAAACTGGCTATATGGGGTATTCTGGGTCCAAGGGCGGTGGTGAAAACTGCTGAAATGAATGAAATTATTGGAGTCTACTGTTTTGAAGTATGTTTTGGTTTGTATGGAGTTGTTAACTATGGAAATAGTAAGGTCGAGGTAGTTGATTGTGGTAGGGTGGTGTTGGGCAGTAAAATTGAGTCGGGCTTTGTTACTGTTGAGGAATAATATGAAATCAGGAATGAGGGTGGTATCACCCTTCCAAATGAAAAATAGATCATCAATATAGCGTTTATATAGGATTATATTGTTTTTGAACGGGTGATCATTGTTGAGTAATGTTGTTTCAATTAATCCCATGGTCAGGTTAGCGTACGAGGGTGCAAAGGAGCTCCCCATAGCTGTACCGCTAACCTGATGATAAATACAGTCATTAAATGTGAAAATGTTGTTGTACAAAATGAACTCAATGCACTGCAGAAGGAACTGTTGTTGTAAGGGGGGCATATTGGGAATAGTGGTGAGATAATATTGAATAGCAGAAAGGCCGAATTGATGTGGAATATTTGTATATAAGGATGTAATGTCACAGGTTAACCAACTGTATTCAGAGGACCAGGTGATCTGGGATAATAGTTGTGTGAGGTGGTAAGAGTCTTTTAAATAGGATGGGAGGTTGATGACAAGTGGCTGTAGATGTTTATCAATAAATCGGGAGAGATTACTGGTCATGGAATTAATACCGGAAATGATGGGTCTTCCGGGCGGTTTATGTAGCTGTTTGTGGATTTTAGGTAGATGATAGAAAAAGGGGGTAGCGGGGTGTTGGTTAATGATGAAATTGCGTTCGTTTTTTGTAATGATGTTCTGGAAGAAGGCCTGATTGATGAACTGTTTGAGAATATTGTTAAGGGCTGTTGTGGGATCGGAAGTGAGTCGGTTGTAGTGGTTGCGATCATTAAGAAGTCTGAGGGATTCGTCAAGATAATCAGATTTATTGAGAATAACTATACCACCGCCCTTGTCCGCAGGTTTGATGACCAGATTGGGGTTTCGGAGTAGTGTTTTAAGAGCTGTATGTTCGTTGGGGGTAAGGTTTGGTTTTGTGGTGTGAGTTTGTGTTTGCAGGGTACGCAGATCATCCATAACGAGGGAATAAAACGTTTCAATGTAATGGCCCTTAGAGGCTGTAGGATAGAATCGGGACTGTCCTTTCAGTTGGGTGGTGATGAATGTTTCCAAATGTATCTCATTGGGATCAGATGTAGTGATGGCAATTGAGTCGTTGGCAGTAATGATGAGGGGTACAGAGGAGAGAAGTGTCTGATTTCTCTTAATCGCAAAGTGGCGTTTGAGAGTCAGTTTTCTGATATATGAGTTAAGATCTGAAAATAATTCGAACATATTGACTGAATTGGTTGGACAGAATGATAGGCCTTTGCCCAGAAGACTTATTTCATGTTGGGTGAGTATGTGCTCAGAGAGATTGAATATGCATTTGCTGGTGGGAGCGAGGGAATTAATGTTATGTTTGTTATGTTTTTTATTTTGGCCTTTACCTCTGGAGCCCCTTTTTTTTCTCCGGGTGGATGTAATGGGTTGGTCTATGGTTAGTGTGGGTGGTGGATCATGTTCTGGGAATTGTCTGGATGCGGCTGAACTATGGGATGGTGCGGGATCTGACTGGATGTCATGTGGGTAGGCGGACTGTTCGTCTCCTGCGCTAGGGATGTAGGAAGGTCTAAAAAAGACAGCTCAGATATATTGGGTTCTTGTTGTAAAGAGGGGGCTGGATGAGATAGGACATTAATGGGTTTTAGGAAGGACCTCATAGAGGTTTGGATAGTATTGGGGATCGGAATTTTTGGAGTTTTTAGCGGCCGAGGGTTGGTGGGGAAAGCAGGTTTTGGTGAGGGGGGTTCAGTGTCACACAGACTAATCTGTGAGATCCTGAATTCGGAGGGGGAGGAAATGTCAAGGGTATGCTTGTTGATGATATTTAAGGAAAGGGCCGTGGGGTTAGTGATAGTGTGATCTAAGGAAGGTAATTTGGCTGTTTTTTTGTTTTGGGTCAGGGGGGGAGTGTTTTTTTTGGGGGTGCTGCTCTGCCGTCTCGAGTTCATCGGCCGAACCTTCTGGACTGCTTATTTCGTCAAATGGTCTTTTTTTGGGGTTTGTACGGGCTGGTGGGGAAGCTGAATTGGGTCTGGGTGTGGAATGAGTAACTTTGGTGGGGAGTGGGAGTAGTGCACTGATGGGTGCCAGAGGGAGAAGGGAGGGAGGGGGAGGGGGGGTTGGGGTAGTGGTGGTGATGGGGGTGGGTGTGGTGGGGAGTGGAATAAGGTTGGCCGTGGGGTGTGAGGGGTGGGGGGGAGGTGGGAAGGGGAGGGGTGGGGGAGGAAAGGGAGGATATTTGAAGGTGAGGGGTGGGGGTATGGAGAGACTCATGAGTGGGCGTGGAGTGGGTAAAGGTAATTGCTTGGGTGGTGGGTGTCGAGGGGGATGTGATGGGAAATTGGGAGGTGGTCTGGGTTTTCGTTCACGTTCACGATGCTCCGCATAGGCCAGGCGGTCTCTGTTTAATTTTTTTATTTTATTGTCAATGGTGTCGCGTTCAAACTTCATAACCCTCGATTTTAAGTTGGACATCAATGGTAGATATTGTGGATTATCATGGTGCAGAGCCAAGAAGTCTTTACAATTGTTAATAACGGGCTGAAGGTCTTCCACTAGTGAGGTACGTTTTGCAATGATCCTTGACATCATCCCTTCGCCACAAGTCTCTAAATATTCGTACCATTCTGTACAATATATAGGGTCATTAGGGAATGCAGAAAGGGTTTTCACCCTG
The DNA here is from genome assembly GCF_040937935.1 of Hyperolius riggenbachi. Taxonomy (NCBI): domain Eukaryota; kingdom Metazoa; phylum Chordata; class Amphibia; order Anura; family Hyperoliidae; genus Hyperolius; species Hyperolius riggenbachi. The sequence goes on from NC_090654.1 coordinate 122,034,764, forward strand.
ATGCCATCTGGTGAGATTTTTTCAATAATGTATGTTTGCTGCATCGAAATATCAGCTAAGTGAAAGAATTCGTCTTTCAGTGCATTCTCCAGCTGGACAAAGGATGGTTTTAAATCAACAGTTACTTGTGGGGGTTTGTTCTCATCTGAGTTGGTGGGCTGGGACTCCTTGACATCAGGGTTACGTTTAAACTGTGCGAGGAGATCAGTTCTGTGTGTTGAACGGTCAATGATGAAATCCATGATCAGGGTCTCCAATTGGTGTCAGTGCCCGATTCCGAAGATGGGCCAAGCGAACTTGAAAGAAAATAAAGCAGAGGGACACCAAGAGCCCCAATAGTGTAATTCGTCTTGGGGACAACAAAATAAATGAGAAGTTAAAATTATACCCACCAACCCTCGGCCGCTAAAAACTCCAAAAATTCCGATCCCCAATACTATCCAAACCTCTATGAGGTCCTTCCTAAAACCCATTAATGTCCTATCTCATCCAGCCCCCTCTTTACAACAAGAACCCAATATATCTGAGCTGCCTTTTTTAGACCTTCCTACATCCCTAGCGCAGGAGACGAACAGTCCGCCTACCCACATGACATCCAGTCAGATCCCGCACCATCCCATAGTTCAGCCGCATCCAGACAATTCCCAGAACATGATCCACCACCCACACTAACCATAGACCAACCCATTACATCCATCCGGAGAAAAAAAAGGGGCTCCAGAGGTAAAGGCCAAAATAAAAAACATAACAAACATAACATTAATTCCCTCGCTCCCACCAGCAAATGCATATTCAATCTCTCTGAGCACATACTCACCCAACATGAAATAAGTCTTCTGGACAAAGGCCTATCATTCTGTCCAACCAATTCAGTCAATATGTTCGAATTATTTTCAGATCTTAACTCATATATCAGAAAACTCACTCTCAAACGCCACTTTGCGATTAAGAGAAATCAGACACTTCTCTCCTCTGTACCCCTCATCATTACTGCCAACGACTCAATTGCCATCACTACATCTGATCCCAATGAGATACATTTGGAAACATTCATCACCACCCAACTGAAAGGACAGTCCCGATTCTATCCTACAGCCTCTAAGGGCCATTACATTGAAACGTTTTATTCCCTCGTTATGGATGATCTGCGTACCCTGCAAACACAAACTCACACCACAAAACCAAACCTTACCCCCAACGAACATACAGCTCTTAAAACACTACTCCGAAACCCCAATCTGGTCATCAAACCTGCGGACAAGGGCGGTGGTATAGTTATTCTCAATAAATCTGATTATCTTGACGAATCCCTCAGACTTCTTAATGATCGCAACCACTACAACCGACTCACTTCCGATCCCACAACAGCCCTTAACAATATTTTCAAACAGTTCATCAATCAGGCCTTCTTCCAGAACATCATTACAAAAAACGAACGCAATTTCATCATTAACCAACACCCCGCTACCCCCTTTTTCTATCATCTACCTAAAATCCACAAACAGCTACATAAACCGCCCGGAAGACCCATCATTTCCGGTATTAATTCCATGACCAGTAATCTCTCCCGGTTTATTGATAAACATCTACAGCCACTTGTCATCAACCTCCCATCCTATTTAAAAGACTCTTACCACCTCACACAACTATTATCCCAGATCACCTGGTCCTCTGAATACAGTTGGTTAACCTGTGACATTACATCCTTATATACAAATATTCCACATCAATTCGGCCTTTCTGCTATTCAATATTATCTCACCACTATTCCCAATATGCCCCCCTTACAACAACAGTTCCTTCTGCAGTGCATTGAGTTCATTTTGTACAACAACATTTTCACATTTAATGACTGTATTTATCATCAGGTTAGCGGTACAGCTATGGGGAGCTCCTTTGCACCCTCGTACGCTAACCTGACCATGGGATTAATTGAAACAACATTACTCAACAATGATCACCCGTTCAAAAACAATATAATCCTATATAAACGCTATATTGATGATCTATTTTTCATTTGGAAGGGTGATACCACCCTCATTCCTGATTTCATATTATTCCTCAACAGTAACAAAGCCCGACTCAATTTTACTGCCCAACACCACCCTACCACAATCAACTACCTCGACCTTACTATTTCCATAGTTAACAACTCCATACAAACCAAAACATACTTCAAAACAGTAGACTCCAATAATTTCATTCATTTCAGCAGTTTTCACCACCGCCCTTGGACCCAGAATACCCCATATAGCCAGTTTAAAAGGATTTTTAGAAACTGTTCCGATATCAATGACTACAATTCTCAATCCGATATTCTTGCAAAAAAATTCTCTGAGAGAAAATACCCAAAGAAGCTGATCCGCGATGCACGGCATAAGGCCAAAATCCAACCATCCACTACAAAAACCATCTCCAATCCTACCACTGACAATAACCCTCAATCTAGATTCATCACAAAATACTGCAAAGAACACTCAATCATTAGATCTATTTTACATAATCGCTGGGAAATCCTGCTCCAGGACCCCTACCTTAAACCCCTATTACCTACCCGACCGCAAATCACCTATAGGAGAGCACCCAACCTCCGTGGCCTGTTAGCTCCCAGTAAACTTCGCAACCATCCTCCCTCCGCCTCTTCCAGTACACTTCCCCCCGGCTCCTGGGCCTGTAACCACACCCGCTGTTTAGCCTGTCCTTTCATTACCAACACAGTCAGCTTTAGTTCTCACACCACAGGTACTCAATACCAAATAAAAAAACATATCTCATGCCATTCCAAATGTATCATCTATCTCATTTCCTGTTCTTGCCGTCTCCAGTATATTGGCAGAACCACACAAGAAGCCCGTAGTAGGATAGGACAACACAAAAGGAATATCCTCAAACACTTCCCTTTGCACAGTGTCTCACGTCACTTTCACCACGCACACGACGGCACCCCTGACACCTTCACCATCACTCTCATTGATCAGATCAACGACAGTTACCCTCTGTTACCCTAAAAAAACTGGAAATGTATTGGATACAGACCCTCAGGACTTTGGTTCCTGAGGGTCTTAATGAAGTACTAGAAAAAATACATTAAGCACTTTACCTAATCCGTTCAGTCTTTTAATAGTCCTCTCTTTTATCCTTCTAATAATGTATATGTTTATTCTAATTTTATGATATACAACTTTTATTTTGATTTTTATACATTTTATGCATTTTACATGTCTTTCTACCATTTTTATGTTGAATACTTGTATATTTGTTTGTATTTATCATTGGTCTTACTCTGATTCAGTACAATGCAACTTTTTACACCCCCCCTTATCCATTCTAAAGTGGTCAAGCATACCTTTGAGACTTCCATCAGTTCGAAACTAATTTTTCTAGCCGTTCCTTTTTTTTTTTTTTTTTCTTTTTCAACTTTATTTACAAAATTTACAAAGTTTACACACATGATGGCCCCGCCCCTCTATGACACACTTCCGCCCGGAAGTACTCTCACATTCCTCATACTGATCCATGCTACTTAATGAACTCAGGTGTCCTCTGGCATTACAGAGGCGCCGAGCTCGCTGATATAATACAGATGGTAAGTCTGCCTTCTCCTTATACTCTTGTTTACTTGCTGCCTAAAACACCCCACCTGTTTTTTAGCCATTCCAACACCCTCTGTTCCTCCTCCTCCTCTAGACCATGTCAACCCTTTCTCCCAATTTCACCCACTATTCACTGTTGTTCTGTATGATGTCCACAACAACCGGCAGCAAACCCAGCCAATTTTTTACTTTATGTATTTGCATATTTGTTTGTATTTATCATTGGTCTTACTCTGTTTAGCACAATGCACCTTTAACATTCCCCCTACCCATTCTATAGCTGTCAAGCATACCTATGAGACTACTATCAGTCTGAAACTAATATTTATAACCCGTGCACAACTTGTCACTAAAATGTAATGCAAAATGTAAATTTACGTATTCATATCAGCACTTTGACGATTTTATGCCTCTGGTTGTCTGTTTGTGTATTTTCTGCAGCTGTGACTCCTACTGTATTTTGCCTGAGGAAGCGGGATGTATGGCCCGTGAAACGCGTTGCATTGTTTTTTGGAGTTCCGAATAAATTGTTGACTGTCTGAATCGCAGTCCTTGCCTGTGTCTGTTTGGAGGGGGTAAGACCACCGCTATAGCTGATGATCTGACCTCGATTTATCATGTACTCATTTGTATACATAATTACCCAGCGTTACAGCACTGGTATAATAGAGTGTGCTGCCAGTGGTGGGACTACAAATCCCAACTGGCCTGGCTGGCAACTGTCTGTGAGCTCTATCTATGCTGTGTCACTCACAAAGACAGCTATGCTTTAGTAAGTTAAATCACAAATACAGTGAAAAGATATGCAATGGTATGGTAATACAGTGTGCTGCCAGTGTGAGACTACAAATCTCAGCTGGCCTGGCTGGCAACTGTCTGCTGTCTGTGGACTCTATCTATGCGATGTCACCCACAAAGAAAGCTATGCTTTAGTAAGTTAAATCACAAATACAGTGAAAAGATATGCAGCGGTAATACAGAGTGTGCTGGGCCAGTGGGCCTGGCACAGTACAGTATCTAGGCCCAGCTGCGACAGGGTCACACAAAAAAAAGATCAGAAAAATATTAGCTCTCAAAAGAGCTTTTTGTGGGGTGCTTTCAGCAACAACATTGAGCGAGGAGCAAGCTAACAACAACCTAACTAACGATTTCTCTATCTCCAAATGTCTCTCCCTTCCTCTCACTATAGCAAGATCAGCAGACTGAGAACATGGCCGACGCTGCTGCATTTTATTGGGGGGGGGGGGGGGGCGGGAGTCCGTGGGTGAGTGAGCCTGATTGGCTGCCAAGTGTCTGCTGACTGTGATATATAGGGTCAAAGTTTAGCCCAATTACGAGGTATAGGAGGCGGGTCGAACAGGTTATGTGTCCGCTACCAGCCGCAGGCGCGGGTACCTGATATCCGCGTGGACTACCCACTGGGCGAACCGTTCGGGCCATCTCTACAAATGGCACCTGCTATTTTTATATTTATAGTGGATGTATTTATAGAAACAGTTTCTATAATGGGTGGTCCCACCAACTGCAATTTTGTTGGGCAACTCTGGCACCCAAATTTACTGTTATAGCTGATATTAGCAACATGTTACATGGGTGCTGATGATGGCACCTAAATTTACCAGTGTACACTGCGTCCAAATATATGTGACACTGGTGTTTTTCCACTGACAATTTTTTGCATTCTTTGTGCATTGTCGCGCATGCAACATCCACCATAGAGTGCTGTCACTTGCTAGCAGTCTATGGGAACCTTACATTGTAATTTCTTTTTTCTTAATTTTTTTATTGAAAGTATTTCAACAGGAAGCACAAAATAAGCCTTCTGAACATTGTACAAGTACACAAACAATGGGGTTCTAGAAGTGCACAACACCTCACACAGTGAGGCGAACTTTACAATCAAACAAATGGATACCAGCAGCAAGGAGGCAACATTTACTGGTATCCGAATAAGAAACCATGGTGTAACGATTGGTGTCAGCACACAGAGAGAATCTAATTATTGGTGATCTGCAGTATCACCAACAATACAGATGTATACCCGATTATTGATGATCTGCAGAATCACCAATAATACAAGTAAGACTAACCTCTGGACACCTAATGAAGTGTAAGTGTTTGGTGTAACTGTAGGCTATCTCTCGTGAGGTGGGAGACACAGGCAGCTCGGCCAGGCACCACCTGAGGAGCAGGTGGCCCTCGGCTGTGCAGGGACTATCTCCTTGAGAGAGGAGATAGAGATAATCTGGCAGTCAGTGATTCCCTAGTAAACTGTAAATCAGACTGTACTGCAGCCAGGGGACTCCAATGGGATAGAGGCCACTGGCTGTGCTGCAGGAAGGACTCTCTGATGAGCAAGAGGTCCTTGCAGCTAAATGACACTTGGTGGAATAGTGTCACGGGTAGTACAGACAGACTGAACACTCGAGGGATGAGTGACAGCCAGAAAGGGTCAGGCAGGCCAGGTCGGCAACACTCGAGCAAATGGTCATAACAGATATAAATCACAATCCTAGTCTGGGGTGTGAGGACCTTGGTCTCGACACCCAGGAACTAGTCTAAAGAATAATACAGTATCCTATGCTTGGGTGTGAGGTCCTTGGTCACAACACCCTGGAACTGGTCTAAAGTATAACACAGTAATGACACAGTAATCCTAAGCTTGGGTGAGAGGTCCGTGGTCACAACACCCTGGAACTGGTCTAAAGTATAACACAGTAATGACACAGTAATCCTAAGCTTAGGTGTGAGGTCCGTGGTCACAACACCCTGGAACTGGTCTAAAGTATAACACAGTAATGACACAGTAATCCTAAGCTTTGGTGTGAGGTCCATGGTCACAACACCCTGGAACTGGTCTAAAGTATAACACAGCAATGACAATAGTGTAATCTGGCTAAGTGTGAATTCCCAGGTCCACCTGGTTCTAACACACTGTAGGATCTGACTAGGGATGTGGTTCATCCTTAATCATGCTACTTTTTCTATCGAATTGATCATAATGGAAGTATGGTTTATGCTACCGGCAGCTTTAGCATGTAGTGTGGGTCATGGTCTAGAGGGTAAGACAGATACCTACTACACACTAGGTTCTGGGTTCAAATCCCAGCTATGGTATATAAATAAGCATGCTTTTCAAAAAGTACAAATCCTTAATCATGCTACTTTTTCTATCAAATTGATCATAATGGAAGTATGGTTTATGCTACCGGCAGCTTTAGCATGTAGTGTGGGTCATGGTCTAGAGGGTAAGACAGATACCTACTACACACTAGGTTCTGGGTTCAAATCCCAGCTATGGTATATAAGCTGTTTTGAAAATCTGCAATTCCCTACTGCATGAGATGGATGGATGGATGGATGGATGGGAGAGAGAGAGAGAGAGAGAGAGAGAGAGAGAGAGAGAGAGAGAGAGAGAGAGAGAGAGAGAGAGAGATTTTAAATTATATTTCAAATATATCAGGCCCGCAGATCCCGGATCTGTCCCCCAGACTTGTTATTGCTCCGTTGTTATTGCCTGATGAAGCGGGATCAAACCTGCGAAACGCTTTGCATATTTGGAGTTCATAAATAAAATATATTGACTGTCTTTACTACAGTCCTTGTGTGTCTACTTGGAGGAGGTAAGTCCACCACTACCTCCTCTATTTACCAAGATTTTAGTTTTTAAGCTCATTTAGCTTCCTTTTATCCTTTTGGCGCCTCTGTTCTCCTGCATAATATTGAGTCCACCCTTGGTGGAGGGTTGAACCCCCTTTTTTCTCATCTACAGAGAGCGACTTCTTATTCCTGAGTGGGGTCAGGAAAATCTCCCCACCTGCCTTTACAGTGGTTGCCTAAGGGTAACCCTGGTTTGGGAGTATTAATATTTACGCTATCTAGTAACCATTTACCAGAACATATTACACTATTGGGGCTCTTGGTGTTCCTTGTTTTTATAGAGAACAGTAAGTCACTTCTGCCTCCACCAACGAAAAGCCGCAGGATTCAATAACCCCGGTAAAAAGCCTGGGTGTCTGAGAAAGGAAGTGAGTGGTAAATGAGGAGAGACAAGACTCCTCCCCCCCCCCCTAAGCTTAACCATATCCCAAACCCTCAAATAGTGTACAATTATTGGATCTTTAATGGCCTTGCGCTGCGATGGAGACAGCCAAGGGCTATGGGTGTGGGCGTTGTAATTTCATATAACGGGGAGACAGCCAAGGGCTATGGGCATGGGCATTGCAATTTCGTATGTCGGGGAATCAGTTTTTGTTACTTATGCAAATTCTGGCCAGAAAACTAACACAAGCGTCTCCATTGAAAAGCATCATGTGCAATTTCACATTGTGCAAAATCGCATATGCTTTTCAACAAAACTTTACTACTTACCTAACATTGCTACTTGTTTATATGAATGCTGAATGTTTTTTTTTTTTTAATTATTATTTTGTTATTTATTTACTTATTTTTAAAGAAAACAACATAAGACAAACAACAACAACATTGCTGTGATTGCAGAACTTCGCACGAGACAAGGCCTGAGACAATCTTTAAGTCCAAAACGAAACTGCTCTCAAACAGATCAGACACTCCTCTGGCTGCTGCACAATGTCACCCGAGTTGCTGCTCCACTAAAACTTGTGGGAACCGAGTATGTAGTCTAATGAAAAGAGCAAATGCAGAGCGCTCTCTGGTGCATTACTTTTTTTAAATGAAAAATTGAAGATTTAAAATTACTCTTATTATTTATTTATTTATTTACAAGATTGTGGATAATGCAAGCATATTGCACCCAATGATGCAGGGTCTCCGTCCCTTTTCAGATCGATCGTCTGCGCTAAGCTCTTCTGCACTATGGCCAGTAATGCAGGTGTCCGGAAAGGAACATGGCTCAGTGTGGGAGGTGGCCAGACCCAGAAGCACTGTGCACCTATTGCATCATTATGCATTTTGGCGTTCTACGCCTTCGTCAGATGATGCGTAGGCACAAGCAACACGTGTTTGTATTGTGAGCTGCAGTGCCAACTATTCCCCCCTCCTTTTGCTTACGTATTTGTATGTGCGCTGTCTTTAAGCAACATAAGGGGGTGGAGGGAAACTACTATATATACCTCAATCTGCGCATGTGTTGTAAGAAACAATACGCTGCTGCCCTCTGGTGCTGAATCATGTCATTTGAGCCTGCTCCATTGGATATAATATGACCGCATATTACAAAGATTTAATACAATACGATCGCATAATACAAAAATGAATTTAAAAGACAATAATGAAAAACAATATAACCAAATCACTATCAGTATACACCACCAAACATCTTAATAAACCTAGTATAACCCCTCCTCTTTTCCCTTTCCTTTTGTCTATACCGTGATACACTCTGGTATTTGGTACCCACAGATTAATGGGTTATAGTTAGATCTAATATCGCTTTATTACGTGAACTATTTTTATTAAGATGATATATGCAGCGTGGGACTGCACTAACAAGGTCCTGTCCTGCCCTGTGATAAGAACTGTGCATGGAATGCATGTTTCAACAGCAAGTATCTAAAGTACATGTGTCTAGGGAGGTTATATTTACATCTGAGTGCATCGCATGACATAAGGGAGTTACTGTCTGTGATGTCTTTGAGCTTGTACATCCCCAAGTCAGCCCCTGCCTTGGGATCAGGTACTGTAAGAAACTTGGCCAAAGAGGGGTTCATCCATAATGGGGTAAAAGGCAAAATCTGTCCCGGTTGGCAGAATGCCCCCTTTACTCTTTCCCACACTTGTACTGTCTTTAGCATGTTAGGCATCACTCTAGGTATTCGCTTGCTGCCCCTGAATGGGAGGCTAGATAGGGCCAAATAGGAACCCACCACTTCAGCCTCCAGCGCAGTTGCGGGGTTAGATGGAGATTGTTCAAACCACCAGTGGGCGGTGACCAAAGCAGAGGCCCAGTAATAATGCTCAAAATATGGCAGGCTGATCCCTCCTGACTTTGATCCATCTGCAGGGCAGGCAGAACAATGTGGGGGTTCTTGGGGGACCACAATAGGGACTTGATAGCCTTATGTATCTATTTAAAATACCATGATGGTATTAGAATGGGACTATTTTGAAAATAATACAGACATTTAGGTAGTATATTCATTTCTATGGCATTACTGCATCCTATTAATCAAGGGGTAGAGTCTGCCATGTTTTGCACTTTTGTTTGAGTTTGTCCAATATCGGTGTTCAGTTTAAAATAGTCAGTCGGGTCTCTGGTAACTTTCATGCCTAGATAGGTAAACTCAGTAACCCATCGTAGGGGGGTAGGGGTGGGTAGTGAAGGTATTTGTGCATCTAGGAAGAATAACAGATTTGCTCCAGTTAACTTTAAACCTACCAAACTTTTCTATTGTTTCAAGTGCTGCCACCAGGGACGGGCCAGAATCAGCCAGGTATTACAGAAAGTCATCCGAATATTAAAATAAATTCCCGTGTTCGAAATGCCAGTCCCTTGATCTGGTTGTTAGAGCAGAGCATAGTCCCTAAGGGTTCTACCATCACCGCAAATGGTGTGGGGTACAGGGGGCATCCCTGCCTCATTCCACGCGATAGAGAAAAGGGGGCGGATATGTTTAGGTTCATGCGTACTCTTGCCCTCGGCGTGGTATATAGAGTCCTAAGCCAACCAACAAATGTTTCGCCCAGGCCAAATTGGAGTAATGTCTCCCAAAGGAAATCCCATTTCACCTCGTCGAAGGCCTTTTCCGCATCAAGTGAGACTATTATGCGTGAAACTGGCTGGTCATGTGTAATAGATAGATTTGTCATTAATCTTCTTAGATTAATATCCCCTTCCTGGGAATAAAACCCGATTTGTCAGGGTGGACAAGTTTTATTATCAGAGTGTTGAGCCTTACGGACAATATTTTGGCTAAAATTTTATAGTCCTGATTAACCAGGGATATCGGTCTATAATACAGTGTACCACACTTCCACACCACTTCAGGTCTATGGCTCCATACCAGGAAGCCGGTACCAGACTCCTGCAGGGTCACCACTCCTGCAAACCAACACACTCTGTATAGAAAAGGAGACCGTACACAGATCACTTCTTCAAGTAGACTGTATTAACAGCATACATCATACAGCAGACACCACCGGAAGGTTGACAGCACTCATAAAACTATTCAATTGTTCTCTGGAGTATGAGGTATTGGATGTATATAGAGTTTAATAAAATTCCAAAATTTCAAATTCCATTCTGTATAGATGTCAGCAGCATCTGGGAGAATGCCACCCTCAGCCTTTTAATTGCCTCTATGTGGTACAGCTGCTTCTCTTCACCAATAAGATAATCTAGGAACTTTACTGTCTTGTTCCCCTGCTCGTATATATGAATTCAGCGTGCAAACTCTATCCTGCTCGCAGCTATTTTCTGTCTGTCTAAAAGATGTGCCAGAGCTGTCTGCCAAGTATTGTACGTACTGTAGCAGTGCTTTTTCATGCAACATATTCCTGTTCTTCGGAAGCAGCCTCTTGCTCAGCCTTAGAAAGAGATATTCTGTCCTGAAACCTGACCTCCGCTATGATTTTAATATAGTGCCCCCTAGTAACCGCCTTATAGGCGTCCCACACTACCGAGGGAGCAGCTGATTTGTCATTAAGTGTTCGATATTCCCCAAGTGGTTCTCTCATGGCCAGCATAACAAAATCATGGGTTATCCAACCCAGGGAGAGCCGCCATAATCGTCTCTCATTATTACAAGTAGGGATCAAAGTGGTTTCCAAGGGGGTATTATCAGAAATTCCACAAGGTAATAGCCTAACTTGACCAATCTGCATGGCAATGGAAGGAGTAGCAAGGATAAGGTCTATCCTAGACAGAAAGTGATAAGAGGAGCAATGACATATGAAACCAGATTGACCAGGATTTCGCATGTGCCACATATCTAAAAGATTATAGGATGTCACCCAAGTATGGAAATGCAGTGTATCTCTAGGATTCGGTTTTAGTCGATACAGTACCTGATTGAAATCAACACAGAGTTAAATGTTGGAGGTTGGATATTTGGCTACTTACCCCATAATTTCATTAAGCAAAGTTAAATCTGTGGGAGGCGGAACATATATGCCAACCAATATAAGTTCCTCTACCTGGATACGTGCATGCAGGAGAACATATCTCCCCATGTCATCTATATATTACATAGCTGGAATGGCAGAGTTTTGTGAATGAGAATAGAGAATGAGAATAGACACGCCCCTGAAGTAGGTGGTATAAGTAGCATCATAATAATGCCCTAACCAAGGTTTCTTGAGAGCCAGTATCCTACTACTATGCAGATGGGATTCCGCTAGAATACATACAGTATATGGAGATTGTATCTTTGGAGATAGTTAAAGGGACTCCGAGCAATGCAGAAACTATGGAAAGATGCATATCATTTTAAAGCTCTCTTTCTCCTCTTTCCAATGATATATAAACCGCCGCCCTATGCCTTTTAGTTTTCACTATTTTCGCGATTGAAATTGCCACGGCCGCGATTTCAATCGCGAAAATAAAGAAAACTAAACGGCGTAGAGCGACGATTTAGGTGTCGCCAGAAAGAGGAGAAAGAGAGATTTAAAATGATATCCATCTTTCCATAGTTACTTGTATTACACAGGACGACACTTTCCCCAGTGTCAGCAGCTCCATTCAGCAGAAAAAGTCGCCCTGTGTAATACAATGTAACTATGGAAAGATGGATATCATTTTAAAGCGCTCTTTCTCCTCTTTCTGGCTACACCTAAATCATCACCCTACGCCTTTTAGTTTTCTTTATTTTCGCGATTGAAATTGCGGCCACGGCAATTTCAATCGCGAAAATAGCGAAAACTAAAAGGCGTAGGGTGGCGGTTTATATATTATTGGAAAGAGGAGAAAGAGAGCTTTAAAATGATATGCATCTTTCCATAGTTTCTGCACTGCTCGGAGTCCCTTTAAAGAGATCTTTTAACCCTGGAGATAAGATCCCTCACATTCCAGAAGATAATTTTATGAATGCTGACTGTTGCTGGCTTTAATAGTCATTATTCAAATACAAACTAAGTACCCACGTGAAGATGGATTGGGGATCAGTGATGACCAGCAATTGTTTCTTGAACCATCTTCATTACCCTGGTAACAACAGTGTGAACAATCCTTTAATCAACCATGGTAAAATGATCACGGCAGGCAAAGGGAATCCATCATGACGGTTGCAATTGCCGCAAATCACTAAACATCATTTGCAGTGGTTTGCAAAAAGTATTCGGTCCCCTTGAAGTTTTCCACATTTTGTCATATTAGTGCCACAAACATGAATCAATTTTATTGGAATTCCACGTGAAAGACCAATACAAAGTGGTGTACACGTGAGAAGTGGAACGAAAATCATGGTTCCAAACATTTTTTTACAAATAAATAACTGCAAAGTGGGGGGTGCGTAATTATTCAGCTTCCTTTGGTCTGAGTGCAGTCAGTTGCCCATATACATTGCCTGATGAGTGCTAATGACTAAATAGAGTGCACCTGTGTGTAATCTAATGTCAGTACAAATACAGCTGATCTGTGATGGCCTCAGAGGTTGTCTAAGAGAATATTGGGTGCAACAACACCATGAAGTCCAAAGAACACACCAGACAGGTAAGGGATAAAGTTATTGAGAAATTGAATGCAAGCTTAGGCTACAAAAAGATTTCAAAAGCCTTGAACATCCTACGAAGCACTGTTCAAGCTATCATTCAGAAATGGAAGGAGTATGGCACAACTGTAAACCTACCAGGACAAGGCCGACCACCTAAACTCACAGGCGAAACAAGGAGAGCACTGATCAGAAATGCAGGCAAGAGGCCCACGGTGACTCTAGACGAGCTGCAGAAATCTACAGCTCAGGTGGGGGAATCTGTCCATACGACAACCATTAGTCATGCACTGCACAAAGTTGGCCTTTATGTAAGAGTGGCAAGAAGAAAGTAATTGTTAACAGAAAAGCATACGAAGTCCCGTTTTCAGTTTGCCACAAGCCCTGTGGGGGACACAGCAAACGTGGAAGAAGGTGCTTTGGTCAGATGAGACCAAAATGGAACTTTTTGGCTAAATGCAAAACGCTATGTGTGGCGGAAAACTAACACTGCACATCACTCTGAACACACCATCCCCACTGTCAAATATGGTGGTGGCAGCATCATCCTCTGGGGGTGCTTCTCTTCAGCAGGGACAGTGAAGCTGGTCAGAGTTGATGGAAAGATGAATGGAGGGGCAATCTTGGAAGAAAACCTCTTGGAGTCTGCAAAATACTTGAGACTGGAGCGGAGGTTCACCTTTCAGCAAGACAACGACCCTAAACATAAAGCCAGGGCAACAATGGAATGGTTTAAAACAAAACATATCCATGTGTTAGAATGGCCCAGTCAAAGTCCAGATCTAAATCGAGAATCTGTGGCAAGATCTGAAAACTGCGCAAAAGGTGGATCAGCGCAACACCGGGCCGCCTCCGAATGGCCTCCATCAGAGATGCGCTGAGCCCCCCCAGGAACTACAAACGCACCTTGAACCCAAACAGAAGCTCTGCATATACACCAAAAGCATGGCTGTTAAGTGGGAGCAGCTGACCAATAACAAATTACATTAGTACATAGCAAGGAAATGAGCAGCGCTACTTAAAAACAGACTAGTGCCTACCTGCAAAAGAGTGCAAGCCCCACTTGTGGGGTCGAATACACACCGAGCATACACGTGACCTGTCTACCACTAGAGGAGGATGTTGGTTTCCATTAACAGCTTGCATGCAACCTATTAAGTACTCGTCCCTCCCACTGCGAAGAAGTCAATCCTCCATGGGAGAGGCCTAACACTAACTAAATCCTAACCTATGTATATGCATAGCCTGGGTGCGGCTAATCAAATAAAATCGAAAATTGAAAACTGCGCAAAAGGTGGATCAGCGCAACACCGGGCCGCCTCCGAATGGCCTCCATCAGAGATGCGCTGAGCCCCCCCAGGAACTACAAACGCACCTTGAACCCAAACAGAAGCTCTGCATATACACCAAAAGCATGGCTGTTAAGTGGGAGCAGCTGACCAATAACAAATTACATTAGTACATAGCAAGGAAATGAGCAGCGCTACTTAAAAACAGACTAGTGCCTACCTGCAAAAGAGTGCAAGCCCCACTTGTGGGGTCGAATACACACCGAGCATACACGTGACCTGTCTACCACTAGAGGAGGATGTTGGTTTCCATTAACAGCTTGCATGCAACCTATTAAGTACTCGTCCCTCCCACTGCGAAGAAGTCAATCCTCCATGGGAGGGGCCTAACACTAACTAAATCCTAACCTATGTATATGCATAGCCTGGGTGCGGCTAATCAAATAAAATCGAAATTGAAAACTGCGCAAAAGGTGGATCAGCGCAACACCGGGCCGCCTCCGAATGGCCTCCATCAGAGATGCGCTGAGCCCCCCCCCAGGAACTACAAACGCACCTTGAACCCAAACAGAAGCTCTGCATATACACCAAAAGCATGGCTGTTAAGTGGGAGCAGCTGACCAATAACAAATTACATTAGTACATAGCAAGGAAATGAGCAGCGCTACTTAAAAACAGACTAGTGCCTACCTGCAAAAGAGTGCAAGCCCCACTTGTGGGGTCGAATACACACCGAGCATACACGTGACCTGTCTACCACTAGAGGAGGATGTTGGTTTCCATTAACAGCTTGCATGCAACCTATTAAGTACTCGTCCCTCCCACTGCGAAGAAGTCAATCCTCCATGGGAGGGGCCTAACACTAACTAAATCCTAACCTATGTATATGCATAGCCTGGGTGCGGCTAATCAAATAAAATCGAAAATTGAAAACTGCGCAAAAGGTGGATCAGCGCAACACCGGGCCGCCTCCGAATGGCCTCCATCAGAGATGCGCTGAGCCCCCCCAGGAACTACAAACGCACCTTGAACCCAAACAGAAGCTCTGCATATACACCAAAAGCATGGCTGTTAAGTGGGAGCAGCTGACCAATAACAAATTACATTAGTACATAGCAAGGAAATGAGCAGCGCTACTTAAAAACAGACTAGTGCCTACCTGCAAAAGAGTGCAAGCCCCACTTGTGGGGTCGAATACACACCGAGCATACACGTGACCTGTCTACCACTAGAGGAGGATGTTGGTTTCCATTAACAGCTTGCATGCAACCTATTAAGTACTCGTCCCTCCCACTGCGAAGAAGTCAATCCTCCATGGGAGGGGCCTAACACTAACTAAATCCTAACCTATGTATATGCATAGCCTGGGTGCGGCTAATCAAATAAAATCGAAAATTGAAAACTGCGCAAAAGGTGGATCAGCGCAACACCGGGCCGCCTCCGAATGGCCTCCATCAGAGATGCGCTGAGCCCCCCCCCAGAAACTACAAACGCACCTTGAACCCAAACAGAAGCTCTGCATATACACCAAAAGCATGGCTGTTAAGTGGGAGCAGCTGACCAATAACACATTACATTAGTACATAGCAAGGAAATGAGCAGCGCTACTTAAAAACAGACTAGTGCCTACCTGCAAAAGAGTGCAAGCCCCACTTGTGGGGTCGAATACACACCGAGCATACACGTGACCTGTCTACCACTAGAGGAGGATGTTGGTTTCCATTAACAGCTTGCATGCAACCTATTAAGTACTCGTCCCTCCCACTGCGAAGAAGTCAATCCTCCATGGGAGGGGCCTAACACTAACTAAATCCTAACCTATGTATATGCATAGCCTGGGTGCGGCTAATCAAATAAAATCGAAAATTGAAAACTGCGCAAAAGGTGGATCAGCGCAACACCGGGCCGCCTCCGAATGGCCTCCATCAGAGATGCGCTGAGCCCCCCCCCCAGGAACTACAAACGCACCTTGAACCCAAACAGAAGCTCTGCATATACACCAAAAGCATGGCTGTTAAGTGGGAGCAGCTGACCAATAACAAATTACATTAGTACATAGCAAGGAAATGAGCAGCGCTACTTAAAAACAGACTAGTGCCTACCTGCAAAAGAGTGCAAGCCCCACTTGTGGGGTCGAATACACACCGAGCATACACGTGACCTGTCTACCACTAGAGGAGGATGTTGGTTTCCATTAACAGCTTGCATGCAACCTATTAAGTACTCGTCCCTCCCACTGCGAAGAAGTCAATCCTCCATGGGAGGGGCCTAACACTAACTAAATCCTAACCTATGTATATGCATAGCCTGGGTGCGGCTAATCAAATAAAATCGAAAATTGAAAACTGCGCAAAAGGTGGATCAGCGCAACACCGGGCCGCCTCCGAATGGCCTCCATCAGAGATGCGCTGAGCCCCCCCCCCAGGAACTACAAACGCACCTTGAACCCAAACAGAAGCTCTGCATATACACCAAAAGCATGGCTGTTAAGTGGGAGCAGCTGACCAATAACAAATTACATTAGTACATAGCAAGGAAATGAGCAGCGCTACTTAAAAACAGACTAGTGCCTACCTGCAAAAGAGTGCAAGCCCCACTTGTGGGGTCGAATACACACCGAGCATACACGTGACCTGTCTACCACTAGAGGAGGATGTTGGTTTCCATTAACAGCTTGCATGCAACCTATTAAGTACTCGTCCCTCCCACTGCGAAGAAGTCAATCCTCCATGGGAGGGGCCTAACACTAACTAAATCCTAACCTATGTATATGCATAGCCTGGGTGCGGCTAATCAAATAAAATCGAAAATTGAAAACTGCGCAAAAGGTGGATCAGCGCAACACCGGGCCGCCTCCGAATGGCCTCCATCAGAGATGCGCTGAGCCCCCCCCAGGAACTACAAACGCACCTTGAACCCAAACAGAAGCTCTGCATATACACCAAAAGCATGGCTGTTAAGTGGGAGCAGCTGACCAATAACAAATTACATTAGTACATAGCAAGGAAATGAGCAGCGCTACTTAAAAACAGACTAGTGCCTACCTGCAAAAGAGTGCAAGCCCCACTTGTGGGGTCGAATACACACCGAGCATACACGTGACCTGTCTACCACTAGAGGAGGATGTTGGTTTCCATTAACAGCTTGCATGCAACCTATTAAGTACTCGTCCCTCCCACTGCGAAGAAGTCAATCCTCCATGGGAGGGGCCTAACACTAACTAAATCCTAACCTATGTATATGCATAGCCTGGGTGCGGCTAATCAAATAAAATCGAAAATTGAAAACTGCGCAAAAGGTGGATCAGCGCAACACCGGGCCGCCTCCGAATGGCCTCCATCAGAGATGCGCTGAGCCCCCCCCAGGAACTACAAACGCACCTTGAACCCAAACAGAAGCTCTGCATATACACCAAAAGCATGGCTGTTAAGTGGGAGCAGCTGACCAATAACAAATTACATTAGTACATAGCAAGGAAATGAGCAGCGCTACTTAAAAACAGACTAGTGCCTACCTGCAAAAGAGTGCAAGCCCCACTTGTGGGGTCGAATACACACCGAGCATACACGTGACCTGTCTACCACTAGAGGAGGATGTTGGTTTCCATTAACAGCTTGCATGCAACCTATTAAGTACTCGTCCCTCCCACTGCGAAGAAGTCAATCCTCCATGGGAGGGGCCTAACACTAACTAAATCCTAACCTATGTATATGCATAGCCTGGGTGCGGCTAATCAAATAAAATCGAAAATTGAAAACTGCGCAAAAGGTGGATCAGCGCAACACCGGGCCGCCTCCGAATGGCCTCCATCAGAGATGCGCTGAGCCCCCTCCCAGGAACTACAAACGCACCTTGAACCCAAACAGAAGCTCTGCATATACACCAAAAGCATGGCTGTTAAGTGGGAGCAGCTGACCAATAACAAATTACATTAGTACATAGCAAGGAAATGAGCAGCGCTACTTAAAAACAGACTAGTGCCTACCTGCAAAAGAGTGCAAGCCCCACTTGTGGGGTCGAATACACACCGAGCATACACGTGACCTGTCTACCACTAGAGGAGGATGTTGGTTTCCATTAACAGCTTGCATGCAACCTATTAAGTACTCGTCCCTCCCACTGCGAAGAAGTCAATCCTCCATGGGAGGGGCCTAACACTAACTAAATCCTAACCTATGTATATGCATAGCCTGGGTGCGGCTAATCAAATAAAATCGAAAATTGAAAACTGCGCAAAAGGTGGATCAGCGCAACACCGGGCCGCCTCCGAATGGCCTCCATCAGAGATGCGCTGAGCCCCCCCCAGGAACTACAAACGCACCTTGAACCCAAACAGAAGCTCTGCATATACACCAAAAGCATGGCTGTTAAGTGGGAGTATGTGTATTCGACCCCACAAGTGGGGCTTGCACTCTTTTGCAGGTAGGCACTAGTCTGTTTTTAAGTAGCGCTGCTCATTTCCTTGCTATGTACTAATGTAATTTGTTATTGGTCAGCTGCTCCCACTTAACAGCCATGCTTTTGGTGTATATGCAGAGCTTCTGTTTGGGTTCAAGGTGCGTTTGTAGTTCCTGGGGGGGGCTCAGCACATCTCTGATGGAGGCCATTCGGAGGCGGCCCGGTGTTGCGCTGATCCACCTTTTGCGCAGTTTTCAATTTTCGATTTTATTTGATTAGCCGCACCCAGGCTATGCATATACATAGGTTAGGATTTAGTTAGTGTTAGGCCCCTCCCATGGAGGATTGACTTCTTCGCAGTGGGAGGGACGAGTACTTAATAGGTTGCATGCAAGCTGTTAATGGAAACCAACATCCTCCTCTAGTGGTAGACAGGTCACGTGTATGCTCGGTGTGTATTCGACCCCACAAGTGGGGCTTGCACTCTTTTGCAGGTAGGCACTAGTCTGTTTTTAAGTAGCGCTGCTCATTTCCTTGCTATGTACTAATGTAATTTGTTATTGGTCAGCTGCTCCCACTTAACAGCCATGCTTTTGGTGTATATGCAGAGCTTCTGTTTGGGTTCAAGGTGCGTTTGTAGTTCCTGGGGGGGGGCTCAGCGCATCTCTGATGGAGGCCATTCGGAGGCGGCCCGGTGTTGCGCTGATCCACCTTTTGCGCAGTTTTCAATTTTCGATTTTATTTGATTAGCCGCACCCAGGCTATGCATATACATAGGTTAGGATTTAGTTAGTGTTAGGCCCCTCCCATGGAGGATTGACTTCTTCGCAGTGGGAGGGACGAGTACTTAATAGGTTGCATGCAAGCTGTTAATGGAAACCAACATCCTCCTCTAGTGGTAGACAGGTCACGTGTATGCTCGGTGTGTATTCGACCCCACAAGTGGGGCTTGCACTCTTTTGCAGGTAGGCACTAGTCTGTTTTTAAGTAGCGCTGCTCATTTCCTTGCTATGTACTAATGTAATTTGTTATTGGTCAGCTGCTCCCACTTAACAGCCATGCTTTTGGTGTATATGCAGAGCTTCTGTTTGGGTTCAAGGTGCGTTTGTAGTTCCTGGGGGGGGGGGCTCAGCGCATCTCTGATGGAGGCCATTCGGAGGCGGCCCGGTGTTGCGCTGATCCACCTTTTGCGCAGTTTTCAATTTTCGATTTTATTTGATTAGCCGCACCCAGGCTATGCATATACATAGGTTAGGATTTAGTTAGTGTTAGGCCCCTCCCATGGAGGATTGACTTCTTCGCAGTGGGAGGGACGAGTACTTAATAGGTTGCATGCAAGCTGTTAATGGAAACCAACATCCTCCTCTAGTGGTAGACAGGTCACGTGTATGCTCGGTGTGTATTCGACCCCACAAGTGGGGCTTGCATTCTTTTGCAGGTAGGCACTAGTCTGTTTTTAAGTAGCGCTGCTCATTTCCTTGCTATGTACTAATGTAATTTGTTATTGGTCAGCTGCTCCCACTTAACAGCCATGCTTTTGGTGTATATGCAGAGCTTCTGTTTGGGTTCAAGGTGCGTTTGTAGTTCCTGGGGGGGGGCTCAGCGCATCTCTGATGGAGGCCATTCGGAGGCGGCCCGGTGTTGCGCTGATCCACCTTTTGCGCAGTTTTCAATTTTCGATTTTATTTGATTAGCCGCACCCAGGCTATGCATATACATAGGTTAGGATTTAGTTAGTGTTAGGCCCCTCCCATGGAGGATTGACTTCTTCGCAGTGGGAGGGACGAGTACTTAATAGGTTGCATGCAAGCTGTTAATGGAAACCAACATCCTCCTCTAGTGGTAGACAGGTCACGTGTATGCTCGGTGTGTATTCGACCCCACAAGTGGGGCTTGCACTCTTTTGCAGGTAGGCACTAGTCTGTTTTTAAGTAGCGCTGCTCATTTCCTTGCTATGTACTAATGTAATTTGTTATTAGTCAGCTGCTCCCACTTAACAGCCATGCTTTTGGTGTATATGCAGAGCTTCTGTTTGGGTTCAAGGTGCGTTTGTAGTTCCTGGGGGGGGCTCAGCGCATCTCTGATGGAGGCCATTCGGAGGCGGCCCGGTGTTGCGCTGATCCACCTTTTGCGCAGTTTTCAATTTTCGATTTTATTTGATTAGCCGCACCCAGGCTATGCATATACATAGGTTAGGATTTAGTTAGTGTTAGGCCCCTCCCATGGAGGATTGACTTCTTCGCAGTGGGAGGGACGAGTACTTAATAGGTTGCATGCAAGCTGTTAATGGAAACCAACATCCTCCTCTAGTGGTAGACAGGTCACGTGTATGCTCGGTGTGTATTCGACCCCACAAGTGGGGCTTGCACTCTTTTGCAGGTAGGCACTAGTCTGTTTTTAAGTAGCGCTGCTCATTTCCTTGCTATGTACTAATGTAATTTGTTATTGGTCAGCTGCTCCCACTTAACAGCCATGCTTTTGGTGTATATGCAGAGCTTCTGTTTGGGTTCAAGGTGCGTTTGTAGTTCCTGGGGGGGGCTCAGCGCATCTCTGATGGAGGCCATTCGGAGGCGGCCCGGTGTTGCGCTGATCCACCTTTTGCGCAGTTTTCAATTTTCGATTTTATTTGATTAGCCGCACCCAGGCTATGCATATACATAGGTTAGGATTTAGTTAGTGTTAGGCCCCTCCCATGGAGGATTGACTTCTTCGCAGTGGGAGGGACGAGTACTTAATAGGTTGCATGCAAGCTGTTAATGGAAACCAACATCCTCCTCTAGTGGTAGACAGGTCACGTGTATGCTCGGTGTGTATTCGACCCCACAAGTGGGGCTTGCACTCTTTTGCAGGTAGGCACTAGTCTGTTTTTAAGTAGCGCTGCTCATTTCCTTGCTATGTACTAATGTAATTTGTTATTGGTCAGCTGCTCCCACTTAACAGCCATGCTTTTGGTGTATATGCAGAGCTTCTGTTTGGGTTCAAGGTGCGTTTGTAGTTCCTGGGGGGGGGCTCAGCGCATCTCTGATGGAGGCCATTCGGAGGCGGCCCGGTTTTGCGCTGATCCACCTTTTGCGCAGTTTTCAATTTTCGATTTTATTTGATTAGCCGCACCCAGGCTATGCATATACATAGGTTAGGATTTAGTTAGTGTTAGGCCCCTCCCATGGAGGATTGACTTCTTCGCAGTGGGAGGGACGAGTACTTAATAGGTTGCATGCAAGCTGTTAATGGAAACCAACATCCTCCTCTAGTGGTAGACAGGTCACGTGTATGCTCGGTGTGTATTCGACCCCACAAGTGGGGCTTGCATTCTTTTGCAGGTAGGCACTAGTCTGTTTTTAAGTAGCACTGCTCATTTCCTTGCTATGTACTAATGTAATTTGTTATTGGTCAGCTGCTCCCACTTAACAGCCATGCTTTTGGTGTATATGCAGAGCTTCTGTTTGGGTTCAAGGTGCGTTTGTAGTTCCTGGGGGGGGGCTCAGCGCATCTCTGATGGAGGCCATTCGGAGGCGGCCCGGTGTTGCGCTGATCCACCTTTTGCGCAGTTTTCAATTTTCGATTTTATTTGATTAGCCGCACCCAGGCTATGCATATACAGTGGAGGAAATAATTATTTGACCCCTCACTGATTTTTTAAGTTTGTCCAATGACAAAGAAATGAAAAGTCTCAGAACAGTATCATTTCAATGGTAGGTTTATTTTAACAGTGGCAGATAGCACATCAAAAGAAAAATCGAAAAAATAACCTTAAATAAAAGATAGCAACTGATTTGCATTTCATTGAGTGAAATAAGTTTTTGAACCCTCTAACAATAAAAGACTTAATACTTAGTGGAAAAACCCTTGTTTGCAAGCACAGAGGTCAAACGTTTCTTGTAATTGATGACCAAGTTTGCACACATTTTAGGAGGAATGTTGGTCCACTCCTCTTTGCAAATCATCTCTAAATCCCTAAGGTTTCGAGGCTGTCTCTGTGCAACTCTGAGCTTGAGCTCCCTCCATAGGTTTTCTATTGGATTAAGGTCCGGAGACTGATTAGGCCACTCCATGACCTTAATGTGCTTCTTCTTGAGCCACTCTTTTGTTGCCTTTGCTGTATGTTTTGGGTCATTGTCGTGCTGGAACACCCATCCACGACCCATTTTCAGTTTCCTGGCAGAGGGAAGGAGGTTGTCGTTCAGGATTTCACGATACATGGCTCCGTCTATTTTCCCGTTAATGCGATTAAGTTGTCCTGTGCCCTTAGCAGAAAGACACCCCCAAAGCAAAATGTTTCCACCCCCATGCTTGACGGTGGGGACGGTGTTTTGGGGGTCATAGGCAGCATTTTTCTTCCTCCAAACACAGCGAGTTGAGTTAATGCCAAAGAGCTCTATTTTGGTCTCATCAGACCACAGCACCTTCTCCCAGTCACTCATAGAATCATTCAGGTGTTCATTGGCAAACTTCAGACGGGTCTGCACATGTGCCTTCTTGAGCAGGGGGACCTTGCGAGCCCTGCAGGATTTTAATCCATTGCGGTGTAATGTGTTTCCAATGGTTTTCTTGGTGACTGTGGTCCCTGCTAATTTGAGGTCATTCACTAACTCCTCCCATGTATTTCTAGGATGCTTTTTCACCTTTCTCAGAACCATTGACACCCCACGAGGTCGCCATCTTGCGTGGAGCCCCAGAGCGAGGTCAATTGATGGTCATTTTGTGCTCCTTCCATTTTCGAACAATCGCACCAACAGTTGTCACCTTCTCTCCCAGCTTCTTGCTAATGGTTTTGTAGCCCATTCCAGCCTTGTGCAGGTCTACAATTTTGTCTCTGACATCCTTGGACAGCTCTTTGGTCTTTCCCATGTTGGAGAGTTTGGAGTCTGCTTGATTGATTGATTCTGTGGACAGGTGTCTTTTATACAGGTGACTAGTTAAGACAGGTGTCCTTAATGAGGGTGACTAATTGAGTAGAAGTGTCTAACCACTCTGTGGGAGCCAGAACTCTTAATGGTTGGTAGGGGTTCAAAAACTTATTTCACTCAGTGAAATGCAAATCAGTTGCTATCTTTTATTTAAGGTTATTTTTTCGATTTTCCTTTTGATGTGCTATCTGCCACTGTTAAAATAAACCTACCATTGAAATGATACTGTTCTGAGACTTTTCATTTCTTTGTCATTGGACAAACTTACAAAATCAGTGAGGGGTCAAATAATTATTTCCTCCACTGTACATAGGTTAGGATTTAGTTAGTGTTAGGCCCCTCCCATGGAGGATTGACTTCTTCGCAGTGGGAGGGACGAGTACTTAATAGGTTGCATGCAAGCTGTTAATGGAAACCAACATCCTCCTCTAGTGGTAGACAGGTCACGTGTATGCTCGGTGTGTATTCGACCCCACAAGTGGGGCTTGCACTCTTTTGCAGGTAGGCACTAGTCTGTTTTTAAGTAGCGCTGCTCATTTCCTTGCTATGTACTAATGTAATTTGTTATTGGTCAGCTGCTCCCACTTAACAGCCATGCTTTTGGTGTATATGCAGAGCTTCTGTTTGGGTTCAAGGTGCGTTTGTAGTTCCTGGGGGGGGCTCAGCGCATCTCTGATGGAGGCCATTCGGAGGCGGCCCGGTGTTGCGCTGATCCACCTTTTGCGCAGTTTTCAATTTTCGATTTTATTTGATTAGCCGCACCCAGGCTATGCATATACATAGGTTAGGATTTAGTTAGTGTTAGGCCCCTCCCATGGAGGATTGACTTCTTCGCAGTGGGAGGGACGAGTACTTAATAGGTTGCATGCAAGCTGTTAATGGAAACCAACATCCTCCTCTAGTGGTAGACAGGTCACGTGTATGCTCGGTGTGTATTCGACCCCACAAGTGGGGCTTGCATTCTTTTGCAGGTAGGCACTAGTCTGTTTTTAAGTAGCGCTGCTCATTTCCTTGCTATGTACTAATGTAATTTGTTATTGGTCAGCTGCTCCCACTTAACAGCCATGCTTTTGGTGTATATGCAGAGCTTCTGTTTGGGTTCAAGGTGCGTTTGTAGTTCCTGGGGGGGGGCTCAGCGCATCTCTGATGGAGGCCATTCGGAGGCGGCCCGGTGTTGCGCTGATCCACCTTTTGCGCAGTTTTCAATTTTCGATTTTATTTGATTAGCCGCACCCAGGCTATGCATATACATAGGTTAGGATTTAGTTAGTGTTAGGCCCCTCCCATGGAGGATTGACTTCTTCGCAGTGGGAGGGACGAGTACTTAATAGGTTGCATGCAAGCTGTTAATGGAAACCAACATCCTCCTCTAGTGGTAGACAGGTCACGTGTATGCTCGGTGTGTATTCGACCCCACAAGTGGGGCTTGCACTCTTTTGCAGGTAGGCACTAGTCTGTTTTTAAGTAGCGCTGCTCATTTCCTTGCTATGTACTAATGTAATTTGTTATTAGTCAGCTGCTCCCACTTAACAGCCATGCTTTTGGTGTATATGCAGAGCTTCTGTTTGGGTTCAAGGTGCGTTTGTAGTTCCTGGGGGGGGCTCAGCGCATCTCTGATGGAGGCCATTCGGAGGCGGCCCGGTGTTGCGCTGATCCACCTTTTGCGCAGTTTTCAATTTTCGATTTTATTTGATTAGCCGCACCCAGGCTATGCATATACATAGGTTAGGATTTAGTTAGTGTTAGGCCCCTCCCATGGAGGATTGACTTCTTCGCAGTGGGAGGGACGAGTACTTAATAGGTTGCATGCAAGCTGTTAATGGAAACCAACATCCTCCTCTAGTGGTAGACAGGTCACGTGTATGCTCGGTGTGTATTCGACCCCACAAGTGGGGCTTGCACTCTTTTGCAGGTAGGCACTAGTCTGTTTTTAAGTAGCGCTGCTCATTTCCTTGCTATGTACTAATGTAATTTGTTATTGGTCAGCTGCTCCCACTTAACAGCCATGCTTTTGGTGTATATGCAGAGCTTCTGTTTGGGTTCAAGGTGCGTTTGTAGTTCCTGGGGGGGGGCTCAGCGCATCTCTGATGGAGGCCATTCGGAGGCGGCCCGGTGTTGCACTGATCCACCTTTTGCGCAGTTTTCAATTTTCGATTTTATTTGATTAGCCGCACCCAGGCTATGCATATACATAGGTTAGGATTTAGTTAGTGTTAGGCCCCTCCCATGGAGGATTCACTTCTTCGCAGTGGGAGGGACGAGTACTTAATAGGTTGCATGCAAGCTGTTAATGGAAACCAACATCCTCCTCTAGTGGTAGACAGGTCACGTGTATGCTCGGTGTGTATTCGACCCCACAAGTGGGGCTTGCACTCTTTTGCAGGTAGGCACTAGTCTGTTTTTAAGTAGCGCTGCTCATTTCCTTGCTATGTACTAATGTAATTTGTTATTGGTCAGCTGCTCCCACTTAACAGCCATGCTTTTGGTGTATATGCAGCGCTTATGTTTGGGTTCAAGGTGCGTTTGTAGTTCCTGGGGGGGGCTCAGCGCATCTCTGATGGAGGCCATTTGGAGGCGGCCCGGTGTTGCGCTGATCCACCTTTTGCGCAGTTTTCAATTTTCGATTTTATTTGATTAGCCGCACCCAGGCTATGCATATACATAGGTTAGGATTTAGTTAGTGTTAGGCCCCTCCCATGGAGGATTGACTTCTTCGCAGTGGGAGGGACGAGTACTTAATAGGTTGCATGCAAGCTGTTAATGGAAACCAACATCCTCCTCTAGTGGTAGACAGGTCACGTGTATGCTCGGTGTGTATTCGACCCCACAAGTAGGGCTTGCACTCTTTTGCAGGTAGGCACTAGTCTGTTTTTAAGTAGCGCTGCTCATTTCCTTGCTAAGATCTGAAAACTGCTGCTCACAAATGCTGTCCATCTAATCTGACTGAGCTGGGGCTGTTTTGCAACGAAAAATAGGGAAGGATTTCAGTCTCTACATGTGCAAAGCTGATAGAGACATAACCTAAAAGACTGGCAGCTGTAATTGCAGCCAAAGGAGGTTCTACAAAGTATTGACTCAGGGCAGTGCTGGGCCGAAATTACGCATTAGCGTAATTACGCATCGTAATTCACTACAAATGCACCGTAAGGGTTACGTGTAAGGTTACGGTATTACGCGTAATTAATTACGCGTAGACCGTGGGGTTACGTTTTACGCGTAACAAAGTACGCGTAAGACAGTAAACTCCCATTGAAATTACACAGTCTGCCGTAATCGCGTAATATTACGCTCCCGTATAATATAAAAAAGCCGCCGACTTTAAGGGTTAATAGCAAAGCCCCCTTAAGTGCTAAGAGCCTCAAATTTGGAGAATATATTAAGAAGATCAGAAGGAATAAGAGGAGAATTTTTTTTTTCAAAAAAACCTTATAGTTTTTGAGAAAATCGATGTTAAAGTTTCAAAGGAAAAATATATACATTTAAAAACCTGCCGAATTTAACGGTTAATAGCAAAGCCTGCTTAAAATTTAGGAACACCAAATTCACAGGGTATATTAAGGGGATCAGTGGGAATAAGAGGAAAATTTTTTTTTTCAAAAAGACCTTATAGTTTTTGAGAAAATCGATTTTTAAGTTTCAAGGGTGAAAATGTCTTTTAAATGCGGAAAATGTCAGTTTTTTTTGCACAGGTAACAATAGTGTTTTATTTTCATAGATTCCCCCAAGTGGGAAGAGTTTTACTTACTTCGTTCTGAGTGTGGGAAATATAAAAAAAAAAACGACGTGGGGTCCCCCCTCCCAGACCTCTTTAACCCCTTGTCCCCCATGCAGACTGGGATAGCCAGAATGCGGAGCACCGGCCGCGTGGGGCTCCGCACCCTGACTATACCAGCCCGCATGGTCCATGGATTGGGGGGTCTCGGAAGGGGAGGGGCAGCCAAGCTTTCCCCTCCCCCTCCGAGCCCTTGTCCAATCCAAGGACAAGGGGCTCTTCTCCACCTCCGATGGGCGGTGGAGGTGGAGGCCGCGATTTCCTGGGGAGGGGTTCATGGTGGCATCTGGGAGTCCCCTTTAAAAAGGGGTCCCCCAGATGCCCACCCCCCTCCCAGGAGAAATGAGTATAGAGGTACTTGTACCCCTTACCCATTTCCTTTAAGAGTTAAAAGTAAATAAACACACAAACACATAGAAAAAGTATTTTAATTGAACAAAAAACATAACCACGAAAAAAGTCCTTTAATATTCTTAATTAACCATTAATACTTACCTGTCCCTTTAAAAGCCAGTTCCCATGCAATATCCTCGGAAATATACTAATCAGTTACAATGTAACAAAGTTATTACAATGTAACAACTTTGTTACTTTGTAACACCACCGCACCCGACGTCACTCGCCGCTCACCCGCCGGCCGCCGCATACTCGCTAAGTCCCC
The DNA here is from genome assembly GCF_040937935.1 of Hyperolius riggenbachi. Classification (NCBI taxonomy): domain Eukaryota; kingdom Metazoa; phylum Chordata; class Amphibia; order Anura; family Hyperoliidae; genus Hyperolius; species Hyperolius riggenbachi. Next base: position 122,063,010 of record NC_090654.1, read on the forward strand.
GCCGGCTCCCGCCGTCCACTCCGCCCACACCTGTCACCCATATACATGCTGGCACCCATGGGTGCCAGCATGTATATAGGTGACATGTGGGAGAGGCGGGGAGGGCAGCTGAGCCGGCGGGGACTTAGCGTCCCTTCATCCGACAGAGCTCTGAGCTATATTAGCTCAGAGCTCTCGAAAGCATCTTTGTATTTGGGCTCCAAGGAGCCCCATTGGTCCTTAGCAGACCAATGGGGTTCCTTCTGATTTGAAGGAACCCCATTGGTCTGCTAAGGACCAATGGGGCTCCTTGGAGCCTAAATACAAAGATGCTTTCGAGAGCTCTGAGCTAATATAGCTCAGAGCTCTGTCGGGTGAAGGGACGCTAAGTCCCCGCCGGCTCCGCTGCCCTCCCCGCCTCTCCCACATGTCACCTATATACATGCTGGCACCCATGGGTGCCAGCATGTATATGGGTGACAGGTGTGGGCGGAGTGGACGGCGGGAGCCGGCGGGGACTAGCGTGTATGCGGCGGCCGGCGGGTGAGCGGCGAGTGACGTCGGGTGCGGTGGTGTTACAAAGTAACAAAGTTGTTACATTGTAATAACTTTGTTACATTGTAACTGATTAGTATATTTCCGAGGATATTGCGTGGGAACTGGCTTTTAAAGGGACAGGTAAGTATTAATGGTTAATTAAGAATATTAAAGGACTTTTTTCGTGGTTATGTTTTTTGTTCAATTAAAATACTTTTTCTATGTGTTTGTGTGTTTATTTACTTTTAACTCTTAAAGGAAATGGGTAAGGGGTACAAGTACCTCTATACTCATTTCTCCTGGGAGGGGGGTGGGCATCTGGGGGACCCCTTTTTAAAGGGGACTCCCAGATGCCACCATGAACCCCTCCCCAGGAAATCGCGGCCTCCACCTCCACCGCCCATCGGAGGTGGAGAAGAGCCCCTTGTCCTTGGATTGGACAAGGGCTCGGAGGGGGAGGGGAAAGCTTGGCTGCCCCTCCCCTTCCGAGACCCCCCAATCCATGGACCATGCGGGCTGGTATAGTCAGGGTGCGGAGCCCCACGCGGCCGGTGCTCCGCATTCTGGCTATCCCAGTCTGCATGGGGGACAAGGGGTTAAAGAGGTCTGGGAGGGGGGACCCCACGTCGTTTTTTTTTTATATTTCCCACACTCAGAACGAAGTAAGTAAAACTCTTCCCACTTGGGGGAATCTATGAAAATAAAACACTATTGTTACCTGTGCAAAAAAAACTGACATTTTCCGCATTTAAAAGACATTTTCGCCCTTGAAACTTAAAAATCGATTTTCTCAAAAACTATAAGGTCTTTTTGAAAAAAATGTTTTCCTCTTATTCCCACTGATCCCCTTAATATACCCTGTGAATTTGGTGTTCCTAAATTTTAAGCAGGCTTTGCTATTAACCGTTAAAGTCGGCGGGTTTTTAAATGTATATATTTTTCCTTTGAAACTTTAACATCGATTTTCTCAAAAACTATAAGGTCTTTTTGAAAAAAAAAATTTTCCTCTTATTCCTTCTGATCTCCTTAATATATTCTCCAAATTTGAGGCTCTTAGCACTTAAGAGGGCTTTGCTATTAACCCTTAAAGTCGGCGGCTACCTAACATTGATCCATGCGTCAACTTTTCCGCTTGGCAGCATGACCTTACGCATTAATTGCTAGTAGGATTTTACGCGTAAGCCTGTAACGTAATAACCTGAATTACGGTATACTTACGCGTAATTGTGTAAGTGCTATGCGTAATTACAGACATGTTCCGAAATTGAATGTCTATGCCGTAAGCGTAATTTCGTAATGCGTAATAGCGTAAAATTACGCGTAATGATCCGTAAGCGTAGCTTTCTCCATTACGACCAGCACTGCCTCAGGGGACTGAATAATTACGCACAACCCACTTTGCAGTAATTTTTTTTTTAAATGTTTGGAATCATGTATAGATTCCGTTCCACTTCTCACGTATACACCACTTTGTATTGGTATTTCACGTGGAATTCCAATAAAATTCATTCATGTTTGTGGCCAGGGCCGGTTTAAGCAACAATGGGGCCCCAGGGCAAAATAAACCTGGGGGGCCCCCCCCAACATATACCCCGGAACAAAAATCGGCATTAGGGGACCTTTTTTGCAGCTGGTATAGTCAGGGTGTGAAATCCCAATCGGTCAGAGCTCCACATTCTGGCTACCCCAGCCTGCATGGGGGACAAGGGGTTACAAAGTTTCAGGAGGGGGGACCCCACATAATTAAAAAAAAAAAAAAATTCCCACACTCTAAACATAAAAAAAAATTGGGAAAATAGGAAAAAAATACCAGGGATCTTCATACAGCCATATGGCGGCTGTATAGCGATCCCTGGCCAAAGCGCTGCGGCTGTGTATAGACCCCCTGGAAACCCCATCAGGAAATGTATTGCGCTTTCGTTTGATGCATGTAAAATTACACTACCGTTAGGTTTGCTACTAAAAGTGACATTTACCGCATTTAAAAGTATACTTTTTTCCTTCTAAACTTTAAAATCGATTTTCTCAAAAACTATAAGGTCTTTTTGAAAAATTGTTTTTTTCTCTTATTCCTAATGATCTCCTTAACATATCCTGCAAATTTAGGATTTCTAGCATTTAAGGTGAATTTGCTATTAACCATTAAAATCGGCAGGTTTTTAAATGTGTTTTTTTTCCCTTTAAAACTTTAAAATCGTTTTTCTCAAAAACTATAAGGCTGATTTGCAAAAAAATGTTTTCCTCTTGTAGCCACTGGGGGCCCCTACAAGCTCTGGGGCCCTGGGGCAGCTGCCTCCTTTGCCTTAATGGTAGCGCCGGCCCTGTTTGTGGCAGTAATATGACAAAATGTGGAAAACTTCAAGGGGCCCGAATACTTTGGCAAACCACTGTATCTTCTTTTCGTTAAACAATATTACACAATGTCGCAAAAACAATTGTTCGCCGTGGAAAAAGTTGCCCGCCTTGGAAATAGTCACTGCAAGCATCGCGCCATGAGTATGGACCTTCAGGTACACTGGTTTAGAGACCTCATAATCCCTTGTACTAATTCTTGCCTTGGAGGGACATCACAACTATTTTTTTAATTTAAAATTTAAACTTTTTTTTTTTTTTTTTATCAATGATCACTTTTACTAGCAGTAATAGTGATCATTGCAGGACTGAGAGGACACTGATTGGCCAAGGGATCACATAATCCCTTGGACCAATCACTGCAGGCACATAGGTCAAGGGATCACATGATCCCTTTGATCAATCAGTGGTGCAGTACTGAGGTCATGTGCACATACGTGTGCACACACACACAAGCATGCATGAGCGACCTCCTTTTTGGACGTAGGTGCTATGCACTAAAAGAGGCTAAAAGACAACCAGAATGATTACTGAAACATTCCAACCAATCTAGGACCACAAGTGTCGACCCATTAACTACGATACCAACTGTCATTCGTTACTTTCTAGTTCTCTGTGAGACAGGCACAACAGTTATGTGCTTAACAGCTGAGTACTTGTCTGTTGCTAACCATTACCCTTACAAGACTATGCATAGGGAAGGGCTGTCTTGTGGCCAAGTTACTTTTTGTGAGGATTTGCTCAGCTGCCTGTGCAGGCAGCCAGCCTTTTGACCATTGTGTAGGTTTGCATGCTGCAGGACTCTGGAAAGAACAGCTTCTGTCAGTTTTGCAGCTTGTGCTTGCAGCGGAATTTGCATATGTTGTCATGCAAATTGCCTGGCCACATTCATTGGAGGCGTGTACTATAAGTACTATGTCTTTCCCACAATGCTTCGCTGTTCATAAGGATTTCGTCCTATGTAACACTCCTGGTGGGGTGTCAGCCTTGCTCTCTGTTTGAACATCAGCTTAGAGTAATTCCTAAATCTGTGCTAGGCAGATTTCCCTAGTGCTGTTAGGATTGTATTATCTGTATTGCCTGTTCTGTCTTGTCTTGCCTGTTTGCCATTGTCCTGTCCCTATGGTGGTTGACAGGAAATGGTTCTGATCTCTGTTCTTGGAGTATAGCTGGTGCAGCGGTTGCTACCAGCTATCTCTTCTGTTCTGTCTCCTGGGATCGCACTAGCTACTTTTTGCTAGCGCTGGGGATCCTTCTGTTCTGTTTCCTGGGATCGCGCTAGCTACTTTTCGCTAGCGCTGGGGATCCTTCTGTTCTGTCTTCTGGGATCGCGCTGGCCACTTTTCGCTGGCGCTGGTGATCCTTCTGTTCTGCTACTCTGTACTTGGATCGCGCTAGCCACTTTTCGCTAGTGCTGTGGATCCTATCTCTCGCTTGTCCCTGTTTTTCGTGTGTCTGTCTGCTACGCTTGCTGGAGGCTCGGTGAGGTAACCGTTAAGCAAGCGCTCGCGTCCTCTGTTTCATGTTTGTCTGTTAATGGTTAGTTAGGCGTGCTTTTCGCTAGCGCTGGGGATCCTTCTGTTCTGTCTTCTGGGATCGCGCTGGCCACTTTTTGCTAGCGCTGGGGATCCTTCTGTTCTGTCTCTTGGGATTGTGCTAGCTTCTTTTCGCTAGCGCTGGGGATCCTTCTGTTCTGTCTTCTGGGATCGCGCTGGCCACTTTTCGCTAGCGCTGGGGATCCTTCTGTTCTGCTACTCTGTACCTGGATCGCGCTAGCCACTTTTCGCTAGTGCTGTGGATCCTATCTCTCGCTTGTCCCTGTTTTCGTGTGTCTGTCTTGTCTGCTACGCTTGCTGGAGGCTCGGTGAGGTAACCATTAAGCAAGCGCTCGCGTCCTCTGTTTCATGTTTGTCTGTTAATGGTTAGTTAGGCGTGCTTATCTCTATTGTGCTTATCACGTGGAGACCGCGCATAACCGCGTGCACTGTTGCGAATGAGTGCGGTGTTCGTGGTTAGCTAGCATTTGTTATTTTCCGTATCTCCTCATTGTATTATTTGCTGTGCCTTTGCTAACCTCGTATTCTGTTCTGATCTGCCTTGTGTCTTGTCTGGCGATCGCACCTCTGGCGATCGCGTTCCTATTTCATATTTGCTGTTGTGTGTGTGCGGTTGCGGGGTGGCGACTGGATTGGCACACACACATACAACCTGTCCCTTTGCTCATTCTCATTCGCAATCGCCTCTCTTGCGATTGCGTTCTGCGTTTTGTACAATTCCTGTCTGGCATTTGCGGAGGTACAGAGGATTGGTTCCTCTGCACTCCCCAGCGCCATCTGCCGACAGGAATTTTCCCTCTACGGGTGCGTAGCACCTTTTGCTGGGTTCCTGCAAATTATACGCTTGTGGAGGATTTCCGCCGTGTCAGCGCACGCGTTGTGCGCTGATCACGGGGAAAGTTCCACAATCGTTACAGTATGAACAGCCCAACCCAAAACCCCAGTGTAGACGGAAATTCCGATTTGTACGATTTTGTCGAATTTGGGTCCTGTGTCTTTAAGAGCTTTAAAAGGTTTAATTCAGAGACCAAGGCGGAATTTCTTTCTGAATGTGTGAGGTTTTGCCTGAATCCCACCTTTCAGATTTCTGATCCGTCCACGTCGGCGCTTCTGTTTGCCTATGTGCTCTTAAAAGACGATTTGTTCACCTGGGCATATAATCTGTTAAAAATCAATTCTTGGAATGGTAATCTGTATCAGTTGCTTGCAGAGATATTCTCTCACTGGTTTAAACTGCCTGGCTTACCACCTGCTCTGATTGAGTGTGTAGCTGCTGATAAGTAAGCTGATCTTTCCCTTCCATGCAAAACCTTTCAGTATGACAATCAGTTCAATGTGTCTGTTGCCACTTCAGGTTTTAAACAGCAGACATGCAAAGTGGCGAAAAAGAGAAAAACTAAAAAACGCAAGCATCGGAATAAAACACTCCCTATTGATGTTTGTAATGATGTTGTTCCGTCTCCGGCTTTTTTGCCCCAATCCAAAGCTTATGTGGATCCTGCTATAGGTAGGATCGCACACTACATTAAAGCAGTTAAAAAATCTGTTCTTGTTCCTGAACTCCACCCCTATGGAGATTATTTGGATACTGACCTGTTTGAACCCCCATTTGCTTCCTGGGATATTGGGGCCTTGCTGGAAGAATTCGATTTTGATTGGAAAGCCTTTTGCGATTTTTACATCGCAAAAAGCGAAAATGTCTTGAATGCTTGTCTCGATTCGATGTACCTTCTGATTGATTCCGATGAATGTGACAAGGATGATGTGGATCTGGTGATCTATGTATGGCAAACGATTTTGGATGAGTTGCACACACACCAACCAATTGATTCCAATAAAGAGACATCGTTGTCGGATGATTGTTCCTGCCTTTCTGGGGTAAAGCATGAGAGTCTTGACTTTGTGCAATCTGAAATGAATGAGTGTGCCGCTGTGGTTGATTTCTGTGTGAATCCTGAAGGATTCGCTCCTGACAGTGTGCAGTTTGAATCTGTGCGATCTGATGCCTGTTTCTCGGATGTTCCTGCAGATTGTGATCGGCATGAGTCTGCCGGTTTCCTCAAGGATGTGTGGGATCCTTTGTCATTTAGAAACAGATCTTTGAGATCTTCCGTCTGTGACCCTGCTATGGGGAAAATTTCTCGACTATGCAGCGTCAAAAGTAAAATTATTATGCCTAATAAAGTTTATCCTGTTGATGTCGCCATTTCTTCTGCAAATGAGTCTCTGTCTCACCCTGTTCACACCTGTAAGGGCCCGATGCCTGGGGACAGTTGCTCCAGCGTTTCGGTCCTAGATGCCTTGCAGTCTGCTCCGCAGATCGCGGAGGTTTGCGCTATAGAAGCGTCAGTTTCACAACCTAAAGTGAATTTTGATTCGCAGGTTTTGCGTTCTGATTCCTCGGATTTGACATTGTTAGCCGAATCTAAGAGTGAGACAGCGCTTCGGTTTTGCGAATCTGATGCTGAACCCTCTTTGCCTTATTCAGAGACGCTTTCTCTGAACCTGCCCTGTACCATGAATAAAAACATGTGTTCCTTTTCCACTGACGTTTGTAAACCCCTTTCTTGCTCTGAGGGAAGTTCTGACTCTCCACCCTGTACTCTGGATGAGTCAATATTGCCTTGTACAATATCTCCTGCCCTGCCCCTAGAGGCTCGTCTAGGTATTGCAGCTATTTTTACCTGTTTTTCTGCAGTTTTGGAGTTACAAGCTAGTTTGACTGCCACACAGAATTCTGGGTACAGTGAGAATGAAGTTAGGGAGTCAGTGTGTGTTCCAGTAAATATACCTGTACATTCCAGTCTCAGGTTATGGTGGAACCATTCCTGGGACATCTGCCCTGTCCACAAAATAAAGTTCCAGTTCTGCCCTGTAACATGGATAGTTCAGAATCCTTCCTAGAAAACTTGAAAAATGATGTTCCTGAGGTCTTGTTTGATGTTCTGGAGGTCCCCGAGTTCCTCCCAAAGGGTGCAGAACTTGTAGGAGATGTCTCCAGTCCCCCAAGTCCTTCTGAGGTGTTGCCCTCTTCCGTAGGCATTGCTGCCTTGCTGGCTACCTTTTCAGCTCTGGTGGAGCTTCAGTCATGTGTAGTCAATGATGATATTGCAGTCACAGAAATTTCCGAATTTGAATCGAGTCTTCTTTTGAAAGTCCAGTGCTTGAGACCAATGCTCGTGATGATTCTCTGCCCGGTCCTGGTTTTGGTTTCCTCATGCCGGACTCTGAGGTTGGCAGTTCGCCGACATGTCCTGAGGTTTCTCCTGTGCTGGTGTACCCCAGTGTGCTCTGTGACCCAGAAAGCCCAAGTGTGCCTCGGTTACCAGCATACTCAGATGCTTCCTTGGTGGAGACTGTTATAAACTGTTCTTATCACCTTGCTTCGACACCATCGTCTCACAGACTGTGAGATCACTTGACTCTCCACACAGCAAACAGGAGATAGACTTTCTCAGGCTTCTTCAATGTTTACGTTATTTATTCAAGTCACAGAAAGACAGATAGATACAGTCATCATATCCTAGCTAGGCCAATCTTCATGTTGCGTTACAAGCTCGTGATGAGACTCCCTGCTGAAGTCTATCAGGTACCTTCTTCCTAACTACGTTACACTAAACTACCTATGTACAGCATACATTATATCAGATTACAGAAAGGAAGAACATGCTTAGAAGTCGTCCCAGTCAGCCTTGCTAGCTAGTGCGGAAGGAAGAAGCAGAAGTGAGCTCTCATGGCTCCCTCAGCTTTTAATACCGACTAGGAAAGAGTTAAATATGACATCATCTTCGCCACCCCCTAGACCAGATTATTGGTGGACCCACTCGTGGTGTCATCATACACACCTACTTGATTGATTAATAATCAATGAGGCATTTGATCCATATGCAGGAACGTGGATGTTTAGTAAATATGGCCAATGTTTTCTGTTCCTGTGGTGTAGTGTTAAGGTCAGAGTAGTCCGATGGCCTTCTTTTAGGAACATGTTCTCAGTATCTGCGTGTATCCTCTGCTACACGCAGACCCTGAGATGCCTCTGCCTGCATCACAAAACCTCTATTTATTTTAAAGGCATACACTGCGGACAAGCCTTTTACATAAAACTCAGGCCAAGTAACTGAGGCCTACTTAAATTATAACAGAGACATGTTCTGATTTAGCCTGCCTGCTTGCATGCCCAGAAGTGGTCCCTGAAAGTCTTGATCTTGATGGGTGTCCTCGTAATTCTGAATCCGGAATTGTCATTGGTTCCATGGGGGTTCTTGGTAATTCTCCATGTGAGCCTGGTGATTGTTCTGCCCTCTTGGGATCTCTGTGGAGCTTCAAAAGGTTCTGGGAGATTCCGGGAGAAATTTTGCTTGGTCCCCTGGATAAGATCAACGATGGCTTTTGTGTTGTAAGGGACACTTCGAACAGGTATTGTGGCAGGTTTGGTATTTTCGGACGCTCCTTGGAAGGTGGTGGGTATTGTCTGGAGGGTGTCGATGGCTTCTTCTCTGGCGGTCACAGTCCTGATGGGTGTTATACTGAGACTGGTAGTACTGATGGGCATGTTTCGGTGGCTTCTGTTTCCGATGAGGTCGGTTTCGGGTGGACTGACTCTGGAATTGGACCTTGTCGGGCTGCCCCGACCTTCATGAGTCTTTAGTTTGAGTCTGTTGCTAATAGCAGTTTTGAGGGTCGTCTGGAATTCGACCCTGGAGGGGGGGGGGGGTACTGTGATGATTTGCTCAGCTGCCTGTGCAGGCAGCCAGCCTTTTGACCATTGTGTAGGTTTGCATGCTGCAGGACTCTGGAAAGAACAGCTTCTGTCAGTTTTGCAGCTTGTGCTTGCAGAGGAATTTGCATATGTTGTCATGCAAATTGCCTGGCCACATTCATTGGAGGCGTGTACTATAAGTACTATGTCTTTCCCACAATGCTTCGCTGTTCATAAGGATTTCGTCCTATGTAACACTCCTGGTGGGGTGTCAGCCTTGCTCTCTGTTTGAACATCAGCTTAGAGTAATTCCTAAATCTGCGCTAGGCAGATTTCCCTAGTGCTGTTAGGATTGTATTATCTGTATTGCCTGTTCTGTCTTGTCTTGCCTGTTTGCCATTGTCCTGTCCCTATGGTGGTTGACAGGAAATGGTTCTGATCTCTGTTCTTGGAGTATAGCTGGTGCAGCGGTTGCTACCAGCTATCTCTTCTGTTCTGTCTCCTGGGATCGCACTAGCTACTTTTTGCTAGCGCTGGGGATCCTTCTGTTCTGTTTCCTGGGATCGCGCTAGCTACTTTTCGCGAGTGCGGTGTTCGTGGTTAGCTAGCATTTGTTATTTTCCGTATCTCCTCATTGTATTATTTGCTGTGCCTTTGCTAACCTCGTATTCTGTTCTGATCTGCCTTGTGTCTTGTCTGGCGATCGCACCTCTGGCGATCGCGTTCCTATTTCATATCTGCTGTTGTGTGTGTGCGGTTGCGGGGTGGCGACTGGATTGGCACACACACATACAACCTGTCCCTTTGCTCATTCTCATTCGCAATCGCCTCTCTTGCGATTGCGTTCTGCGTTTTGTACAATTCCTGTCTGGCATTTGTGGAGGTACAGAGGATTGGTTCCTCTGCACTCCCCAGCGCCATCTGCCGACAGGAATTTTCCCTCTACGGGTGCGTAGCACCTTTTGCTGGGTTCCTGCAAATTATACGCTTGTGAAGGATTTCCGCCGTGTCAGCGCACGCGTTGTGCGCTGATCACGGGGAAAGTTCCACAATCGTTACACTTTTTAAGAGAATTGACAGCATTCTACAGCATTCAAGATAATCCAGCATCATAAAGGAACAATTTGTAGCTCATGGTCAATACACATTCATCAAAAAGACATAGCAAATGGCTTTGGAAAGACTGACACTTTAACAGGATGCTGACATACGGCTCATCTGCGCTGGCAGTAGAAACATGTTCTGCTTCAAGAGTCACTAAATTTCCTATGGACATGCAGGGTGTGCAGCAAGGAGCGTCAGCAAAAAACCTCACCTAATCTTAGCTAATTAAAAGTACAGTATACTGTATTGATGTCCTAACTGGTAATGTGATTACTAGTGGTGGTTGATTCAGCAAACCTTGTTGCCTTAATGCCTATTTTAGCTTCTTTTTAAAGGATTTTGCTATGTTCACTTTAACTCTCTGAAGTAAACATTTTAGCAAGTAACCACTTCGCATACAGACCTTGTTTCCCACTTATGGACCGGAGCAGTTTTGACAGTTTAGCTATATCCTTATTTAATCAGAAATAACTTTATCCCTACTTATGACATAGAAATGAAATATATATTGTTTTTTTCAAGACAAACTAGGCTTTCATTGTATGCCATTTTTTCCCTCGAACAATTTTGTTTTCTATGAACTTTAAAGAAAACCTGTAACTACAAAAAGTTCCCCTGGGGGGTACTCACTTCGGTAGGGGCGAAGCCTCCGGATCCGATCAAGGCTTCCCCGTCCTCCTTGGTCCCACGGCGGTCTAGCTGTGCCCATCTGAACAGCGGCATATATATATTTACCTCCCCGGCTCCAGCGCAGTCGCAGTATCTGCTCTCCACTCGGAGATAGGCGGAAATACCCGATCGCTGTCGGCCCGCTCTACTGCGCAGGCGCAAGTCCCCTGCGTAGTAGAGCAGACCCGACAGAGATCGGGTATTTCCGCCTATCTCCGTACGGTTTGCTGCAACAGCGCCCCCGCTGGAGCCAGGAAAGGTAAATAAATGAGCGCTTGTCAGGTTTGTCGAGGGAGGATTCCGGGACACTTCGGGAGAGCCATCGCTGGACTGCCTGCAGCTACAGCCAAGAGGGAAGCCTTATTGGGACCCTGAGGCTTCCCCCTCTCAAGGTGAGTACCCCCCCAGGAAATATTTTTTTTTGTTACAGAGTCTCTTTAATGGGAAAAACAGGAAAAAAATGAGAAAAATCACAAAAAGTGCTACTGTAGATAAAAAACACAAATTTTGTTTGGCTATTCTTACCGCTTATCACAAAACTTAGATTATGTTCCTGACACAATTTATAGTGAAGATATTTGATTCTGAAATAATGCTACAAACTGTATTTTTCACTATGAACTGAGAAAATAAAAGTATTTTTAATGGTAAAAAATAAATCTCATTAGCTCAGGAAACATATATTCCTGTTCACCAATTAGTGCTGCATCAGATAGTGCCAGAAATGTGCACAGGAGACAGCCCAATCCTGCACAGCACTGCTTCTGCTACAAGACGTATATCTTACTGACTCGTGGCTTAAGTCACAGAGGACGTAGATATACTGCAGTGGGGGATAAAGTGGTTAAATATATACAGAAATGAGTGCACTTGTACAGAAATTATCAAGGTCTTGATTTTTGTTTTGTTTTTTATACTAATCGAAAAATATGTAAGATAACGCCTTCTCCAAACTATACAAGCCCTGCTCCCCCTGGCTGTAGGAGATGGTAGTGAGCAGAGATAAACCCCACAAGCATTGTGGCTCCCCAAACTCATATACTGGCTCACTATAGCTATCAGCAGTGCAAACGTTGCCCTGAAATGGAGAGCAACGTAGCTTCTCCCTCCTTCATGCCACTATGCCCAGGGCATGGTAGCTCTTCAAACAAACTTCCTGGCGCAAGTGAGGTGTCTGGTAATAGAAGCAAGTGTTTATGGTACTATCAAATCTCCCCAAAATCTGATTACTCAGATCAGTACCCCTGCTCCAGCTAATGTGACTTTTGAGACCCTTTACACCTTTTCTCAGAGTGTATAAAAGTCAACAAAGACACACTTTGTTGTATTATTTTATTTCTAAATGTCTTAGGGATTGTTTTCTTGGACCTCTGCTTTCCTTTTGGGTTGTAGATGGCTTCTCCACATGTAGCTTGTAATTGTCTATTTTGCTTGAAGAGTTTTAGGAGGAAGTTCTTCCTCTTGAGCTCTTCCACTCAAGTAACATCCTTCCTGATTCAGCCTCCAACTGCAGGGCTTGGGAAGGGTTTATGTGCTGCAGCAGAACATTTAGAGGCTCTCATTTTCCACACCTCTGCAAGTTGTTGAGGTTTATTAAGTGCATGCTGTGCTTTGATGAAGAGATGACTGTAGCTCCGAAATGTTGGAAATCTTGGTGTGAAATTCACTTAATACTGGAGTGGTGCCAACATTTTCAACTGGAATAAACAGAAGATCAGGCAGGATCTCTATTATATCTGAGAATCCTCCCCGCAGCTGTGTGAGTGAGTTTTAATTGGTGACAATGGGCAGTGACTGGTGGGGGGAGAGTTGTCAGTATATGTACTAAAGGGCATTGAGAGTGCAGACTACAGCTGGAAAGGGTAATGCCCACAGCCTGCAGTTAGAGGATTTCAGGGGTTGCAGACAGATTTGAACAATATCACATACACCTCTATAAGTGGAATGCTGGCTCATGTGAGCCATTGGTAAAGGAAACATCTGAGTGTAGAGGAACTGCTATATGCTGCATCCTATACCTTCCTCTTTTGTAGATGACATAATAGCCTTCCAATGAAAGCTTTCTAGTTAGATAGCAAGTTCCTGTACTCTGCCTAACCCCAAGTCTCTTTCCAAGCTGCTTTTTTTCTGTGACTTCAGTAAAATTCTCATCCAGGTTAGAGTAATTTATTTTCAGAACTATTGACTTAACCTATACTAGCTTTTCTAAACCTTTTTAGGGTTGAGGAACCCCTACAACATTTTCCAGACCTCAAGGAACCCCTACATAAAAATTACAGACACAAATCATGCAACTTTTTTTGAGTTTTTCATGGCTACTATTATACACCTCTTGGTTAACAATAGTGCCATCGTCAAATTGCAAATGCACAACAGAAAAATTGGCAGCGCTTCCAAATGCAGGAAATGGCAAATGCAGCAATCACCCCACATATGAAATGCACCAATCACACCACAATGAAATTCACCAATTACCCCCACATATGAAATGTAGCATTGACCCCCACATGTGAAATGCAACAATCACTCCCATATGTGAAATGCACCAATCACCCCCATATATACGAAATGCAGCATTGACCCCCACATATGAAATGCACCAACCACCTCCACATATGAAATGCAGCATTGACCCCAAAATATGAAATGCACCAAACACCCCACATTTGGAATGCAGCATTTACCAGTTGCAGAGGATCACAATTTCTTGGAGATAGGCCTGTTCATCATTCTATAAGGCTGTTGATGACTTTGACAGTGCTGTGCGTTGAGGTGTAGTAGTTTGTGTACAACAAGAACAGGATTGGGGACAGGACACACCTTTGGGGAGCACCTGTGTTGGTCACTCGCAACTGCGAGAGAAGTTGCCAAGCTTGACGACTTGAGTCCTGTTTGTTGGAAAGTCCTTCAGTCAGTCACAAGGGCTGGGGTGTACTTGAGGTGTGCTAGCTTATCACAGAGGATTCCAGGGCTAAGGGTGTTGAATGCCAAGCTGAAATATAGAAGGAGAATTCTGTCATAGGAGTTTAGCTTGTCTAGGTGGCTCAGAATATTCTCCAGGCCAATATTGATGTCATCCTTTACAGACCTGTTTGCTCTGTAGGTGAACTGGTATGAGTCGATCAGGTTCTTGGTGGTGTGCTTCAGGTGTGCCAGAACCAGCCTCTCAAGAACCTTCATGACATTCGATGTTAGTGCAACTGGTCTGTAGTCATTTAGATCGGTGGCTCCTGGCTTCCTTGAGATTGGTACGATTGTTGATTTCTTAAAGCAGGAGGGTACCCTGTAGTGTTTCAGGAATTGTGTGAACAGGGTGGTAAGGACTGGGGCCAGCTAAGCTGGTTTTTAGGCAGAGGTTTGATACATTGTCTGGGTCTGGTGCTTTCCTGGGGTTACGGTAAGTTTCCTAAGATACTTAGGCACCTTAGGAGATGCACCAATGAAATGCACCAATTACCCCCACTTATGAAATGCAGCATTGACCCCTACATATGAAATATACCAATCACCTCCACATATGAAATGCACCAACCAACCTAAGATATGAAATGCAGCATTGACACCCCCTCCCTCCCACATATGAAACGCACCAATCACCCACAAATTAAATCCACCAATCACACCACAAATCAAATGCATCAATCACCCCACAAATAAAATGCAGCATTGACCTCCATATTATTATTTTATAATTATATAGCACCGACATCTTCCGCAGCACTTTACAGAGTATATATAGGCTCATCACTAACTGTCCCTCAGAGGAGCTCACAATCTAGTCCCTTCCATAGTCATATGTCTATGTATGTATCGTGTAATGTATGTATCGTAGTCTGGGGCAATTTTTGGGGGAAGCCAATTAACTTATCAGTATGTTGTATCTACTCCTTGCAGATGTTGACCGGGGAATCAAACCGGGGACCCAGCGTTGCAAAGCGAGAGCACTAACCACTACGCCACCGTGCTGCCCATGTGTGAAAGGAACCAATTATCCCCCACTTATCAAGTACAACTAGTATCCTACATATGATATGCAGCCATCACCCCAAGTAGGAAAATGCACCAAATACCCCACAGATGAAATGCAGCATTGCCCAATGCAAATTAAATGCACCAATCATTCCCAGAAATGAAATGCAGCATTTAACCCCAGATATTAAAGGCACCAGTTATACCTCACATATAAAGTGCAGTCATTATTCCCCATTATATTATATGCAGCCATCATCCCACATGGGAAATTGATTAATAATGACCCCCAAACTGCCCCCAATTGTTGGTGACCGTGGGTTTTGTACAACCCCCCCATAATCACCATTCACTTGCTTTGCTTCTATCTTCTCTTCTGCATCTTCTCCTCTCCTTCTCCTTTGCCACTCTGCCGCATCTCTTTTTCTGCCTCATTGGCTTCTCCTCTGCTGCCTCGTTGTCTTCTACTCTGCTGCCTCATCTTCTTCTGTGACTATCTTCTCACACCATCACTTTTCACTGGTTCACTCGCTGCTTGCCTTTCCCAATCTTTAAGCCAGATATGTAAACCAGCCAATAGGGAGCCTTGGTGATGCACCATGGATTAAATCAATCTGCCGGTCATTTCAGTGGTGGAGTGGGACTATTTTGTCCCATAAAAAAGGGAGAAGTTGGACTATTTTGTCCCACATAAATAGCTAAATGCTGTGGAACTCCTGAAGGGTTCTCACGGAACACTAGGGCTCCCTAGAATCTTGATTGAGAATAGCTGATACATTATCCATCACCCCAAAATGAAGACTGTTATGGGGAATTCCATTACAAGCAAAGTGTACTCTAGTACATCTGAGACTGTGACATAAACTGGCAGGTCATGTGGATAGTGAACATGTGCATGAAGAAACGTTGTAAGCAGCACTGTGTATAAACTGTATGCTTGCAAAAGTTATAAATACATTGTTTGTGATAAATTGTAGCTGCAGTGCCTTTCTTCATTGTGAACTTTTCACTTCAGTAGCTCAGTTTCCCTGTGTCATCTCTGAAGGGCACAGGATTATGTGGAGGTGTTGGGTATAATACCTGGGATTAGGTTCCTCTTGATAAATTACCACTCATGTCAGATTCAGCCACACCCAGTGTTTGGCATGACTTCCTCAGACGTGCGGTACAGCACTTGCCTTTAGACACCTGCTTCGGATATTTGGCAATAGCAGGAGCAAGAGGCCCATATCCTGTTTAGGGATTCCTAATCTATATATAAATGCTTTTCTTTTACTTTTCTGTGAAGGCAAATTTGTAATCTGTTTAGTTGAAGCTGCATTCCTATTCTGTGTACAATGTAATATGGTGCTGGCTAAAGGCGCACGCCAGGGAGCATGGAGCAGAACCACAGGGAACATAGAAGTAAAACTGTCCCAAGAGAAATGTGAAAGCTGCCAGTGCTGGCTTCCTTCTAACGTGTTCATCTCCTGGATGTAATGGAAATACAGTGCTTTCACTATAATAGTTTCTAAACCCCTTACCTAAAGTATTTATGCATATTGCTCACTTCAGTTGCCAAGTTAAGGCTCATCTCACACATGGTCACAACTAGACTTAATAAGGCCCCCCTGCAAAAATTATAGCATGCGGCCCCCTTGGTCCCCAAAACCCATGTGGGTCACGTGATCGGGAGCTGGCGAATAGCAGCAGTGAGAGTTCTGCTGAGCAGCAGCGTCTGGAAGCAGGAAAAAAATTACACATGCTCCTGTATACGTTTTTTTTGTGAGTAAAGAGGGAGGTATTTTTTGCTAATTGGCTGTACTTAAGGTTGGGGAGAGGGAGGAGGAGGGGCCCCAAAGCCTATGGCCCCCCCTGCAATGGCAGGGGTCGCAGGGGTGATTGTTATGCCCATGATCCCACATTTGAGGGAAAAATGCGCTACAAACTTTTTCCTGAGAACTCCACTCGTCCTGCCCTGAGCCCCTGTGGGTCCAATCACTTTAAAGGACATTATCCCCGCACTTTGATTGGCCCAATAGGCTGCCTGTCACTTGAGAGGAAACTTTACAGGCAGCCTATTGGGCCAATCAAAGTGCGGGGATAATGTCCTTTAAAGTGATTGGACCTGCAGGGCTCAGGGCAGGACGAGTGGAGCTCTCGTCATTGCCAATTAGCAGGCATAAGTTCGTAGCACTCGCTATGCTACTCTGACAAAGCGTGTTAACTCTAATAAGGTGTGTTAGCCCTGATAAGGCACGTTAACCCAGATAATGTGTGTTACCTCTGATAAGGCATGCTAGTTGTCTTAGTGAATCGAGCCCTTAGATTGCGGATGATGTAGATGTCAATGCAAGCCTCTAAGAACGGACAGTGTCTGTTCTCACCAGGCTGGTCGCTGTATACGTTTCGCCAATAACCAGGGCCGGAGCTACCTTACGAAAAAATGGGCAATTGCCCAGGGCCCCAGAGCCTGTAGGGGCCCCCAAGGTGTCCCTCCCCCATCTTAACTGTTGCTCCCCAGGGACTCTGCAGAGTCTGTTAAGTTGGGAGGTGATTGGGGGAGGGTCAGCAGCCAGCTCGGGGACCCAGGAGGGAGATTTGGCTGCAATAAAGAGCCTCTAATGACGCTTTTTAGTCAGGGGTGTCTGTTGGGGGGCCCCCAGGCTAATCTTGCCCTAGGGCCCAATTGTTACTTGAACCGGCCCTGCCAATAACTCACCTGTCTTCTGTGTTTTGTTTTCTCTTTTTCGCTGCCATCTCAAGTACTTTGCTCAGCTATTCTATACCCAGGAAGTACTTAGGTTCTGAATAGTCTGGGATTTTATGCTTATGTTTAATTATAAAAATAGAACTCAGCTTTTTATATAGAATATGAACAGTATATTCTCTTGTATTGTTTGTCTTTTGCCTCACAGTGAAAGAACCACATACAGGGCTATTGTTCTGGTAGTTTTCCTAAACCTCTTCAAGCTTTATGTATCCAGAGTAACAACATTATTTGGAATATGATTCTGAAGATGTCTGTTATACAGCAAAAATATCAGTGTAATATGCAAGAGCAACCAAAGTTCTTTCTCACAGATGTTACTTGTCATTTTCTGCCCCCATGTACGGTTATATGCACAAGTATGGACAGTGGGGATTCCTCATCAACATATATGTTTAGCTAATGTTGAAAGTGAAAAGTAATAAACAATTTAGCCAAAACCAGTGTAAGGAAAACTGGAGCAGAACTAGTGCAAAAGAAGAGCAGATGTCCAGGTCAAGGATTCTGAATGGATGCTTCAGGGACCTTTCACACTGGTGCGGTGAGGTGGGTGATTTTACCGCACCTCACCACTAGAGTTGGGCCGAACCTCCGATTTTAGGTTCGCGAACCGGGTTCGCGAACTTCCGCGGAAGGTTCGGTTCGCGTTAAAGTTCGCGAACCGCAATAGACTTCAATGGGGATGCGAACTTTGAAAAAAAAAAATAATTATGCTGGCCACAAAAGTGATGGAAAAGATGTTTCAAGGGGTCTAACACCTGGAGGGGGGCATGGCGGAGTGGGATACACGCCAAAAGTCCCCGGGAAAAATCTGGATTTGACGAAAAGCAGCGTTTTAAGGGCAGAAATCACATTGAATGCTAAATGACAGGCCTAAAGTGCTTTAAAACATCTTGCATGTGTATACA
This sequence comes from Hyperolius riggenbachi, assembly GCF_040937935.1. NCBI lineage: Eukaryota > Metazoa > Chordata > Amphibia > Anura > Hyperoliidae > Hyperolius > Hyperolius riggenbachi. The sequence continues at coordinate 122,081,532 of NC_090654.1, forward strand.
TCAATCAGGTAGTGTAATTAAGGTACTGCTTCACACTGACACACCAAACTCCACTGAACAGAACAGGTATGCAGTGGCGGGTTCACTAAACAGGTATACAGTGGCGGGTCCACTGAACAGAACAGGTATGCAGTGGCGGGTTCACTGAACAGGTATGCAGTGGTGGGTTCACAGAACAGGTATGCAGTGGTGGGTTCACAGAACAGGTATGCAGTGGCAGCAGGATCACTGAACAGGTATGCAGTGGTGGGTGGGTTCACAGAACAGGTATGCAGTGGTGGGTGGGTTCACAGAACAGGTATGCAGTGGCAGGATCACTGAACAGGTATGCAGTGGTGGTGGGTGGGTTCACAGAACAAGTATGCAGTGGCAGGATCACTGAACAGGTATGCAGTGGTGGGTGGGTTCACAGAACAGGTATGCAGTGGCAGCAGGATCACTGAACAGGTATGCAGTGGAGGGTGGGTTCACAGAACAGGTATGCAGTGGCAGGATCACTGAACAGGTATGCAGTGGTGGTGGGTGGGTTCACAGAACAGGTATGCAGTGGCAGGATCACTGAACAGGTATGCAGTGGTGGTGGGTGGGTTCACAGAACAGGTATGCAGTGGCAGGATCACTGAACAGGTATGCAGTGGTGGTGGGTGGGTTCACAGAACAGGTATGCAGTGGCAGGATCACTGAACAGGTATGCAGTGGCAGGATCACAGTACAGGTATGCAGTGGGCTGAGGGCTCACTGAACAGAACAGGTATGCAGCCAGGAAGAAGTTAAGCCTAACTAATCTTTCCCTATATGAGAGACTGCAGCAGCTCGCCCTACTCTCACTAATGCAGGCACACGAGTGGCCGTAATGGCCGCCGCTGCCTGCCTTATATAAGGGGGGTGGGGCTCCAGGGGCTAGTGTAGCCTAATTGGCTACACTGGGCCTGCTGACTGTGATGTAGAGGGTCAAAGTTGACCCTCAGGTGCATTATGGGGCGAACCGAACTTCTTCCGCAAAACGTTCGCGTGCGGTACCCGCACGCGAACCACCTAAGTTCGCGCGAACCACGTTCGCCGGCGAACCGTTCGGCCCAACTCTACTCACCACTATGTCAATGAAAGCCAATGAAAGCCTATGGGTGCTTTTATACAGCATGCGGTGAAGCAACGTGACCTGTAGCAACGTGCGGTGAACTGGAAGTCATGTAAGTCTATGGCGATGCAGGAATTTTAAAAATTATGGCGGTGGTGGTGCGGCGCCCATGCACTGATGCCGGTTTGCAGTGTGAAACTGGCCTACAAGTGTACTAGAGATCAAAAGAACTAAAGATTTGATACTTACCCGGGGCTTCCTCCAGCCCCATAAGCTCGTCTGAGTCCTTCACCATCCACCCGCGGTCTGCTGTTCAGCCGCGATCAGCCCCGGTTACTGATCCATGCTCTTCTGTATACCAATATAAAGTTTCCTCTGCCTCACGGCCCCACAGTAATGTATGATGAACCTTCAATGTAACAGTTGGTAAGGATGTTTTTCTTTCACTTGTTTGGTCTTTTTTTCCCCTTTTCTCCATCAAATGCTGCTTCTTCTCACCTCCAAGCAAGTTTTTGGTGACTAAATTGTTAAAGGACCACAATGAAGAAAACTGAAATTTAAAATACACGTATACACATAAATATAACCTACATTTGTCAAAGAGTAGAATGCCCTATAAAAGGCTTTTTGTCCCACAGAATTGTTGCTAACAATAGGTATTATTAATCTTTCAGGTCTGAAACTGATACATATCCTTATGTTGGATTTTTTTTTTTAATTCTTTTCAAAGGCAGTCCCTGGTAAGCAACCGTATAAAGATAGAGCCTGGCTGGGCTATTCACAGGCATACTATTCATGTAGTAGAAATGTGCCACTTCTGTTCAGGAAGTACTTTAGAACATAAAGGAATCCCCCTTGAGCAGATTTACTAGTTTTGTCAGTAAAAGGTTCAGAGCCATCAAATAAATGGTATTCCTGTATGTGTGCCACTTTCACTCTGATGACCCTACCGGCAACTCATTTCCTTGATCACGTGCCGCGGGCGGAAGCACTCTGCACATGCACACTATGTAGTTGTGACATAGTGTGCATGCTCTCCTAGCCATGGGTGTGCAATCAAGGACACGCATCACCAAACAGAGTCTGCACAGTGCGCACCGACCCTCCCGACCCAGAAGTAGGTTTGGGGGGACATTAGGCCTTAATGGATGGGGCGGAGCAGAACGAGGGAAGTGGTGGGCATGAGGAGAGCCTCCTACACATGCCTGCTCCCCCTGTTTTTTAATTTTTAAAGGGGCTAAGGTATCCTTTAATGCATGGAACATAGATTACCTAAAGAACTGATGTGGATGACAGCAAAAAAAGCTGTAGACAGCAGCAAAGATATCAAAAGCCTTTTTTAAGGCTAGTATCAAATCTTATAACATTTGTCAGGGTCAATATCTGCTTTAAAATTTCAAAAATTCACAGGCATGAAATTTTACACCTTCAACCCAGTTACATTTGTGTTATAAACACACAGAGAAACTATGCAAGTGATCAAACTTTATTGTTATTTCAGTGAGCCAAGTGCCTTCCACGTTCCCTACCACACCTATTCTATTTGAAGCTCCATAAAACCAAAGATTACTTTTCTGTGTGAAATCAGTATTTGGTGGCCAGGTATCCAGTTTCAGTTCTGTTCGTTGACACATTACTTAACACATGGTGTTAAGACTGCTAAGGCAGTTTGGTGTGAAGGCAGCTATGCTCACCACTATATCACCAACACTACATGCTGAAGCCAGCCTAGCATGTACCATTGTGATATACCGAAGAGAAAAATGAGCTTGCTTAGGGATTTGTAGGATGTCAAAAGCAACCTCATTTTTCTCTTGGGTATATCACAATGGTACATGCTAGGCTGGCTTCAGCATGTAGTGTTAGGGGTATAGTGTTCCCGGTGTCCAGCCAGCAGGACACCGGGAAGGAGCAGAGCTGCGACAAGGGAACCAAAGGACTTCTAGGGACTGGAAGAAAAGAGAGATTTACTGTATTTCTTTGCCTTGGGAGTCCATTAATTTACACTACGGATTTACTTAACTTTATTGCAAAAATCATTTCAAATCTCTTTTTTATCACAATAGCAGTAAGAGAGACTGAAGCCATATAAATGACCTCTTTTTCTTGCACATTTATCTTAACCACTTGAGGACCACAGTCTTTCTACCCCTTAAGGACCAGAGCCTTTTTTCTCCATTCAGACCACTGCAGCTTTCACGGTTTATTGCTCGGTCATACAACCTACCACCTAAATGAATTTTACCTCCTTTTCTTGTCACTAATACAGCTTTCTTTTGGTGCTATTTGATTGCTGCTGTGAGTTTTAGTTTTTATTATATTCATCAAAAAAGACATGAATTTTGTCAAAAAAATGTTTCTGTGCTGACATTTTTCAAATAAAGTAAAATTTCCTATACATTTGAGTGCGAAAGTTATTCTGCTACATGTCTTTGATAAAAAAAAAAAACATTCAGTGTATATTTATTGGATTGGGTAAAAGTTATATCGTTTACAAACTATGGTGCCAAAAGTGAATTTTGTTTCATGAGGTGCTAAAATTCCAGGATAGTATAAATACCCCCCAAATGACCCCATTTTGGAAAGAAGACATCCCAAAGTATTCACTGAGAGGCATGGTGAGTTCATAGAAGATTTTATTTTTTGTCACAAGTTAGCAGAAAATGACACTTTGTGACAAAAAAAAAGAAAAAGTTTCCATTTCTTCTAACTTGCGACAAAAAGAAAATGAAATCTGCCACGGACTCACTATGCTCCTCTCTGAATACCTTGAAGGGTCTACTTTCCAGAATGGAGTCATTTGTGGGGTGTGTTTACTGTCCTGGCATTTTGGGGGGTGCTACATTTTAAGCACCCCTGTAAAGCCCAAAGGTGCTCATTGGACTTTGGGCCCCTTAGCGTAGTTAGGCTGCAAAAAAGTGCCACACATGTGGTATCGCCGTACTCAGGAGAAGTAGTATAATGTGTTTTGGGGTGTATTTTTACACATACCCATGCTGGGTGGGAGAAATATCTCTGTAAATGACAATTTTTTGATTTTTTTTACACACAATTGTCCATTTACAGAGATATTTCTCCCACTCAGCATGGGTACTACTTCTCCTGAGTACGGCGATACCACATGTGTGGCAATTTTTTGCACCCTAACTGCGCTAAGGGGCCCAAAGTCCAATGAGTACCTTTAGGATTTCACAGGTCATTTTGCGACATTTGGTTTCAAGACTACTGCTCACGGTTTAGGGCCCCTACAATGCCAGGGCAGTATAGGAACCCCACAAATGACCCCATTTTAGAAAGAAGACACCCCAAGGTATTCCGTTAGGAGTATGGTGAGTTCATAGAAGATTTTATTTTTTGTCACAAGTTACCGGAAATTGATTTTAATTGTTTTTTTTTCACAAAGTGTCATTTTCCGCTAACTTGTGACAAAAAATAAAATCTTCTATGAACTCACCATGCACCTAACGGAATACCTTGGGGTGTCTTCTTTCTAAAATGGGGTCACTTGTGGGGTTCCTATACTGCCCTGGCATTTTAGGGGCCCTAAACCATGAGGAGTAAAAAAGGGTGTAAAAAAGTTACATTATACTACTTCTCCTGAGTACGGCGATACCACATGTGTGACACTTTTTTGCAGCCTAGGTGCGCTAAGGGGCCCAACGTCCTATTCACAGGTCATTTTGAGGCATTTGTTTTCTAGACGACCCTGTTGCCACTTCTTGCTGAACGGCTTAGATAGCTGGAACTGTGGTGGTGATTTGGCTTAGGTCCATAAACGCGTTTGAAATTTGCTACTGCTTCTTGTGCTAAGTGGCTTATGCTGTTTGTCCTGGCTGCTGCTGTTTTCCATCATTTGCTGCATGAATATATGGGACTAACAATTCTATAACCATACTAATTAAGTGGATCCAACCCTCAATACATTGCATTCATTGTTATCCAAGGAGTGTTTGTGCGGTGCACTAGTGAGTGGGTTGTTAGCTGCGTGTGTGGCGGGGTGGCCATCCCATGCGCTTTTAATGTATATTTTAATATGCTTGATTTTCGACACTAAGAATAATAATAATAAAGTTTTGTATTTTTTTAATTTTTTCGGAAAAAAGAGGGTTTTTCTTGTATGACACACATGCCAGCCCAATTGAACCACTTCTAACTGTTTCGGAAATTTTGGTGGGATAAATACCTCAATCTGCCGCGGGAATGCGGCAAATCAGCTTTGATCTTAATGCTTAAGATAACTGTGCAAGAAAAAGAGGTAATTTATATAGTTTCAGGCTCTCTTTAAATATCTTTCAATTTCAGTCTGCAGCTGCTAGAACTTTTTTTTTGAGGAGAGTTGCTGGAAAAAAGTATAAATATTTCCTTTATGCTCCTCTCTCTGCATATCTATTTGGTTTAGGGACGGAATTGTACTGTACTTTTTACAGCCCAAGGCCCACTTCCACCAGCTGCTCCTCCTGAATCTAAATGGAGCTTTTCACTGCATCACAGGACATGGACTGGTGACACAGCAGGCTGTGGTACGTATATTTTTCTCCCACATCTCAAAAACATATTGACAAATGTATTCGTTTCTTGGCAAAAATTGGTCTTAGACTAAGACTTTTGTATGGCTTAGATTGGGAGCTCCTCTGAAGACAATCTGTGACCTGACTATGTGCTCTGTAAAGTGCTGCAGATGATGTCAGTTCTATATAAATACATAATAACATGATCGGACATTAGGCTATGACTATAGTGGGGTTAGATTGTGAGCTCCTCTGAGGATAGTGACATGACTATGTACTCTGTAAAGTACTGCAGAAGATACAAGTGCTATATAAATACATAATAATATGGAAAGACATTAGACTAGGACTATGGCAGCATTAGATTGTGAGCTCCTCTAAGGACAGTCAGTGACATGACTATATACTCTGTAAAGTGCTGCATATATATAAATACATAATTATAATACGGTAGGACAGTAGGCTATGACTATGGTATGGATTTCATTGTGAGCTGCTCTGAGGACAGTCACTAACATAACTATGTACTCTGCAAAGTGCTGCAGAAGATATCAGTGCTATATAAATACATAATAATATGGTGGAATATTATTTGGTGGTATTAGAGTATGAGCTCCTCAGACAGTGGCATGACTAGCACACAGTCCTGGGTAGGTATATACTGTCATGAAAGAAGTGTAATGATTTACCAGTAGACAGTTAGGCTGGGCACACCCTGTAGGTTTCAGCAGTGTGGATCTCTCCTCGGATTCTGGAAGTTGCAGGCTCTGTCCGTCCATGCCTGGAGCACTGCTGTAGTGCTAGTGACCTGTGCTAGTTACTATCGCTGCTGCCCGCCCAATAACAGAAACAAGAAACAACTGCGCTGCCCATTTGTTCCCAAACACATCCGCCTGTCTGCCTCTGTAGGTGGTCCCCCTAGTTCCGCTGATTGTGCTGGGCATCCACATACTTAGACCGCAGTAATGTACTTCAAACATAGGAAGTGAGTAGTGATATTGCTTACTGTGTTTAAAGTATACAACACCGTCACTGGTGTACAACACCTCTCTGGTTACTGCAGTCTGAGTATGCAGACGGCCAGCGCGCAATCAATGGATCTAGGGGGACCACCTGAAGAGGCAAACACGCGGATGTGTATGGGAATGAATAGTTTCTGTTTATGGGAATGAATAGTTTCTGTTATCGGGCAGGCAAGCGGGTGTTAGCGATGATAACTAGCACAGGACACTAGTACCACAGCAGCACCCTAGGCGCTGGCCTATGTGGCCTTGCCACAAATCCAGCTTTGATTTGGTTTGTATGTGTTCACACAGCAAAACGTGAAATTAATTGCATATCAATTCACCCCTACAGCTGTGCTGGGATTACTGTTATAACACGTTCTTTTCACAACGAAGAAAGTCCTAAAAATCTGTGGGAATGCCGGCTCAGCATTTGCACAGTTCAGAGACATCACTTCCATCTAAGGTACAGCTGTAAGCCACACAAAGCAGCTTTCAGAATAAAACATGCTGTGCTTCAAAGCATTAATTTACAGAAACACTAGCTAAACCAAGATAAATCTTTCTAATACAGGTTTTTAAATTACTTTAATTATACAAAAATCATCTGATAAGATTTTTTTTTTTTAATGGAAAGTGGAAATATTTTTTCAATAGATATGTATGTGGTAGAGGCATTCTTGTACACTTGCTTTGGTCATGTCTCAAACTAATAGGCTTCTGGTCTGATGTTATCAGGATCAGTAGGAAAGTCTCAGAGCAAAAAATTGAGGGCTCCCCTGATAATATATTATAACATATGACTAAGTCAACAGGGTATAAACGTACAATTGTCCCACACTTGCTAAATGCAGCAAAGAGCCTCATCCCCTTACAGTGGAGATCAAGTCAGGTGCCTACTGTAGAACAATCAGGGGAGAACTAGCCTGGGGGGGGGGGGGATTTCCCCCAGGCTGCCTCTCATTCAATGATTTAGGGATGGTGCAGGGCCTGCTGCACTCAGGTTTTTGTATAAGGCAATGTGAAGCACTAGGCTGGCTGAGGAAAATAAACACCCAATTACAGAGCAACTAGAGGGCAGGTAAGCTGGTAAATTTACAGAGCAAGATGCAGAGCAGAGGCTTGCGTGGAGGGTCCATAGAAAAAAAACTGTCCGCTCTCTCACCATCATACAGTAGCTCCCAACTGTTCCTCTTTTGAAGGGACACTCTCTCTTTGGACATACCATGTGTGTGGGGGGGAGAGTGGTGAGCCTTGAGGAATTAAGGTGGCCATACATCTGTTGACTAGGAGATCAACCAACTGTTTTGATAATTACTATTGCATTGGATGAAAATCGGTGCTGCCACAAGCATGCCCAAACAACGATTTGACTGATTTCAGGCGGAAATTGGTCAAATCTGAGATGCTGGGAAATCTCAGGCCGATGTGGTTGATTGGGTGTGCATCGGTTATGGCGTGCGATAATCACGAACAACGAACAAGACGGAAACCCCTGGCTGTCGTCCCTCCAAATGTATTATGTGACTCCCGATGCCTGTGCATTTATACTTTACCTGTCACTCTGAGCATATAGCTAGTGGGGACCACGTGTGTGACGCCATTTAGGCTGAGGCTGCCATGAAAACAGGCCTATAGTTTGTTTTTTCCCCCAAGGCCAAAAGGTCCCAGTCCTCCCCTGAGAACAATGGATCCGAAGGGTTAATGAGATTCAACAGGTAGAGGAAACTGAAACTGTGTTGACTAGTAAAGATAAATTTGACAAATATTATGCCATATGGCATGTGTGGATTGACTATCAGTCCTCTCCTGAATATGAAAGTTACCTTGGTTCAGCACCTTGAGATACAGCTATGTATGAAGTTGTAACAACCTGCAAGGATAACTAGTTTTTCTGATTGCCAACTGGGGGGTGAGGTGAAGGATCACCTTAGGAAAAAAACACAGAGACAACGGGAGCCCAATAGCGCAGTATGTCACTATTTTCTGAAATGAATGAGTCAACAACAGGAAATATACTGTACTCACAAAGGTAGGTTGCAATAAGAGGCAACCAACCACTTAAGGCAGGTGGAGAGAATTAGCCCGTCTCCACTCAGGCAATCCAGTGTTGGCCGGATGGGAACTGGTCGCACTCTTTAAAAATTGTACATTAGATCTGCAGGAGGCTGCACCACCACAGACTAAAACATACAAACCACCCCCTCGAGAAAACGAGAGGGAGGTTAAACTTAGCACAGCAAAGGTGAAGTATGAATAAAATTTTGTTAAACGCACAATAAAATAAGAAAATAGGAGGTGGCTTACCTCTCCAATGACACTGACACTCAAGTGAGAATTTAACAACAAAAAGATTTTTATTTGCACAGGCAACGTGTTTCGTGGGTCTCGCCCACTTCCTCAGGCCAGTAACAGTGCTACTTCAAAGAAGCCAGATAGACAGGAACGCCTCTCTCTAGTTTCTTTGTTTATTGTTATTTTTTATGTGGTTCATGCTAGATACCAATTTTATTGGTTTACGCTATGGCTGAGCATAAACCTGAAAGGTGTGCATGTCATACTTGCTCTTTATCATGTGTGGACTTAGATGTCTATTTATGGGGTCATAAATATTAGAGCTGCTACCGCTATGTTGTATGTTATTTGTTGATTTATACATACCTATATGTATTTGTACACTCATTCTGACATATTTTTGTATTTTACTGGCTGCAATATGTTATGTTTTCCACAATGGCCTTTGTTCTTTAATGAATTATCTTAAAAGGAACCTTAACTGGCGGGCAAAAAAAATCCACTTACCTAGGGGCTTTCCCAAGCCTCCTGCAGCCGTCCAGTGCCCGCGCCGGTCCTTCGGTGCCCTCCGGTCTCCCTCCGCGGCTAAGTTTCGTTTTTGAACGACTGCCAGTCGTCCTCCGGCAAAGCGTCCTCTTCTTCCGCATTCCCCGTCGTAAAGAGCCATAAAGCGCGTCCGCATGACGCCAAACGCGTCATGCGGACGCGCTTTACGGCTCTTTACGACGGGGAATACGGAAGAAGAGGACGCTGCAGGAGGCTTGGGAAAGCCCCCAGGTAAGTGAATTTTTTTCCCCGCCAGTTAAGGTTCCCGTTAAGTCCAGTTCCAGGAAAAAAAATTATATTTTTACAGTGGATACTGTGGTGAGAGTTTAAAACCTCCCCATCTTTGAGAATCCCCATTATTTTTTGTCTGCTTTGTGTTTCCCGCTCCTGAGGTCTTATTGTAGAGTGTGCAAGAAGTAGAATTAGTAACTAGTTTTTATTTCTGTCCCTCATTTCCTGTCCTGGGACTGCCAGAGTTCATATTAAAGTCACAGATCTACACAGAGGTAACAGAAACAGGAAGTGATGGAAGATCTCTCCAGACACAGAGGACACAGAAATAAAACTCCTAAGTACTTACCTAATAATGTCTGTCAAAATTCTTATTACATTACAGCCTTTTCATTGTAAAATGTATACTTATTACTTAGCAGAAATTAAAATATTAGTTGGTTTCATTTATAATTAGTAAGATTATATTGTATTTAACCCTTTAAACAAGGAGGTTTAATAATAAAAGTTATAGACATGATAAATGAATGTATGTTATGTGTTATAATATTTAGAATATGTGATCCATACAGTCTCTGTTAGCATAATGCAATTCACGTCTGCTTTGGAAATAATTGGAATACAACTGTTGGACATATTTTTAGTCCCATCTGTTGGTTCGGAGTTTGTCATGTAACTCAGGCTGCTGAGGGCAAATAAAGATATACAGTACTGTGTAGAGTTGTTTCATAGCACTAGAAAACGGGAGAGCCATTGAGTGAGGCAGCCTGGCAAAGAGGAAGGGGTCAGTTTACATCTTGTACAGGAAAAGGGATCAAGGAATTTAAAAAGGAAATGATGGTATGTAGGCAGAAACTTGGTTTAGCTAGGCAAAGGATTTTATTGTAATGTAGTATACAGAGGCGCCAATAGAGTAAAATTAGTACCAATTAAAATCAATAAAAGTGTGGGTGGTTTGGGTGGATCTACCCGCCCCACAACAAACACAAGCACTGCTATGTGTATAAAGGTAAATTTAATAAGAACTCCCAACAAATAATACAGTTTGCAACGCGTTTCACGGGTCCCAAGCCCGCTTCCTCAGGCAAAAAAACCTATACAGGCAGGAGCAACTGAAATATATAAAATAAACAACAAAAGACCCATATGTAAAAAACAATCAAATAAAATCATCAATCAAAAAATATATATGTATATCGCAACACAATTTTGACTCTATCTGTGGGTTCCATATACCCGCAATATTGTATCAGCATATGATAACTGTATGTAAAAACAAGGAACATTGTATCCATAAATAACAGTGGATAATTATTATACATAAAATTCAATCATAGATATACAATTTTGCCAGCCATTAAGTGCCATATGATCTCGCACTTGCCTGGTTCATAAACGTATTGTCTATGTATGCCAAAGATTGGTCATCTCTAGTCCATATCCTCATATATGCAAAGAACACTTTTCCACATATAAAGAAACATATAATATAAAATGACAAAAGCCTTTCAATAGATATGCCTGATCTTAAACATAGAAAATTCTAAGCATTCATGGTGCAATACAATGCGGATGTGGAGGGTGAATAGACTATTATAAGTTGTAGAGGAAGGGAGAAGAAGGAGAAGGTGGGGGGAAAGGGGCAGTGGGCTGGTAGTGGAAGGGAGAGGAAGGAGAAGGTGGGGAGAAAGGGCAGTGGGCTGGGGGGGATGATCGTCACTTACCAGTGTCCTTGTGTAGAAGAGTGTGGCGCCTATGCTGCAGGTTGGCGCCACACTCGTATCTAAAAAGTCTTCCGTGTGGTGACGTCTGGGTGAGGGGGAGTGGTACGTTCCTGTGAGGAGGGGCGTGACTGTCCGGATCTAGGATGATAGAACGCATATTCCGCCTATGGGATCATGTACAGGGCGGAAGTGCGTCGGCTAAGGGCATGATGGTTGAGCCGCCATCTTTCTCGTGGGCATGTTTGTCTTATGTAGTATCCCATACGGAAATACGTAACATAGGTCTATTTACGGAGATCCGTAATAGCACATGAAGGTCCATTCACGGAAATCCGCAATGGTGTATAACATAGGTCTATCAATTTAAATTCATGGGTATATGGGAAAGGGATATCACGGAAATCCGCAATGGTGTATAACCCAGGTCTATCAATTTAAATTCGTGGGGATATGGGAAAGGTATATCAGGGGGAGGGTATTGGATACACGGTTCCCCAGCCAGGGGGGGGGGGGAGGATTTAAGGGAAAAAGAAAAAAGAAAAAGAAAAAGTGAATAGCATTCTTTATGATAATATATGGTATAAATAATGGAAAAAATACATACACGGAAATCCATATTCAACAAAACCAAGAAACCAAATAAGATAATAATAACGGAAAAAAATCCTGTTTGGAAGGGCAGAGATATATGTTCTAAATATATGGATAGTCTGGGTTTATGTGCACATGTGGAACACATGTGCACGTTATCCCTAGTTAGCCAATGGCTGCTCCCTCTGATCGTCAGACCAGATATGCAGAGAGCCAGGGGCCCCCACAAAAAGCCCCAGCCCCAACACTCGAGACAAACCAGGATACCACACCCACAACTAGTGCATCGTCTTCACTCCAGCCACATAAGTTTGTCTTCTCCAAACTACCACCACCAAAAAACCCAATAACCTCCCTCTTAAAAGTATGAACAACAAACCAAGGAAAACAAAGAATAGTATACCCAAGGCCTTTAGTCAACCTACCAACAACCCACAACAGAAGACTATAATACAACCCATTATGGGCCCTCTTGACTCACCCACATATAATTTCTCCAAAGGTCCACCCCCGCCCACTCTATTTAGACACACGCATAACCCACCCATGAGTCAGCCCATCGCCGCTCATCCCCATCATACTGACACATCCCAGGTCCCCACACACAATGCCCCGGTCACCAACATCACCACAGCCACCACAGAGGAGGCTCTTGTCACCTACATTACTCAAGGCACAACGTCCAATTCCCAAAATCCCCGGTCAGACAGTGACCATTTTGATGATGGAGACAATCTCACACAATACAGTACTTACAACACCCAGGAGAATACTACCTCATCACCTCAGATTGACATCCTCAATAACAGTTCATCGGAACAGGATCCACTAATACTCACTAATCCTGTACCAGACACCCCCAGTGAGCACTCGGAGTCTTTTTTAGATCTTCCATCCACATTCTCAAATCATCCACCGGATCCCCTACACAAACAACTTCCCAGTCCGCAAGCATCACGGACCATTTTACAACCCAAAAGCGTCCGAAAACGCCCCTTCAGAAACACCGAAAGCGAGGTTCAAGGGGAAAAGGAAAGGGGAAAAAGAAACAAAACATAATTGCATCCAATGGTGGTGAAATGAAATCTATCTTTAATCTCTCTGATTATATACTGAAAGAAAATGAAACTAAATTATTAAGTAAGGGCTTATCCTTCTGTCCTACAAACACGGCTCAATTAAGTAAATTGTTTACGGACTTGAATACTTTTATACGTAAGTTGACTTTGAAAAGACACTTCGCTCTGAAAAAAACGGATAGAAACACTAAAACGATCTATACTCAGGAGCCAGATACACCAATTATAATGGTGAATGACCAGGAAATCACTCTAGAGAAATGTATAACCACCTCTCTCAAAGCTCGATCTCGATTTTATCCTACTGCATCAAAAGGGAATTTTATAGAAACATTTTATGCATTAACCCTTGAAGATTTACAAAAACTATGTCAGGAACACACATTTTACCCATCCAACCTTACCCCATCTGAAAAAACTGCCATTTCCAATCTGAAAAATAACACCAATCTGGTAATTAAACCAGCAGACAAGGGAGGGGGCATAGTTATATTAAATAAGGAGGATTACATCCAGGAATCACTTCGCTTACTCCAGGACTCCACAAGTTACACAACACTTGCACAGGACCCTACTACCATATATTATATGGCGCTCAAAACATTCATTGGTGATGCCTTCATGGAGGGACTTATCACTAAGAATGAAAAGAATTTTATACTCATCGAACATCCCACTGTCCCTTATTTTTATCACTTACCCAAAATACATAAAAGTCTACAAAATCCCCCAGGAAGACCAATAATATCCGGAATAAACTCTGTAACCAGTAATCTATCCAAGTTCATAGACCAACATCTACAAAAATATGTCCGCAAACTAGAATCCTACACCAGAGACTCCCAACACCTTATTGACATTTTGAAAGATCATGAATGGAAATCTCATTACACCTGGCTGACATGCGATGTTACAGCACTATATACAAATATAACACATGAGTTTGGCATCGAAGCCATACAATTTTATTTACAAGCAGACCCAGATATGCCACAAAAACAAAAAAAACTTTCTATTACAGTGCGTTGAGTTTATACTCACACACAATTATTTCACATTCCTAGAGACCATTTACCAACAAATAGGGGGCACAGCGATGGGCAGCAGTTTCGCACCCAGCTATGCCAATTTAGCCATAGGCCTACTGGCAACCATTTACATTCACAATAATAATCCATTCCGAGAACATATTATACTGTACAAGCGATATATAGATGATCTAGTATTTATATGGCAAGGTGACACTTCACTTATTCCACTATTTGTCAGTTACCTAAATTCTAATAGAGCCAAGCTCTCATTCACATCACAATACAGTAACACATCATTAGAATTCCTGGATCTAGTCCTATTCCACAATAATAACCCACTTAAAACCAAAACGCACTTCAAACAAGTGGACTCTAATAGTTACATTCACTTCAGCAGTTTTCACTATAAGCCATGGACAATCAACGCCCCATACAACCAATTCAGAACTGTTCAGACATCCAAGATTATGAAACGCAATCTAGAATTTTGGTTAACAAATTTAAAGAAAAGAAATATCCCAAAAAACTAATACAGAATGCAAAATATAAGGCCATGGATCCCCCAAAACCAGGACCTACCATACAAGACCATAACCCAGACACAACACTACGATTCATCACAAAATATAATGCTCAACATACAGCTATAAAAGATATCCTAACCCACAGATGGGAAATCCTGCAACAAGATCCCTATTTACGTGAACACATCCCCAGCAAACCAATCATGACGTACCGGAGAGCGCCCAATCTCCGGAATCTACTGGCCCCCAGCAAATTAAAAACCGAATACAAGGGTGAGACACTACCAGCGGGATCCTTTACCTGCCTAAAAAAACGGTGCCTTGCTTGCAGTTTTATTACCATTACCGATCATATTATATCCCATAGTGATGATACAGTATATCCAATACATAAACATATAGACTGTGACACCAGGTTTGTCATCTATGTGGCTACCTGCCCATGCAAGGTACAGTATGTGGGACGTACCAGCCAATTATTCAGGGAAAGAATAGGCCAACACAAACGGAATATCTGGAAGGGGCTTGCCACTCACAGCCTGTCGAAACACTTTGACCAGGCCCACAACAGAAATGTGACAGAGGTTTCATTTATAGCATTGGAAGCTGTAAACCCTATGAAACCAAATGCAATTCAAATACTCAAAAACAGAGAGATATACTGGATCCAAACACTAAAAACACTTATACCCCTAGGACTGAACGAACAACTAGAGAAAACCTTTTGAATATATTGAATATATAGATCCAATGTCTCATACCTTACATTCCGCCCCTCCCCCTAAAAAAATGGGGTTGGAGGAGACCTGGCCACACTCACAGAACTCACCAAGTAAAAAGACTCTTTTTTTCCCTCCCCTGCACAGTTTACCAGCATTTGGTAATATTCCCTGACTCTAGACCAATCTAGACAGACACTGATGACCCTGATTATGCTCACAACAGCCGCTCTCTTTTAATCAGTTTTAATTTTTGTGGTTTTAATTTTTATAAATTTTATTAATTTTTTTATATTTCCCTCTATACTACTCTTAATATGTTTATTCATTTATGCACGGGCCATCACAAAGTATCACAAGAATGGATGAATAATCCATTTGGAGACCGACCTTGGGGGCCCCTGGCTCTCTGCATATCTGGTCTGACGATCAGAGGGAGCAGCCATTGGCTAACTAGGGATAACGTGCACATGTGTTCCACATGTGCACATAAACCCAGACTATCCATATATTTAGAACATATATCTCTGCCCTTCCAAACAGGATTTTTTCCATTATTATTATCTTATTTGGTTTCTTGGTTTTGTTGAATATGAATTTCCGTGTATGTATTTTTTCCATTATTTATACCATATATTATCATAAAGAATGCTATTCACTTTTTCTTTTTTCTTTTTCCCTTAAACCCCCCCCCCCCCCTGGCTGGGGAACCGTGTATCCAATACCCTCCCCCTGATATACCTTTCCCATATCCCCACGAATTTAAATTGATTGACCTGGGTTATACACCATTGCGGATTTCCGTGATATACCTTCCCCATATACCCATGAATTTAAATCGATAGACCTATGTTATACACCATTGCGGATTTCCGTGAATGGACCTTCATGTGCTATTACGGATCTCCGTAAATAGACCTATGTTACGTATTTCCGTATGGGATACTACATAAGACAAACATGCCCACGAGAAAGATGGCGGCTCAACCATCATGCCCTTAGCCGACGCACTTCCGCCCTGTACATGATCCCATAGGCGGAATATGCGTTCTATCATCCTAGATCCGGACAGTCACGCCCCTCCTCACAGGAACGTACCACTCCCCCTCACCCAGACGTCACCACACGGAAGACTTTTTAGATACGAGTGTGGCGCCAACCTGCAGCATAGGCGCCACACTCTTCTACACAAGGACACTGGTAAGTGACGATCATCCCCCCCAGCCCACTGCCCTTTCTCCCCACCTTCTCCTTCCTCTCCCTTCCACTACCAGCCCACTGCCCCTTTCCCCCCACCTTCTCCTTCTTCTCCCTTCCTCTACAACTTATAATAGTCTATTCACCCTCCACATCCGCATTGTATTGCACCATGAATGCTTAGAATTTTCTATGTTTAAGATCAGGCATATCTATTGAAAGGCTTTTGTCATTTTATATTATATGTTTCTTTATATGTGGAAAAGTGTTCTTTGCATATATGAGGATATGGACTAGAGATGACCAATCTTTGGCATACATAGACAATACGTTTATGAACCAGGCAAGTGCGAGATCATATGGCACTTAATGGCTGGCAAAATTGTATATCTATGATTGAATTTTATGTATAATAATTATCCACTGTTATTTATGGATACAATGTTCCTTGTTTTTACATACAGTTATCATATGCTGATACAATATTGCGGGTATATGGAACCCACAGATAGAGTCAAAATTGTGTTGCGATATACATATATATTTTTTGATTGATGATTTTATTTGATTATTTTTTACATATGGGTCTTTTGTTGTTTTTTTATATATTTCAGTTGCTCCTGCCTGTATAAGTTTTTTTGCCTGAGGAAGCGGGCTTGGGACCCGTGAAACGCGTTGCAAACTGTATTATTTGTTGGGAGTTCTTATTAAATTTACCTTTATACACATAGCAGTGCTTGTGTTTGTTGTGGGGCGGGTAGATCCACCCAAACCACCCACACTTTTATTGATTTTAATTGGTACTAATTTTACTCTATTGGTGCCTCTGTATACTACATTACGAGTTGATCCACCTGGTGGATGGGTGTTGACACCCTCTTTTTTCTATCTACGGAGAGAGACTTTTTAACCTGAGCGAGGACAGGTCTAATCTCCTCGCCTGCGATTTGAGTGGTTGCCTGGATTCGGCAACCCAGACTTGTGAGTATAATTTTAACCAATCTTCTTATGCCAATTGTATTACAATAATACACTATCGGGGGCTCTCGATTCTCTTTTCCTCTCTTTTTTACTAAAGGATTTCATTGGTCCAGCAGTGCAAGTGGTAGCATCCTAGAGCCGTGTTCTGTCTCTACTGTTCTAATTTATGTTGCAGGCTGACCATTCACCAAGCATCTGTGCTAGGCACTTTACAGGTTAGCTGTACATATGCACACAAGCGCAGTTATCTGTTTGCCCTGGAATCACTATAGTTTACAACTGTCAGTACATGGAAACTAGACTAGATGTCTAGATGCATCACTAGCATACATGCTGCTATGGAGGAGTACAGATTACTCGGCACACAATGGAATAACAAGAAGAGGACAGGTTCAGTAGAACAATAGTCTTGGTTTGGACTTGGCCAAGATGATTGACCAATTTTGATCTATTACCAACCCGTTGAGGGGGTCGGGGTACTGCACTCTAGAAGTTATCAGGAAAAGGGTAAAAACACCAAGCTGTCAAAAGTGAACTTTCAATGTAACTTACACTAATAAAAATGTCATAGGTGTGTGTCTATGTCACATTTTCTCTATCTCCACTTTTATAGAGTAATCCATTTACTGTGCATAAAGATTTATAGAGTTGATTTACTTGAAATAGAATGATGTAAAGTGACCTTTTTTTCAACATGTCTTGTTCTGCTGGTAGGAAAATGTTGCATTATGAGGGTTATCACAGTCACTTGCACCCTACTGTTCTGCCTTGACTGACATCCTGGTTGGAGCTATGGAAGGAGAAAACTCACCTCCCTCTTACCTACAAATGAATCCCAGCTTTTTCAATAACATCTGAATACAGTTGTTATTAAGGCGCAACAGTACTAAAAGTACAAGAGGATTCTGCTGAGCTATACATGTTTTTGATATTGTGTATGATGCTGTCATTTTCGGGTAAAGAAACAAAGTGGAATAAAGGTTTTACTTTGTACTTTTAGTCCATTATTGGCCATAATGCAATGTGTGATCCTTTCTCCTGAATGCTCCTTATAAGAGCTTTAAAAAGTCCTTCAATTAAAGACTTGGCTCTTCTTAAACACTTTTCAGAATAAAAAAGATGGTTATAGGATCTTATTTCTCCTCTAACAGAACATTGCCGTGACTGATTGTCCTCACTCTTCATCCGCTACCATTTTTTTACCATCATTTCTGGAAACAATCATCACATCTACATATTAATTAATGGACTATCAGCATTCAGCTAATTAATATTCATACAGGTTACAAAGCGACTAAGAATGTGTGTCTCCAGCGGACGGGGGGAAGGACACGTTACAAGGGTCTCATTGGCACTACATATCTTTTAATTAGGGACTTTAATTGTTTCCACCATGCGGCATTAGATGCCAGAGCTTCTGTCAGATGAAGCTGCTCCCACACTGCCCCTTTCTTCCTCGCTTTCAATGATACTTGATGGAAACAATTAGATTTAATTAAGAGAGCGTCCGTGTGAGAAAGGCAGGGGATGGCATTCGGGTTTTCCTTAGAATAAGAGCTCCTTCATTCCTGGCAAGGGCGGGAATTCTTCACAGCATTGTGTAAAATACTGTGTGGTGTAACCCTTTAGTGTCAAAATGTACAGCTCTGCAGAGACAGCTAGGGCATCATTATCAAAGGAATACGTAGAATGACTGTGCATAGCTAACCAGAGGGGAAAAAGATCATTAGGAGAAATGACCAACTGTATGCAGGGCAAGATTTGTACATTTTACTGCCCAAAAGTTACTGTCCCCACACCGCCATTCCACCTTGTTCTGTGTACTTCCCCATCCTCTGCTCCCCCAGTCCTGTGCTCACCCATCCTGTTCATCCCGCATCCTGTGCTGTGTGCCACAGCTTACCCCTGTTAATCAGGGTGACCATGGACCAGGTCTGCGGTTTACATTTTTGGAAGTGCCAGTCTGCTGCCCGCCCCTTGCTTCATGCTGCCTTAAGCTATGGCCTTTGTAGTCTTGCCTCAATTCTGGCCATGACTGTATCGGTCACTCAGGGTCTATACATTTGGATAGGTCTAAGATGGGACTGGGTGAAACAGGAAGACACTTAGATGTTTTCATGATAATTGTATAATATGACACTTTGACACAATGTAAAGTAGTCCGTGTACAGCTTGTATAACACAAAACACAGCCATTAGTGGCAAACCACAAAAGTGAGTACACCCCAAAGTGAGGAATGTCAAAATTGTGCCCACAGTGTTGATATTTTGTGTGCCTTATTTTCCAGCACTGCCTTAACTCCCTTCGGTATGGAGTTCACTAGAGCTTCACAGGTTTTTTCTGGAATCTTCTTCCACTCCTCCATAACAAAGCTGGTGGATGCTAGAGACCATGCGTTTATCCACCTTCCATTTCAGGATACCCCACAGGTGCTCAATCGAGTTTAGGTCTGGAGACATGCTTGGCCAGTCCAGCACCTTTACACTTAGTTTCTTTAGCAAGTCATCTGGAGGTGTGTATGGGGTTGTTATCATGTTGGAATACAGCGCTGCTGCCCAGTTTACAAAGGGAGGGGATAATGCCTTGCTTCAGTATGTCACAGTAAATGTTGGCATTCATGGTTCCCTCAATGGACTGTAGCTCCCCAGTACTGGATGAACTCATGCAGCCTCAAACCATGACACTCCCCCCACCAAGGCAAGACACACTTGTCTTTGTACTCCTCAACTGGTTGATGCCACGCAAGCTTGACACCATCTGACCATAAGGCATGGCTCCAGTAATCCATGTCCTTAGTCTGCTTGTCTTCAGAAAACTATTTGCATGCTTTCTCCTGCATTATGTTTAGAAGAAGCTACCATCTGAGTCGACAGCCATGCATTCCAATTTGATACAGTGTGCAGCTTATGGTCTGAGCACTGACAAGCTTACCCTCCGCTCCTTCAAGTTCTGCAGCAATGCTGCCAGAACTCATACGTCTATTTGCAAAAGACAACCACTGGATATGATGCTGATCACATGCACTTAACTTTTTTGGTTGATGGTAAAGCCAGATTTGAGTAAAACATGTTCTGGTAAAGTGTTGTATGGTCTTGGCCACCATGCTGAAGCTGGCTGTTGGCAATCTTTTTATAGCCTAGGTCATCTTTATGTAGAGCAACAATTCTTTTTTTAGGATCCTCAGAGAGCTCTCTGTCATGAGGTGCCATGTTGAACTTCCAGTGACCAGTATGTGAGAGTGATAACACCAAATTTAACACAAAATGGGCTTGATTCACTAAGACAAATAGCATGCCTAAACAGAGTTAACACACCTTATCAGAATTACCACGCCTTATCAGCATAGCATAGCGAGCGCTACGAACTTATGCCTGCTAATTGGTAATGACAAGAGCTCCACTCATCCTGCCCTGAGCCCCTGCGGGTCCAATCACTTTAAAGGACATTATTTCCGCACTTTAATTGACCCAATAGGCTGTCTGTCAAGCTTTCTGTCAATTGACAGGCAGCCTATTGGGCCAATCAAAGTGCAGAGATAATGTTCTTTAAAGTGATTGGACCGGCAGCCCCTGCAGGTCGAGGGCAGGACGAGTGGAGCTCTCGTCATTGCCAATTAGCAGGCATAAGTATGTAGCACTCGCTATGCTACTCTGATAAGGCATGTTAACACTGATAAGGTGTGTAAACTCTGACAGGACATGTTAGCTCTGATAAGGCATGTTAACCCTGATAAGGCATGCTATTTGTCTTAGTGAATCAAGACCCAAATACCTTATTCCACAGTGCAACCAACAAGAAAAACACTGTATCTATACCAATACTGTTAATAGCACAAAGACCAGCACTTGGTAATTGTACTCTGGTGACCACTATAGGCATTTTAATTGGTGCATACACATGCAGATCTCCTACAAATAAGATGAAATATCACTTTTCACAAAAATGAATAATAATATGCTCTTAGTCTCTATGTTTTTATGAAGCAGAGTCCTTAAATATAACAGATTTGCTTGAATTACAAGGAAAGTGTGTCTTCCATAAGGGTACCCTTGTTAAAGGGGAGCTCCAGATTCCACCATGCACCCCTCAACCCCTCCCCCCAGGCCTACACCCACAGATGTGGTGGTTGTTATTGCCACCCTTTTACTGGGCCTTGGAGATGGGAAATAGCTCCTGTCCATGGCATGTAAAAGACATTTGAGGAATGGAGGAAGGATTTCCTACCCCTCTCTTCCAGAGACCCCATATCATGGACCATGCAGGCTGGTAGAGCTTAGGGTGTGGAGCCCCACACGTCCTGGGCTCTGCATTCTGGGTATACCAGCCTGCATGGATGACAAAGGTTTAAAGAGTCTTTGGAGGGGGGAACCCCACATCATTTTTTATGTTAATATTTGCAAGGGATCCTTACACAGCAGTATTGCAGCTGCACAGTGAGCCCTGGCAAAAGCATTGCAACTTCTCTGCGGTTTCCAGGTGGTCATTACATACTGCGTATTGACCAACAGGAAACCTGGCAGTAAATTCACTGCTTTTTCTCTTGATATATGTAAATTTTCACTACTGATAAGTACCGTATTTTTCAGACTATAAGACAAACTCTTTCTCCCCTAAAAGTGGGGAGAGCGCTGTGATAGGCGGTCTGGGTCAGAGCCCTCGCCTGATTGGTAGTTGTAATGCGTATACATCGGCAGTGTAACGGTGTGATTCGTTGCTGGCGCCTCTTCATTTCCAGGCAGGCAGGACAGTGGGGAGTACGGGGAACTTTGAGCTGGAGCGGCGAGCATGTGGAAAACGGCTTTGCAGTGGGTTCAGGCAGGGTGTCAGAGCATTTCTGCCTCACAAATATCTGCCTGCTCAATGCACTCAATGGTACATGAAGCATCTCCGGCTGCAGTGTAAGTATGTGCATGGGGACAGAGACTGGCCATAGGAACAGGACATTAGAGAGCACAGGGAAAGAGGAGGGCGGGGGATCACTGGACCCAGGGGTCATTGGACACAGGAGGACAAAGGGGTCACTGGACACAGGAGGACACTGGACACAAGAGGACACTGGACACAGGAGGACACAGGGGTCACTGAACACAGGAGTTCACTGGACACAAGAGGACACTGGACACAGGAGGACACTGGACGCAGGAGGACACTGGAAACAGGGGGACACTGGACACAGGGAGTCACTGGACACAAGGGAACAGTGGGCACAGGGAGTCACTGGAAACAGGGGGAACACAAGAGGTACAAGGAAGGCACAAGGAGAACATAATGGAGGGGAGGTCCATAAGATGCTCCTGCACCATGGAAGCACCAGATTTTTTTTCCCTTGCTTTTTGTCCTCTAAATCTAGATGCGTCTAATGGTGCCCATACACGATACAATAAAAACGTTCGATTTTCCAGTTTATTCTATCGAACGACTATCCCGTTTTTTCGAGAAAAATCTGATTGGACATGCTGGAAAAATCTTTATATCCGATCTAACGGAATCATCAAACTAAATTATCTAATCGAAAAAAAATGAAAAATTGTACCATGTATGGGCACCTTTATAGTCCAGAGCGTCTTATAGTCTGAAAATTACGGTAGATACATTATTTGTTATTTAACCGCATTTAAAGTGGTATCCAGCTAAAATCTTAGATCCCACGGATTCTCCTGTAAGGAAAAGTTATATTTACCTGTAGTGATAAGCACGAATTTCACATAATTGTAATTTCCTATCATAATTCACACAATCTCAGGACAAATCGTAATTAATTTAGTTTGTAACTGTAATCAGGGACCATAATTTCTTTTTTTTTTGTTATTAAAAGGCTTTATTGAGCAGATTATCAAGTACAACAACATCAGATGCAATTAAAATAGCACGTCAATTATACAAATGATTTGCATATATAGTCTAATTATCATAAACTATAACAGATAACAAAACAAACACAAAAGAAAAATGAAAAAGCGGCCGGGGAGCCTGGCCCATAATATAGGACCATTCAACCTGGGAAATGGGGCACGGAGTACCTCCAGCTGAGATCCCAGGGATCAGTCCTTCTCGAAAATCTCCAAACATAAATTAAATTGCTCTCCGGACACCGCACATAGAGAAAAAACAAAAAACCCAGCTAAACGACATACAAACTATGTACAACATCCAGAAACAGGAGTCCTGAAGTGTATATAACCCTCATGACTAATTAAGGACTGTATACGCACATGTCCAGGGGAGACTAAAAGTGTCTGTAAGCCCTCCAAAGTTCCCAAATAAGATCAAATCGGGTCATATTGTCGGTACTATAATAATTTACTCGATCCATCAACATCATAAGGTCCAGACGTTGGGTAACCAATGCTAGCTCAAGGTCAGTGGATTTCCATTTATAAGCAATGGACCATTGAGCGGCCAGTAACATACAGTATATCTATATAATGGCCTAAATTTACCTGGGGCATCATCAATGTGTATACAAAAGGGCCTGGGGAGCAGTTAAAGAAACCGGAAAGCCAAACACATCTTTAGTCATAGATTTCAATGCGTCCCAGAACTGTTGTGCACCGGGGCAATCCCAAAAAGCATGCAACAATGTGCCTTCCATGCCACAGGCCCGAAAACAGGGCGATGGGACTGAAGGGTAAATTTTATGTAATTTAGACGGTGTATAATACCAACGAAACAAGATCTTGTAAGCTGTGTCTTTCACCATATTTGATTTGATCACCCCAAAGACAGCAGTCCAAACAGAAGACCAATCAGTGCAATCATATTGAACACCCAAATCCTGTTCCCAAGCTCTCATATATGACATTTTATCATCATGATCACGTCCCAGCAATAGAGCATAAAGTGATGAAATTAACCCTTTTCTACGGGAAAAACCAAAATAAAGTGATTCAAACATAGTGGGGTCATATATTGGAGATGAGGAAAAAATTGAAGTGAAATAGTGTTTGATTTGGCAAAATCGATATGCTTCTTCCATGGGGGCGTCTCTACTAAATCTGAGCATATTGAAAGTAATAGGAACATCACTAATCCAAACCTATTAGCTGTATAGAGACCTTTATCCCTCCACCAGGAAAAAACCTGCGGGTTCCTAAAAGCGGGAACAAACTGAGGGTTACCGAAGATAGAAATCCTGGAGGAGGGAAAAGTCATAAGTTTGTATGTAGAGGCAATAGAAATCCAAAGTTTAGCCAATGACGATACAATCCTATTCCTGCCAGCAAGAACTGTCAAATCCCTCTTAGAGACTATCGTAGCTAATGAATTTAGATGGAAAGGAAAGACTGAGGTAGATTCTAGATGATACCAGACTGGAGGTTTTGAATCTATATTCCAGTATAAAATTTGACTAAGCTTGGAGGCTAGATAGTAGTGCCATAAGCTCGGCAAGCCAATACCTCCTTGCAAGGGGGGTCTATAAAGAATCTGTGCACGAACTCTGGCTGGTTTACCGTCCTAAATGAATTTGTTGATTTGTGATTGAATAATAGATAAAGATTTTTTAGTTATAGTTATAGGAAGCATACAAAACAGATACAATAATTTGGGAAGGATAATCATCTTACAGGCGACATTTCTGCCCAGCCATGAAACCTTGTATGTAGACCAGGTCTTCAAAAGTTGTGTAATTTTGATAACTGTATGTGAAAAATTAGTTCTATATAGGTCCCCAAAGCAAGGTGTAAGAAAAATTCCCAAATATTTAAATTTAGTGTGACTCCATTTAAAACCATAAGTAGAATCCAACCATCTAATCATGTGTGGATATAGATTGATCGGAAGGGCTGTGGATTTAGACGAACTAACCTTAAGCCCCGAAAAATTAGCAAAAGTCTCTAATAATTGGAAAAGATTTAGTAAAGAGGTTAATTGTCTAGTCAAGAACAGGAGAGCATCGTCAGCATACAAAGACAACTTAATATTATCAACACCATATCCATAAATATCGGGATGTCGTCTAATCGCCACCGCCAAGGGCTCTAAAGCAAGAGCGAACAGCAGTGGAGAGAGAGGACACCCCTGACGAGTGCCTCGTTTAAGTTGAATGGGAGCAGAAGTTGCCCCAGGAATGCGAATCACAGTAGATGGGGAATCATACAAAGCTAAAACTGCTGAAATGATAGGACCGGTTAGGCCAAAGCTCTCCAGAGCAGTAGTCAAATATTGCCAACCCACTGAATCGAATGCTTTACTGATATCGAGACCCAACATCAGAAACCTTGATTTCTTTATCTCTGCATCTTGTAAAATGTTAACTGCCAATCTCACATTATCAGATCCTTGCCTACCAGGGATGAATCCAGTCTGGGAAGGAGCAACCAAATCACCCACCATGGTACCTAGTCGCGATGCCAAGATTTTAGCAAAGAGTTTGATATCATTATTCAAAATCGAAATTGGTCGAAAACCCGCAGGGGAAGAATGATCGGCAGGGACCATAATTTCACAATTTTGTGTCATTTTCATGTAATTTTGTGTCCACTTTAGCAGTTAATAGCAAAGTGCCCATACATATTATTGTCACCAAAATTGCTACTTATTTTAAGGGGAACTGTGGGAACAAGGAAAAATGGTATTAAACTGTAATTTTTCTGAGTTTAAAAACCATTTTTTCCATTTTAAATTCAATTTTCCGAAAAAATAAATTCTTTTTGACTTGTTGCCACTCTTGCCCGTAGGATATGTAGCAATTATGGTGACGATAGCATGAATGGAGGCTTTGCTATTAACCACAAAATTACACAATATTTTGTGTCATTAAGCAAAATTATGAATGGATTACAAGAAATCAATTGTATTTGCAAATTGTAATTACTGTAAGTATGGCAGTAATAAATACAATTTTGCGTAATTGTAATTAGCTGATTAGGATGATCACTATTTACCTACAGTACAGTGGGATGCGAAAGTTTGGGCAACCTTGTTAATCGTCGTGATTTTCCTGTATAAATCGTTGGTTGTTATAATAAACCAATACAAAATAAACCAATACAAAATATTATATACAACTGTTCACTTTATCAGGAGCCTAGAATACAGCAGAGGATAGACAGGCGGCCCCCTACTTACAAACAGGTTCCGTTCTGGATTGTTTGTAAATTGAATTTGTTTGAATTTGTTTGTAAGTTGTGTCCTGTGTTAAACATGGTGAAATGTAGATAAATGCTTTCTCTGGATTTGGACACATATAGTATAAACTACCGTATTTTTCGGCCTATAAGACGCACCTAGGTTTAGAGGGAAAAAAGCAGGGGAAAAAATATATACTAAATCTGGTGCAGCCATGGTGAAGGGGCATCTTGTGGATTACACCCCCTTTGTACCTCTTGTGTCTCCCTGTGTCCTTCAAAGTCCCCTTTGTGTCCTCCTCTAGCTCCCTTGTGTCTTTCCTTGTCCCCCATGTGTTTGCCTCTGTCCTCCTTGTATCCTCCTCTATGCCCCTTTGTCTCCTTCTGTATGCCCCATTGTGTCCCCCTTGTGTCCTCCTCTATGCCCCTTTGTGTCCCCCTGTGTCCTCCTGTATGCCCCCTTGTGTCCTCCTGCATGCCCCTTTGTGTCTCCCTGTGTTCTCCGCCTGTCCCCCTGTGTCCTCCTCTGCATGGGCACAGTACAAGGAGTCCTTGACATTGCGGCAGGCTAGAGGTTTGTATTGGCAGTGGTTCACAAGTCAGGAACTCCCTGCATTTGGACTATAAGATGCAGTGACTTTTTTGGGGGGAGAAAAAGTGAGTCTTATAGTCCAAAAAATACAGGGTGTTTTTTGGTTTTTTTCAACATGCTTTTAAAGTGGTTTAAACTACTTAAAAACCCTTTATACAATACTGTAACATTTAAACACAAAAAATATGTAATAAAGAACAGTATTGTATTTTTTGCAACTAGAGTTAGTAAGTAGGGGACTGTTAGTAATTCAGGGTAGCTCAAAAAATCTGTAGAAATTCCCATGAGGTGAGAGATAGTGATGAGAAATGGGAAGGGGGAGGGAGGAACGAGGAACACGGACAGTAGGATAGAATTGGGGAATTGGGGGGGGGGGGTGTAACAGAGAAAAAGGAAAGGAGGAAGAAGGGGGAAAGAAGGGGGACCGATTGGGGGGGGGGGGGGGGGGTAGTAGGATGAGAAAGAAAAGGACTTGATTTGCTAGCTACGTTGGGCTAATTGAATCTTGGAGCTAGAATTAAAAATCCTCTTGCAGAAAAACTATTTCACATATCTTGTATTTCTTTTCTATTTGTAGCTGCCTTTATAATAGAGCTAGCCTAACTCACTGAGACTATGGGCTTGATTCACAAAGCGGTGCAAAGTGTTTGCACGCCTGTGAAAAGCCCTTTATCACGCCTAAACTCAGTTTAGGAGTGATAAGAAGAAACTCACGCGATCTCCCGCGCGCAAAGTTTTGCGCGCGTAGCGCACCGCGCTGCGCGCGCAGTGTGCCGTGCTTCGCGCGCAGCGTCCATTGAGCCCTATGGGACTTTGCGCGCGCAGCGCGGTGCGCTACGCGCGCAAAACTTTGCGCGTGGGAGCTTCGCGCGAAGAGCAGCACAAATCGGTGATAACTCAGCTTTGCACCGCTTATCACGCCTAAAGTCTTTTAGGCGTGATAACTGAGTTATCACCGCTTTGTGAATCAAGCCCTATGTGTACTGTTGTACAAATAGGAGTAGCTATAAACAGCTGGGAAGTAATGTGTAAAAGAAAAGCTGTTGTTATTTCACGCATAATAATATGCTTTCAGCAGTGGCTATATGATTGATTTGTCAATGACAAATGATTTGTCCCTGGTCATCTCCGATTTTATACCCTGGTATATAATATGCTTTGTCATTGCACTGCCATTGCTTTTGCTCCATCATGGCAAGGAGGTGGGTGGGGCATGTCAGGGTGACCGTCACAGATCTCTGAATGCTTCTGAAAGCAGCCACTATGAGCAGCAGCCAGTCAGGTGATTTCTAGGAACCACATTATTCCTCCTGTTTTCAGCAAGCTATGATGCAATAAAAAAAATGACAAGCAACAAGAAGGAATGGTTACAGGAAAGTCTTTTATCATATAAACTACCTGAGGACAGGAAAAAAATGGTGTGCATTACATTCACTTGTTGTTATTTAGTAAAACAAACACATAAATCCAGGCTAGTTAGGACATTTAAATAAGTCATTTAAGAAAGGGAGGTGCTAAAAGGGGTGTGGCCAGAAAAATAGCAAAAATCAGGTGCCTGGTCCCGATGGGATAACAAATGAATACTATAAAAAGTTTGGAGAGCAGGTCATGGGCCATTGGTAAAGGCATTTAATGGTATATCAGGAGAGTGCGCATGGGGGGGTTATCCCCGTATGTTGGAGTCCTTTATATCCTGAGTCCTTTATATCAGTTCTGCACAAGGAGGGCAAGGACCCCATGCAATGCCAGAATTATAGGCCAATTGCATTGCTAAATGTAGACATCAAGATTTTTGCCAAAGTGTTAGCTAATAGATTATCCCCCCTAAAGAATAAGCTTATACATCCTGGATAAGGTAGGTTTCATTAGGGGAAGGGAAGCCAGAGACAATACTATCCGGACACTCAAACTGGCGCAGTGGAGGATCTCCCACTCCGACCCTGTCATGTTTCTATCTACAGACGCTGAGAAGGCTTTTGACAGGGTGGAGTGGGCTTTTATAGAAGGGGTGCTGAAATATATAGGGATAAAAGAGAATATGGGGAATAAGATTATGTTACTCTACACCAAGTCAAATGCAAGAATGAGGGTGAATGGGGTTTTATCGGAAACTTTTTTTTATAAAAAATGGGACCCGTTAGGGTTGCTCTCTATCCCCATTAATATTTGTTCTGTCACTTGAGCCCGTCTTGTGCAGGGTTGTAAGGCTTGGTGGTGTATTCTCCACAGTCAGCATGCAACGCATGAGCTGACGTGAAGGAGGTACACACACTAGCACAAGGAAACAGGCTATCCCTAGTATAGTGGAGGGGAGGACTGACTCCAATAGGAGATTGTGGCGCACAGAGCCGGTGCAGATCCGACAGCCACAAACAATACTTTAGCTATAACGTCTCAGCGCAAAGTAGCGCTGAGCGCATAAACCAGAACTGAGGAGATCAGGACAAGTAGACAGAATGAACGCTTGCTAGCTAGCCGCTACTTAGTGACAGCAAGCGTCCACAACAAGACAGACTGGAATGAGGCAGCCAATGCGTTGCAGCGATGGCGTGCCTCACAAAGATAGGACAGGATAGTCAGGAAATAGCAGGATCAAGATAGATGAACGTAACACAGACAAATATACAATAAGTATGTTTTCCTAGCGTATTACAATTACAGCTATCAATGAAACTATTTGTAACGTCTGACTAACATATGTATATATCGGCAATGAACCGATATATGACATAAGCAGGAACACTGACTAGGACTGGAGCAATACAGGGAACAGGACTTAGAAGGATTCGCTATCTCTTCGCAGAGATGAACGCAATCCACAAACGGTGACAGAACAGGATTCAGAAGGATTCGTTATCTCTTCGCAGAGATGAACGCAATCCACAAACAGAACCAGGAGCGGAATAACTAACTCAGCACGGGTGATCACGATACGCGCAAACTACCCAAACGTGCTGGAAAGCTGACTAACTGAACACAGGATATAAACAGTTCGTGTACGTATACATCAGCGACACTGATGTATCAACATAACACGAATACAAGGAAAATAATAAACGTGCTGGTATGCATATATATTGGCAATGAACCAATATATGATGCAAGACCAGCAAAGTATCTTTGGAACAAGAAACACGATCAGGGGCTGAAGCAACAGCAAGACAGGCTTAAACTGAAGCTATGAAAACCCGAGGAGTCCTGCAGGAAGCAGATCTTTATACTGAGGTCATCCAATGGGAGCAGACATGCAGATTCCCACACAGGTGAATGATAATCAGTCACAAGCTGACAGCAGGGAAAGGCAGACAAAGCTATGCAGCTTGCATGGAAAGAGATCAGAACTGCCTGAGCTGCAGCACTACTACTTCCAGCAATACCTGCTGCAGCAGCGATCATGACAAGGGTGAGGCGGGACTCCAACATACGGGACATTTAGGTGAAGGGTGTTGAACACAAGGTGGCAGCGTACGCCGATGATATGTTATTTCTTATGGTGGAGCCACACGTCTCCTTCCCAAACCTGATGAGAGAGTTTCGTGTGTTTGGAAAGTTATCAAACTTAAAGTTAACTTTGACAAAAGTGAGGCCTGAAGGATCTGGTAACATTTAATTATATCCCAATATTAGAACACCTTCTGCATATATTTTGGGGGTGTAAGGAAATACAGAATTTTTGGGCAGAGGTAAAAAGATATATAAGCCAGATCACTGACATGAACCCCCCTGAGGGCCCTGCCCTATTCTGTTACATTGTAATGACTGACCCATAAGGAAATATGAGAAATCATTGATGAGATTCCTGATAACGCAGCTAGAATCCTTATAGCAAAGCATTGGAAGTCAACACAGAGTCCCTCGGTCTGGGAGTGGTTTGGGGAAATAGAAGGGGTTTGGAAGATGGAAGAGTTAACTGGCTATGTGCAAGGGAACAAGGAAAGGCATGAAGAAAGGTGGAGACAATGGCAGGAATTTAGGCTCTCAAGAGAATATGAGAGGGAAAGAAGGCAAATGGAACAACTAGGACCCCATGATATGGAAAATTAGTATTGAAAAGTGACTGGCATATAAAAAAGAACTAGATAGACCCTAGAGCGAGTGAGAGTATGGGTGTTGGTGGATTGAACGGCAATCAATGCATGGGTGTATGTGTGAGAAGAGAAGGGCTCCTACCTTTTGTGTAATTTAAAGGAGAGAAGGATTAGTATTACCTAGGGAGAGGATTATGTGGTATTTGAATTGATGAGAAAAGTTTTTGAAGTAAATATAAAGATTTGAAAAGAAAAGGAGCTGCTGCTAGAAGAGTTGGTAAATGGACTACTACAACTTCCTACTACTTTGTAATAGAATCCTTTTGTAATTTTGATGGACAAATGCGTTTTTGTATAATGTAAAAATCCTTTTGAAAATAAAGATAATAAAAAAAACCCAATATAAACAACCTTATAATGTGGGTTGTTTGTAGCTGGTAAGCCCCTCTTATTCCTCTGGGTTATGTTATCCACAAGATTTTATGGAGCTTGAATATAACCGTGGTGAAGTTTTATAGACTGCAGTTTACCATATACTGATTTCTGAGAGCTGAGCTGATTTTCATTAGCATTACTTTGTGGACTTTGGACATTGTCTATCCTCAGCAGCTGAGGCGCTGATAGAGTTTCTTGAGATAAGCAATTATAGTTAGTTGTCTCTCATATTTCTGGGGGGCTTAAGGTTTCCCTGAAATGAGAATTCCAGGAGTTGCTAAAAAAAATTATTCCCTTACTTATCAGTTATTGTGATTCAGCTTCCAGTACTTAGTTTCTCTTACTTATCTGGTATAATATCACTTGAATCAGTATTCAAAGCATTTCTGCTGTTGAAAACACTATTTATCATGTGATGAATTTAAATAGACACAAAGAAAGTTTTTATAGAAAATGTAAAACTATAGGTGGACCCAGAATTGCAAATCTGATGCTGGTTACACACGATACGTTTTCCACTGGATTTTCCACCCAATCGTTTTTTTACATTTGATTCTGTGCTCAATTCTTTTATCTTCCGCTCATTTTTCTTATCTTTATCCATTCACTTATATAAGAAATCGAGCCAAAAAATTATCGGAAGGAATATCGGACATGTCGGAAATTACCTATCGAACCCATCTATCGGGGGTAAAAACGTATGGTGTATTCTCAGCATAATATTTTTACAGTGAAAGATGTCCATCATGATATGTCCTCAGCCCACTCTTATTTATTGTAATGCTTGATGCCACTGTAAGGGTCAGCAGACCCAGAGAAAGCAAAATGTTTTAAGATATCATATAATGCATCCAGTACTAATCTCCACATTAGTGTGTAACGATTGCGGAACTATTTCCGTGGTCAGCGCACAGGACGCGCGCTGACACTGCGGAAATCCTCCACAAGCGTGTAATTTGATAGAACCCAGCTTGGGTGAGATGCACCTGTAGAGGGCAATTCCCACCGGCAGATGGAGCTATGGAGTGCAGACGAGCACAGCCCCTGCACGGCCACAGATGCCAAATGGGAATTGTACGAGTAAGTAATGCAGGGCAAGATAGCCCTTAAAGAGAGAGAACACAGAGACAGAATGTATGTGTGTCCACCAATCTAGTCGCCACCCAGCAACGGTGAACACACAAGAACAGAGCCGAAGAGGGA
This sequence comes from Hyperolius riggenbachi, assembly GCF_040937935.1. Taxonomy (NCBI): domain Eukaryota; kingdom Metazoa; phylum Chordata; class Amphibia; order Anura; family Hyperoliidae; genus Hyperolius; species Hyperolius riggenbachi. The sequence continues at coordinate 122,114,367 of NC_090654.1, forward strand.
ACGCAATCGCAAGAGTAGTGATTGCCAATAGTGACACAAGACCGAACTAGACAGAGCACAAGTGTAGAGAAAGAGCACAGAGACAGAATGAATGTGTGTCCACCAATCTAGTCGCCACCCAGCAACGGTAAACACACATCCGCAGAAACAAAGTACGAACGCAATCGCAAGACTGGCGATTGCCAACAGACACAAGACTGAGCAGGACAGAACACGAGAGTAGCAAAAGGCACAGCAAGCAAGAACAATCAGAACATCAAGGAAAACAACAAACGCTAGCTAAACGTGAACACCGCATTCATTTGCAACAGCGAACGCGTTTACGACACGATCACTGCGCATTAGGCGCCCAGTGATAAGCGTGCCACCCTAACTAACCAATGAAACACAAACATGAAATAGAGAACGTGAACGCTTGCTAAACGGTTACCTCACCAAGCCTACAGCAAGCGTTTGTACCAGACAGGACAGACAGATGGGGCTACCAGTAGCAACCGCTGCTCTGGCTAGCACCCCTAAGGCAGAATACAGAAGGAACCACCGCTGCTACCGCTAGAGCGGATGCGATCCAAACAGACAAACAGATGGGGCTACCAGTAGCAACCGCTGCTCTGGTTAGCACCCCTAAGGCAGAATACAGAAGGAAGCACTGCCACTACCACTAGGGTGAATGCAATCTAGACAGATGGAGCAGTCAGTAGCAACTGCAGCTCTGGCCTACACTCCCACACAGACAGAACGAATTCCTGTCGACCGCCGCTGGCGACAAGACAATCGAGACAGAGAGACAGAACAAGGCAATACAGATAATACAACCTGACTGCACTAGAAGGGATGCCTAGTGCAGTCCCAAGGAATTACTCTAAAATAATCTTAGCAAACGACAGCAAGGCTGACACTCCAGGAGAATTTGCAGGAACAAACCATCATGACCAGCAAGGGATTCTGGGAGCAAAAGGTATTTATACTGCAAGCCATCAGAGGAGGCAGCTAGGCAATTTGCATGGCAAGTGTATGCAAATTCCTCAGCAGAGCAACTCTGAAACTTGCAAAGCGAAGACAGGTCTCTTTTCCAGAGACCTGCAACACTCAGACCTAAAGAATGGACAAACAGCTGTCTGCCCGTGCAGACAGCTGAGCAGATCATTACATAGTGTTTGCAGATAACCTTAGAGATTTGGACAAATAGCTACTGAGCTACAAGACAACTTATATATCCGTAATGAAGAACTATTCAGATGAAACACAAAACTGAATACAGTCAAAACAAAACAAAAAGCTTGGTTATAGCAAGGGATGTCAGGTAAAAATTAAAATAATTGGTTAAGCAGGTAGGTACATTTAAATATCTGGGTGCTATAATAAGTAGAGCTGAACATATTGAAGAATCCTATATAATAATCTCCCTGTCCCTGAGTCCTCATGTGTCTGTGCATTTTGCCCAGCGCACATGTGCGGCAAGCGGGAGGACTTAGAACAGCACAGGAGGACGGGTGCCCTGGAACCTGACTATTGCGGGGGAGTGGGGATGCTTGAGGTGGGAGTGAGGGGGTCGCGGCCGAGCCCTAGTGCTTGTTTTTTAAGAGGCGGGCTTATTTCTAGTAATTAAATAAGAGAATAAAAGCAACTGGACGAGTCTTCAATGCTGTGAAATCTCACTGCTTGAACTCTTCACTTGTGTCATTTATGGCCCATTACCTGCTGCTGTACATTAAAGCTGGAATACCAGTTGAATTATAAATTGCAGATATGGCTCTCTTTTTTTTCTCCAATCTTGCCATCTCGAAACCATGACAGCAACCAGCAGGTCTCTATATGGGCATACCAGGACCACAATGGTGAGACAGTACTTACTTTTACCAACCTCATAAACCTGCACAGGTCCAGTTTGCATTCATACCCTTCCTGCCCTGACCTGCAAGAAAACCCGTTAGATACACGCATGAATCAGAAGCTGATGAGAAACTGAGAAGCCAGAGCAGAACCTGGCTCATACATTTTCTTTCTCTGTCAGTATGAAAGGAAGTAGGACTCTAGGGAAACAGATGCCAAAAGGGGCAGAGGGAGACGGAATTTAATGTAATCTCTGATTCACATCGGAATATATATTATAGGCATAATATAGGTTTTCTATTATAGTTTCATATTTTGGTTGATGCCATCTTCTTGCAAATCAGGGAGATTGATGCCAAATGAAATATCATCGTTTTGAGAGTTGGTTGATACTTGCGAGATGTTCTAAAGTCGAGTTATCAATCTCTTGGTGAGGAGGAATAATTAATAACCCCTTTTGGTATGCATAAATCCCAAGGAACATGCTGAATCAGAAATTCTGATGTATTGCCAGTGAATTATGATATTTCCTCATATTTTAGAGTAATTTATATCTCTAATGAGAGGGGCGGATTGGGATCAGATGGCATTGGCTCCCATTTCAACCCTGCCTGCAGGAGTGCAGGGGTTAAATGTCTGATTGTCCAATGTCCTTTGTCTGACTGACCAATACCTTCAGATGCTAGAACGGACTTCTGGCTGTACATCATGACTTTGCTGGACCTTACACAGATTGCTGGACGTTATTACAAAGTTTTTGCAGAACTTGGACTATAAAAAACTCAGCAGATGCTTGGTAATTTCACAGACTGTCTCAGCGCCAGTTATTTTCTGTTGTAATCCATTTTATTGTGCTATACAAATCCTGTTCATTGTAAGATGTTTTTGTCAACTTTTTGTAATCATTTTTCTCTGCATGATTTAATTATGAAGTAAATGGTTAATATTTTCGGTCTTGCCTGTGTTTTGAATAACCCAGTAAAGAATCTTGCCTTCTGAAGAGACGTTACCAGATTGTTAGATTGTGATTGTTATTGCTAGATAGGTTGTTAAAATAAAATTTCTCTTACTGGAATAGATAGTTTTGATGTTCCTTGCACTCTCTTGCGAGGTGGTGGCACCATATCAAATATCTTGTATTGGTAGTTCATACAATCAAGACTGTTTTGTGTAGGGACACTCCAACCAATCCACTTTGTGCAGAGTGAGGAAAGCATTCCAGGGATTCCCAGTGGCTGGGGCCAGAACTGCATCTGTGCACAGAGGGAGCAGTGGGGGACATGTAGTGTCTCAGCCACAAGAGTGTCTGATACAAAATATTGGTAGGTTTTTAGAAATCCATGCAGAATTGTCTCAGGCATCTTAACAAATTACTAGATAGTGCAGATTCCTTCTTAAACTGTTTTAAAATAGGAGGAGTTGGAAAGATTTCTCAGAGAGTGCAGTGTGTGAGGGGAATTGCTGTTGCTGAGGTAACCAATACATCTTCTGTATTGATACTGACAGGCTCTGACTAAGGAATAGCAGGGAGGAGGAGCCCTTCACAATAGGCATGATTTTGAAGGGCTCCTCCCCACTGTTGAATTGCACTATTTATCTGCCCCCTGTACTGCTGCACTGTAGAACTGCTATTAAGCACTTCGTAATCTGCAACAGTTTAGGGGTCGGTTTGCACTTTTCTTAACTGTAGTGCAGCTCTAGAAATTCATGCTTAAAGGACCACTATCACGCAAAAAAATTCACAGTTAAAATCTGACAGAACCGACAGGTTTTCGGCTAGTCAATTTCCTCATGGGGGGTTCTCAGGGTTTTCTTTGTTTTCAACATCATTTTAAAATGGTGGGCTACAGATGGAAAAAGGAAGCTGCTGTCCAAGGGTGAAGGAGGTATATATGGAAAAAGGGGCTGATGCCCATGGAAGAGCTGCTATACGTGGGAAAGAGGGGGGGGGGGGCAACACAGAAAATGCCTGGAAAAATCCACCCCTGCTTACTGGACTATATTCAATGTTCCCTTCAAGTTTATTTACACAATAAGCTGATGCATATTACACAGAATATTTAGGCATCGTTAGACGTGCAGGTTGCTTGAACAATGGTTGAGAGTTCATGGCCTCCATTCCATGACACAATATTCTTCAGCTCCTGGCCAGGAATTTCTTTACAGTTCTAGCAGGAAATGATTAAGAAGCATATTGCTTGTGAGAATGTGCAGGGAAGCCTCCAGCACTTGCAGTGCCTGTACACACTGCACTCGCCACGTAGCAAGTGTCAGCTATAAATACACACTGCGGAGTGTGTGCAGCCTGTTGTCAGGTCTGTGGCAACTTTTCAATGTAATCTCATCTTGACTCTGAAAATATCCGGTTCCAAATGTAAAACGAGAAGGAAATGTTCCCATTGCATTTATTACAGTAAAGCTTCCAAGGAACACAACTAACTTGTTTGTTTTGTTTTTGGAGTTTTTTTTTTGTACAACAAAACTTTTAATAGGCATATGAAAAAGGGCTTAACATAAACTACCGGTAATCACACAAACATGTATGGCAAAGTGTATGAAGAATATATACTTGTATTTATTTAAATAACCAGACCAATTTTCACATTTCAGTTATGTCCGTATTGATTCAACCAGAAGATTTTCATTACATATGATACTTAAAGTGGGATGAAAGTGCAAATTGAAAACTCTTGTGCTTATTGCTAGGTGCAAGAGTATTAGTGTAACAACATAGTTCTCTTCAACATTTTGTTCTATAAATAGATACATTTATACATTACTTGTGTCCCACCTGTGAAAGGTACAGGGATACAGGAAGCTCTCTTCTGCTTCTCCTACCTTGTAGGGACATGTTGCCATGGTAACAGCTGACTCGTAATTCATAAATGGACCCTAACTGGGTGGCTTTCTACTGGCCCAATACCGCTGTCGTGCATGTCGGCCTCCTGCACACGTTCCCAAAACACGGCTGGAAACGCGTGCAGTGTGAACGGGGCCTAATACATTATAATGGAAAGAATGGTGAGGAAGAGTTTAATAAGAAAGTTAATTTGTTATTTTGTAGGGGTGAGTTCTTCATAGTAGGAGTGGTTATGGCATGACTAAATGCTTTAATTGCAACAGTCCTATGCACCTGATCTGCATACTTGTCTGTGTCTGTCTGTTTGACTTGTTCTGGATCAATGGTACAAACTATTATCAGACAGATGATAAGCATTATTTAAGAGAAAATAAATATGGCTGCCTTTTTTATATGCCTTTCAGTACAGGAACATTTTAAAGGACAGATGCAAGGAAACAAAAAAAAAAAAGATCTACTTACCTGGGACTTGCTCCAGCCCCTGGCAGCCGATCTGTCCCTCGCCGCAGCTCCAGTGTCCCCCTGTTGCTGATGCCGACTAGAAGTGGCCGGAAGCGTTCTGCATAGTAGTTCTGTGCCTGTGCAGAACACTCCAAGCCGCATGAGCGTGATCGCGTGCAGCCCGGCCATGCACTCGCACAGGCACAGAAGATGCTGACCTGGTGAGGTCAGCATCTGCAACGGAGGGGACACCGGAGCTGCGGCGAGGGACATACCGGCTGCCAGGTGCTGGAGGAAGCCCCAGGCAAGTAGATTTCTTTTCTTTTTCTTTTCTTTCTTTTTTCTTGTTTCCTTGGACTTTGTTTCCTCTGACTTCCTGTCCTTTAAAGTCACTCTTAAGTCAGAAATACATTTTTTTGTTGTACTTGCCTGGGGCTTCTATCAGCCCTCTGCAGCCGCCCCGTGCCTTTGCAGTCACTCACGGAGCCTCCGGTCCCCCGCCGCCAGCTAGTTTTGTCTTCGCTGACAGGTTCTGACAAGGAGTCGGAGGGCTTTCGCCGCCTGCGCAGGCCTGGCCATGCATATCCTTCTTTCTGTTCCTATCCTCAAGGGGTAGGATGCTATTGCGGACAGGAATGTAAAGAAAAATACGCGTGGCCAGGCCTGTCGAGTCTGTCAGTGAAAACGAAACTAACTGGTGGCAGGGGACCGGAGGCTCCGTGAGTGACTGTGAGGGCACGGGATGGCTGCAGGGGGCTGGTAGAAGCCCCAGGAAGGTAAAACTGATATTTTATTTCTGGCTTAAGTGTCCCTTTAAAGTGAACCCGAACACCTTTTTTATCACTCAAGACATTTCTATAGCACATGAAAAATGCATGCTGACAATCTGTTTCATTATTAAAATAAACTTTAATTTTACCTTGTATTTTACATTCAAAGTACTTTTAGTAGCTAGTTTCAGCAGGCCTGCCCAACCGTCCCCAACCGCAGAGACTTTAGGAACCCAATTGTTTTAGTGAGCTAATTACCAAGACGTAAACAATACCTTTTCATCAGCATAGGGGGTGAGTAATTAGGACTGTTTCTTCAAAGCCATTGTGTGTGTCAATGTGTCAAGACAGCATCTCTGACTTCTGTAAATAAGGAATGTGAGAAGGGGAGGGGGGAACATGGCTGCTTCTATGCCAGGAGAGATTCCAGTGAAAGAGAATGTGCTCAGTTCCCTTTAAGGTTGCATTTGAAGAGCCTGAAGTGCCAAATGAACTGCAGAAGATACAGAAGACATGGGAGGCTTGTGAGAAGTTCTGAATGCAAGCATGTAAAGAAGAGTGAATGAGAGAATCATTTCTTTCCCAAAATGCAGTTGTATTTGGAAATTACTGAAGGGGCCACAACAGAGAAAACTTTATAGGTTAGTGTTAGAAGCTTGAATGGAATCCTTCGTCTGACATGCAATCGATGGAGAATATGACACAGTGAGCAGTATTTCAGCATCAAAGACAGGTAGATGAGTCACGTAGCAAAGTTCAAGGTGACCTGGATTGGTGCCAACTGATTACCTGATAGGCTGCATAGGTAGATGTTACTGTAGTCTAGGATGACATACAGTATGAGGAGGGCAAGCACTGGCATTGTAGTTGCATGTTGTTCAAGGAAAAGTCGAAAAGGAGCAGATGTTCTTTAGCTGGAGACAGCAGGAGGTGGTCAGTGTGTTCATGTGAGGTTTGAGGGAGGGAGAGAGAGAGAGAGAGAGAGAGAGGAATTGAGTGTTACACTTAAAGATTGGCTTGAACCTTCATGTATTAAAGGATACCTATCACAACAAGTAATACAATTTAAAATACATACATACTGTATAAATGTATATTATCCTGGGGTAAAATTTACTATAAATTACTGTTTTCATGTGTTGCTGTCACTCGCAGTAGGTAGTAAAAATCTGACAAACAGATCTGACAGGTTTTAGACTACTCCATTTACTCATGGGGAATTCTGTTATTTATTTACAAAAGCACTTATTGAACTGCACTCCAACTGCAGTCCACCTGCTAAGAAATGGTGTACTCCACTCCAACTGCTACAATAGTGTACAAATGAGAAGGTAGGCTGTATAGATCCTTTCCAGAGAGGGCTTTTGTAAAGAATAAAGGTAATACTTAGAATACTGAGAATATCCCATGAGGAGATGGACAAGTCAAAAATCTGTCTGATCTTTCAGCTTTTTAATGCCTTCTGTAAAAGCTGAACACCTAGGCCCATAGGCAATTTCCTTTTTCACCTGCTTTTTCTCCTAGGTGATATTTTCACAACTTGTCAATAAAATGCATTTTAAATCACCAGCAAGCAAGAAAATACTCAAAATAATTTTGATAGTAGTTTTTCAATTACTTGTTGGTACTTTTTCAATTGTAAAATGCTAAAATATGATTTTAAATACAAGATGAAAAATTATCTCCTAGGACCTAGGAGAAAACGTAGGAGAAAAAGTGAATTGCATATGGGCCCTAGACCAGTATGTACCCAGACCCAGGCCTGGATTTACATCACAGGAGCCTATAGGCACAGATGTCCTGGCACCCTCCATGAACCTACAAACCCCTGCAGGACCGAACTGCAAGGGTGCTGGCTTTCCTAGCTGTCACTTCTCCCTTACTTCCTTGCCCGTCATAGGTAGCTACAGGTGCCCCTTAATATGAAGTAGCCAGAGCTATGCTCAGTATTGAGTAGCTAGAGGTGCCCCCGACTGAATGGAGTTCAGGTCAGTGGAATGCCGAGAGCAAGGTGAGTAACCTCTCATTTACACTTCACTCAGGACTCTGCATAGGTAAGAAAGAATGGAGGCACTTGGGGAGGGGAGTGAGCCACCTTTACATCATCAGACGCCTGTAGGCACGTGCCTACAGTACCTTATGGTAAATCCGGCCCTGCCCAGACCCCCCCATCCCAGTACATAGCCTTATCCCCCTAGAATACACCCAGATCTGCCCCCCCCCCAGTATATAGCCAGACCCCTCACCCCAGTATACAGCCTTACCCCCTAGTATAAAGCCAGTGTAAATTCTCAGAGTACCCTCTCCCTCCCCCCCCCCCTTCCGCTGCTTCTGCCACTGATTAACCTCCTCTACTCCTGGCCTACCTCCTCCAGAGATATGGATCCCCCCTGCGGCCTGTGACTAATGCTGTGCATCATTCAGTTCTCAGATCAACCGTGAAGGCAGCTACAGAGGTGGTATACAGGAAGTGATCTCTGTTTACTTCCTGTAGAGGGCGGTGCTGTTACTGCACAACTTTACCGTAGCCGCCTTCACCGCTGATCTGAAAACTGAATGATGAACAGCATTAGCCACAGCCTGCAGGGGGGATCCGACTTTCTGGAGGAGGGGGGCCAGGAATAGAGGAAGTAAATCAGCGGCATGGTGCAGCTGGGAGTGGGGGGCGGGGTGTCACTCGGGGGGGTTGAACTGTGAACATTACCCCAACTTCCCCAGCGCCGGCCATTGCTCTTCATTGTGTCCCTGTAGCTAGGTCTTATTTTCGGGGAATGTCTTATATTTCAAGGGTGCTTGAATTATAAGCTAGGGCATACTTTCGGAGGATGTCTTATTTTAGGGGAAAGACGATACATAGGGAAAACATGCAAAATACAAACTCTATGCAGATAGTGTCTTGTTCCAGATTTGAACCGGGGACCCTAGCACTGCTTAGAAGAGGTGTAGGTAGAAATCATTGGCAACCCACTCCCAAAACCTTGGACAAAGCCAACTACCCTCAAAGAAAAAGGATCGAATTACTATAAAATGTTATAGTAGAGGTAATAAAATAGTATATACTGTTTTCCACAATAGTGACTCACAGAATCTTAGATCATTAATAACCAGGCAAACTTCCAAACAACATTAGGAAGCATGTACCCCCAAACAACATAGATAGGCTGCATGATTCCCAAAGAAACATCATTAGGCAGCATGTATCCCCAAACAACATAATTAGGCAGCATATCACCCTAAAACAGATAATCAAGCAGTACTTACCCCCCAAAAAAACCATAATTAGGCAGAGAGTTACCTTAAACCACAAATGGCCAACTAATCCCTGCAACCAACATAATTGGGTAGCATGTACCCCCCAAACAACATAATAGTATAACATTTCCCCCAAAAAAACATAGTTAGGTAAAGTGTTGCCTATACAACATGACTATGCAGCATATCCTCTCAAACATAAGTAGACAAAAATATTACCTATTTTCTCAATCAATCATGCTGTTTTGAAAAGTCATATCAATGTATCATACACTATTCAATTTTCAATTTTCTGAATAATCGATCAGAGTTTTCCACTCTGATACAGATACAGTAATTATCGAAAAATTAAGAATAAGCAACAATTCTATTTTTCAATACAGTTAATCGTTTTGTCAAATAATCATAAAAATCAAACAACTTGGTTGTATTGTGCATGGCCACCTTAAGGACAGTATCAGATATTATTTTTGGGAAGATGTTATATAATTTAACACACAAGTAAGAACACAATAAGCAAAATGATTATTTTCCTAAATACATATAAAACTGTATTAGACTTCTGCAAATGACCTGATTAGCACATCAGGAGATCAGGTTTTGTACAGTTGCACCTCAATGTGTGTTTACATAACGTTTCAGTGTATGTGCTAGACTCCTTTCTTCCCGAACTTGCAACAACTAAGACATCTGGTATTTCCATAGCAACTGCCATGTTTTTCTTTATAACGTTAAACTGCAGACAAAACAATATATGTATATAGAAGCTGACTGTTTGTTTTATTTTCCTTTTTTTTTTTCCTCCAGTCTGTAGACCACATGGTGCTATATTTAGTGAGAGAGAAAAGAATATGATGTTTCTTATCTCAGTGCCCTGTAACGCTATATTTAGCAAGATGCAAATAGTCACCATTTTTTATCCAGATGAAAAGACTACATGAATTTGTTTTATAAACATAAAGGCAAATATTTTTTTCTCTTTGCATAAACTATTTTCTGCAAGTTTCACTTATTTTAAAAGAGGTCTATATTGCAAATGATGTATCCCACTATTCTCCTTAAAGGAAACAACCGAGGTCGCAAAAAAAAAAAAAAAGAGATCTACTTACCCGGGGCTTCCTCCAGCCCCTGGCAGCCAACATCTCCACCGCTGCAGCTTCAGTGTTCCGGAACAATAAATGTGTGCAATTAAAATGTTTAAAACTTTAAAAGCTCTGACTGTTCTGGCTTCTGAAGCTAGAACAGTCCGAGGTGAACGCTGGTTTGAAAAATTGTTCACAATCAATCCCTATAAATAGTTATCAGTCATTTCTGCCAGTCCTGGGCTCCACCAGAGAATGATTGACAGCACTGAATCAGGTGACTGCTAATGCCTACTGGCCTGCCCAGTAACTGTGGTATTTTCCAGTAGTAAATTCCTGAGAGATGGGTAAAGCTTTAGGTCAAGGAAGTAAAACTGGCAAGTTCTAAGATATAAGGTCACAGTAGTAAAGTTTCATACTGCAGTAATGCTGTGTACATAGACATGCATGTCTGTGCACAGATCCTGAAACAGTGTTACCTCCACTGTCCACATATCCAGACTGAGGTTGAAATGACAGTACTTGAAGCTGGCTTCCTTTTACCTTGCAGTGTCCAAACTTCAAGACTACCGTCAAATCTAGAATCTGCTCCCTTAAAGTGGACCCAAATTAAAAATACAAGATTTCAGAAATAAAATCTATTTTCTAAATTATAATAATAAATAGCAGCCTTTTTTTCAGCTGCATGATGACAAACATAAAATATTTAACATTTATTGGAGGAACCCATCCCTTCCTTTCAAATTGCCGGGACAAAATCCGGCAAACTGGTAGAGTAGATGGTGTCCAGCAATGGAGGAATTGTTAATGGCTGCCCCCAGTATATCCCTAGTTATGAAAAGAGAAGGGTGAAAAGCATGCACTGAAATGATCATAGGTTTGAAGGAGCGTTTATTTATCTTTGTTTGTGTCAGAGTGGTGCAACTCAATATTTTTAATAAAAAAAATGTTTGGTTTGGGTCCGCTTTAAGTCATTTTGACCTGACTTTTGACAGAGTGACATATTACATGTAGAGATGGCCCGAATGGTTCGCCGGCAAATGGTTCCCGGCAAACTTCCAGGGTTCGCGATTGCGGAGAACCGTGAACGTTTCCGGAAGGTCGGTTCGCCCTCATAGTGCATCATGAGAGTCAACTTTGACCCTCTACATCACAGTCAGCAGGCACATTGTAGCCAGGCTACACTTCCTCCTGGAGCCCCTGGAGTGCAGAGACTTATAGGGAAAGCTTGGTTAGGCTCTTGTTGGCTTCTTAGCTTGCTCCTTGATGATTCTTATTGCTAAAAAAGCACCCCTCAACAGCTCTTTTGAGAGCTAATCTTGTTCTTGTGATCTATTTGTGTGTGTGTGTGTGTGTGTGTGTGTGTGTGTGTGTGTGTGTGTGTGTGTGTGTGTGTGTGTGTGTGTGTGTGTGTGTGGCCCACTTGCATTATATACAGCCCTGTCAGTCAGTCGCAGCTGGCCTTTGGCCCCTTGGTAGTATAATTACTACTGTGCCAGTGCCAGGTGCACATTATAATACCCATCACTGCATATACCTACCTGTTGTTCACAGTGCACCCACCTACCTACATGAGCACACGCAGTGTCACTGTGCCTGTCCGGTACCTGTCTGTGTGTGACAGGTACACATTATAATACCCATCACTGCATATACCTACCTGTTGTTCACAGTTCACCCACCTACCTACGTGAGTGCACGCAGTGTGATACACCACTCCGTGCATACCTGCTAACTGCACCTGTGTGACTGCACATTGTATTAGTCAAGTCAGTGCATACCTTTCACTTCATCTCCCCCAATATGGACGAAACAAAAGGCAGAGGCAGGCCACCTGGCAGGTCTGTTCGAGGTCGCGCTGTCGTGATTTCGTGCGGCCCTCAACCAAAGTACAGTGTTCAGAAGAAGGCACGTGCCATCAACCCCCAATATTGTCAGGATGTAGTTGACTATTTAACACAGAACACCTCATCTTTCTCAGCTTCCGCACGGAAGCGTGACATATCTTCCTCCTCCTGCTCTGATTCTGGCACCCCACTTAACACTCAGTCGGCCGCCACCACCAAAGTGCCATCACCCCAGGGCTCAGCGGTGTGGAAATTGTTTTGTGTGTCTGCCTCAGATGAGAGCAATGCCATCTGTACTCTCTGCCACCGAAAATTGAGCCGTGGAAAGACCAATACCCATGTAGGGACAACTACCTCACGAAGGCACATGATTACAAAGCACAAACTGCAATGGGATGACCACCCGAGGAAAAGCAGCACACAAAAGCAAAGCCACACACCGTAGTGGAAGATACCAAGCCGCAATTTTTTTTCTCAAAAAAGGCGATACCTAAACTGTACCGTGATGTTAAAAGGCAAGTGGTAACATCTCTGGCACACAGCGTTGGGTCAAGGGTCCGTCTGACCACGTATGCCTGGTCTGCAAAGCACGCTCAGGCCTGCCCGAAGACTAAGTCAGTCCCCACACACAGCATCTCTGCCTGCACACCGTGTAACTGCCTGCCCCAAAACTAAGTCGCTCCCCACACAGCATCTCTGCCCGCAGGCAGGTTGACTGCCTTCTCCGCCACCACCAACAGGGTCTAGGACTCCAGGTGGATTCCTGAATTTTTCTGGTGCGTGTATATGCCTGCTTAATTTTTCTGCCTGCACTGCAGCTGCAACAACAAAACAAAAAGCATGTACATGGGTCAATTCCCCTTTGTGATCATTACCTTGCCGCGGTGAAGGGGCTTGCGTATCACAATGAAGCATTGATCGCCGGGTATATGAGTGTCTCGGGGGAGGGGGTGGGGGAGAGCACACCCAAGATAATAAGGTTGTTGCTTCATTGTGGACAGACCAAATTTGATCAGCTGGACAGTCACTGTTGTTCTGTCATTGAGCTACCTCAGCCTGGCGACCATATGGGCTTGAAAACCGCTGTCGCCTGCACTCTCGCCATGGTATGCGTCAGTCCAGCACGGCCATCACAACACAAACAGCTGTTTGCGGTGCATTACACAGTGAGTTTGGTGTGTCAGTGTGAAGCAGTACTCTAATTACACTCCCTGATTGAAGTATACACATGCAAGATGTTTTAAAGCACTTTAGGCCTGCAATTTAGCATTCAATGTGATTTCTGCCCTTAAAATGCTGCTTTGCGTCAAATCCAGATTTTTCCCCGGGATTTTTGGCGTCTATCCCACTCATCCATGCCCCCCTCTAGGTGTTAGACCCCTTGAAACATCTTTTCCATTACTTTTGTGACCAGCATAAGTGTTTCTAGTTTTCAAAGTTCGTCTCCCCATTGAAGTCTATTGTGATTTGCGAAAGTGCGCGCGAACCAAACTTTTGCGAACCGAAAATCGGAGGTTCGGGCCATCTCTAATTACATGTTGTTTTGTTAAAAAATCTTACTTATCTCCATTCCTTTCATAACATGCAGGACTGTTCTGCCTACCTATGAGCTTAATAACATGTTGCCACCGCTTTCCTTGATTTATCAGAGATGTACATTATACACATTAGAAAGTGGAACTTGAAGGAATTTTATCATTAAGGAACACCAGAAGTGACCCCAAATTTACTAAAATAGCCATGTAAATGTCAAATAGTACCATGTAAATGTGTCCATTATGGAGTCCTTATACATACAGGTTCCCTGGTGACACCAGCCTCCTGTCCATTCCTCTGCTTTGCCCCCTGTACGTGGGTCCTACTGAAGCCGCTGGAGCAGAAGCATTCTTAGTATGCGCACCGCAGAGTGCATGCCCAGTACTCTCCCGACTGTGAATGCTGCACACAGCCAGGGGCATGGACCAACAAGGAGCACTAAGTAGAGCAGAACATACATGAAGGAGTAGAGCTCCTTTGGCATCCATATAACTGGCATCAGTCAAACCCACAAACTGGGGGAGGCAAAGCGGAGGAATGGAGGGGACTCCGAGGTCACTTGGAAATCTGAAATTATTAGGACCCCATAATGAACACATATACATGTTTAGTACATTTTAGGTCCTTTAAAGGACAATCTCAGTTAAAAATAATAATAATTTTGGATAGTGTGGAAATAAATTTCAAAATAATAAAGGACGTACAACATTAAAGTAGTCAGGTTAATAAACAACAGTCCCAGCCAGTAATTCCTTGTGGTGATTCCTCAATGACAAACTAAGATAAAGTATTTTTAACAAGAAAAAACACAAAAGCACACATTTCATACAAGTGGGGACCTTCAGTATGCTGAAATCCAACAGGCAGAGCTTTCGGATCCCGGGTGTCAGCAGCACCAAAGCAGGTCACAGCCGGGGCTGGACTTATGGTTTCAGTTCCTCTAGGCCAAAGAAAGTTGGATGGAATAATAACATTGTCATTGCATTTATGTGTTTTGAGGTCCACCCACTTAATCAGAACATATCCTAAAACATGTTTGCATACGGTAATTGTGTTATAACCGGGGCCAGGCAATAGCCCAAGGGAATGCTGCGTGTGGGTGGGAGCTGCACATGAGAAAGGGACATGCAAATAAAACTAAAAGGCAACACACGAAAGAGAGAGATGCTGCAAATGGTGATGGATCAATTGGCAATGCTATTAACTAATTTCCAAGTACCCCAAAGCTGCCGCTGGCCATCTCAAGTGTTGTTTGTGAGGTCCCTTGAGGCTTGAGCCATAATGTACTGTGACTTTGGCAAATATGTAAGTGCGTTACTTATTTTAGCCCTTGATCTCAATCAAAATTGACTGATGGGGTGTAGTGCCTCTGCTCTTATTTTTTCTGCAAAATAGCTTTAACCAATGTTTTTTACTGCTTTTTGTGTTAACGTTGGGAAGTTTTCACCTCCTTCTTCTTGGGATCTCCAAGGGCTTAAAGCAATCCTAAATTATATTTCACAATTTAAGTTTGATACTTACCTCTGAATAGTTTAAAGGGTTCCTGGGTCCTTCTACATACCAAATAGCATAGTGTACTTCAATTGGCTAATGGGAAACTACTAAGCAGCTAATTTCTAAAGCTGAAATAAATAACACTTTAATTTATCACTTCATATTTTAGCTGCCTCTTCATTTATTTCTGGTTAAGATGGTATTTATAAAACTATCATAAAGGTAAGTTCATCAGACA
Source organism: Hyperolius riggenbachi (assembly GCF_040937935.1). NCBI lineage: Eukaryota > Metazoa > Chordata > Amphibia > Anura > Hyperoliidae > Hyperolius > Hyperolius riggenbachi. The sequence continues at coordinate 122,129,720 of NC_090654.1, forward strand.
AATGTGGCAATGAAGTGGTAAAAAACACCATTCAGAAGCATTAGAGTAGATTGAAGCAGTGATATATCAGCGATAATGCAACAGGAATATTGCTGGGTGATGCTTTCTCCTATTTAATTGCATTGGTATTGCCACCTTCAGGATAGTGATATTAGTGCAGTACAGTTCAGGCAGAGGTAACACTCATCACTACTTTATAAATACCATTTCCTGTCAAATTACATTTAGAAATCAGCTTCAACTGCCACCCACTATAGTAATTCAGCAATAAGTCCTATTGCTGTGCAGTTGCTTTATGAAGGAAATGTCAGCAGTAAATCAGCAATAAACATTTATCACTGACACATCAAAATTCTACAATTTTTTTCCAAAGTCTTTAGAGGTCTTAAAGGGTACCTATGATGGAAACAAAGAAATAAAATATATATACCGGGGGCTTCCCCCAGCCCCTTTCAGCCTCATCGGTCCATCGCTGTCCTCCCAGGCCGCCTGAATGCTCCGCTAGGTGGTCTGGTAAATCAGCCAGTCAGCCCAGTAGCACTGACCCAATCTGGCCCGGCCTATTGCCGAAGAGACCCGAGCGAGGAGGAGCTAGTGTTCATGAGCGAGATGTCAAGAAGCATCAAAATAAAGAATTTTGGGGGACCCATTGATGTAACGGGACTGTGGAGGAGAACGAGGTAAGCCTCTTGAGGATCCAGAGCCTTCCCCCTTCTTAGGGAAATGCCCCCTGGTGCACTTTTTTGACTACAGGTTCCCTTTATTGTGTCCTTGAATCTGAAATGCACAGATCCAAAGAAAATACTTATAAATTACATTATTGCTTTGAGAATTTGCCTTGTTCAGTTTTGGGTTTAGTTAGACTTTAAACGGTAGTTGCTTTCTTAATAGATGTGGCTTTATATTGGTACCAGAAGCCATACATCTTAGATCTAGAGATTGTATACAATGTCACCTAATCCTCTACCCACCATTTCACTGGGTCCCTTCTAACACAATGTTCTAGCTGTAACTTGACTTTTTTTCCTCTGCTGGGAGTGTGGGGGTGTAGTGACTTGTTAACTGCTGTCACGTGACCTTGGTTTGTGTTTAAGTTATGTCTGATATCTTGTACTAGGATTATAAATAAGGATAGGGTTACAGCTAAGATAAAGGCTGGAGGTAAAGGTAGACATGTTGCATGCCCATATTCACACACCTCCTAAGCACTGTTCTCCAGCAACAGAGCTGGGGGACTGGATCTGTAAAACGGAATTGACAATGATTAGGTGGCAAAGCTCTCATCTGTGTTATACTGTATCATGCCAATGCCATTATAAGGCTTGTAAGGACTGCTGAGTCACATGTACACATCCACAGCAAGAACTTATTTAAACAAAAGGCGGTACAGGCTGAATTTATTACAACAACAAAAATCTCACCATAGTTGGTTGCACAACTACACATTTAGTAAAGGTTCATCCTCAATGTGTCCTGATATGACCAGGTGAGGTGACAGCCCTGCTTTCAGGTTTTACATTTTTTTCATTTAGGGTTTAAGAATAATCTCAGTTTAGAGGTTTGGTTAAAGTAGATGTAAGGAACTTACCTCCGGGATCCAGCGGCGCGGCCGTTTCTGCCGAGAGCGGGTCGTGTCCTGGCACTTCCGCATGTCGGCAGCCGTCCTCCGCTGGTGACGCGCGCACTGGGGATCGCTCTGCGCATACTGGTGGGCGGATGACTTGCTTCTCTCGGCCGCAGTATGGTCTGAGGCGGCGACAGAGGTAGTGTCAGCTGACAGGATAGTCAGCTGACACTTAGGCAGGGGTTTATTTAATAAATATAAATATAATGGATGCTGACCCTGGCTGGGATTGAACCCTGGTCTCTCACGTCGGAGGCGATGCCCTTAACCAGTATGCTATAGCTGACACACAGTCAGGATGTTTTGCTGGTGAGTACTGGTTAGTCAGCTGACATGTATTGCGACCTGTGTGAGCTGATCTCTCATTCAGCTGACACTTAAACAGGATTAATGCCTGAGTGTGATTGGCTGTTGTTTGCATGTGGCCGGACATTGATTGGATGCTGTCAGTATTTAAGGCAGGGAACACACTTGACAGTTTTCGTACGCGTTTTCTGCACAGAAAAACTGAGAACTCATGTTAATCAATGGGCTAGTACACACCTACTGTGTTGTTCGCACGCAGAAAAAAAACTGACATTCTGCATCCTGATTCTGCACATTTTGGCAGTTTTTTCTATCAATTACATCAGCTGCTGTGAAAAAACGTGCACGTTTTCCTGCATGGAAACACACTTGGTGTGCAGAAAAAGTATGCAGAAAAACGTGCGCGGAAAACTGAAAGTCAAGTGTGTTCCCTGCCTAAACCTTGCTGTGACAGTTGCATGTTGCCTGTGATTGCTCTAGTTTGCTGGGTGCTCTGTATACCTGCTCTTGTTATATTGGATTATCTGTTCTGTTCTGTATCTCTGCCTAGCCCTCCTGTACTGCGATATCTCTGTTTACCCGTGTATGACCCTGGACTGTTGCTGGACTTTGCTACTCTGTGTTCTTGTTTAGGCCTGGAAGTTTTTTCGCTCACCCTGCATTCAGCTCCAATACCTTGCACACTAAAGGCCTGGGTGTAACCGAAGTCGGGTAGGTGTTGTCTTCTCACCTCTCATTCAAGCGGGGACGCGCCACATAGGGTGAAGCGTGTGGAGGTAGATTGGGGCATTGGAGCTGATTTGTGAGTGGATATTTCTACATGCTTGACAGTAGACCTATACACTTGGGAAATAGGTAACATGAGTCAGCACTACACCAAAGACAACTCATGGAGTGGTCATCATGCTCAAAGGACCCTGGTACTCTGTAGCCTTTTTCTTAGCGATCTGACCCCTGCGGTGGATGGAGGTATGTGATCCTGCCCACCGCCTGCTGCCACTAATTCATGCTGGATGGCAGCGCTGAGGGGAGACCCCAAGGTGAGTGAGGGGGGGGGACTATCCCCCTTCCCTGTCAATGTAGGTGGCCACGCTCTCCCCTTATGCTGCGACCCCTCCGGCCCCCCAAAACGGCCCTGAGCGTGCCTGAGGGGGGGCGTCCAAAATTTTGCAGGGGGCCCCGTTTATTTCTAATTACGACCCTGCTTACAGGGACAACAATAGATGATTTGCAAATTGAGCAGTGATGCATCGTGGGAGACATCATATGCTTACTCCAACCTTAAATATCGCAAATACCTTCTGTTTTAAGAAGGAAAACGTTTGCTTTGCTAGCTAGAAAACAATGCATTAACATCATGTAACTAAATAAGTTTCTTACACCAGCAGCATAAAATACATTTTCAATTGAAATGATCTATTTTTGATTTGGATATATCATGACAGGGATAAATGAGAATCTAAGCTAAGCTAAGATATATGAGTTCTAAAACTTCTCCACTCTACCTAAAACAAAAAAAAAAAGAAGCTGGCTATAGTTGCACTTTCACCTACTATTTACTCAGCAAGTTAAAATTATACTCTTACGTGAGGAGGAACAGAATGTCATTAGTTATGCTTTACTAATAAACCGCAATGACAGACTGACAGGACCTGAGAAAGTAAAACTGACACTTCAGAAATGTATCAAATGCTCTGAAACGATAATATAACTAAGCCCATGTAAGAAACATTGATCAATTTGTTTAAAAATGTAGGTAGGTATACATTACAATCTGCATAGCTTTACTTGCCATCTGCAACTAGTAAGACCCTAGGATGCTGCAAGGTCCATACTGTACATGCCTCACGAGAGTTGATGCTGAGTTTTCAGTCAAAGTGAATGAAGATGGCTGATGTCAGCACCCACAATGCTTAAGGCCATGTGACCTAACATGTCAAGTTCAAGCAACGTAAACCAAAGATACAAAGCTGTGGAATTTTCTCCTTACACCTGGCAGGTAAAATATGTACTACATTTACTGACCCTACATACCTTCCCTATATTGTTAAAAGTAAGTGTGTGTGTGTGTGTGTGTGTGTGTGTGTGTGTGCGTGCGTGCGTGCGTGTGTGTGTGGTGTGTGTGTTTTTCCATCAAGGGCAAGGCCATGGCCAGGGTCTGAGCTAGTGGGTGGCAACCAATTTTATACTGAGAAAAACAGTTGTTTAGTGACCGATCCCATTCATCTGATCAGACTGGATATCACAGTTCCGTTTCGAAGGTGGGTTCGAACCATCATTTCCGATCGTTTATAGTAATGATTGGAAACAATTGATCGTCCAGCGGATTGGATCATTAGTGTCCACCTTTAAAGGACTTATGGGGCAAACTTAAAAAACTATTTAATACTCACCTGGAGCTTCTTCCAGCCCCGAGCAGCAGTCTCAGTCCCTCACTGCAGCTCCAGTGGTCCTCAGTGTCCCTGCTGGCCAGCCGTAAGGATTGCGACCCACCAGTGGGGTAGGCTCTTCTGCGCCTGCACAGGCACATGTGCCCGCAGGTCTACAACATCTGGTGAAGTATGCAGCATGCCCGCCCAGGCGCAGAAGAGCCAACCCCACCGTCAGGTCGCCATCATTGTGGGCGGTCAGTGGGGACTGAGACTGCTGCTCAGGGCTGGAAGAAGCCCCAAGTGAGTACAAAATAGATTTTTAAGTTCGACCTCGAAAGTCCTTTAAACTTTGCGGAACACTTAATTCAGGCCACATTACCTAATGATGAAATACCCACCCTGTTTTTTTTGTACTTACCTCTTGAGGAAAAGTAATATTATGTATGCACAAAGACTAAAACTGATTTTAAAGAGAATCTGTATTGTTAAAATCGCACAAAAGTAAACATACCAGTGCGTTAGGGGACATCTCCTATTACCCTCTGTCACAATTTCGTCGCTCCTCGCCGCATTAAAAGTGGTTAAAAACAGTTTTAAAAAGTTTGTTTATAAACAAACAAAATGGCCACCAAAACAGGAAGTAGGTTGATGCACAGTATGTCCACACATAGAAAATACATCCATACACAAGCAGGCTGTATACAGCCTTCCTTTTTAATCTCAAGAGATCATTTGTGTGTTTCTTTCCCCCTGCAGCCATCTTCCACTGAAGTGTCAGGCTGTTTCTTCCTGCAGAGTGCAGACAGCTCTGCCTGTATGTAATTCCTCAGTATGTGAAAGTCCAGCCAGCTCAGAGGAGGATTTATCCAGCTTGTAAAAGATAATAGAGCAGAGAGAAGCTGCACTAATATAAATAACACACAGGCAGTGTGCAGAGAGGGGCCTGGAGGGGGGAGATGCATCACAGAACCACAACACTGAAGAACTTGGCAGCCTTCCAGACACAGGCTGACAAGTCTGACAAGAGAGAGATAAGTTGATTTATTACAGAGATGGTGATAGTAGAACGTGCTGCAGTAAGCCAAAACACATTAGAATAGCTTTTGGAACGTGTAGGATGGAAGAAAACCGGATGAAATTTTTGTTACGGAGTCTCTTTAATATTACATTACTCCTCTGGCAAGATACGTTAAAACCTTTTTTTGGGGGGTTAGTTTTTTGTTCATTACCTTGAGGCTGGCTTCACCCTGCATATTGGTGGTGTGGCAGCCGCACAGCACCGCCAGAAAAGGCCTTCTGCCGCCTGGCATCTTGCTAAGCAGGAAGTGACACTCACTTCCTGTTTGTCAATCGATGACATGCGCGGAATCATATTTCTAAAATACGCTTCTGCCCCCACCCCCCAGGCCCGCTCAGGGCCTTTTTGGGGGGCTGGAGGGGTCGCAGCATGAGGGGAAAGCCATGGCCACACAAAGCGGATGTTCCTCGCTCTAGTGTCTGATGCTACTTCCTGTTTATACAGGAAGTAGTGTCAAAAAATAGGGCGAGGAACATCCGCGGTGGAACGAAGGAAGGTATGTGTTTCTGCCCGCCGCCTGCACAGACACTGATTGATGCTGGAGGGGAGAGCACAAGGTGAGGGAGGGGGTGACCATCCCTCCTCCCCGCTGTGTGTGTCCATGGCTTTCCCCTTAATTCTGCGACCCCTCCAGCCCCCCAAAACGGCCCTGAGCATCCAGGTCCCCCCGCTGGTGCAGGGGCTGCAGCCCCTATTGTTACGCCCCTGCTTCTGCACATGCGTGACGCAGATAATTGCAGCAGGTTTTTCAAAAGTACACGCATTACCATAGACTTACATTAGGAAGACTTACATGACTTCCCACCCGATACAGATCACCGCAGGATGCCGCATGGTAATGTAGGTATTGAAGCGCGTTAGATAGGGCACTTCCGGCACAGCATACCGCAACGTGGGGAATTTGAACTCCCCTATAGATTAGCATTAGGCTGCGGTGGGGTGCAGTAAATTTACCGCACCGCATCACCTCAGTGTGAAAGGCCTTCGACTCTTAGAGCTGAATAAAACAGAAAAAAATCCAAAAGAAGGTCTAACTCCTTGGCATGCTACCTAAAACAATTTCTGCAGTATGGGAGGCAAAGAGTCGGCACTACAGTAGGCAGCAGCTAACCAGGGGGGATATTGCATCCTCTGTAGAAGCACATCCTAGCGTGAAACAGCTGTAAGGCTACCTGTGCCCAGCACCCACCACTATTGCACCGCTTTTACAAGCACTGGTATGTCACAATATTCCTTGTTGTATTTGATTGTGTTATGCTACACTGTGGAATAAAAGCAGATATCAGCAGTGCCGATTCTCCTCTTTCCTTGTATTGCACAGCTAAAGCAATTTCTTACTTGTATTGGAGTTTAATCATTTAATTTGCTTTAACATTGTTTGCCTATACATTGTACCTTTATAAATACATGCAGAGAAGTTGTGAAGGTAAAAAAAAATGTGTAACCATTTATAAATATCTACATGAGAGTAACATTTGCAATTTTTTGTTGAATTTCTTTGAAAAATGTTGACTTTAGGGCACTGTCTTGGCACTGTGAGGCCACACGTTTAAAGAGCTTCGAGCACTGAGCAGAGCACATTGCCACTAGCTATAGAGAAGCAAATGGTCCCAAACTCGTCCTCCAACACCGGGGTAACGAAGGATACAAAGAAGGGAGGCAAAACTGCTACTAATCCAGCCGCTAGTGCAATGTCTGTCTCGAAATTCTTCACCGGGCCGTTGACTCGGACAAGATGGCAGACCAGGCCACGCCTGTGACACCCCCTGACACGTCTCCCCTCCTGGTGGCTGCTGGCAAGGGGCTTGAAGGTATATGGGCTTTCTTGAGGGACCTCTTGACGAGGCAGGACATAATCCTTTCCACCACACAGTCTGAGATTGCTGCCCTAAAAGGAGATATCACTGGGATCACTGATTGGATGTAAGCCACTGAGACAGACATTGCTACACTACAACAAGAAGTGCAGCTCCTTAAAGTGACTCTGTAACAAAAATTACAACGTTTTTTCTTCCATCCTACAAGTTCCTAAACCTATTCTAATGTGATCTGGCTTGCTGCAGCTCTTTCTACTATAACCATCTCTGTAATAAATCAATGTATCTTTCCCCTGTCAGACTTGTCGGCCTGTGTCTGGAAGGCTGCCAACTCTTCTGTGCTGGTCTGTTCCTCTATGCACACTCCAGTGTGTGTTTTATTTACATAAGCCAGCAGCTTCTCTGCTATCTTATCAGTGATAGAAGAGAGCTGGATAAAAATCCTCCTCTGGAGGCTGTGAAAGGAGCTGGTCTGTCACATACTAAGGAATTAACAACATAGGCAGAGCTGTCTGCAGGAAGCCTGTAATGTTCAGTGCATGAGAGAAGCTGGGGACAGAAGGTAAACACACACAAGTGATCTCTTGAGATTCAGAAGTAAGGCTGTATACAGCCTGCTTGTGTATGGATGTATTTTCTATGTGTGGACAAGCTGTACATCAACCTACTTCCTGTTTTGGTGGCCATTTTGTTTGTTTATAAACAAACTTTTTAAAACAGTTTTTGACTACTTTTAATGCGGCGGGGAGCGGTGAAATTGTGACAGAGGGTAATAGGAGATGTCCCCTAATGCACTGGTATGTTTACTTTTGTGCGATTTTAACAATACAGATTCTCTTTAAGAAAAACTGGTGAGAGGAAGGCTGCACTCAATAGTCTCTAGAGGGTACAGCACGAGGACATGCAGAACCAGAACAGGTGCAGAAATATCAGGCTCCATGGTATTCCTGAGACTGCATGACCAGAGGACTTACTTGACACAGTAAGAGCCATCTTTGGTAAATCTTTAAAACGTGTCCACTACCCAGGGATCTGCATAGATCAAGTGCATAGAGCTCTGAGATGCCTACCAAACGTGACCCGCTTGGCATGTTATCTGTCGAATCCACCTTTTGACATCAAGGAGGCCATAATGGCGGCAGCGAGGTGACATGGAACTGTGGACATTGATGCAGCCTCTACTACACTTTATCAGACTTTATCTGGACCTAGCACCATCCACTTTAGCACAGCTAACAATCGCTGTGGATAATCCTGAGGTCATAGCGACTTGTATTGTTTGCATACTCACTTCACACACCGTGATTAAGATGGTAATAATCAGACTGAACTACTTGCATCTCTGTTTTCTATATACCAATAGCTCCTGCCTAACCCAATGGGACTCTGGGCCTATTTGACTCCTGAACCTGGCTAGGTCATATACCTTTTTTAGAATCTATTGCCACCTTTGTTTGACTTCAGTTTAAAGATATGTCATATCTTGTATTTTCACTTTACGCCTCCACATTGAACGCCCTCATGATGTTCTGTGGACTGCTTTGGTGTCATGTGTATCCTGTTTTAATCATGGGAATTCTTCCAGGGATTGGATGTGGGATATCTCGACTGCGGGCCTCTTGTTTTTCACTCCCTTTTTTTCCCTCTTTCCCCTTCTTTCTACTAAGCGGAAGTGGACCCACACACCATGTCAGCAACATCCGCTCTTCCTCTCCTTTTTTGGGGCTTCCCTTATTTTCCATACTCTTTACATATGGTCTGATAGAGTGAACTTACTGTATATCAAATGATTCTCTTAAATGTTCTGGTTGCTGTTTTTACTTGTTTTATTTTGCCAATGGGCCCTGGGCTTCCTCTAGATATTCAAGCTTGGCCCAACAAGAACCAATGGATTACAACTAGAGACAATTGCTTTAAATCATTTTGGTTCTCCCTTCATATAAATTTCATATAAATGATATTAGCCTTTCAAATGGGATACCCTAAGACTGTGAAAAAGTTGAACTAACAATGTGTGATTAATTTCCAATGCATCCCTTGTTAGCTGCCTGGGCAACGTTGTCTATTCATGTTTGTTCACTTAACATTGTAAGCTATACAGTTTATGTATTTCCTACCTTTTTCTGTATAAAACATGTCTGAAAATTATAGAAAAATAAAAAGAATCTTTAAACAAAATGCTGTTTTTAATACTGGCTGGGTGTGATTTCCTACTAGTATTCTGCATGCAGTTTTGTCTGGTCCAATAGGAACTTCTGCCTTAGGCTCCACACAAATTATTACCACTCTTATCTTCCTAACCCTTTTGCTTTACCCAAAGCAAATTTTTGTTATACAGCTTCTGCTAACAACCAAGCCTCACATGCAGTATTACAATGCTGTACTTACACCCCACTCACATTATTAATCCTCCCAGGGTCAGTTTAAGCCCCACAGGGGCCCCCGATGTGGCCACCGCACATCCACCGCGATCGTGGCAGTTGTGATCCACTTGCAGTGCTGCATAGGGGATCCGGAGGCTACTTGCATCCCCACTACAGCCCCCACAATCCCTTGCATTGTCTAATGCTCATACCAGGTGACAACTCCTAGGCAATGAGTGGTCACCTGGTATGAGCAGTAAGCATTGCAAGGATTTGTGACGGCTGTAGTGCGGACGCATGTAGCCTATGCATCTCCTACGCAGTGCTACAATGCAGTGCAACCAGCCTCATTATTGCAGGGGCCCCAGGAGCAGTCCGAGGGGGTGACCACCTGGAGTTCCGGCAGCGCAGGGGGGCCTGGCAGCTGTCGAGGGCTCTAAACCACTTTGTGTAATGGCAGCGCTGGCCCTAAATCCTCCTATCCCTCCACCCACAGGGTACAGTCACACAGCAGTAACATTTCTCAAGGAAGTAGCACTAACTTTATCTCCCTGAAAAAATAACATGTTTTCCAGTAACAATTTAAAGTAGCACTAATTCACCATTTCCTACTAAACATGGGTATTGGTTGTTTCTTGAATAGCTTGCTGATTGCTATGTAACGCTTACTCTCTGGTCTGTCTTGTAAAAACAGAACAAAAAATTGGAGAGGAAAGCCCCTGTGTTTTCGATAGGTTGATTTCCTGATAGGGTCATTGATTGTAAACTAAGCTTTGTTTGCACAACAAACTGGTTCCTACTGTAATTTCCTTAAGATTTATAGGATATGTTGGTAATATAGACTTGCAGATCATTAATATTACTATGGTATTAGAAGGCGGAAAAATATGGTAGCCATTTACTCCAATGCCATCCAAGCTTTTATTTTCTGTTTCTTTGTCAGTGTCAATTCTAACAGAAGATTTTTATAAAGCAGTTTGATTTCTGCCTAAGGATTGATCTTGCTTCTCTGTTTTTGTTGTGAATTTGTGAAGCGCTGCTAACTGCATGCAGTGGGTGGGTGATTGCCACACCTGAAGCTCAGACTTCTCACGTTCACAAGTTTGTCTGCTGTAATTCAGTCTGTACGTGATGAGGAGCAGATATCTGTAAACCGCTCCCATGCTGCATAGGCTCTCAGGCCTCCTCTTTTAACCCCATGTAAACTGTAATGTAATGCAGTATTATGCTGTGTGCGTGCTGACCAAGATCTATGAAAGAATGATCACTGGGCAGAGGGAAATATAATACATCTGATTCTGTGTAGTGCTATTTCTATGTGTTTGACAACTAGCATATTTGGATTTAATACACCAAAGGCAAAGAACAATGATGTGCAATAGAGGTCCGATGCAAATGGGCTGTTAAAGATACATACGGTATCTTACAAAAGTGAGTACACTTCTCACATTAATATTCTTTATATCTTTTCATGGGATAACGCTGAAGAAATGACACTTTGATACAATGAAAAGTAGCCAGTGTACGGCTTGTATAATAGTGTACATTTGCTGTCCCACCAATATAAATCAAAATAAATGGCCCACAGCTATTAAAGTGTACCAGAGACGAGGGAAAAAAAAGTTTATAAATACCTTCGGCTTCCTCCAGCCCTATGCGCATGGATCGTTCCCACGCCGCAGTCCTCCGCTGCCTGCAGCTCTGGTACTGGGTCCTGTAACTTCCTCCAGTAGCAGCCAGTCTGCACAAGAGAAGTGCGCCCTCTACGTATCTCTTCAGCAGCTGCCGGAGAGATCCATAGAGAGCGCACTTCTGCACACTTTTTATTTTGCACATGCAATTTGTTTCATGGGTACTCGTCCACTTCCTCAGGTCAGTGACAGTGCCACATTAAACTACCCAAAAAGCTAGGGTTTTTACCCTAATGGACCAGAGCAATTTTCACCTGTCAACGCTCTTCCCTTTCATTTGCCAATAACTTTTTCACTACTTATCACAACAAAATGATCTATACCTTGTTTTTGCCATAAATTAGGCTTTTTGGGGGTGATTTTTTTTGTTTTCAGTAATTACTTTACTTTCTATGCATTTTAAAGGGAAAAACAAGGAAAAAAATGAAAAAATACACTATTTCTCCAATTCCATCCCCTATATATTATTAAAATAAACAATGCTACCGTACATAAAACTCACACATTTTATCTGCCTATTAGTCCACAAGATTTTAATTATGTCACTAGTTTAAAGTATGGTGAAAATATATTATTTGGAAATAAAGGTGTATTTTTTCTATGTTGTGGTTTTCGTTTTCTCACTGCACACTACCAATGATTACAAGCCCTTATTAGCAAAAATAAGAGTTAGACACCCTCATGACTTACATATTTAAAAATCCCAGTCCCTAAGGTAACTATTTATGTATTCTCTTTTCAATTCTGTCAGTTATGTTTGTTTTTTTTAAGTGTTTTATTTTGGGACGGAGTGTAAGCAAATAACAATTTTATTGCTTTTTGTTCAGTTTGCCGCTAAAAAATTCAACTTACATAGGCCTCAGATCTCAAACACTCCAAATTCTATTCTCTCACTTGTCACCATTAAAATGATACCCAATATACACAATAAGATAGCTTTTTGGCCACGTAATACAGTGTTAATCATGAGCGGCACCAATTGATTTTTCAAGGCCATTTTTTGCACCAAAAGTAATAGTCATTCTTTCTTAGCAAAGCCCATGGAGCATCTGAACAGTCAAGGAAAGCAATGAATGTCACCATTCTGAAAACTAGAGACCCAGGACTAATTAGATATACATATTTTTTAACATTTGTACTTATGCAGTTTTGCTGAAATTGCACCATAACTTTGAAAATTTTTTTTTTTTTTTTTTACAGTTTTTTTTACAGTTTTTTTTTTACTTTGGCACAAAAAATAAAAAAAATTCAAATGACATAGGCCGCAGATCTCAAACAACCCAAATTCTATTCTCTCGAAAGCAACAACAATGATAACCAGCGCTCACTATATTTAAATCAGTGTTACACCCCAATTGGGGGAGCCTAATGAGTGATTTAATTCTTGTAGCAAAAAACTGTATCACTCAGTCTACAATAAACACATATAATTTTATTGAATCTGCATACAAAATCATCCCATTTACCCCCATAAAAAAGAGCCTCAGAATGTAATACACTCTGAGGCTCGTTTTTTATGGGGGTAAATGGGGGGATTTTGTATTCAGATTCAATAAAATTATATGTGTTTATTGTAGACTGAGTGATACAGTTTTTTGCTAAATTCTATTCTCTCGCTTCTCATGGTTAAAATGATTCCATATAAACAGAATTTTGGCCACGCAATACACTGTTAACCATGAACAGCACCAATTGATTTTTCAAGGCCATTTTTGCACCAAAAGTAATAAAGTCATACTTTCTTAGCAAAGCCCATGAAGCATCTGAACAGTCAAGAAAAGCAATAAATATCCCCATTCTGAAAACTACAGACCCAGGACTACTCAGATATGCATATTTTGTAACATTTTTACTTGTGTGGTTTTGCTGAAATTGTACCATATCTTTGAAAATGGTGGTTTTTTGTTTACAGTTTTTTGTTTCACTTTGGCACAAAAGAAATCAAATAACATAGGCATGAGCTCTCAAACACCCCAAATTGTATTATTTTGCTTGTCACGGTTAAAATCTTAACCTATATACATAATCAGTTGGCTTTTTGGACACATGGCAGACTGTTAACTACCAGTAGCACTAAAGGCCATTTTTTCACCAAATGTAACAATATAATTCTTCCTTATCAAAGGCCCTGTGACAGAACATTTTATACATGTCATAAATGTTACCATTCTAAAAACTAGAATGGGAATGTCCGCTGGGAGCGTCTCCTACTGCTCATGCGCTGGATGCATGGTCAAGGATGCATGCTGCCAGGGCTGAGCAGGCACAGAGGCCAGCAACTAGCTCTGTCGCCGGTATCAAAACTTAGCCACAGCGGGGGACCGGAGGATCATTCCAGGATGTCGTAGGCACAGGACGGCTGCAGGGGGCTGGTAAAAGCCCCAGGTAAGTGAAACGTTTTTTTTTTGTTTCGTTAAGGTTCCCTTTAGGCAGGGAATACACTAGGCACATTTGTGCAAAATGCACACAATTCTACAGACTATTGAAGTCAATAGTCTTGCACAGGAAACGCACATCGAAAGCATTTGTTTGTGTTTTGCATTCACGTTTTTCTGGGCATTTTCAAATCGAGCAGTTTTCTACTTTTTTCCGCATGACACACACATTTGCATACAATACATGCCTCTGCAAAATGCAGAAAAGTTCATCAAAAACCGTTTGCGTTTTTTAAAAATGTGATTCATGGATCTCTGTTGGCCTTTGCGTTCGCGTTTTAACGTGAACGTTTCTGCATTTATGCGTTTGTGGCGGCGGTATGCAAATGTGCGCGTCGTCTGGAAAAATGCAGAATGCTGTGTGATTTCAATACGCAAAACACAAACGATTGCAATGCATTTCATGAGCAAGGCTATTGATTTCAGTAGCTTGTAGAATCGTGCACGTTTCGCCGTCAGCGGCAAAACGCACTCAAGCACTTCTAGTGTGCATCCTACCTAAAGGTGCACGTGCACTTTAAGGCAGGGAACACAATTGCAGTGCCATTTCCCCCTGTGATTCCTGGGTCCCAGTCGGCTTTTGCATTTGCATTTAACACAAATGGTTTTCCATGAACGTTTCCGCATTTTGCAGCGGCATGACCTGTTTGCGAATGTGTGTGTTTTGCAGAGAGAAGCAGACAACTGCGCGTATGTTGGTCCATTAAGAGAGACCAACAGGACGTTTTAATACTACTGGCAGTCCAGTAGTGGTTAAAGTGGCACTGTCACTGTTTATTGTTTATCTTTGTTAGTGTCATTGGAGAAGTAAGCCACCTCCAATTTTTTTTATTGTGTTTTTAATGAAGTTTTATATATCCTGGGCACCTCTTCACCCTTGTTTATGCCCTTAGTCTGCTTGTCTTGATCAAACAGTTTGCAGGATTCCTTGTGCATCATCTTTACAATAGGCTTCCTTGGGGGATGACAGTGACGCAAACCCCATTGATGCAGTGTGCAGTGTATGATCTGAGTACTGACAGGCTGACCTCCCGCCCCTTCAACCTCTACAGCTATGCTGCCAGCACTCATATGTCTGTTTGCAAAAGACAACCTCCGGATATGGTGCTGAGCACGTGCACTCAACTTCGTTGGCTGACCATGGTGAAGCCTGTTCTGAGTGGAACCTGTTCTGTTAATTCGGGTAAACTGTTGTATAGTTTTGCCATCTAGTTGCAGCTCAGTTTCAGGGGGTTGGATATCTACTTATAGCCTGAGCCACCTTTATATAAAGCAACAATTCTTAAGATCGTCAGTGAGTTCTCCTCCATGAGGTGCCATGTTGAAACTCAGTGACCAGTATGAGAGAGTGTGACAGCGATAACACCAAATTTAACAATTTAACACACCTGCTCATCATACACACTTGAGACCTTGGGGTTGAGTCACTATCACTATAGCGCCTCTTACTACATGTTTAGCGTGCCTTATCAAAGTTAACATGCCTTATCAGAGTTAATGTGCCTTATCAGATTTAGCGTGCCTCATCAGAGTTAGCGTGCCTTATCAGAGTAGCATAGCAAGCGCTACGAACTTAGGCCTGCTAATTGTCAATGAAGAGAGCTCCACTCGTCCTGCCCTGAGCCCCTGCGGGTCCAATAACTTTAAAGGACATTATCCCCGCACTTTGATTGGCCCAAAAGGCTTCCTGTCAAGTTTCCTGTCGAGTGACCAGAGGATTTTGTTGAATGTGCACCATGTCAGCTGGATGCAGGAGGATTGCTTTATGTCCTATATATTAGACTCTGGATTTAAAGGATGTTAACCAGCCACATCAGTTAAAAAGCACCTCAGCCTACATGTCAGCATCTTTGCTCCATTGATATACCCCTATCAGGGCCAAAAGTTGGCTTCTTATATAAGAATTTGCTGTCCTGGATGAATTTGGTCTACAGGACGGTCTATATTTTGGTATGTGGATCTGTGTTTATATGGTTTTATTTGTTGTTGTTTTTTTGAACCAAGTGGTTAGAACTAGATTTGGATATTTGAACCAAAGGCTTTGTGCCTGTTACCTGCTGCTTGTTGAATAAAAGAACCATTTTGTAAATGTAATGCTCTCTCCACTATTTATCTATATGGTATAAGGGAGCCTTGATTTGAATACTCACCAATCACATCACTAAGCACAGCCATGTCCCACTCACATCACCAGCTGCAGCCATGTCCCCCACTCACATCCCAAACCACAGTGATGTCCCACCCACATAACCAGCCACAACCATGCCCCCACCCACATCACAATGTTGATCCAAAGATTTTAGTCAATTACCATTAAGAGTTAGAAATGACCCACAAGGCAACCAAGGCCTTTGTGAAACCGGAGGCTGTAAGGGGGCTGCCATGGGTTCCCTAACTGCAGAGTGGTGAGCAACGTAACTAATCTGTCTGACACAATTCTCTTTTCTTATCTAGAGGCTCAGTGGGGAAGTGGATAGCACTTTTTCCTTAGAATGTTAGGTCCCCAATTTGAATTCCAGCCTAGAAACTATCTGCAGTGAGTTTGTAAGTTTCCCCTGTTTGCATGGGTTTTCTCCGGGCATTGCAGCTTCCTCCCAAAAACATACAGATAAGTTAATTGGCATCCACCTAAATTGGCCCTAGACTACAATGGACATATGATTATGGTAGGGATTAGATTGTGAACCCCTCTGAGGGACAGTTAGTAACAAGACTATATATACTTTGTAAAGCACTGTGGAAGATGTGAGCGCTATACAACTACTAAATAATAATAATAAGTTGCTTCTTGATCATGTGACCTTTTAACACGTACATACTGGTGGCATCGGATAAGAGATGTGACTGAGTTAGTGGAGACAGGGACACTGGAGGTGTATTCTATCATGTAAATTAAAAAGCAGAGAGCGTGCATCATCCGTCCAAACTTGTGCATTTATTGCGTATGAGCAAAAGCCAGTGCAGTTACAGTATTGTGCATAACAAAATTCGTCTGTGTTGCATGTATCATGTCTTATTCATCATAACAGACTTATCTGTACTTCCGTAGGTTGTCCGTCAGTAATGGAGGTGGGAGTGTGGGAGTGAGATGGGCCTAGCGACGGCCGTTTCGCGTCCTCCTGGACGCTTGGTCACGCTGCGCTCCACTATGCGCCGGCGCCGTTTGGCCACAGTTTACATACGGGAGGTTCCGCCTCCCCTGTGGCGTCACGTCGCCGGCGCTGATTGGAGCTCAAGAATTCCTCCAATGGAAGAGCCAGTGACGTCCCATAGTATGTACGGTAGCCGGCAAATGCCAACTTGTGTAATCTAACCTTCCGCATCGACGTACGTCATAATAAACGCGTCTGAACACTGAGTCGACGGGGGGCGTGTCATGCGAGCCATAGATCGCATAGACACACATCAAGTGGAGCGCAAACAACTTGGTCCATCCCCCACACCCGGATACATCTTACCATGGTGTTGCAGGGACCACATGCCGTTTCAAAATTTACCAGCAGGGTACGCTGCGCTTAATGGAGCATAACTGGACACACGCCGGGCTTCTCCATGACCGCCCATCCGTCATAGGCAAATCATTTACACATCCGTCAATCAGACATCACTAGCTCATCCATCGGGGGAATATAATTAAGTGAAGAAACCGTGTTAGTGTAAAAAGGTGTTTCAACATTAAAATTGGATACTGGGACTAAGGAGCAAGGACTTTACATATTCATTTTTTACCATATATTTACGACTTGTTACATGGTTGCTTTATCATTAACTAATCCCTAATTAAACCCATAACGAAAACAAGGGGGGGGGGAAAGGGGACAAGAGAAAAGGGGGGGGGGGAAGGGGAAAACAAGGGGGGGAGAGAAAAGAAAAGGGAAAAGGGAAGGAGAGAATGGGGAAGGGGAGGGAAATAGGGGAGGGGGGAAAAATGAAAGGGGGGAATAGGGAAGGGAAAGGGGAAAGGGGGGGCAATAGAGGGGCTTCATCACCTGTAGGGGCAGCCTCCAGCTATATTCGTCATACGCCTCTAGTTTCCCACATATTCGTATACTCCTTCGTCTAGATACAAATAATTTTCCTACAGGACATTCCTGCCTGAAGGCGGTCTATCATGTACACCTAGTGAAAGATTCTTGAAGAGCATACTTCCCTGTTCGAATAACTACAACTTCTCATCTTGCTACCTTCATGCATCATGGATCTAGCATACTGGAAAGTTCGACCTTGTCATTGAGGCCTAAGGGGCCCAGGGCTTCAGTCTGTAGAATTAACCAGGTTTCCCTTCTCAACAACTTCCTTTCTCTATCTCCACCTCTCCTCTCCTTGTCTATCCTTTCTAGACCTGCAAATTTCAGACCCTTCACGTTTCCTTCATGTTCATCTCTCATATGAGCAATAAAGCGGGCACACCCTTTCCCACTCTTCACTGATCCCACATGTTCTCCCACTCGTTCCTTTAAGGGACGGGTGGTTTGCCCTATATAGAAACGTTCACAGGGGCAAAAGAGGACATATACGACATATTTAGTTTGGCAGGTGATTAGGGTGTTAACCACTAGGTGTTCCTTTCCCACCTGTATGCACTTCTGGGGGATCATACGGGGACAGAACTTGCAATGCCCGCATCGGTGGTTTCCCTTTGGCATGTTCCTGTCTAGCCAGTTTCCTTTCCTAGGGGAGATAAACTCACTGTTTGCGAGCATATCTCCAAGCGTGGGAGCCCTCCTAAATGCCACCCTCGGGGGGCCGCCCAAAACCTGCCTCAAAGTGTCATCTCTCTCTATTAGGGGCCAATTTGTGAAAATGGCTTTTCTAATTAAATTTGCCATGGGTGTATAGTCAAAAGTAAAGGTTATCCGGTCCTGCAACGATCTAGACTTCTGCTTTGGTGCCAGAAGGCTTTGTCTGGACTGACCCTTAGCCCTATGATACGCCCCCTCCAACAACGTGGCGTCATACCCTCTATTGGACAGACGTTTAGTTAAATCAGCCGCCTGCATTTCAAATTGTTTATCATCAGCATTATTTCTCCGCAATCTCAAGTACTGGCCATATGGAATGGCCTTAACAACATGTTGGGGATGGAAGCTTTTAGCATGCAGAAGGGAATTCGTTGCCGTTGGCTTCCTGTATCCCTCACAACACAAAATATTATTCTTGACCATGATTCTTAGGTCAAGGAAGGTCACCGCTACATCACTCATCTCTGCGGTGAACTCCATATTGATTGTATTACTATTAATATAGCTCAAAAAGCTCTCAAATTGTATGTCCGTACCTGACCACACCACCAGGACATCGTCCACGTACCTCGACCATTGTCTGATGTGCCGACGGAACGGGTTCTTGTCCGAAAGCACAGCAGACTCCTCCCACGCCCCCAGAAAGAGGTTGGCAAAGGAGCATGCCACGGGGGTCCCCATGGCCGTACCCGCTGTCTGACGGTACCATTGTCCATCAAACATAAAAGCATTATGTCTTAATACAAAATCCAAGCATTGGCAGACAAAGTCGATATATTCCTCGTCCTTGTCGGTGCGTTTCAAGAAATGCTTGACAGCTTCAATCCCCAGATCCTGGGGGATACGGCTGTACAGACTGACCACATCAATGGTGGCCAGTCTGTCACCGGGGACCCACGTGGCATGCTCCACCATTTGCAAAACCTCCAACGTATCCCTCAAATATGAGGGCACCCCCTTAAGGAGGGGGCGCAGGAGATGGTCGAGGTACCTGGACAGCCTCTCGGTGAGAGACCCACAGCCTGAAACTATGGGACGTCCCGGCGGTGCGGTTACGGACTTGTGCATTTTGGGTATATGGTACCATACCGGACGGCGAGGGTGGGAAGGAAGCAGATCACGGGCTAATTTCTGTGTCCATTGTTCAACCTTCTTCCTTCATATGATTACAGCGGAGCACACGTCTTGCATACAGTGTTTAAATATACGGACTGTCAGTAATTTATTGGCCACCTGCCCACATAGAGCCCGCCCGAAAGACTGGAGTCAGCATATACTTCTCTTATAGGAGAAGTGCCACGCCAACCACTGTTCCTTCTAGTTAAAAGGTGTATTCTATCACCCAGAGCACGGACAGGTGAGTTGGCACTCTGTCTCTCATGCCACTCTGCATTGCATGTACTTCTTTCTACCTAATACTAAAGGGGGGGGAGGGGTGGTGCTGCGCATATGTTAATACAATCTGGCTACTTAGAGGAACTTTAAAGAGAAACCGTGACCAAGAATTGAACTTCATCCCAATCAGTAGCTGATACCCTCTTTCCCATGAGAAATCTTTTCCTTTTCACAAATAGATCATCAGGGAGTTCTGTATGGCTGATATTGTGGTGAAACCCCTCCCACAGTGTGATGTCAGGACCATGGCCCTGACAGTTTCTTGTCTGTGAACCTCATTGCATTGTGGGAAATAACAGCTGTTTTCAGCTGTTTCCAACTGCCAAAAAAGCGAGCAGCATCTCCTTCCACTGACTTCACCTGCCAGCAGTAAAAATGTCACCATGTGGTAAATGTCAGAATTGAAATCAGGGAGAGGAAAGAATTTACAATGAGAAAACATTGCCTAAATCATTTATACATAATTATTGTAAAAATGAAGCACTTTTTTTTATTACATTATTTTCACTGGAGTTCCTCTTTAACCAAGGATTGAAATTAATTCCAATCAGTAGCTGATACCCCCTTTCTACCTTTTCTCAAATAGATCATCAGGGGAGGGTGTCTGTATGGCTAATATTGTGGTGAAACCCCTCCCACAGTGTGATGTCATGACCAGGGTCCTGACAGTTTGCTGTCGTGAACCTCATTGCATTATGGGAAATAACATTTTTTTTTACAACTGCCAAGCACGCAATATCTCCCTTTGTGCATAGAACTCTCAGTAACGAATATTCTGCACAGATTACCTGGCAGAACTAAAGATGTCACCACCAGTAATATATTTCAGAATGTAAATCAGAGAGAGGAAAGATTTTACAATGGGCTAAATTGATAGCAACATAAGAGAAAAGTAATGTATAGTTGATTTTACTTTGGGAGAAATGTACTTCTTATAAATGTGTTATACATTTTAGAATATTTAAAATAGTGGTCCTTTAATTGTAGCAAATGGCCAGAAAAATCCATCCAGGCTAATTGCTGAAGACTGAGCTGCAAAAAGCACCTAAAATAACCACAGTGGTTGTTTCGGGAAACAAGCGTTTTGTGTGTGCTCATAGCTTTAGAGGCACTGGCAACCACTAAGGTACTAAAAATAATTTTAAACTGATGGCTACCATGGAAAGGAAGAGGAAAAGAATCCTTGACCTTTTTATTGAAACTTGGATGAGTGTACAGACTGAGAACAACACGCTTCACACACCTTGCCTTCTCCAAGTCCTTATTGATGATGGCAAGAAGTGATACTCATGCATCCTGTTTGTTACAGGCTGTTGGCATAAGGACAAGCAGGTGTCTGTCACACAGCTGTGTCTCCGTGCAGCACCTCACGTTAATACATTCCTCAGGCAAGGCTGTGATTGGTCCTCTTTTGTTTCCTCCCATAACAAACACAAGCTCAAAGATTATTACTGACTTTTCTGATAACGTGAAGTGTAATAAGTTAACAATGGAATGCCACCTCTATTTTCATTCTTTCAGGGCTTATTCTTCTTGATCCACCCTTTTCAGATTATACAATTTTTTATTCCAATATGGTCTGTAATCACACCAATCCATCATCCTTTTATATCCTGTATCCTACATTCACAGGATCACAGAACACAGTATTTGCCACTGCTTAGATAACAAATCCTTCAAAGCAAGTGTATCCATATGTCTTATGTTATGGAACCCAAATGAACTGCAGCTCTGTGTCCTTTTAAAAAAAATGTGTAGAATTGTAAACCCATCACTGTGTTTTGTAATCTGATTGCTGATTGGATGGCAAGCTTGCCACTTTAATCCAATTTTTAATAATGGTGATTGACTGATAGTTACAGACTGATGGTGCCTATACACGGTACAATTTTATCATTTTTCTTTTTTTATTTCATTCGACTTTTCCGTTAGATTGAAACAAATTGTATAATTGTTTTCGAGGCATCATACACAAATGTTTGATTTGTCAGAAAATCCCCCCAAAAAACCAACAAATACAACGATTTTTTTAACACGTCTGATTGAATTTTTATCGAAAAAAACTGGATAATCGTTTGTTTTTCTTGATCGAAAAAAAAGATGCTTTTCAACTTTCATTCGATCCAATCTTTTTGTTTGAATAAACGGGAAAATCTAACATTTTTATTGCACTGTCCAGAAGGCATCAAACCTGTTAACCAATCAGAGATGAAATCAAACAACATGGACATGGTCCCAATTCCCAGTATTGTCAGTGTATATGTTACGGCCAGAACCCGAAGTTTGGCCACTTCTAGTTCTGGCCGGCCACTTCGGGTTCTGGCCGGCCAATTTGCGAAGTGGCCGCTGCGCTGCGGCCAATGTTAGAAATGGATTGTTTACTCTGATATTAATGTATCTTCTGGCCGCAGCGCAGCGGCCAAACGTATTGATTTGTTGCAATTAAGCCGGCGGCAATGTAACAATTCAAGCCACCGGCTTTTTATCTGCCTCTCTCTAACTCTCCCCCCGCCTCTCTCTCCTCCCCCCGCCTCTCTTGCTCTCCTATGGGCAGCAGGCGGGGAAGCCTGCCGTTCTTGCAGAGCGGGTGCTGGCAGAAGCAATGTCTGCAGCCTCCCCGCTCTGCTGCCCCTGCTGCGACGAACGACTCTGGGGGACTCGCGTGTCCCCCGCCGGCTGGCCATAAGAGGAGAGAGAGAGAGGCAGATAAAAAGCCGGCGGCTTGAATTGTTACATTGCCGCCGGCTTAATTGCAACAAATTAACTAAGTGGTTATACGTTTGGCCGCTGCGCTGCGGCCAGAAGATACATTAATATCAGAGTAAACAATCCATTTCTAACATTGGCCGCAGCGCAGCGGCCACTTCGCACATTGGCCGGCCAGAACCCGAAGTGGCCGGCCAGAACTAGAAGTGGCCAAACTTCGGGTTCTGGCCGTAACATATATAAGTGCATGTTCAGACTTTTTTTTAAACCACTCTGTTTCAAGTAAGCATTATTTACTTTTTAACAAAATAATATTTATTGGATATTATTGGATCTTGTTACACCAAAATTTTAGCAAGCTTGTGTATTTGTGGGCTGTCATGTTAATATAAATACTGTATTTTTTGGACTATAAGACTCACTTTTTCTCCCTCAAAAGGGGGGGGGGGGGGGGGGGGAGGAAAGCCACTGTGTTTTATGGTCCAAATGCAGGGAGTTCCTGACTTGTGAACCTCCAACTCGCCGCAATGTCAGTGACTTTATTGTGCCCATGCAGAGGAGGTCACAGGGGGACAAACGGAGGACATAGGGGGACACAAAGGGGCATAGAGGAGGATACGAGGACAGAGACAGACACAGGGAGACACAAGAGGTATAAGGGGGCATGAGGTAGAAAGGGGGCATAATCCACAAGATGCCCCTTCACCATGGATGCACCAGGTTTAGTATATATATATATTTTTCCCCTGGTTTTTGTCCCCTAAACCTAGGTGCATCTTATGGTCAGGAGCGTCTTATAGTCCGAAAATACGGTAAATATGATAAAACTGCTAGCAGGGTTTTTTTTTTAACTCAGTTCTGTTCCTAGATATCCATATGTAAAGTTAAGCCAAAGTAAGCTTCACCGCATGTGTCTATATTTACGCATCCTTGTTGCCTTGGATACTTTGTTTTGGTTCAGCGACGCTGGCCGTGTGTGACGTATTTCCATTTCCTTATGAGTGGCGCACTTGTTTCTATGACAACGGCAGGCTACAATCTTTATACTAGCAGCGCTTAAGCTGCCAACAGCGCGGTTTTCACAGCGCCTTAATCTTTGGCAGTTACGCAACTTCAGGTATGCTTTTAAAAGTGTTTGTACCTGTATATAACTTTTATATCACAGTTCTCATTGATGGCTGGCTCTGATTGGTTAACCTTTTTGTTTAAACTGGTTAGCAACCAATAACATTAAAGGGGGTGGCCTTTTTGGACATTATTAGAAGTTCCCAATCAGGTCCTCCTCTTTGCATACTACACTGCGATTGGTTGATGCAACCTGTTGATGTACTATATAAGGTGGTTGTGCTGCATTTGTATGCTATGGTGTGTATTGTGAACAAGAGCCGGTGTGGTTCGAAACGGCGGGCTGTTGCCATGTCAACAGCAATTTTAATATAACCCTCCTTTATGCTTTGATACAATAAAGTGGATTTTTGCAAAAGAGCTGTGTGGGTTTGAAGTTTATACTATTGACATCAATTGAAGCCAGACTGCTACCTAATAGGATTGGTGTGGATGATCATTTTCACAGGATGGTGAAGAGGGTATGCAGACTACAATCCATCAGGGACTGCAATCATAAACATGTTTTTTTTTAATGCATCTTTAAAGGAATAGTTGATCCAAAATCTTGTTCTGGTTTCTGGTGGAAAGAATACCTTGCTTTCCAAGGGCCATATGCAATTCACTTTTTCACCTGACTTTTCTCCTAGGAGATCATTTTTCATCTTCAATTTAGAATACGTTTTCAGCAATTTGCAAAGGAAAAAGTACCACAAAGTAGTAGAAAAGCTACTATCAAAATTATTTTGAGTATTTTTTTTGCTTGCTGGGGGTTTAAAACGCATTTTATTGACAGGTTTCAAAATATCACCTAGAAGAAAACTCAGGTGACAAACTGAATTGCATATGGCCCCATGTGTTCTGAACTCACAATACAATAAAAATGTAAAATGTTCCTGTTTTCCTATAATAACGATTGGGTATACAGAAAAATGTACATTGTTCCTGCTTCACGCAAGAAATGTGATCACATTTCCAGTCGATTGGAAGCGGAAGAAAATTTTGATCTTTTTTCTGAAAATTAATTAGTGTAGGATAGATTGTTAATTTCCTGATGTATAAACCAAAGTCATTTTTTTCTGAGTTCTATCCCTTTTATCACAATAAAGGAAAAATCTAATGTGAAATACATAGGTCAGATATTTCAAAAGTTAAGACAAATCCGAAAAATTTATCATAATTCTTTCATAAAAAATTGTATAGTACCTGTATGGCTACCTTTAGACTGTTGTATTTCCAACTACCACAGTAGCTTTCACTATAATATAAACCTAACAGATTGTGGCACTTTATTCTAATTACTGAAGATGATGTGCATCCCTGGAATTCAGGTGCAAGCTCTGTGGCTATAATCCCAAGGGTGATTCACTCACTTAGAAGATGCATTCATCCAGCTAAGTATGAAAAACCTGAATTCTGGTCTTGCTTGTCTATTTCAGGCGAGTGAACCAAAGTCAAGGTCAGAGTGGCAGCCCTAGGTCTTGCACTTGCACAGGACAATTGAAGTGAGAAGAATATGGAATCTGCCATATTTATTTCCTTTGAAGCAATACCAGCTGCCTGGCAGCCCTGCTGATCTATTAAGCTGCAGTAGTGTTTGAATAAGACCAAAAACAAGCATGTTAGATCTGACAATAATGTCAGAATTACCTGCTGCATGCTTGTTTAGGGTCTAGGGCTAAAAGTATTACTGGCAGAGGATCAGCAGGATAGCCAGGCAGCTGGTATTGTTTAAAAGGAAACAAATATGGCAGCCTCCATACAGGCCCGGCCCTAGACTTTTTGCTGCCTGAGGCAAGCTTTCAAGAAATCGCCGCCCCCCCCCCCCCCCCCCAAGCTGTGGGTGTGAGGGGCCGCCCGAGCTGGAGGGGATAGCGGGCAGGAAGGGGGTATTGGGCCTAACGGCGGGGAGGGGGGTCGGACACCCCCCTCCCTCGCCTGAGTCCCCCGTCCTCCGCTCCCCTCCAGCTTTAAAGAGTTACGTCGCTGGCTGCGGCTATAAGAGGCAACGGGCGGGGATCACTCACCTCTTTCTCGTTCCAGCCTGCGCTCCACTGACGTCACTTCCTGCTACGCTGCAGGAAGTGACGTCAGTGGAGCGCACACTGGAACGAGGAAGAGGTGAGTGATCCCCGCCCGCCCGTTGCCTCTTATAGCTGCAGCCAGCGACGTAACTGTTTAAAGCTGGAGGGGAGCGGAGGACGGGGGACCCAGGCGAGGGAGGGGGGTGGTCCGACCCCCTTCCCCGCCGCTAGGCCCAATACCCCCTTCCTGCCCGCTATCCCCTCCAGCTCGGGTGGCCCCCCACACTCACGGACGGGCGGGTGCCGCCCCCCCCCCCCCCCCAGAAGTGCCGCCTGAGGCAAAAGTTTCACCCCGCCTTATGGGCGGGTCGGCCCTGCCTCCATAGCCCTCTTGTTACAGCTCGGGATCAAAAGAAGCCTCAGGATCCTATTGAGGCTTCCTTCACCACTCAGATGTCCTCACCACTCAGATCCCTCTCTAATCAGATTCCTCTCTAACATCTAACAAAGATATAAATGCATGCTTTGGGTGCAGTGATCTTTTACAAGAAACGTGATCATTCATGAGCAGGGGTGAGTTTATTTAGGGGTGATATTTTGCAATCACGTTGTTATTAAAACAACTGCCCCAATTCTAAGTTTAAAAATCAGGAGAAATGAATTCTACTCCCCTGAGTACCCCCCTGTACACAGCACAATATACAGTATTTCCTTATGTTCATACAAGTTCACCTACATCAATAGATAATGCAAGTTACATGGAAAAAAACATGACTTTGCACCTGTGTCTGAGATGTTATGATTGTTTTCCTAGCTAACAGGCTTTTTTTTTTAAACAAAACATTTCCCTGTTAGGAAACTTATTCCAGCAAAGCTGTAATTAGCAGCCAAGGATGCCAAGTTTTTTTTAATTATAGCTTAGTAAATGATAGGTTTTCCCCTAAATGAGAACAACTTGGCCTAAGTTCAGCTTTCATAACGTGCTTGTATAACAATTCACGGCATGAACTCATTAATATCTTTATGTAATAAATGACATAGCTGTTTTTTTAAGGGAATTTACCATCAAAGCTCTGCTTCAGGAAAACAGTTTCTTTTAATCTCATTTTTTCGTGTGATTGTTGCTTCTGCACTCATATGGGAGAAATTTCCCTTTCTGTCCTAACAGGAAGTGAGTGACTTTCCAATAGTGGCAGAAAGAGCAATAATTAAATTTTGTTATGTGGAGTTTGAACAGCTGGCATATTTTGATTGCTGTCCTTCATTTCCTAACACAGTTCCTATCCAAGCCGTGCAGGTCCACAGAGGTTCCCAGAACAGGGAGTGATGGAAAATCTCACCAATGAGTGTGCATGTCTCCGCAATGGACAACATTTACTGGTATCATTTTCTGGATGGTGGACTACATTACCATAACATAGTTACATACTTGGGTTAAAAAAATACATATGTCCATTGAGTTCAACCAGGAAATAAGGTACAGCAGTGTCCTGCACCCTCACATATGTCAATAGATGAACACTGTGAATTACCTTGTAATTATAGCCATGGATGTCCTTAAATGCAAGGAAAGCTTCTAACTCCCCCCCCCCCCCCCCCCTTTCGCCATTAAACGCAGATATAGAATTTGCCATAACCAGTTCCTGTAGTCAAGGCCAGTTATTTGTATTATTTATTGTATTTATAAAGCGCCAACAATGCAGCGCTGCACAATAGATAAGTGGGTAGGACAAGGTACGACATACAAGGAGCTCACAACCAATCAAGATCATGCAAATGTTTTTGATAACAGGCACTGGCGAACTCAGGGGGCTATTCCGGGTGTCTGGAACCTCCCCCCTGCACTGAGCTGTGTATTCAGCCAGGGAAGCCTGCATAATATAAACAGCCTCATTCTCCCTCCCTTCTTACTTCTGGTGCCTCCCTCCAGCTAATAGAATGAGAGAGGCAGCCGAGCTTCCCTCACAACCCTCACAAGAAGATGCAGCCTGCAGTGAGAGAATGTTGATTATGGAGTCCTGGACTCTCCACAGCACAGAAGTGTCAGACATGATGAAATTAGAGTGCAGGCAAGCTGGTAAATATGCACAGCATGATGCAGAGCTTGCCTGGACTCAGGGTCTGTGGGCAAACATCTGTCTGGTCTCTCCCCATTGTTATAATGACTGCATGTGTGGATAAGGTGTGGATAACAAGCTGAAAAGTTTTTGACAGTCCCTAGACTCCAGGAGGGCTTCTTTCTGACTTGTGTGAGAGACTGACAGGGACAGGAGTCCGATTACAGGCAAGTAGCCTGTGTGATGTGGGACTTCAATACAGATAAGTTCTCTGCTCCATCTCAGGCTATTCTCAATTTCTCCACTCCTCTCTCTGGGCTAGTGCACGCCAAAATGACAATAGCAATCGCTAGCAATTTGTGAGTGTGATTTTGTGAAGTGATTTTCAGAGCGATTTTTGAATGAATTGCTCAAAAACATGCTACATGCAGTATACCTGCGATTTTGAAAAAAATCACAACGCTGCTGTGGGAACACCCACATAGGGTAACATTAGCCAAGCGCTTTTCAAATCACTGTTGATTTGAAAAACGCTCAGAAGCACTCTTGGTGTGCACCAGCCCTCCCTCATTCACCTTTGTTTCCCTCTTCCCCTAGAGCTGACTGTGTGTTCTTGTCTTACAGGAAAGCTAAATAAAAGTGCAATCCTGGTGAGGCAAAATATTATTATTTAGTATTTATGTAGCGCCGACATCTTCCGCAGATGCATATATCCCTGCATCATATGGGTATCGCTTGCGCTATGTGAAACTATGTAGCATATTCCACTGAATTGTCCAAACTAAGTCTATCTCCTGTTCCTCTCTTGGGGAGTTGTTCCAGCGCTGTACCCCGTTCACATTTGCTGCTACCAGAAGCCCTCAGAAACACTAGTGTCCTTGAGTACTTCCAAAGATAGGCAGCTCCGTAATACGCCAGCGCACTTTTGTGCATGGGCAGTATGGAGCCATCTGTATTCGGAAGCACTCGGGACATACGTGCTTCTGGACCTTTCAGGAACCCCCCCCCTTAAAAATCCTGTGTTTGCCCCTGACAGGAGTTCAGTGACTTTGGTCAAAATAGACGGGCTAGTAAAAAAGGGCGCACAGGGATAGTGGACAAAAAGGGCGCGGCCATAGACTGCAATGCAAAAAAATCGGCTATTCGGCGCCCGACAGGAAAAAAGGGCGCCCGAGAAATATCGGTTACAGGGATCGTGTTAACAAAAGTTTTCGTTTACAGAATAAGGTTTATAACAAATATCGTTTACAAGTTCGTTTTGAGTTTTTGTTATACTTATTTTTTCGTTTTTAAATTTCGCTTATATCAGTTTTTACTTATTATTTAGTTTAAAAATTTTGCTTACAAAGGTATAACAACTAAATTTTCGTTTACACTTCTTTCATCATTTAAAAATTAGTTTTCATATGTATAATGCGTAAATACATCGCTTTTGGTATTAACTTTGTTTTTACACTGATAATGCGTTGATTATAGTTACTAAAATATCGCTTTTACTATTACTGTTATTTTAAGTTTGTTTTTACACTTATAATGCGTCAATTATAGTTACTAAAATATCGCTTTTAATGTTACTGTTATTTTAAGATTTCTAATGCTTGTAAGGCTATCTATTGTATTGTATATATTTATATATACTTTTCTCTATTTATAATATTAATGTATATGTGATTTTAAGGCTATTTTAAGGCTATTTATTCGATTACAAATATATAAATTATTTTATTCATGTTATTTGTAGAGAAGTATTTTAAGGATTAAATATATCATTGTTTATATGTGTTTAGGGTGTTTGTGCGGTGGGGATGGTTAGGTTTAGGCATTACCAGGGGGGTCTAGGGGTTAGGGATAGGTACAGGGAGGGTTAGGTATAGTTACAGTATAATATACGCAATCAGGGGGGTCTTAGGGTTAGGCACCACCAGGGGGGTCTTAGGGTTAGGCACCACCAGGGGGGGGGGGGTCTTAGGGTTAGGCACCACCAGGGGGGGGGGTCTTAGGGTTAGGCACCACCAGGGGGGGGTCTTAGGGTTAGGCACCACCAGGGGGGTCTTAGGGCTAGGCACCACCAGGGGGGTCTTAGGGTTAGGCACCACCAGGGGGGTCTTAGGGTTAGGCACCACCAGGGGGGTCTTAGGGTTAGGGATAGGTAAAGGGAGGGCACTGTGTGAGAGTAAGGTTAGGTATAGTTACAGCACAATATGTAATATATACAATTTATTAAATTATATATATTTAAACAAAGAGGGGTCTAGGGGTTAGGGATAGGGAGAGATCTGTGTGAGCCTACAGTTAGGTATAATTACAGTAAAATATCTGTAAAACCTACCATTGCATTGCTATGCTTAATACAAGTGTAAATATAGTTTTTGTTATAGACGCTATTTGACGTTTCTTTTCAGAATTCGAAGAAGAGAGAACCGAGAGCCCGATATGG
Organism: Hyperolius riggenbachi; assembly: GCF_040937935.1. NCBI lineage: Eukaryota > Metazoa > Chordata > Amphibia > Anura > Hyperoliidae > Hyperolius > Hyperolius riggenbachi. Next base: position 122,159,871 of record NC_090654.1, read on the forward strand.
TGTAGTATGTCAAGGTAATTGGATAATTAGAAAGAGTATGAATTGTATACTCACAAACCAGGGTTACCTCCAGGCAACCACTGTGTAGGCAGGTGAGGAGATTAGCCTGTCCCCACTCAGGAATAAGAAGTCGCTCTCTGTAGGCTTGAAAAACAAGAAGGGGTATCCCCCTCCACCAAAGGTGGATACAATCAGTATTATGGTAGAGAACAGAGGCGCCAAAAGGATAAAAACAATATTTAAAAGTTTTAAAATTATTGCTTAGGAGGCAGTGGTGGACTCACCTCCCACAAGCAGACACAACAACTGTGTATTCACAAAAGGGACATTTATTGGTATACTCCAAATAAGGTTGCAACGCGTTTCGCAGGTCAAACCCGCTTCATCAGGCAATTACAGGAAGGAGCACACAACTGGGGGTAAGAGGCAACACATTTGTACAAATCCTGAACAGACTGCATATCAATAAACATAAATATTTGTATGATGGAATTCACTGGTGTGATTTAAATTAACGGGAAGAGGTGGCTAATTATTGTATTTTGGGGGTGGAGGGGGGGCGGGGAGAGGGGGGGGGGGGAAAGAGGACGGAGGGCCGGGGGGGGGGGAAATGGGGAAAGAATTGGAGATGGGAAATGGGAGGGGGGGGGGAAGAAGAGGGGGGAAGGGGGAAGGGGAAGAAGGGTGGGGGGGGGGGTTTGTTTTAGGGGGAAGAAAGATAGTGGTAATTTTAAGTATTACATCATAGCATTAATATTCATAAACATAATCATAAACATAATCAAACGTTAATCTCAAGCATGTGGCAAGATACTTTCATAACATACAGTAAACAGTATCATAATTCATATATATATATTTTTTACCCATACATATGTGTATTGGGAGCGGTTAGCCTATATGAAATAGTGCAAAGGAGTTCAGGGCTGGCAATAGTACATTGGGTATTTAAGAAAGACATGCAGAGTAATTTATAGAAGACACATAATGAACAAGCATCAAACAAGATTCACTTACCAGCAGTATGTCCAGATAGCACCTGGCGCCTCAGTGGCCAAGTAGTACTGAACTGCTGTTTATATAGTGTTGAACTCCTCCCCTTAGCTAATTGGAATGTGGGGCGGGCACTTAGTTACGTCATTACGCATGTGTACATGCGTATTTTGATGCGTAATGGCAGTGGCTGGATAGTGTACTGGCTAAGGGTGCTGCCTTTGACATGGGAGACCAGGGTTCAAATCCCGGCCAAGTCAAGTACCCATCCAATAAGGAATTCAAGGCAAGACTCCCCAACAATGCAGGGTGGCCTCTCGAGCGCGTCCCTGTGGCTGCAGCTCTTGAGTGCTTTGAGTCTGACGGGAAAAAAGCGCTATGCAAATGTTTGGATTATGGATTATTATTAATGGCGGTCAAGGATTACGTATGCGTACATGCGTATTTTGACGCGTAATGGCGTATATGGATTGCATATTGTCAATGCGCGATGAAAAAGGGGCGCATGCGTACTAGCATGATACCATGCGTACGGTGGCATGGAATGGGAATGTGGCGTATATTTGAACGTGTTGGAATGCGGAACCATTGCTCAAAATAAGAGAACCACTATTTAATATTAATACATTTCAGGTTACTTGATCTGACAGTATATACCATTGTGGCTGTACAATTATATGCAATTATTGTCATACGATTTGCTCTGCATTGCAACAGTACTCTCTATCAATGTAAACGCATATACATGTAAAAATGAGTAAAATTGATAATACAAATAAAAAAATATAAAAGGTTCCGACTAGCCAACTAAGACATAGAGTATGGATAAAAACATGATCACGTTGGAATACTAAGCATAACGTTCTTAACATAAATACGCTCAAAAACAATTATAAAAATGAGCTAAAAACCCAAGAGGAATATAATAGTAAATAAAATAAATAATAAAAAAAAAAGATAATAAAAACTCGAACTTATAACACAGACCGATAAAAGAGGCGACTAAGTTAAAATAATATTGGAATGTTATGATCAGTGAATTTTTTCTAGTTGTTCGTTGAGTCCCTCCGGAATGAGAGTCCTCAGTATTTGTATCCAGAACATTTCTCTCGCTTTCAGTATTTCAAAAGCATTGTGCTGTTGTGGGTTAATGGATTCTATAATCCATATAGATAGAAATCCATATATATAGAATCCATTAACCCACAACAGCACAATGCTTTTGAAATACTGAAAGCGAGAGAAATGTTCTGGATACAAATACTGAGGACTCTCATTCCGGAGGGACTCAACGAACAACTAGAAAAAATTCACTGATCATAACATTCCAATATTATTTTAACTTAGTCGCCTCTTTTATCGGTCTGTGTTATAAGTTCGAGTTTTTATTATCTTTTTTTTTTTATTATTTATTTTATTTACTATTATATTCCTCTTGGGTTTTTAGCTCATTTTTATAATTGTTTTTGAGCGTATTTATGTTAAGAACGTTATGCTTAGTATTCCAACGTGATCATGTTTTTATCCATACTCTATGTCTTAGTTGGCTTGTCGGAACCTTTTATATTTTTTTATTTGTATTATCAATTTTACTCATTTTTACATGTATATGCGTTTACATTGATAGAGAGTACTGTTGCAATGCAGAGCAAATCGTATGACAATAATTGCATATAATTGTACAGCCACAATGGTATATACTGTCAGATCAAGTAACCTGAAATGTATTAATATTAAATAGTGGTTCTCTTATTTTGAGCAATGGTTCCGCATTCCAACACGTTCAAATATACGCCACATTCCCATTCCATGCCACCGTACGCATGGCATCATGCTAGTACGCATGCGCCCCTTTTTCATCGCGCATTGACAATATGCAATCCATATACGCCATTACGCGTCAAAATACGCATGTACGCATACGTAATCCTTGACCGCCATTAATAATAATCCATAATCCAAACATTTGCATAGCGCTTTTTTCCCGTCAGACTCAAAGCACTCAAGAGCTGCAGCCACAGGGACGCGCTCGAGAGGCCACCCTGCATTGTTGGGGAGTCTTGCCTTGAATTCCTTATTGGATGGGTACTTGACTTGGCCGGGATTTGAACCCTGGTCTCCCATGTCAAAGGCAGCACCCTTAGCCAGTACACTATCCAGCCACTGCCATTACGCATCAAAATACGCATGTACACATGCGTAATGACGTAACTAAGTGCCCGCCCCACATTCCAATTAGCTAAGGGGAGGAGTTCAACACTATATAAACAGCAGTTCAGTACTACTTGGCCACTGAGGCGCCAGGTGCTATCTGGACATACTGCTGGTAAGTGAATCTTGTTTGATGCTTGTTCATTATGTGTCTTCTATAAATTACTCTGCATGTCTTTCTTAAATACCCAATGTACTATTGCCAGCCCTGAACTCCTTTGCACTATTTCATATAGGGTAACCGCTCCCAATACACATATGTATGGGTAAAAAATATATATATATGAATTGTGATACTGTTTACTGTATGTTATGAAAGTATCTTGCCACATGCTTGAGATTAACGTTTGATTATGTTTATGATTATGTTTATGAATATTAATGCTATGATGTAATACTTAAAATTACCACTATCTTTCTTCCCCCTAAAACAAACCCCCCCCCCCACCCTTCTTCCCCTTCCCCCTTCCCCCCTCTTCTTCCCCCCCCCCCCTCCCATTTCCCATCTCCAATTCTTTCCCCATTTCCCCCCCCCCGGCCCTCCGTCCTCTTCCCCCCCCCCCTCTCCCCGCCCCCCCCTCCACCCCCAAAATACAATAATTAGCCACCTCTTCCCGTTAATTTAAATCACACCAGTGAATTCCATCATACAAATATTTATGTTTATTGATATGCAGTCTGTTCAGGATTTGTACAAATGTGTTGCCTCTTACCCCCAGTTGTGTGCTCCTTCCTGTAATTGCCTGATGAAGCGGGTTTGACCTGCGAAACGCGTTGCAACCTTATTTGGAGTATACCAATAAATGTCCCTTTTGTGAATACACAGTTGTTGTGTCTGCTTGTGGGAGGTGAGTCCACCACTGCCTCCTAAGCAATAATTTTAAAACTTTTAAATATTGTTTTTATCCTTTTGGCGCCTCTGTTCTCTACCATAATACTTTTCAGAATTCGTTTGTTGTTATAGACGGTATTTTGCCATCTCATTTCCATTTATTTAACCTATTTAGCACTAAATTTTCGTTTACAACCCCTTAAAAGATAAATATGGTTTTGCATTAAAACTTAAAATTTCGGCTATACCCAGCGCCCTTTTTTTCAGGCGCCCTTTTTTGATACACGCCAAAATAGAGTCTGTTCTAGTCCGCAAGAAGGTTGTCAGACAGTAGAGTTGGGCCGAACCTCCGATCTTAGGTTCGCGAACCGGGTTCGCGAACTTCCGCGGAAGGTTCGGTTCGCGTTAAAGTTCGCGAACCGCAATAGACTTCAATGGGGATGCAAACTTTGAAAAAAAAAAATTTATGCTGGCCACAAAAGTGATGGAAAAGATGTTTCAAGGGGTCTAACACCTGGAGGGGGGCATGGCGGAGTGGGATACACGCCAAAAGTCCCCGGGAAAAATCTGGATTTGACGCAAAGCAGCGTTTTAAGGGCAGAAATCACATTGAATGCTAAATGACAGGCCTAAAGTGCTTTAAAACATCTTGCATGTGTATACATCAATCAGGTAGTGTAATTAAGGTACTGCTTCACACTGACACACCAAACTCACCGTGTAACGCACCGCAAACAGCTGTTTGTGTAGTGACAGCCGTGCTGGACTGGTGCGCACCATGGCGAGAGTGCAGGTTTTGGTGGCTTTACAGCCCATATGGTCGCCTGGCTGATGTAGCTGAATGACAGAACAGTGACTGTCCAGCTGATCAAATTTGGTCTGACCACAATGAAGCCACGACCTTATTATCTTTTGTGTGCCCCCCGAGACACTCATCTAGGCGCCGGTCATTGCTTCATTGTGGTACGCAAGCCCCTTCACCACGGCAAGGTAATGATCACGAAGGGGAATGGGCGCATGTACATGCCTTTTCTTTTGTTGTTGCAGCTGCCCGCAGTGCAGCCAGAAAAATTAGGCAGTCATGTACACGCACCAGAAAAATTATTACAGCGGCCGCTGGTAGTAGCGGCCTAAAAAATTCAGCAATCCGCCTGGAGTCCCGGACCCTGTTGGTGGTGGCGGAGAAGGTAGTCAAGCGGCCTGCAGGCAGACATGCTGTGTGGAGGGACTGGGTGCGACTTAGTCTTCTTGGGGCAGGCCAGGTAGCCAGTCACACGGCGTGCAGGCAGAGATGCTGTGTGTGCGGGGACTGACTTAGTCTTGGGGCGGGCATCAGCCCTCCGGGATCCATGCCTCATTCATTTTGATAAAGGTGAGGTACTTAACACTTTTGTGACTTAGGCGACTTCTCTTCTCTTGCGGCAGGGCAGGAGAGAAGTTGGATGGCAAATTGGGACAGCTCTGGCCACAGGTCAAGCCTGCGCACCCAGTAGTTCAAGGGTTCCTCATTGCTGTTCACAGCAGTGTCTACATCCACACTTAAGGCCAAGTAGTCGGCTACCTGCCGTTCCAGGCGTTGGTGGAGGGTGGATCCGGAAGGGCTACGGCGAGGCGTTGGACTAAAGAACGTCCGCATGTCCGACATCACCATGAGATCGCTGGAGCGTCCTGTCTTTGACTGCGTGGACACGGGAGGAGGATTAGTGGCAGTGGTACCTTGCTAGCGTTGTGCTGTCACATCACCCTTAAAGGCATTGTAAAGCATAGTTGACAGCTTGTTCTGCATGTGCTGCATCCTTTCCACTTTCAGGTGAGTTGGTAACAGGTCCGCCACTTTGTGCCTGTACCGAGGGTCTAGTAGTGTGGCCACCCAGTACAGCTCATTCCCCTTGAGGTTTTTTATACGGGGGTCCCTCAACAGGCAGGACAGCATAAAAGACGACATCTGCACAAAGTCGGATCCAGTACCCTCCATCTCCTCTTGCTCTTCCTCAGTGATGTCACGTAAGTCAACCTCCTCCCCCCAGCCGCGAACAATACCACGGGAAGGTTGAGCAGCACAAGCCCCCTGCGACGCCTGCTGCGGTTGTTCTCCTGCCGCCGTCCCCTCCTCCTCCTCCTCCCCCAAAGAAACACCTTGCTCATCATCCTCTGAGTCTGACTCGTCTTCTGCACACGACTTCTCTTCTTCCTCCTCCTCCCCCCTCTGTGCTGCCGCAGGTGTTGAGGAAACAGCTGGGTCTGATGAAAATTGGTCCCATGCCTGTTCCTGCCGTAACGGTTCCTGGTCACGCTTATTCGCAGCTTCATCCGCCACTCTACGCACAGCACGCTCCAAGAAGTAAGCGTAGGGAATTAAGTCGCTGATGGTGCCCTCACTGCGGCTCACCAGGTTGGTCACCTCCTCAAACGGCCGCATGAGCCTGCATGCATTTTTCATCAATGTCCAGTTGTCGGGCCAGAACATCCCCATCTTCCCAGACTGTTTCATTCTACTGTAGTTGTAGAGGTACTGGGTGACGGCTTTCTTCTGTTCTAGCAGGCGGGAGAACATGAGCAGGGTCGAATTCCAGCGAGTCGGGCTATCGCAAATCAAGCGTCTCACCGGCATGTTGTTTTTCCGCTGAATTTCTGAAAAGCGTGCCATGGCTGTGTAAGACCGCCTCAAATGCCCACAGAACTTCCTGGCCTGCTTCAGGACATCCGCTAAGCCAGGGTACTTTGCCACAAATCTTTGAACAACTAGATTCATGACATGTGCCATGCAGGGTATGTGTGTCAGCTTCCCCATATGCAAAGCGGCAAGCAGATTGCTGCCGTTGTCGCACACCACGTTGCCTATCTCCAGGTGGTGCGGGGTCAGCCACTCATCCACCTGTTTCTTAAGAGCAGCCAGGAGAGCTGCTCCAGTGTGACTCTCCGCTTTGAGACAAGACATGTCTAAGATGGCGTGACACCGTCGTACCTGGCATGTAGCATAGGCCCTGCGGAGCTGGGGCTGTGTAGCTGGAGAGGAGAACTGCCACTCAGCCAAGGAGGAGGAGGACAGCAAAGAGCATGTAGCAGGAGGAGAGGAGGTGGCAGGAGGCCTGCCTGCAAGCCATGGAGGTGTCACAATTTGGTCCGCTGCGCCCTGCTTGCCATCGTTCACCACCAGGTTGACCCAATGGGCTGTGTACGTAATGTAGCGGCCCTGCCCGTGCTTGGCAGACCAGGCATCCGTGGTCAGGTGGACCCTTGACCCAACGCTCTTCGCAAGAGATGACACCACTTGCCTCTCAACTTCACGGTGCAGTTGGGGTATGGCCTTTCTCGAAAAATAAGTGCGGCCTGGCATCTTCCACTGCGGTGTTCCGATGGCCACAAATTTACGGAAGGCCTCAGAGTCCACCAGCCGGTATGGTAACAGCTGGCGGGCTAACAGTTCCGCCACGCCAGCTGTCAGACGCCGGGCAAGGGGGTGACTGGCCGAAATTGGCTTCTTCCACTCAAACATTTCCTTCACGGACACCTGACTGCTGCTGTGGGCAGAGGAGCAGGAAGCGCTCAAGGGCAGAGGCGGAGTGTGCCTGTGAAGGTGGAAGGGAGAAAGCGGCAGAAGCAGATGATGCACCTGAAGGAGGAAGAGGAGAAGGAGGGTGACTTTTCTTTTGTGTGCTGCTGCTGCTTTTGCTCAGGTGGCCATCCCATTGCTGTTTGTGCCTTTTCTCCAGGTGCCTTCGTAAGGCACTTGTCCCTACGTGAGTGTTGGCCTTTCCACGGCTCAATTTTTGTTGGCAGAGCGAACAGATGGCTTTGGTCCGATCTGAGGCACACACATTAACCACTTGCCGACCGCACGCTTATACCGTGCGTCGGCAAAGTGGCAGCTGCAGGACCAGCGACGCAGTACTGCGTCGCCAGCTGCAGGCTAATTAATCAGGAAGCAGCCGCTCGCGCGAGCGGCTGCTTCCTGTCAATTCACGGCGGGGGGCTCCGTGAATAGCCTGCGGGCCGCCGATGGCGGCTCGCAGGCTAAATGTAAACACAAGCGGAAATAATCCGCTTTGTTTACATTTGTACGGCGCTGCTGCGCAGCAGCGCCGTAAGGCAGATCGGCGATCCCCGGCCAATCAGCGGCCGGGGATCGCCTCCATGTGACAGGGGACGTCCTGTCACTGGCTGCACAGGACGGATAGCGTCCTGTGCAGCCTCGATCGCATGGGGGGCAGCAGGTAGGAGAGGGAGGGGGGAATTTCGCCGCGGAGGGGGGCTTTGAGGTGCCCCCCCCGCATCACCCAGCAGGCAGAAGAGATCAGACCCCCCCAGCACATCATCCCCATAGGGGGGAAAAAAGGGGGGCAATCTGATCTCTCTGCCTGCTACCTGATCTGTGCTGGGGGCTGCAGAGCCCACCCAGCACAGATCAGTAAAAACAGCGCTGGTCCTTAAGGGGGGGTAAAGGGTGGGTCATCAAGTGGTTAAAAAATGTCCACACCGCTGAGCCACCCTGGGATGTGGGCACTATGGGGACCTCAGCAGCTGATGCTGAAGGGCAAGTTGGCTGGCTGTACATAGGTGGCGATACATGGTGCCGGACACTGCCACCAGCTGTTTCTGACGAAGAGCTGCCCCAGCTTCTTTCAGCAACTTCTCTCCTCCTACTACTCTCTGACTCCCCCTCTGAACTGTCCCCCTCTTCATCTCCTCTATTGGGAACATACAGAGGATCCCTATCATCGTCATCATCGTAATCATCCTGCCCAGCTTCGCTTGCCTCAGAAAAATCCAAACATGCACCATCAGTAGGTCCTTCATCCTCCTTACACGTTACATCCATAGTGTTGCCGCGTAACTCAGACATATGAGCTGGTGAAAATTCATCTGGCTGTAACAATGGCTGTGCATCAGTGATTTCAACACTAAATAATTCTTGCGAAGTGTCAAATGCAGCGGAAGTGGTGCTAGTAGTAGCGCTGGTGGCTGAGCAAGATGAGGTATTCTGTGTCGCTAAATACTCAACCACGTCCTGACAATCTTGGGAGGTGATGGGACGTGCCTTCTTCCGAGCACTGTACTGTGGGCCAGGTCCACACGAAATTACATTTACACGACCTCGCGCAGACCTGCCGGGTGGCCTTCCTCTGGCTCTGGCACTACCTCTTCCTCTACCTGTTTTGTCCATATCGGGTATGCACGGAGTGGTATATCACACTGCGTGCACTCACGTAGGTAGGTGGGATCACTTAACTGCACAGGTATGCGCACTGATGCGGTGGGTTCACTAAACAGAACAGGTATACAGTGGCGGGTTCACTGAACAGTACAGGTATACAGTGGCGGGTTCACTGAACACAGCAGGTATGCAGTGGCGGGTTCACTGAACAGAACAGGTATACAGTGGCGGGTTCACTGAACAGAACAGGTATGCAGTGGCGGGTTCACAGAACAGGTATGCAGTGGCAGGTTCACTGAACACAACAGGTATGCAGTGGCGGGTTCACTGAACAGGTATACAGTGGCGGGTCCACTGAACAGAACAGGTATGCAGTGGCAGGTTCACTGAACACAACAGGTATGCAGTGGCGGGTTCACTGAACAGAACAGGTATACAGTGGCGGGTTCACTGAACAGAACAGGTATGCAGTGGCGGGTTCACAGAACAGGTATGCAGTGGCAGGTTCACTGAACACAACAGGTATGCAGTGGCGGGTTCACTGAACAGGTATACAGTGGCGGGTCCACTGAACAGAACAGGTATGCAGTGGCAGGTTCACTGAACACAACAGGTATGCAGTGGCGGGTTCACTGAACAGAACAGGTATACAGTGGCGGGTTCACTGAACAGTACAGGTATACAGTGGCGGGTTCACTGAACACAACAGGTATGCAGTGGCGGGTTCACTGAACAGAACAGGTATACAGTGGCGGGTTCACTGAACACAACAGGTATGCAGTGGCGGGTTCACTGAACAGAACAGGTATACAGTGGTGGGTTCACTAAACACAACAGGTATGCAGTGGCGGGTTCACAGAACAGGTATGCAGTGGCAGGTTCACTGAACACAACAGGTATGCAATGGCGGGTTCACTGAACAGGTATACAGTGGCGGGTTCACTGAACAGAACAGGTATACAGTGGCGGGTTCACTGAACACAACAGGTATGCAGTGGCGGGTTCACGGAACAGGTATGCAGTGGCAGGTTCACTGAACACAACAGGTATGCAGTGGCGGGTTCACTGAACAGAACAGGTATACAGTGGCGGGTTCACTAAAGAGTACAGGTATACAGTGGCGGGTTCACTGAACACAACAGGTATGCAGTGGCGGGTTCACTGAACAGAACAGGTATACAGTGGCGGGTTCACTGAACACAACAGGTATGCAGTGGTGGGTTCACTGAACAGAACAGGTATACAGTGGCGGGTTCACTGAACACAACAGGTATGCAGTGGCGGGTTCACAGAACAGGTATGCAGTGGCGGGTTCACTGAACAGGTATACAGTGGCGGGTCCACTGAACAGAACAGGTATGCAGTGGCAGGTTCACTGAACACAACAGGTATGCAGTGGCGGGTTCACTGAACAGGTATACAGTGGCGGGTCCACTGAACAGAATAGGTATGCAGTGGCGGGTTCACTGAACACAACAGGTATGCAGTGGTGGGTTCACTGAACAGGTATGCAGTGGTGGGTTCACAGAACAGGTATGCAGTGGTGGGTTCACAGAACAGGTATGCAGTGGCAGGTTCACTGAACAGGTATGCAGTGGTGGGTTCACTGAACAGGTATGCAGTGGTGGGTTCACTGAACAGGTATGCAGTGGTGGGTTCACAGTACAGGTATGCAGTGGTGGGTTCACAGAACAGGTATGCAGTGGCGGGTTCACAGAACAGGTATGCAGTGGCAGGTTCACTGAACACAACAGGTATGCAGTGGCGGGTTCACTGAACAGAACAGGTATACAGTGGCGGGTTCACTGAACAGTACAGGTATACAGTGGCGGGTTCACTGAACACAACAGGTATGCAGTGGCGGGTTCACTGAACAGAACAGGTATACAGTGGCGGGTTCACTGAACACAACAGGTATGCAGTGGCGGGTTCACTGAACAGGTATACAGTGGCGGGTCCACTGAACAGAACAGGTATGCAGTGGCAGGTTCACTGAACACAACAGGTATGCAGTGGCGGGTTCACTGAACAGGTATACAGTGGCGGGTCCACTGAACACAACAGGTATGCAGTGGTGGGTTCACTGAACAGGTATGCAGTGGCAGGTTCACTGAACACAACAGGTATGCAGTGGTGGGTTCACTGAACAGGTATGCAGTGGTGGGTTCACAGAACAGGTATGCAGTGGTAGGTTCACAGAACAGGTATGCAGTGGCAGGTTCACTGAACAGGTATGCAGTGGTGGGTTCACTGAACAGGTATGCAGTGGTGGGTTCACTGAACAGGTATGCAGTGGTGGGTTCACAGTACAGGTATGCAGTGGTGGGTTCACAGAACAGGTATGCAGTGGCGGGTTCACAGAACAGGTATGCAGTGGCAGGTTCACTGAACACAACAGGTATGCAGTGGCGGGTTCACTGAACAGGTATACAGTGGCGGGTCCACTGAACAGAACAGGTATGCAGTGGCGGGTTCACTGAACACAACAGGTATGCAGTGGTGGGTTCACTGAACAGGTATGCAGTGGTGGGTTCAATGAACAGGTATGCAGTGGTGGGTTCACAGAACAGGTATGCAGCCAGAAACAAGCTAAGCCTAACTAATCTTTCCCTATGAGAGACAGTCTGCAGCAGCTCGCCCTACTCTCACTAATGCAGGCACACGAGTGACCGTAATGGCCACCGCTGCCTGCCTTATATAAGGGGGGTGGGGCTCCAGGGGCTAGTGTAGCCTAATTGGCTACACTGGGCCTGCTGACTGTGATGTAGAGGGTCAAAGTTGACCCTCCATGGTGCATTATGGGGCGAACCGAACTTCCGCAAACGTTCGCCTGCGGGACGCAAACGCGAACCACGGAAGTTCGCATGGAACCGTTCGCAGGCGAACCATTCGGCCCAACTCTATCAGACAGTAAGATTGCATAATAAAGCTGGAAACACTAGGGAGAAGGGCCCTGCCAGAGGCTTGCAATCTAACGGATGCAACCCTGGGGCCCAGGGCAAAATTAACCTGGGGGGCCCCTGACCAACCCTGGCTCACACTGCCCCCCCCCCCTTTATATAGCAGGCTTCAAGAACCCCCCTCCCAGCAGAGTGGCAACAATACAACTGAGCAATGGAGCAGCCCGCACCCTGCAGCATCAGATTGCCTGACTCACCACCACAGTCAGGCACATTCATCCTCCCGGCGACAACAGTGCGCTTCTTCTCTCCTCGCAGGCATGGGCACCTTAACCTGACATCCATTCCTACATAACGTTTGGGGGGGAGGGGGGGGCATGTATGTTGCAGTACCAGGAAGGGAACCATGGAAACCAATATGCCACCTTCAGGTAATGTATTGCCCCAATCTCTCTCCCTCCCCTCATTCACACCAACACCATCCATATTGTTTTGTAAGCTGTACAGTGCTATGGAAGATTTTGGTGCTATATACCAGTAAATAAAAAAGATAATAATAATAAGCAGGAGGAGCTTTTGTTTGCTGGATAATTATTTACTATATTAAGTTTTTACTGTTTTATTGTTTTTGCTTAATGACACATTCATTGAAGTATGCCAGAGCTAAACTCTATGAACTATTGACCCTTTTTATTTCTTTCCTCCTCTCAGAAGCCATTTTCTGCTAGGAAAGTGTTTTACAGTTGTAATTTTTTATCAATGAGGGTCACACTGTAGTCTGACCCAGTCCTGACTCAGACAGGAACTGCCATTTACATACCTGATGTTTAACTCTTTCAGGAAGAGAAAGAAAAACAGGAACACAGCCTAGTTATTTGTGTGCTAGGCACTGTACATACACATGTCTATCTCATCATGTCACATATCACCTTGGGTATACTTTCAGCAATTCAATTTTATTAGTGAAACCCATATTATTATTATTATTATTGATTTATAAAGCGCTAAATATTCCATGGAACTGTACAAAGTAACATGGGGTAGATAATAATACAGTCAAATGGAGTACACTATTAAACCAAATACATAATTGGTAACAAAATACAGAATTGGTGATGACAGTGACAAAAGTAACATGATGAATAACATGTATAATGAAAGCCAAGACGCAAAAGGGGGAGAGAGCCTTCCCTTGCAATCCAAAGAAATAGTGGGTAAACAAGAGGTGGGGTAGTATACAATAAACATACCGTATTTCGCGCCGTATAAGACGCTCCGGAATATAAGACGCACCCAGGTTTAGAGGGCAAAAACCAGGGAAAAAAAAATACTAAACCTGGTGCGTCCATATTTCAGGAGCATCTTGTACATGTCCTTCTGTGTGTCCTCATGTGTGCTCCTGTGCCCCCCATGTGTCCTGTGTGTCCTCATGTGCCCCCATGTGTCCCCCTGTGCCCTTCTGTGCCTCCCATGTGTCCTTCTGTGCCCCCCATGTGTCCTCCTGTGTCCTCATGAGTTCTCCTGTGTATCCTCATGTGCCCCCCATGTGTCCTTCTGTGCCCCCCATGTGTCTTCATGAGTTCTCCTGTGTCCTCATGTGCCCCCCATGTGTCCTTCTGTGCCCCCCATGTGTCCTCATGTGCCTCCCATGTGTCCTGTGTGTCCTCATGTGCCCCCATGTGTCCCCCTGTGCCCTTCTGTGCCTCCCATGTGTCCTTCTGTGCCCCCCATGTGTCCTTCTGTGCCCCCCATGTGTCCTCATGTGCCTCCCATGTGTCCTGTGTGTCCTCATGTGCCCCCATGTGTCCCCCTGTGCCCTTCTGTGCCTCCCATGTGTCCTTCTGTGCCCCCCATGTGTCCTCCTGTGTCCTCATGAGTTCTCCTGTGTATCCTCATGTGCCCCCCATGTGTCCTTCTGTGCCCCCCATGTGTCCTCATGTGCCTCCCATGTGTCCTGTGTGTCCTCATGTGCCCCCATGTGTCCCCCTGTGCCCTTCTGTGCCTCCCATGTGTCCTTCTGTGCCCCCCATGTGTCCTCCTGTGTCCTCATGAGTTCTCCTGTGTGTCCTCATGTGCCCCCCATGTGCTCTTCTGTGCCCCCCATGTGTCCTCATGAGTTCTCCTGTGTCCTCATGTGCCCCCCATGTGTCCTTCTGTGCCCCCCATGTGTCCTCCTGTGCCCCCCCCCATATGTCCTCCTGTGTCCCTATATGTCCTCCTGTGCCCCCCATGTATCCTCTCCACCCACAGCACAAACAGAGCCGCTTGAGGTATGCAGCTTCATTTTGGAACAAGTTGCTGTGGACTGATGAAACTAAAATTGAATTATTTGGGCATAACAAGGGGGTTATGCATGTAGGAAAAAGAACACAGCACTCCAAGAAAAACACCTGCTACCTACAGTAAAATATGGTGGTGGTTCCATCATGCTGTGGGGCTTTGTGGCCAGTGCAGGGACTGGGAATCTTGTCAAAGTTGAGGAACGCATGGATTCCACTCAGTATCAGCAGATTCTGGAGACCAATGTCCAGGAATCGGTGACAAAGCTGAAGCTAAGCCGGCGCTGGATCTTCCAACAAGACAATGACCCTAAACACTGCTCAAAATCCACTAAGGCATTCATGCAGAGGTACAAGTACAATGTTCTGGAATGGCCATCTCAGTCCCCAGACCCGAATATAATTGAAAATCTGTGATGTGAGTTAAAGAGAGCTGTCCATGCTCAGCAGCCATCAAACCTGAATGAACTAGAGATGTTTTATAAAGAGGAATGGTCCAAAATACCTTCAAACAGAATCCAGACTCTCATTGGAGTGTACAGAAAGTGTTTAGAGGCTGAAATTTCTGCAAAAGGAGGCTCTACTAAATATTGATTTCATTTATTTTTTGTGGTGCCCAAATTTATGCACCTTCCTAATTTTGTTTAAACAATTATTGCACACTTTCTGTAAATCCAATAAACGTCATTTCACTTCTCAGATATCACTGTATGTGTCTCCTATATGATATATTTAACTGACATTTTTTATCGTAACAACCAACGATTTGTACAGGAAAATCATGACGATTAACCAGGTTGCCCAAACTTTTGCATCCCACTGTATATTACAATAGTCCAGACAAGATATAAGAGCATGTATGAACATTTTAGTTGTGTCTTGAGTGAGAAAAGGTCGGTTGTGAGATATGTTTTTGTGTTGGAGATGACAGGAGCTAGTTAGGGAGTGAATGTGCGCAATAAAAGATACTGTATATTATATTGATTCATTACATGCAGAATGATATATATCAAGTGGTTGTTTCTTTTAATTTTGTTGATTATGGCCTACAGGTAACAAAAAACAAAAATTAATATCTCCCAAAAAATAGAATATTACAATAAAAACGTGATTTTGAATACTTAAATGTTGACCTAGTTAGAGTATGTCGATGTACGCACTCAATTCTTGGTTGGGGCTCCTTTTGCATGAATTACAGCATTAATGTGGCAAGGCATGGAGGCAATCAGCCTGTGGCACTGCTGAGGTGTTATGGATGCCCAGGATGCTTTGATAGCAGCTCATCTGCATATTTGGGTCTGGTGTCTCTCATCTTCCCTTTTAAAAAACCTATAGATTCTCAATGTGCACATTGTTTGGCATGAAGGCCAGGGCCGTATTACCGACCAGGCAACAAAAGCAGTCGCTTGGGACCCCATTCAGAGTCAAAGGGGCCCCATCAGCACATAAACCAGTCCTCGCCATCCTGTCAGCGGTGGCTGGATGGTATAATGGTTAAAAGGACTCTGAGCAGTGCAGTAACTATGGAAAGATGCATATCATTTTAAAGCTCTCTTTCTCCTCTTTCCAATGATGTATAAACCGCCACCCTATGCCTTTTAGTTTTCGCTATTTTAGCGATCGAAATTGCGGCCACGGCAAATTCGAGCGCGAAAATAGCGAAAACTAAAAGGCGTAGGGTGGCAGTTTATCTATCATTGGAAAGAGAGCTTCAAAATAATATGCATCTTTCCATAGTTACATTGTATTACACAGGACGACTTTTCTCCAAAGTCGGCAGCTTGATTCAGCACAATGCAATGAAATATAAGGAATCCAGGGGGATATAATTACAAACATCATGCTGGTAGGTGTGAGGATGTAATTAATTGGTTGCGGGTATGCTTAAAGGCATACCCACAGGCACTGCTCGGAGTCCCTTTAAGGGCTCTGCCTCTGACACAGGAGACCAGGGTTCGAATCTCGGCTCTGCCTGTTCAGTAAGCCAGCACCTATTTAGTAGGAGACCTTAGGCAAGTCTCTCTAACACTGCTACTGCCTATAGGGCGTGTCCTAGTGGCTGCAGCTCTGGCGCTTTGAGTCCGCCAGGAGAAAAGCGTAATATAAATGTTATTTGTCTTGTCTTGTCAAATGTGCGCTGCTGACTGTCTTCAGAGCCAGGCTCTCCTCCTAGGTCCCCCTCCTGCTACTGTGCGCTCTGCTGCTGCCCACTCCTCCCTCCCTTCCCACAGAGAACCACAGCTGCAGCAAGAATGATAGCAGCAGATGGCAAATGCTCACTCACCTATCCATGATCCAAGCGATAGAGACCCCGTCATCTGAAACCCATCTGTCTCTTCTACAGTGCAGCCGCTCGCTCTGAGCTTCCAGATTCTCAGATCAGACAGGAAGAAGGAAGTAGAAATAGTAGTAGTAACAGAGCGGCAGCTCTCTAGAGTAGACAGATGGGCTTCGGATGACGGGACCTCTATTGCTTGGATCGCAATAGGTGAATGTAAGTCTTTTGGTGCTGTCATTCTCCCCCGCTGCGGCTGCCTTCTCTGCTGGACTATCGTATTCACTGGGATGGAGGCTGCATGGTGGCTGTCTAGTTTGGGAGGAAATCGGTTGTTCGGTGGTGGGGGTGGTTATGTAATTCTGTCTGGGGAACGGCTTCCAGTTTAGTGGTGTCCAGAGCTTTCTGCTATTGCCAGGCTGGAGATGCAGGGGGAAAGTGCTGCTGCTGTGATACCTGGCGCCCTCTTCACAGGGGGGCCCCAGCCCCTGAGTGCAAATGTCCCAGCCATTCATCTCTCACTCTGCATTTTGCCGCTGCTATTCCCTGCATTGTGCACCCACCGAGGAAAGCGGGCTGTTGCCCATAGCAACCAGTAGCTCGGCTGCCCTGGTGTGTGCGACATGTTGTTGTGCAGCTGCATCTTCTGATTCTATTACGACATGATGGGGGGCCTAAATCAGTTACTTTGCTTAGGGCCCTATTTAGCCTTAATCCGGCTCTGATGAAGGCGGGCATGCAGCCCGAAACATCTCTAGGCTGTCTGTTGTCGTTATGTAAACACAAGTTATGTGATTGGAACTCTAGCTCTCTTTTAACCCTGTAATATCAGTGACAAGCAGGTTATTTGCTGGACTTTGTGGACCTATGGTTACCTATCTGCTGCCCGTGGCTTGCCCTAATATGTCACAAGAAGCTTTTTTTTTGAACACTGTGAAGCTATTTAAATAAAAGCAATAGGATATTTTTGCAAGATTAATTGGAGTGTGCTGGTATCTTCTATATTGCCCTTCTGTTCTTCCCATCAGCTGCACACTGTATACCTCCAGCTCCCGATTATGTGACATACCTCAGGAACCAGAGGTATGCAGCACTGAGCATGTCTGACAGGAAGATGAGAGGAGACCTGAAGCAGCACTGGAGAAGGTAAATATAAAGCTGCTCTACTGCACTACTCTGCAGAAGTGGTAGGAGCAGGGCCCCCACAGTCACTATAGCTATGCTACTTTATTTGAGACTGTTCAATAAATGTAAAGTGGTCTAAAACTCTGACATAACACTCAATAAAAATGTGTTCTCCTACTTTTTATTACTCATACAGTTATTATATTTGCTTTTAGGCACAAGTAATATTGTCTGTCTACAAATTATAAGTTTCCAAAGTGTAGTTTATCTTGCCCTGAAAGCTGTCATTGCAATTTTATTCCAGATGCTTTTTATTGTATATTAAATCTTCTAGTGAGCTGTTTACTGTATACATCTATTCTCCCCTGTAATCACCCACTGATCACCTGTCAATCACCCCCTGTCACTGCCACCCATCAGATCAGACCCTAACCTGCCCCTTACGGCCACCCAAACACCCGCCCCCACCCTCAGATTGCCCTCAGGCCCCCTCTGATCAACTCACCAGTGCATTGCTTGCATATATTCTCTCCTGTAATCACCTACTGATCACCTATCAATCACTCCGTCACCCCCTGTCACTGCTACCCATCAGATCAGACCCTAATCTGCCCCTTGCAGCCACCCAAACACCCCCCCACACCCTCAGATCACCCCCAACCCCCCCCCCCCCCCCCCCCCGATCACCTCCCCAGTGCATTATTTATATCTGTTCTCCCCTCTAATCACCCACTGATCACCCATCAATCAACCCCTGTCACTGCTACCCATCAGATCAGACCCTAATCTGCTCCTAGCGGGCACCCAATCACCCGCCCACACCCTCAGACCCCCTCTGATCAACTCGCCAGTGCATTGCTTGCATATATTCTCCCCTGTAATCACCTTTGGATCACCTATCAATCACCCCGTCACCCCCTGTCACTGCTACCCATCAGATCAGACCCTAATCTGCCCCTTGCGGGCACCCAAACACCTGCGCACACCCTCAGACCCCCCCCCCCTGATCACCTCCCCAGTGCATTGATTGCATCTATCCTCCCCTCTAATCACCCCTTGAGACACCCATCAATCACCTCCTGTCACCACCGGTCACCCCTTAGCACTCCTATCCATCAGATCAGGCCCTAATCTGCTCCCTGCGGGCTTCTGATTACTCGCCCACACCCTCAGATCCCCCTCAGAACCCCCCCCCCCCCCGGTCACTATCCTAGTGATCTAAAAACAGTGATCTGTGAAAACTGTCACTTTTTTAGTATGACTAGTGTTAACAGTTAGGCCAGTTATTTAGCTAGGGCCCTTCGTTGGGTAGTTAGCGTCAGTAAGCACCCAGCCCACCACACAGCAGTCACTTATTAGTTGCTGATTAGTATCATCACTGTCGCTAATCTGCATTGCTACTATATAGTATCTGTAAGTGATCATTGCTGATTGCAGACAGATCTAAATTGGGGTCACTAGGATACACTAAAAACGCTGTGTTTGACCAATCAGGCCTGATCGTTCACCTGCACTTGCGTTCAGCCCGCCCCACCGCAGTGACAGAATTTTTTTTTCTAATCACTGCAAAAAACACTGTACAATAGCTGTGGTGCTGTAAAGATCAGTTTTGATTTTTTTTTTTTATCAAAACTCAGTGACCACAGCTTTCTACTTCACAACTCCCTTTTACTAGGTAGGTGCTCTTTTTCCTGGGTAGTCTCAGAGGAATACCACCTAAATTTAGCAGTCCACCATGGTGAAAAAAGGGGTATTCCGCGGAAGAGGACGCCGAGATTCTGGCCCCGTGGGGTGAGTGCAATTGGGAAGCCTCATCCGACGAATCATCCGGGTCAGAATACGAACCGGTGAACAGAAGTGGCTCTCTGACCGATAGCAATGACGAGGTTGAGGTCCCGGCTAGAGCTAGGCGTACCACACCCCATGTCACTGGACCGCAGGATCAGACTCAAGGGCAGCAGAGTGGTGCTAGCACTGATCTAAGTTTTCTTGGTGAGGCATGCACCAGCCGCGTAGCATCTCCTGGACCTAGCACCAGTACTACCATAGACCCTGGTGAAGTGGCGAGCACCAGCATGGTAGTAGAAACTGGTTCGGTGGCACGTGCATTAAGACCCGAGTCGAAGTCACCAGCAAAATGGGCCCGTACTACCCATAGTCTCCCAGAGGTGCTGGCAAATCCCAATTGGCAATCCCCTGGTTCCGCCACACCCGTACTGCCCCCTTTCACCGCCCAGTCTGGAGTCCAGGTGGAGACAGATAATCTAGGATCGGCCTTAGACTGTTTTCACCTGTTCTGCACCGTGGATCTCTACGACTTAATTGTGGCTGAGACCAACCGTTATGCCACACAATACGCAACCGCCAATCCGAGAAGCTACCATGCCCAGCCTTTTCGGTGGAAACCACTCCCAAGTTTCTAAACTTAACATTTTTTGTGCCTTCTCCTTACCATGGGTCTAGTCAAAAATAATGTATTGCAGTCTTATTGGTCTACGCACCCAATACATCACATGCCCATGTTCTCTGCTGCCATGTCCAGGTCAAGATTTGAGAACATCCTGCGCTTCCTGAACTTCAGTGCCAATACAACCTGTCATCTAAGAGGCCACTCTGCTTATGACCGGTTCCAAAAAATTCGGCCCCTCATAGACCACCTGTCATCAAAATTTGCAGATACTTATACCCCTGAACAGTCATTTTGAGGCATTTGGTTTCCAGACTACTCCTCACGGTTTTGGGCCCCTAAAATGCCAGGGCAGTATGGGAACCTCACAAGTGACCCCATTTTAGAAAGAAGACACCCCAAGGTATTCCGTTAGGTGTATGATGAGTTCATAGAAGATTTTATTTTTTGTCACAAGTTAGTGGAAAATGACACTTTGTGAAAAAAAAAAATCAATTTCCGCTAAATTGTGACAAAAATAAAATCTTCTATGAACTCACCATACTCCTAACGGAATACCTTGGGGTGTTGTCTTTCTATAATGGGGTCACTTGTGAGGCTCCTAAACTGCCCTGGCATTTTAGGGGCCCTAAACCGTGCGGAGTAGTCTGGAAACCAAATGCCTCAAAATGACCTGTGAGATCCTAAAGGTACTCATAGGACTTTGGGCCTTTTAGCGCACCTAGGCTGCAAAAAAATGTCACACATGTGGTATCGCCGTACTCAGGAGAAGTAGTATAATGTGTTTTGGGGTGTATTTTTACACATACCCATGCTGGGTGGGAGAAATATCTCTGTAAATGGACAATTGTGTGTAAAAAAAAAAATCAAACAATTGTCAATTCAATGTGTGATACTTTTTTGCAGCCTAGGTGCGCTAAGGGGCCCAAAGTCCTATGAGCACCTTTAGGCTTTACAAGGGTGCTTACAATTTAGCACCCCCCAAAATGCCAGGACAGTAAACACACCCCACAAATGACCCCATTTTGGAAAAGAGACCCCCAAAGTATTCAGAGAGGGGCATTTTCTTAATTTAATTTTTTGGTCACAAAGTGTCATTTTCCACTAACTTGTGACAAAAAATAAAATTTTCTATGAACTCACTATGCCTCTTAGTGAATACTTTGGGATGTCTTCTTTCCAAAATGGGGTCATTTGGGGGGTATTTATACTATTCTGGAATTCTAGCACCTCATGAAACATGGCAGGTGCTCAGAAAAGTCAGAGATGCTTCAAACTGGGGAAATTCACTTTCTGCACCATAGTTTGTAAACGCTATAACTTTTACTCAAACAAAAAAAAATCCAATAAGTGTCTATTTATTGATCAAAGACATGTAGCACAATTAATTTAGACAAAAATGTATATAGATATTTTCCTTTATTTGAAAAATGTCAGCACAGAAAGTAAAAAAAAAAAATGCCCTTTTTTGACAAAATTCATGTCTTTTTTGATGAATATAATAAAAACTAAAAATCACAGCAGCAATCAAATAGCACCAAAAGAAAGCTGTATTAGTGACAAGAAAAGGAGGTAAAATTCATTTAGATAGTAGGTTGTATGACCGAGCAAAAAACCGTTAAAGCTGCAATGGTCTGAATGGAAAAAAAGTGTCTGGTCCTTAAAGGATACCACAGCCCACAGGCTGTGGTAAAATAAATGCAGCATGTGTAGGGGGAAAAAAAGGACATACTCACTGCTCCCCTTGCTCCCAGCCGTCGGGTCCCGCTCGTCTGCTACAGCTCCCGATACCGGCCGACTCATCTAACCCCTGACCCGGACATACTGCACTGCGCATGCGTTATCTGCACGTTTTAATTGGTATGCTTGCTACTCCCTTGCAAAGTCTGCTGTACAATCTGTGACTGCAATCGTTTTCTGCACGTTTTAATTGGCATGCGTGCTGCATACATTGCTACTAAGATTGTTTAATATAAATTTAAGTAGTTCAGCAGTGTTAGTAAATTCCCATATTACATTTGTGAATCCTTTGTGTTCCGGCCCAGTAAGCAGTAATTATTTATTGCAGCAGGCCTGGTTTTTGGTAGCCACTCCCATCCTCAGCTGAACTGTTTTCCCAATTTCTAATTGAGAATCACTTCCAATTCAGCCATGGCAGCTACCATACCTATTTAAGTGCTGAAGCTTGGTCACTCGTGGCCTAGGTTACTTGTGCCATTTAATTCCGAAGTGCTATTTATTACAAAGTGCTTGACAACTTACCAAGAATTTACCAAGAATTCACCCAGGAATTCAAACAGGATTCAACAGCCACAGGACTCTGCTGGAAACACCTACTCTGCATCCACAACTGCCTCTAATGCTATTGCTAAAAATGCCACTGCTGGACATATGTTGCACAGCCAAGTAGACTCTGCTTCTTTATTTACACAGGTTTGCTTGCACTAACTGCATACTCATATAAACTGTTTAGTGGTTGGAAACTTCCTGGTTATAATCAGACACCATTACCATGTTTACTGCACTTTTTCTTATGTTCTGCCTGTCTGCAAACATCTACAAGTTGCATTGCAATATGCATCCTCCCAGTGTACCACACTCCATATTCATTTCACCTGCTCTGCTTTCCTCACCTTACTCAGCTTCTCATGAGCTGTTAGCTCTCCTGAAATCTCTCTCTCCCTCCAGCAGCTCAAAAACCTCACAAACATTTAAATCCCATTCACATTTGCTTACTCTCTCCCTCCTACTCTTACTTGCAGCTGGTGATATATCACCCAATCCTGGGCCACAGCCTGCTGCCAGACAAGCATCCCCTGCTGACCTGCTTCATACACTTCACAGCCCTCTGCCCACAAATAACCTCAACACCCATCCTCGCTCCAACCTTATTTCCATCCATCCCACCCACAAACACATACTCCCCCTACCCTGCGGTCTCTGGAATGCCAGATCCGTCCGCAACAAACTTACAGCAGTCCACGACCTCTTCCTCTTCAAATCCCTCACCATCCTCGCTCTCACTGAGACATGGCTCACCCCCTCTGACTCTGCCGCAGAGGCTGCCCTCTCCTACAGGGGGCTTCACCTCAGTCACACCCCCAGACCAGACAAAATGACTGGGGGAGGGGTGGGTCTGCTCCTCTCCCCATCCTGCACCTTCCGTATCCTCACCCCACCTACCTCTCTACAATTCACATCATTTGAGGCCCACACCATCCGCCTCTACCACCCCCTCCCTGCCATTGTTGCGGTCTTATACCGCCCTCCGGGCTCCACCCCACAATTTCTCGATGACCTTGCCTCCTGGCTCCCTCACATCCTCTCCTCTGACCTCCCCACCATTATCCTTGGGGATTTCAATATTCCCATCGATGAAGCCCAGAGCTCCGCTGTGACCCGGCTACTCACCATTGCCAACTCACTTGGACTAGTACAACACGCCAACACTCCCACTCACACTGCAGGTCACACTCTCGACCTTATAATCACTAAATCCACCACCATTGCAGACCTTGACATCACACCCTTTCCACCCTCAGACCATCACCTTCTCACTTTCAACCTCCTCACGGAAGGCACCTCAAATTGGCCACCCACCCACCTGGTCGATGGCAGCGCGACCTACGCAAGCTCAACCCTAGCGTCCTTGCTGACCCCCTCCATGCCCTCTCCTCCACTCTCCCCACCCTAACCTGTCCAAATCTTGCTGCAGCTCAGTATCACCAAACTCTCTCTTCAGCCCTAGAGAAAGCTGCTCCACCAATATTTCGCCGCAACCGATCCCCTAACCACCAGCCCTGGCTCACTACCCATACTCGCATCCTCCAGAGGAAAACACGTGCCACTGAACGGAAATGGAGGAAATCTAGACTTAACCAGGATTTCCTACAGTACAAGACCAACATGCTGCAGTTCCACACTGCCCTTCCTCATGCGAAGCAGGAATACTTTACCAAGCTCATCGGAGCACAAGTTTCCAACCCCCGGCGTCTTTTTGCCACCTTCAACTCCCTGCTTAAACCCACCCACCCCACCCTCCGTGTCCTCCCTTTCTGCCACAGATTTAGCCACCCACTTCACCAACAAAATTGTCTCCATCCGCCAGGAAATATCCAATCTTCAATCTTCACCTCCCACCAGCTCCCAACCAGCTCCTCCTCCACCCTATCCTCCCCTCACATCCTTCACTCCTACTACCACCGAGGAAGTCAACCACCTACTGCAGACTTCCCCTACCACTACTTCCCCCCTTTGACCCCATCCCTTCTGATTTACTCCAGCCTCACTTCACGGAATTGGCCCCAGTCCTCACTACCCTGTTCAACCTCTCCCTATCCACAGGCACCTTCCCCTCAGACTTCAAGCAGGCCACTGTACTACCCCTGCTCAAGAAACCCTCCCTCGACCCCTCGCTACCCTCCAACTACCGTCCAATCTCCCTCCTCCCCTTTGCCTCAAAAGTCCTAGAGCGTCTGGTTCACAAACGCCTGACCCAGTACCTCAATGCCAACTCACTGCTAGACCCACTCCAATCTGGATTTCGGCCTGCCCACTCAACCGAAACTGCTCTCACCAAAGTGGTCAACGACCTTGCCTTAGCTAAAGCTGAAGGTAAATACTCCATTCTCCTCCTCCTTGACCTGTCAGCAGCTTTTGACACAGTAGATCATCCCCTACTCCTCCAGTCCCTCCAGTCCTTGGGCATTCACGATCTCGCCCTGACCTGGCTTTCATCATACCTCTCCAACCGCTCCTTCATGACCGCCTTCAATGAGTCCTCGTCCACCCCCAACCACCTCTCGGTGGGAGTCCTCCAAGGTTCGGTCCTTGGCCCCCTACTGTTCACCCTATACACATCCTCCATTGGCAAGGTTATCTCCTCCATGGGTTTTAACTATCATCTGTATGCAGATGACACCCAGATCTACCTCCACACCCCTGACATATCCACCACGACCATGGACAAGGTCTCCTCCTGCCTATCAGCCATCTCCTCCTGGATGTCCGCTATGTTCCTGAAACTAAATCTAGACAAAACGTAATTTATGATCTTCCCACCCCGGCCATTAACGAACCTCCCAGATGTGCATGTCACTGTTAACCAGTGTAAGGAGTTTCTTGGGCAAGTCTCCTTAACACTGCTACTCCCTACTGAGTGCGCTCTAGTGGCTGCCTCGCAAGCGCTTTGAGTCCGACAGGAGAAAGGCGCTATACAAATACTGCCATTATTATTATTATTATTATTAACCACACTACCATTCGCCCTACCTCTCAAGCCCGCTGTCTGGGTGTCACCCTGGACTCCGCACTCTCCTTCACTTCCCACATCCAAAACCTCACAAAGTCCTGCAACTTCCACCTTCGTAACATCTGTAAGATTCGCCCTTTCCTGACCTCTGCCACCACCAAACTCCTCATCCATGCCCTCATAATTTCCCGCCTTGACTACTGCAATGCCCTGCTGTCTGGTCTCCCTATGACCCGAACAGCCCCACTGCGGTCCATCATGAATGCGGCAGCCAGAATTATCCACTGCTCCCATCGCTCCACCACGGCAGATCCCCTCCTAGAATCCCTCCGCTGGCTTCCTATCCAGTCCAGAATCAGATTCAAGATACTGTGTCTGACCTACAAATCTGTCCACAAAACCTGTCCAACCTACATTTCCGATCTTACTCAGAGGTACACACCTAGCCGCTCACTCCGCTCTTCCAATGAACTTCGCCTAACCGCCCCCCGCATCACCCAGTCCCATGCACGCCTCCAGGACTTCTCAAGAGCTGCTCCAACACTATGGAACTCCCTACCTCCACCCATTAGGGCAGCCCCCTCCTTCAACATCTTCAAGAAAGCCCTCAAAACTCACCTTTTCACTCTGGCCTACCACCCCTCACAAGTGCTCTAAACCTACAGCTGAACTCTGGTCCCCTACCTTTCGTGTCCTTACCTCTCCCTCAGGGTCCTCCTCCTCCCTCAGGGTCCTCCTCCTTTTGTGTCCTACCTGATCTTGCACCTCCATTACTGTGAACCCATGCTATGCATCTGAGTGAACCTAACTTGCCTAATCTCCATGCTCCATCCAGTGACTGACTAAGCATTACCTGGTACTCCTACTGTGCTGTGTAATCTGGTTTTCTTGTATTCCTGTATTGTCATATTGCTGTATGTCACCCCTAAATATTGTCTGTAACCTAAATTAATGTTCAGCGCTGCGTAATATGGTGGCGCTTTATAAATACAATAAATAAACAATAATAAATAAATGCGCAGTATGTCCAATCATCTTCCCTTCTGCCGTCGCATCATGACGGCAGAAGATCGGACACTCCCCCGCCTCCTCCCTGCCCAGCGTGTGCGCTCCACTAATAAAGCTAGCGTGACATGCTAGCTGGATTCACGCTGGGAGCGGCGATTTGGAGAGAGAGTGGAGGGGGAGTGAGTTGGGATGGATGGGAAGCGGGCACTTTCATAATAAAAGCCGGCTTCCCGTCCATCCCAACTCACTCCCCCTCCACTCTCTCTCCAAATCGCCGCTCCCAGCGTGACTCCAGCTAGCATGTCACGCTAGCTTTATTAGTGGAGCGCACACGCTGGGCAGGGAGGAGGCGGGGGAGCGTCCGATCTTCTGCCGTCATGATGCGATGGCAGAAGGGAAGATGATTGGACATACTGCGCATGCGCAGTGCAGTATGTCCGGGTCAGGGGTCAGATGAGTCGGCCGGTACCGGGAGCTGTAGCAGACGAGCGTGACCCGACGGCTGGGAGCGAGGGGAGCGGTGAGTATGTCCTTTTTTTCCCCCTACACATGCTGCATTTATTTTACCACAGCCTGTGGGCTGTGGTATCCTTTAAGGGGTTTTAAGGCTGCAGTCCTTAAGTGGTTAAAGAGACTCTGTGATAAAATTTTCAGCCTTATTTCTCCTATCCTACAAGTTTCCTTACCTGTTCTAATGTGCTCTGGCTTACTGCAGCCTTTTCTAGTTGCACAGTCTCTCTAATATATCTAATCTTCTTTTCTTTGTCAAGCTTTGTCGACCCAGGAAGGAAGCCTCTGCTGTAATAGGGACAAATTATGCACGCCACCTCTATGCTAGCTAGAGCATATGCTATGCCCTGTGATTTGTTTATTCCTCCCAGACAGCTTTCCTGCTCTCAGTCTCAGCGTGTCTGTGATGCTGTCTGTGAGGCTGAGGGAGCTGCCTGTCACATGATGATAAACTGTGAAGAATCCCAGTGCAGAGCCCAGACTCTTGGCTCAGAAGAAACAGCTGTGTTTATAAAGGAGTCTGAGGATTCTTGTCACGCTTCAGTGGCACAGAGGCACGGGAGGCAGAAGGTAAAACTTTTTCTAAACTTGCAAATAACATCTGAAGGCTGCATTCACTGTGTAATAATAAAAACCTGTCATGAAAACATAAGGCAGTATACATCCGGTTTCCTTTTAGTATACTTCCTGTTTCAGAAGCCATCTTTACTGTCTACAAAACAGTTTATAAAACTATTTTTTTATTGCCAATATTGCGGCAGGGAGCGGCAAAATGTCACAGAGGGGGCTAGGAGATGTCCCCGAACAGGCTGATAAGTTTATTTATATAACATTTTTTTCAATACAGATTCTCTTTAATTTAACACTAAGAATGAAGACACTTTATTATTAGAGTTACAGTATATGTGCAATATAAGAATAATGCAAGTTGTATGCAAACTTAGGTTTTTGCTTAATTACTATGCAACTTACATTATTCATAAATGTGCATACTACTAACATTATTCTTATATTGCAAACATAACTCTTATAATAAAGTGTCCTCATTCTCAACTAAATTAACATACAATCAGTGTAATCAGCAAAAACATAAGTTTGCATACAAGTTGCATTACCCATAATTTTGCATACATCTTGCATTATTCATATATTGCAAATATAAATCTAACAATTAAGTGCCCTCAATCTTAGTGTTCAATTAGTCATATCATCTGATATGTGTGACTAACCATTCCATTACTCACATTAAGTCGCTTAAGTCTATTACATTTCAGATTATTGACTTGATGAAGCAGGAGATAACCGAGAAACGCATTATCCGAACCTTTTGTGCAATAAACTCTTAAAAATCTCAGTTGAACTTTTAATTGCTACATGTGCTACTTCACCACAAAAGAGGTAAGCTTACCATACCTCTCCTTTTCTTTTAATTGTTTTATACTTTTTGGGTGCTTCCACCATTTTACATTTTCATTACTCACATATATTCACATTAGTAGCGGACATGCATGTGCACAATCCTCTATGATAAAACCTAACTGTCCATGCGTCATCCTTCCTGTCCCTGGCTGTGTGTCCGTGTTTTTTTTGTACTGCGCATGTGCGCAGTACAGACAGCCGTTGGGACAGGAGGACGGGCCAGGGAGCTGGGCAGACGGGTGCACCCTGACTGGCGGCATGAAGAGACCTACAGCCCGTTTTTAAACGGGCTTAGGTCAACTAGTCCTATATAATAAAACCCCAGTGTCCGGTCTCTGTGTGTGTGTGTCCCTGCTTCCAGACCTGACAGTTTGCTGTCTGAAAACCTCATTGCATTGTGGGAAATAACAGCTTTCTCCAACTGCCAAGCAAGCAACATTTCCCTGTGTGCATTTACTTCAAACAGTGGTGAGAGACAGGTGATGCGCGTTGCCGGGGTTTAGTGGCCGTGGCCTAGCGCCCGTTTTTTAACGGGCGGGCCTTTTTACTAGTGGGCAATAATTTGCTAGTATAGTCTAAGTCTAGCTATATTAAAAAATCGTTACAGCCATATGTTTCTAATTTTACTACATTGCTGTAATTAGACAAACTCTTCACTGCCTAATTGCCATAATTTATGCTTAAATAGGTAAATCTCATTGGTGAAAACTGAAAGTTTGGTCAACCTCAGATGTACCAGAGTGCATTGTTATGTGTTGGATGTATAAATCATCTGTTTATGTAATCAGAGTTTCCTTCACATCTGCTGTGCTAGCTGTATACATGACTTACTTCCTGCTATGTGAAGCTTTACATGCGGGACAAGTATATTTATAGCTATAATTAGGTGTCAACATCTTTGTAGGCCACCACCCATTCAGTTTTATCATTTGTTAGTGTACATTATCATTTCTAGGTTTCTATTTAATTATTTAACAGAAAATGAAGAAAAACACTTTGCAAATGTAATCTGCTAAAGGAAACTTTTGAGTTATGTTAAATAAAACTATTCAAACTGACCTGGTTATAAACCAGTTCCCCGCCCGAGTACAGAATATCTACGCCCCTTAAAACTTAAACGCTTTATCATTGTGAAAAAAAAAAGTTTCACATTCACAGTGCACTTCCTGTAAGCATACTATGTACGCCTACAGGACGCATTCCAAAAAAATGACTGAGGCCATCTTGTGGCCAAATAGTAAAATTACATCAATACACTTTTTTTTTTTTTACATTACAAGCATTTTTTCTCTTTTATAAATTTACCATTTCCCTCCCACACTCTCCCCAAGATAATCAATTTTACTTATTTTTTTTTTTTTTTGTAATTTCTAAAAAAAAAATGCCCCCCAAAAAATACATAAATAATTATCTTAGGAACTAAACTTTCTTAACCACCTTAGCGGTATGGACAAGCTCAGTCTGTCCGTTACCGCCGCGGTGGATTGCTCAGCCCCTGGTGGGTCTTTTTTTACATTTTTTTTTAAACACGCAGCTAGCACTTTGCTAGCTGCGTGTTTAGTTCAATCGCTGCCGATCTGCCGCTATGCACTGCGAAAGAGGCCCCCCAGACCCTCAGCACAGCCTGGCCAATCACTGCCACGCTGCTCTATGGGGTGGATCGGGACTCTCCCTGACGTCATGGCGTCGATGACGTCATTCTGATCGTCGCCATGGCGACGAGGGAATCCCTAACAGGAAATCCCGTTCAGAGCGGGATTTCCTGTTGGGTATGATTGCCGGCGGCAATCGGAGGGGTGGGAGGGATGCTGCAGGGAGGGGGGAATCATGTAGCTAGCGCTAGGCTACCTACATGATAAAAAAAAAAAATAGGTAAAAAAACCCCACCCACGGCCGAGCACCAAAAAAAATTAAACCGCCAGGGTGGTTTTTAATATATATGTCAAGAGGGTAGATTACTGTTATTTTTAAAATCATGGGCTTGTAAATAGTGATGGACGCAAAACGGAAAAAATGCACCTTTATTTCCAAATAAAATATTGGCGCCATACATTGTGATAGGGACAAAATTTAAATGGTATAATAACCGGGACAAATAAACTATGTGGATTATAATTACGGTAGCATGAATTATTTAAAAACTATAATGGTCAAAAACTGAAAAATTATATTTTTTTCCCATTTTTTCTTATTTTTCTGTTAAAAATCATTTGGAATAAAATAATCCAAACATAATGTACCACCCGAGGAAAGCCTACCGTATTTTTCGGACTATAAGACGCACTCCCCCCCCCCCCTAAAAGAGGGGAAAATGTTGGTGCATCATAGTCTGAATGTGGCCTCACAACCTCCCGTAAAATTAATCCATGGCAGTCTAGTGGTCCCCTCCTCCCTTCCCCGTTTGCGGCTGCAGCCTGATGGAGTGTCACTCAAGTGGTCCTCCGATTCTTCCCTCCCTTGCTCCAGTGTGTGGCAGCTGCAGGACATTGTTGCTCACCCTGCTCCATCGCGGGTGCAGTGGCAGCGACAAGTCCTCAGTAATTCTCCGACGCCTTCTTCCCTCCGGAGGTCAGCGGCTGCAGCCTGTTAGCATCACTGACTCTGATGTGTCCCGGGAGCCGCGGCTTTTCTCTTTACACTTCGGCAGGCATTGTACTTTGCTGTAATTTTAAGAGTCTCTCGCTTGATGACCTCATCAAGCAAGCCCCCCTTGTTACAGCATAGTACAATGCCTGCCGAAGTGTGAAGAGAAAAGCCGCGGCTCCCAGGACACATCAGAGTCAATGATGCTAACAGGCTGCAGCCCCAGACCTCCGGAGGGAAGAAGGCATCGGAGAATTACTGAGGACTTGTCGCTGCCACTGCACCCGCGATGGAGCAGGGTGAGCAACAATGTCCTGCAGCTGCCACACACTCTGAGAGGGAGGGAGGCATCAGGGGATCACCGGGGGATATTACCGATGTCACTGCACCTGCATGTAGCAGGGTGAGTGACAATGACAAGCAGTTGCCACGCACCAGAGGGAGGCATCCAAGGATCACCGGGGACATTACCGATGTCACTGCACCCGCGATGGAGCAGGGTGAGTGACAATCAGCTGCAGCCGCTGTGCATGGGAGGGAGAGAGGGAAGGAGGTATTGGGCATTGCCTGGAGACACTGCAGCTGTCACCGCTCAGCAATGGAGCATGCTGGGTGACATTAATATGCTGCCTCCACTGTGCCGGGAAGGGGGGGAGGAAGGTATCGGCCATCAACTGGGGACATTGCAGCTTTCACCACTCCCATGCTTGGTGACAGTAGTTCCTTTTAGTTTAGCTTCCATAGTTTCCCTGCTAGTGTAGTGTAATGTAGCTTGGGTAGGGGGGGTGCAGCAGGGATTAGTGTAGTGTAGTAAAGTGTAATTGGAGGGGGGGGGGAGGGCAGCAGCAGGGGTTAGAGTAGCTGGGCAGTGTAGTTTAGATAGAGACAGTTTGGGGTAAAAGGTCTACAAGATGCCCCGACCGATAGACGCATCAGGTTTAGTGCATCTTATAGTCTGAAAAATACGGTAATTGGTGGCAAAAAAACCAAGATATAGTTAATTTCATTGTGATAAGTAGTGATAAAGTTATAGGCGAATGAATGGAAGGATCGCTGAAAGGTGAAAGTTGCTCTGGTGCTCAAGGGGTAAAACCCCTCAGTTGTGAAGTGGTTAAAGACAACTATCCCCCCTAGATCAGTTGATAAAACCTTCAGTGTTGTTTGTCTCTTGCTTATAATATGATATGAGAGATATCTAAAAACAGCAGGCCTGGAACCCACTTGCAGCGTTTTCTAAGCCTTTAGTAAGCGCTTGTGATTTGAAAAGCTCTTGCTAATGTAATGCTATGGGTGTGATCCCACTTAAGGAATATGAAATCTCCCATAGCACTGCATTAGCAAGAGCTTTACCAACAATTAGCAATTAGAATGCGCTGCTAGTGGGTTCCAGGCCTTATGGCTACTGAAAATATTGAGACATCATAGAGTCAGATAAATGGACTTTATTTCACACCTTGTGTTAAGGCTGATGAGCTGTTCTTTCTGGGTATTTAAAGGTAACCATTCTCTCCTTGCAGCTGTAATACAAAAAGGTGCCCATACATTTATTGTAACAGTCAAAAAGGGTGCACAGTACACTGGTTAATTTGGGCGCCACCATAGCCTACATAATAATTACCGGCTGTGGCGGCAGGGCCAGATTTGTACTTTTAACCGCCCAAGGCCACTACCAACAGCCGCCCCATTGCCAACAGCAGCCCCTCCCCACATACTTACAAACACTTTTACCATTCCCAGAAATCAATGTATTTAAAGGTGGCCACTAACGATACCATTTGGCGAACAATCATTTACAAATGATTATTCGTATGAATGATGGTAAATGATCGTTTGAGACCACTAATGGACAAAAATCTCCTAACCAATCCAATCAAATTAATGAAATCGAACCGATTTTCAGATGTTAATCTGGTCAGTTTCGGTTAGGAGATTTTGTCCATTAGTGGACCTAATTGATAATTTCCAATCAATTGTAAACAATTGTTCAGCCAGCTGTATAATTAGTGGCCACCTTAAGGAAAACCTGAACTGAAAATTAAAAGTCAAAATAAACATACACAAGTCATACTTACCTCCTGTGTAGTCTACTCCTCAATCTCTTTTTCCTCTCCTGCGTCCTGTTTGTCCACTGTGATCAAGGGAATTCTCTGTCCTCCATTTTGAAAATGGCCATTACCCCATAACAGCTTTCAGATCAGCACACTGTTAAACTGTAATATCGCCCAGTTGAGCCATAGGGAAACATGAACATTACCGGGCACATCAGTTATCCTCTCAGCTATAACTGACAGTAACTGATATATAACTGACAGCAACTGATATATTTCAGTTCTGACAAAATGTTGTCAGAACTGGAAGGGATCATTGTCAGAAGAAAATTGTGAGCTTCTGAGAGGAACTGATGGCAAGGTAACTATGTAATGTTCATTTTAAGTTACCTCTTTTGTTTATTTTAAATCATTTTACTCAGTACAGGTTCCCTTTAAGACCTTGGTTGCGTGATTTATACATTACATAGTACACACAATTTGCATACATCCTTGTCTCTCTCCTCTCCTCCCCTGCTGCAGCCCCAGGTCTCTGGTAAGTCTGTCACCAGGCGGTGGGCACAGTGTTTCTACTTTTCTTCAGGGAGGTCACTCTCTTTGCATCTGCACCGTGGAGTTTCTAGGACCTATGTGTCAGCCCCAGCGGTGCTGCGTGACCTTTTCAGATATCACTAAGTCATATATGACATGACTCTGCAAACTTTCCTGCCCATCCACAGTTCTGATAGGTTGGAGATGGGTGGAGGGCAGAGCCAGATTTAAAGAGCGGTCGGTGGAGACATTGATAGCTCAGGTCACAGACAGTAAGCTGCCCCATTTTATGTCATCTGAGTTCCAGACCCAGTCAGCCATAGCTGCCTTCCGCGAACATGTGCAGACTCTGTGGAGGAAGAAGGGTGGCCACACACCGGGTCTAGGAGAGTGTTTGCAGCAGGGTGAACAGACAGCACCGGCATTAGGAATAGTGTGGTCAGGCACTTGCCACTGGGGTCCACATGCAGTATTTGCCAGTTTAACCGCCTGAGTGTGCTAGCCCACTGCTCGCCCCTTGCTTTCTGGTGCCCTAGTCCATGGCCTTTGCGGCCTTGCCTGAAATCCAGACATGAATAGCGGCCCCAGGCGTAATTTGGGCGCAGGGTGCCGGATATTGGCTCGCTTTGTGCAGTGGCTCTTCCTCCCAGCAGCAGTCACTGTGCTCAGCAGAGGACCCTGAGGCTAAGTTTTCATTGCTGCGATTCCGGGCCGATTCCCCACCCACAAATTCCGATGGATTTTAGCAGCTTATAGAAGTCTATGTAAGGCATCCGAATTTGTGGCCGAGGAAAAATCGGAGGCCCTGCCGCATAATTCTGTGCGTCACCGTCCGAATTCCAAAGCCGCGCATATCGCGGCTAGAGGGATTCGGCTGCGAGGCACGAGCAGCTGTGCCGGCATCGCGTCTCGCACAAGTGGAAATGAGCCCTGATCCTGCTATGCGTGGATTAAAGTGTGTGCTGCAGAAAGCATAGGCAACGGTTCCCCGCCTGACATGCCTGCGAGCAAACACTGCTGATACGGCACAAACTCTGGCCACATTCGGCAGTAGTGGAAACAGGCCTTAAATCTGGTTTTCCTGTTATCTTCAGACGCTTTGAAATAGTCAGTTGAGAGGAGGGAGTATTTCATAGCAGTGTATAGCTTTTGAAGGACAAGCATGTTTTGAAAGGTAGAAATTTGCCACCCTTTACTCCTATTCAAGGCTCTCAGGTACTTAACTCAGGTACTTGGTTCATAAACAAAGATGGAAATGCATTCCAATTATCTGGCACACATCTACAGTGGGTTGAAAAAGTATTCAGCCCCCTTGAAGTTTTCCACATTTTGTCATATTACTGCCACAAACATGAATCAATTTTATTGGAATTCCACATGAAAGACCAACACAAAGTGGTGTACACATGAGCAGTGGAACAAAAATCATACATGATTCCAAACATTTTTTACAAGTAAATAACTGCAAAGTGGTGTGTGCATAATTATTCGGCCCCCTTTGATCTGAGTGCAGTCAGTTGCCTATAGACATTGCCTGATGAGTGCTAATGACTAAATAGAGTGCACCTGTGCGTAATCTAATGTCAGTACAAATACAGCTGCTCTGTGATGGCCTCAGAGGTTTTCTAAGAGAATATTGGGAGCAACAACACTGTGAAGTCCAAAGAACACACAAGACAGGCTCAATACAGGTCAGGGATCAAGTTATTGAGAAATTTAAAGCAGGCTTAGTGTAACGATCGGTGTCAATACACAGAGAGAATCTGATTATTGGCGATCTGCAGTATCGCCAAGAATGCAGATATATACCCGATTATTGGCGATCTGCAGAATCACCGATAATACGGATATATTGCTAACCTCTGGACACCCAGAAAAAGAACACAATAAAGACAGTAATATCACAGAAGTGTGGAAATATCCACCTCACGGCAATTCCTCAGAGGTGTGGTTACCTCTAAATGGGAACCAGGCAGAGTGAGGAATCTCCACCCCTAGCAGTAATCGTCTGCTTGGGGCAGGCGTCTTGGAGAGGCAAGCCTCAGAGATAACCCTCCAGTGGGAGACGTTCCACTGAAGGGAGAAAGGTCAGACAGGCAAGGGTTCAGCAACAGAGATGACGGCAGCAGTACAGGAGCGCAAGGCAGAAGAGTAATCTGTAATCAGGCAGAGGTCGGCAACAAGAATCAGATAGGCAGAGGTACAATAGCGTAGAGAGAGAGAGAGTAGTCAAGGATAGCCGGAGTCAAAACACAGATACAATATCAAATACAATCCTAACTAAGGTGTGAAATCCTTAGTATCAACACCAGGGCACTGAGCTAAGGTCTGAGCGCTAACACAGAAGTGTATTCACGACAGCAGACAACTTGCTACTGACTAGCAAGTCCTATTTGTAGCAAGTGAGCTGCCCTGCGCCGCCCCAGTGTCCCAGCCAATTCCCAGTGGAGATGGAGTCAGCTGACTAGCCTGGTCAGCTGACTCCCCGTCTCGAGGCATAAAGATCCTGCCTCCTTGCGCGCGCGTTATGCGACGGGTGAGTGCCGGCGAAAGGGACCCCACAGAAGGCAACTGCGCGGCGGAGTCCGTCGAGAATACGGACTCCGCCGAGTGCACAGCCCCGCTTGGCGGCACGCCGACGGTGAGAGTCCGGGAAGCGGAGCCCGCTGCCTCATGCCTGCTGGCAGCGGGTCCGCTATCCCTCACACTTAGGCTACAAAAAGTTTTCCAAAGCCTTGAACATCCCATGGAGCACTGTTCAAGCGATCATTCAGAAATGGAAGGAGTATGGCACAACTGTAAACCTACCAAGACTAGGCCGTCCACCTAAACTCACAGGCCGAACAAGGAGAGGGCTGATCAGAAATGCAGTCAAGAGGCCCATGGTGACTCTGGACGAGCTGCAGGGATCTACAGCTCAGGTGGGGGAATCTGTCCATAGGACAACTATTAGTTGTGCACTGCACAAAGTTGGCCTTTATGGAAGAGTGGCAAGAAGAAAGCCATTGTTAACAGAAAAGCATAAGAAGTCCAGTTTGCAGTTTGCCACAAGCCATGTGGGGGGCACAGCAACCATGTGGAAGAAGGTGCTCTGGTCAGATGAGACCAAAATGGAACTTTTTGGCCAAAATGCAAAACGCTATGTGTGGCAGAAAACTAACACTGCACATCACTCTGAACACACCATCCCCACTGTCAAATATGGTGGTGGCAGCATCATGCTCGGGGGGTGCTTCTCTTCAGCAGGGACAGGGAAGCTGGTCAGAGTTGATGGGAAGATGGATGGAGCCAAATACAGGGCAAACTTGGAAGAAAACCTCTTGGAGACTGCAAAAGACTTGAGACTGGGGCGGAGGTTCACCTTCCAGCAGGACAATGACCCTAAACCTAAAGCCAGGGCAACAATGGAATGGTTTAAAACAAAACATATCCATGTGTTAGAATGGCCCAGTCAAAGTCCAGATCTAAATCCAATTGAGAATCTGTGACAAGATCTGAAAACTGCTGTTCACAAACGCTGTCCATCTAATCTGACTGAGCTGGAGCTGTTTTGCAAAGAAGAATGGGCAAGGATTTCAGTCTCTAGATGTGCAAAGCTGGTAGAGACATACCCTAAAAGACTGGCAGCTGTAATTGCAGCAAAAGGTGGTTCTACAAAGTATTGACTCAGGGGGCTGAATAATTACGCACACCCCACTTTGCAGTTATTTATTTGTAAAAAATGTTTGGAATGATGTATGATTTTCGATCCACTTCTCACATGTACACCACTTTGTATTGGTCTTTCACGTGGAATTCCAATGAAATTGATGCATGTTTGTGGCAGTAATGTGACAAAATGTGAAAAACTTCAAGGGGGCCGAATACTTTTGCAACCCACTGTATTGCTTAACATGTCTGATCAATCTAATTTCGGATAATTGTGATCTAAGATGAATCGGAACTATTGATTGGACAAAACAGAACATTTCCTTTGACCGGGTTTGGAGCTGTGGTTGATCGATCGATAGGTCATAGCATTGCACGGCACTGAATAGAGCAATGCTGTACTGTGGTTCAATTAATGGTTATTATGCTGAAATTATTGAATATTTTGTGCTGTGCATGGTAGGAATCGATCACAGTGTGATCAGAGAGTTTTCAAACACTTTGGGCTCTATTCATAAAACCTTCCCGCAAGTTTTCCGCTCAAAACAGCGGATTTTCCCGTCCATTTAGCAAAGTGGGCATTCAAAAAAGCTGTTCCCGCATGAAAATCTACAATCCCCCAGCAGAGCGAGAAATTTCCGCCCTCTCCAGTGTTTTTCTAGATTTATCTAGAAAAAAGTAACAAAATGGCCATTCATAAAGTTTAGAGGAAGCGGTATGTGGACGGGAAATACCGCTTCCTCTGATTTTGCGGATTACATACAAGTGAATGGGACAGACCTCCCAGAGAGAGCAGTGCACGGAGGGACTCTGCCGGCTGAAGTGTTTCCGCATGCCTTCCGACAGCTTACCGCCAGCTTTCAGTGGGAGATCTCCGCTCTTGCATCGCAGCTTTCAAGATTTCTTTGAATGACCACCCAGAAGTGTAAAATACCGCTGCGGTATTTTCCCTCCAGGAGTTTTCTCGCAACAACTTTTTTATGAATAGAGCCCTGTGATACATTAGGGGAGAATCAGTGCATGTATGGCCAGCTTAAGAATGCCGACAGGTAAAAGACACTTAGGCCTCTTGCATACTATATGCGATTCTGATTTTTTTATACGATCCGATTTTTGATTTTGATTTAAAAAAGTACTGCATGCTGCTACGTTTTTTAATCAGAATCAAAAATCGATTTGTATAAAAAAATCGGAATTGCATGTAGTGTGCAAGTGGCCTAAATCTGGGTTTTAGTCTCATATTAATGGATTAAGAAAAAGTGCACTTTTCTGTCCAAGATTAGTGATGCTACTACATTTTGGCCTGTTTGCCAATTATAGCCCCCACCGTTCTCCATAGACAAATGAGGCATCCATGTCCATGTGTCAGTCTGAGTTTCTAGACAGCAACTGAATCCTGCTTGCCTGTCCAGCTGCCCACTCAAATATATGACAGGCTTAAAGTGGATCTAAAAAAATGGCACTCCAATGTGCAATAGAACAATTAATCCAGTGAGGGTCTGTTAAAAGTTGTACTTATAAAATGTACTCTTGCATTCCACTTTGTATTTGAGTTTGACGCCCCTGCTCTAGATTGTAAGCTTGTAAGGGCAGGGACTTCCTACTTGTGTTTCAAGGTACAGGTACCAGTATTGGTGGGGTGTCAAACCACACATTGGGCTCTATTCACAAAGAGCCAAATTTTCCGCAAACTTTTACCGCTATATTTCTGCCAGCGGTAAACTCCGCATTTTTTCCACATTCACTAATATTTTCCGCATGTTTTCCGCATGCGGGAAAAAAGATGCGGAAACAGCCATTATTCATGCGGGAATCATGCGGTAAAAAGGTCGCATGAAAAAGCGTTTAAAAAAAAAAAAAGTCCACCAAGCACAGCCCATAAAGAGACTCTGAAGCGAGAATAAATCTCGCTTCAGAGCTCATAGTTAGCAGGGGCACGTGTGCCCCTGCTAAACCGCCGCTAGACCCCCAAACCCCCCACTGCGACACTTGGTCGCAGACTTGGTCGCTCCTGGAGGCAGGGCTAACGGCTGCAGCCCTGCCTCCAGTCGCGTCTATCAGCCGCGCATTGCCGCCTCTCCCCCGCCCCTCTCAGTGAAGGAAGACTGAGAGGGGCGGGGGAGAGGCGGAGATACGCGCTAACAGACGCGCGTGGGGCAGGGCTGCGGCGGTTAGCCCTGCCCCAACCAGGAAGCGCTCCCCCGCATTACAGAGGGGGATTTGGGGGTGAAGGGACCCCCGTTAAGCCGCGCTATAGCGGCGTTTTAGCATGGGCACACATGCCCCTGCTAACTCTGAGGTCTGAAGCGAGATTTATTCTCGCTTCAGTCTCTAAGTCTCCACACTTCATTAAAGTCAATGGGATGCGGAATATATCACCTACTATTTGTAGGTGATAAAAAAAAAATCGGTAAAAAACAACGAAATGATGCTCCTGAACATTTTTGAGAATTGATTTTTTATTGCGGAAAATACCGACTTTTGCGGAAAATTTTCCGCATGAATCCCGCACGTTTTCCGCATGCGGTAAAGCACATGCGGGAAGTCTTTGAGAATAGAGCCCAAAAACTATGTATTTATTTGTACCTGTACTGCTGGATGTCCTGATTGTACAAACTTTTGAACGCTTTATGTATCTATACGCCCACTATTTGTTTTGTACTACGTACAGCACTACGGAAGATTTTAGTGCTATATAAATAAAAAAATAACTGATTCTATCGTAAAATGCACTGTATTGCTAGAATTGCACATCGTTGGTTGCGAAAAATGTAAATTAAGTAGCTTCGTTACTTCTTTGCCTGCATTACATCATATGCCACTGCAAATTAGGTTCTTGGTAATGTGCATGTTATAATGCAACATCAGAGCATGTAACTAGCCTAAGGCCCTGTTCATACTGTCAGCGTTTAAAGAATGCATAGAAATTCAAAGAAACGCAGGTTGAAAAACGCATGCGTTTGTATGCATTTTTCTTGCGTTCAAATGTGTTTTCTACTGCGTTTTGCACACACACGTCACACAGGAAATAGAAAAGAATTATGGAAAACACAGAGGGAAACATACGCTAAAAACGCAATAGTATGCGTTTTTGATACGCATCTATAGACTTTCATTGCGTCCGTTTCTGTGTGTGATGCACAGAACTGCGTGCAACAATGCGGATGAGAAACGTATGCGTCTCATACGCATACATGTGAACGAGGCTATTAGAAAACATTAGTAGCGTTTCTATGCGCAAAGTCTGCCCGTATGTGTTCTGTAAAAACGACTAGGAACGCACATAGTCTGAACGGGGCGGCCTAAGGGGAACATTTTGGTACACCAAAATATAACTTACATTCCTGTTACTCACCACACATATCCTCTATTTGTATGGTGCAGTGGGGTACAAAAGCAGAGCTAGGGTAATTTAGGTAACTATCCACACACTTGAAATAACTTCATAATCCTCCTGGTATGTTAAACACAATTCACCAGGAACGATATGGAAATACTCAAGTTCCATAGCTTAGATTTGTCCTCTTCTTCACCTCCCAGCCTTACATTACATTACACCCCCTCATCTCCCCTCTCCCACCTCACATCCTATATTTCCAGTAACCCTTTGCCTGCCTGATCCCCATAGATTGCTCCCACTAGCTAGCATTCCTCCCTCAGTGCTGCAATGTCAGCGCTCTCCCCTCCCCGCACACCTTCCCCTCCGCCCGCGCTGTTTACTACACTGAGCACTATACAGTCACAGGCTACATGCACAGCCAGGATTCCTCAATGGCGGATGACGCGCCCAACAGGACGCCGTCTCCTAGCGACAAGGTCCCACCCACAGGCGTCAAAACCAATGGAGGTTTCCTTTCTTGTATCCCTCGAGCACGTGCGAGGACGCACAGCCCATTCTATGGAGTGGCCCACGCCTTATTGAGCTGTGATTGGTACCCTTGACCCAGGCGTGGTCACCGGTTTTAAACCGCGGGTTGAGCCACGCCCTACAGATGGAAAGCGCTCGTTCTGCACGTAGAGAGGTATATAGGGTTGGCGGGGGAAGGGCCTGGATTGGAGATCCATATGGAGACACGTAGCTGAACCTTATAGAGACACACTCACGCTGCTGTTGAGTCATATTCTCAGGGTAGGGTATGTACAAGCCTAATGAGGGATTACATAGGGGCAGAGCACCAATCTGCTGGGAATCCATCCAGTCACCCTGCTTATCTCTGGGAAAGACACTTGTCATGGGACTGAGCCGGTGTCGCTGCACTTATTATTCCTACTCACTTTCTGAAGACTGATTTGAGCATTCTGTTGCTGCCCTATACTAATTGTACTGATATTCCCAGAATTTGCTCCAAGTTCTGACCCACATTTTTAGAGACTTTTGCATTCTTCACTGCCCCAGGATGTCTTGTGTGCCTTTTGGCACGTTAGGGACAATGCAGTTTGCTTGGTGCTGAAACCGAACTCCTAGAATGCTCTTTAAGAATTTCTAAACTGTCTTTGACACCTGATTGTCCCTCAGCACCTCTCCAAGAAATGCCTCTCAATCATAGCCCATCTGTGGACCTTGAGAAGCTGGCCTTGGAGCACATTGCACCTCGTTTGCTCTCAGCCGGCTACTGCTATGTGGATAACGTATTGGGAGAGGAGTTTGGGGACAAGGTGTTGGCACAGGTGAGACGTTTGCACCAGGAAGGGGTGCTGAAGGATGGACAGTTAGCAGGACGTCTGCGAGGCGTTTCCAAGAAGCACCTTCGAGGGGACAAAATTACATGGGTTGCTGGCAATGAAGAAGGCTGTGAGGCGATTGGATTTGTCCTGTCCGTTATAGACCGACTGGTGGTGTTATGTGGAACCCATCTGGGCCAGTACTATGTGAAGGAGCGGTCCAAGGTGAGACCCTCTGCTCTTGTACTGGCTTTGCTAATCAACTTGGATGCTGTAAACCCTTCAAAGCCCCTTTCAGATGTGTCTTCTGTGTGTCTTTTTGAGTGTTTATATCTGTTCATTTTTGAAAAGTTTACTGAAAGCACATTTTATTGGTCTGATAAAATTGTTCATTGACCAACTCTTTGCATGGGACATGTCTATCTTGTTCTCCTGTAGTATTCCTGCCTGGTCCTTGTGCTCATTGTTCTACATTGCCCTCCTTACACCTTGTCCCTTCAGACAAGTGGCCACAGCATCCTTCCCACTTTGCTGCCAAGTTTTGCCATGTTAGTGCCCTTCCCTGTTCTGTTCATATGCTGTTTGTTTCTGGCTTGTGCTTTGCTTTCTAGGTGCATGCAAGCTGGGCAGCTATATTCTGGTTCATCTCCTTCCCAAAATCATTTCATGCTCACTCCACAGGTTATTACGCAAATCAGCCATGTTTACTACATTTGGTAACCTTGGCCCAGAACTTTTCCGTTGCATGTTACTGTTTTTCTCTTGTCCATTGTGATGTTCCCTTTAGTCTGGTCACGTGATTGCTGTGTGTCTCTTCAGTCAATGCTTCCTGTCCCTGAATAAAAAAACAAAACATAAACCTTGCGCTTGTTGTTTGTTTATGCTTATTTATTTTTTTTATACCAATGTTTTTTCATCAGCTTTTCTTTCCCTTCAAAATACCACCGTTATAATCTGATACTACTGTGTCCCATCCAGCATATGGTCTTTCCTAGGTTAGGGACGTATAGTTTGGTACTCCAGCATTCAGCTGTACCTCTATTTACACCAACAAGTTACTGGTTATGTGCTTTTATTATTTTTAATTATTTATGTAGCCCCAATAGATGTAAACACAACTGTCACTGCAATTAACAAAGACCGTTATCTTAGCAAAACGTACAGTAATTGAAGGAAACAATAAAGTAAAAGAACTCTGCCTCTAGGAGGTTACTAACTTTTAGACCGAAGAATGTAATGCGCAGTTCTACTGCTCCATAACTCGTTTATCATTCTTGTATTTAAATATGTGACCTACATATGCAGAGTTATTTTGACACTGCAGTCCAATCTGAAGGTTAATGTAACCTGTGTGTTACTAACCTATTGAGGCCTCTTGCACACTACATGCGAGTCGTGGTGTTTTTTTTTTTTTTTTATATGATCTGATATTTGATTCCGTTTTAATTCCGATTACAAAATGTAGCAGCATGCAGTACTTTTATTTTTATTATCGAAATAAAAAAAACTGATCGGATTTGCATGTAGTGTACAAGAAGCCTTAGTCTATAACGCAGCAATGTTGTGTTTTAACTTCTGCACAAAATACATACATGTACAGTATAGTCATCTACAGTGATCTCCTTTATGCACAGTGTATATCACCAAGTGCAAAGTTGAGCTTTAAGCTTGTAATACTCCAGTTACCATTCAATATTGTTTTCGATTCATATTACAATCAATATCATGTTCAATTATTTTATTTTAAAGACCAAGATTGCAGATCTATTTGTAGGTCTTTTTTTGTGCTTAATATCAATCCCAAATGTTTAAATCCACTTCAGTTTATGATAAATGTGGTGTTTTGTCTTGTCAAATGTCTAAGGCTGGATTCACAGTGGTCCGTTGCATAATGTATGCTATAATG
Organism: Hyperolius riggenbachi; assembly: GCF_040937935.1. Taxonomy (NCBI): domain Eukaryota; kingdom Metazoa; phylum Chordata; class Amphibia; order Anura; family Hyperoliidae; genus Hyperolius; species Hyperolius riggenbachi. The sequence goes on from NC_090654.1 coordinate 122,203,614, forward strand.
ATACTGAACTGCAATAGAGATTGTACATAGACTTTAATACAAAGCCTTCATGCAGCAAGTTAGAATAACAGGATCTGTTAAAACGGAGTACTGTGAACAGGCCCATAGAATTGTATGGACAGTGAGTTGGCATGCAGAATTACTTTGCAACAGAACTTGGCACTGTGAACTAGGCCTTACTGAGTAAAACAATTGTACAATTTACAAAAGTTTAATAAGACAAATAACATGTAAATATTCACTGATTCCATAACATTTTGAAGCTTGTGAGAAGCACTTTTGATTGCTTGATTAGGAGTGGCTGGTATATGTACTTGCACTTACAACTGATCATTTAGGGTAAGAACACACTAGGCAGAATCGCATATGTGTTTTCCACTTTGTGCTATGGAAAATGCATATGCAATTCAGCCTAGTGTGTTCCTACCCTAATGGTGCGTACACACATGCGACTATAGTTGTTTGAAACGATAGTTCCCCGATCGTTTCAAACGACGATCGTTTAAAAAAAAGCAGCTAACGACCATTAAGTCTAACGAGCTAGATTGTTAAAAACGAACGATCTAGCTTGGCGAATTTTTTCCAACGACGATCATTTGCAAAAATAGTACATCGTTGGAAACGGTCGTGCGTACGAGGCTTGACATGCGCATTTCACTATTTCTCCATGGAACTTTTCATTTTTATGCGTAGGCGCAATAGTTGCTTTTACGTGATGTAACGTTCGTTCTAACGATCAGATCGTTACACACCTTTTAAAACTAACTTTACTTAGGTCATTTTTTCATCAATTAAAAGTTTGTTCGTCATTGACAACGAACGATCGTTGTCGCATGTGTGTACGTAGCTTTAGAATTCTCTAATTAAACCTCTTTTTTTGTGGGCTTTCATTGTATAGAAAATGGCCTGCAGTGGTACCTAGTGGGAATGCATACTGGGAGTCTCAAGGTTTTCACCAAGTGTTTGCTAAATCCTGTCCTAAATGTTGACATGTACAGTTCTTCCTAACAACCACTTTTAATGAAACCTGTTTTTTCCTAGGCAATGGTTGCTTGTTATCCAGGCAATGGTGCAGGCTATGTGCGACATGTAGATAATCCAACTGGAGATGGACGCTGCATTACCTGCATCTACTACCTGAACAAGAACTGGGATGCAAAGGTAGAATAGGAACTTTATTTATTTTCTGCATTGGAACACACTCTGTACAGATGCTTCCACTCAGATCTAAGAGCTAAAGTGTGGCCGACGGCTATTCATGTATGACTTTGGTCAGTCTAGTTGCTAAGTATAAACCTGTGTACACCTGCTGGATAAACCTCAGTGGAATGATCATTTTTGGCCATCTCAGCTGAGAATCTAATGACTGTACAATCGCTCCATGATGCCGTTCAGCAATCTACCATGCTGGATTGCTAAATGGTAATCAGCGGATGAGAGCATTGTGGTCTTCAGTCTCCCTATGCTGTAGGAGGGCGCTTGTTTGTTTACTAGCCATCCTTTCTCTTCCCCCTTCATATAGCAGTACAGTATAGCATTCCCAACACTAATTCATGATTAAGGACAACAGAAAGTTGGTGCGAACATGTTATTTATAATGTTGCTCGGCAATGTCTGAAGCCATGTATATGCATGAAAAAGTCATTTCTTTAATTTATTCTTCTATGTTTATAAAATCTGAAGAATGAAGTTCAGCAAAGCTATGGATCCCGCAATATAAGTTATAGTGACAGCTTTTTTTGGATGTTGCAAGTTTTCCATTTGGGCAAATATTACCTCTTGAGTATATCGAAAGTTTCCCCTAGTTTTGTCTCCCTCTTCCCCATGCAGAAATTAAATTAACCTTTTTAAAAGAAAAAAATCTTAAAAACCATCTTCTGTCAAAAATAATCATTTCATGATCTTGCCAAAGTTCAGCATAACTAGGCTAGATTGAAAGTGAGAATGACTCTCATTCTTGCCCACTGTCCTGACCTCCAGCACCGCTTTTTTTTGTACTGCACTATCCTATGAGTTGATACATACAATGTACACTAAAGCGAGGTACACACTAGATGAATCTGCCGTTCAGGATAATCCGGGCAGAGAATGTAGCGTGCACAGATGCCCCCAATGTTGTCTAAAGATCCAGCATACAGTGATTCCTGGGCACATTATTCCCCTTCTCACCCCACCCACAGGAATCCGCTCCATGGTCCGCCACACTGTCACCCCTCCTTTCCACTGTGGGATGTGTCTGTACACTGCTGTGTCGCTGAAGGATCCCACTAAATCCTTGCAGGCGACACTCATTGAGTGTGTTTATGTAGCTTAAAGAACACCTGAAATTAGAGGGAAATGAAGATTGGCATATTTCTTTCCTTTTAAACAATGCAAATTGCCTGGCTGTCCTGCTGATCTGCCTCTTGACATTTTTAGCCACAGACTCTACATTTCACCAAGACTCTACAAAAGCATGGAGATGCTTGGTTGGATTTGCTGCATGCTTGTTTCAGGTGGTGGATTCAGACACCACTGATGCATGAAAGATTAGCAGGATAGCCAGGCAAATGGTATTGTTTAAAAGACAATCAATATGGGAGCCACCATATTGTTTTCAATTCAGGTGTCGCAGGGAATAAGAAAAGGGAATTGTTAGGCCCAATATGTAATTAACTTTTTCTCTTGAGTCTTCTCCTAGGAGATACTTTTTCAGCTTCTTTTAAAAATAATTTTTCAGCACTTTGTAATGGAAAAAGTCCCAGTAAGTGTATGGTATATGCCTAACATAGCTTACACAGTGCAGTATCCAGTCTGTCTCCAGTTTTAAGAGAATCGTTACAAAGAGAAGCGATGGCAAATTCTTGAACAAGGATTTGACAACAAAAACCTGACACTCCTAAGCATTGCCAACACTATGTGAAACCGTTTATTGGTCGCGCTCACATTCTTGTATTTATATTTATATTTTTCTATATACTATAGTTCTTTTCATTCGCTAAATATATCACTGCTGTGTTTTGTTTCAGGTTCATGGTGGAATTCTGCGAATTTTTCCTGATGGTGGGTCGCATGTGGCGGATGTGGAGCCATTATTTGATCGTTTACTTTTTTTCTGGTCTGACCGTCGCAATCCACATGAGGTGCAGCCCTCCTATGCCACCAGGTACTGCCCGTTCATAGGACAGATAGGACACATAGCTGCAGTAGTAATTACTTGTCACACCTATAATGGTTACTCCTTGGATTCCCCACAGGTATGCTTTGACTGTGTGGTATTTCGATGCCAAAGAACGAGCAGCAGCCAAGCAGAGGTTCAAAAGACTGAGCGGTAGGTCCTGTCTGTGAACTATTTGTTTTGTAATCTTCTCTCCTTATTCATTTATTGTACAACTCTCCCTCATATGCTTGTACTTTTTATGGGGGACAATAAGAATATTTGCATGTTACTACAGGAAGTGTTGGGAAGGTCACATGGCTTTCACTGCTGTCCACTTTTTTACATGGCTCTCCATTGCCATAATCTAGAGTCCTCGTGTGTCTTGTGCCATAGATATATGGCCTGTTCTGCATGGCAAGTTTGGGTACGGCTTGGGGCTGCTGTGTTATGGTGCACTTCAGAATGAGGCAGGGGTGACAAGAGCAATACATAAGAGAGGGTTCTATTATGAATAACATACAATCTGTTGTACAAATGCTGACAAACTGTTCATCTAAATGGTGTGAAGCGGAATCTGGCATTTTAACAAGAAAAAAGCAACAAATACAATTACTAAATCATTTGGAGTGGGTGTGGTTCTTGGTGCATGAAAGCAGATATGCTTGCTTTATAAACAGGGCCTTTTTTTTTTTTTTTCTAGGTCACCTCCACAGGGGCTCACATACTAATATTCCCTCTACGGCCTCTTGTACACTGCATGCATTTCCGATTCCGCTTTTTACTCGGTTTTTACTTCCAATTCAGATTTTTAATCTTTACTGCATGCTGCATTTTTTGATCTGTTTTTCTGTTGAATGTATTCAGGGAAAACGGAATCTGAATCAGAAAACGGATTTGCAGTGTGCAGGGAGCCTAATGGTGCTCCACACTTTTATGTCTCCTCCATCTGGGTTCATGCTCTCATGTCACATCCACAGGGACTCGTACTCTGATGTCCCCACCACAAGGGATCACCCTCTGACCCCCCCCCCCCTCCATAGGAGCTCACCCTCTGGTGCCCCCACAACAGGGGCTCACCAGGGATGTCCCCTCAATCGAGGCTCACATGCCATTGACCCTACCACAGGGGCTCATGCTGATGTCCCTTCCACACAGTGTCAGAACACAAACCACTCGGCCACCATACTAATGTGAATATGGTTAATCACTGCCTGAATCTAGCATTTACTGCCTGTTTACACAAACCACTTTGTAAATTGTACAGCTTTAGTGAGCTTTTTGCATTAAATAAGGAAGTAGGCTTTCACCCATGAAAACTAGCAATGCGTGGCCAGCTTTCCTGCTTTTTACATTAATATAGAACCAGGTTTTCACTCATTCATAGCCAAATTTCCTTACATAAAGGTTTACCAGTCAACTGCATAGCCTCCCTTCTCTGCATCTTTTTCCCACTGGTATTACTGCTGTTCAGGATGCATTTAATATCATTTTCCGCAGGATTAGTTCAGACTTTTATAAATTGGCTTTGTCATTCCCGGTTGATATTTTACAGAAATGTCAGTTAAGTTGTGCGGGTTTGTATATGTGTGTTTCCTGGCCAGTGAAAGCATGTGCAGTGCAGTGTGTGACTGAGTACGTGTGTGACACTGTGTACGTGCCTCTCTGTATGTCATGGGAGGAGCCACACTCTGTAGGTTTTATCACACTTCCAGTCACAAGCTCTTTGGTGATTAAGCAGGCAGGAAGCTGTCCTCATCAGAGGTCACAATGCCCCCCACTGTGGATTCAGCTATAGGATTTCTCCACACATTTATTTCTCCATCACTGCATTTCCTGAGTTCTGTTAAGACCAGAGATCTAATGGCATAATGCAATAAAACATTCATATAAGAATTTCTAAATGCCTTGGCCTTCTCTACTCATTGTATGTGTATTTTTTATGCTTTTGAATATGCAGAGGTTAGTAAAAAGCTCTAGCCCTGAATTATTGTTAAATAGAAAGATTTTTCTATTTTATTTTTTATCTACAATCTAAACCTGGTTTAGGCAAACACTTTATTTTCTTCTACCTACTTATGTCCTGCTAATGTCTGTCTGGCATCTTTCTGGCTAACAGTTTAAATACATTATTATTCTGTTAACTGTAATATGGTTGGGGTGTACACTCATGGGTAACCTGTAGTAATATGGCGGGGGTAATCTGGCAGGGGTGTATACAGAGGAGTAACCTGTAGTAATATGGCTGGAGTGTACACTCAGGGGTAACCTGTAGTAACCTGCAGTAATATGGTTGGGGTGTACACTCAGGGATAACCTGTAGTAATATGGCAGGGGTAATCTGGCAGGGGTGTATAGAGTAGTAACCTGTAGTAATATGGCTGGGGTGTACACTCAGGGGTAAGTGGTAGTTATATGGAAGGGGTGTATACAGAGGAGTAACCTGTAGTAATATGGCTGGGGTGTACACTCAGGGGTAACCTGTAGTAATATGGTTGGTGTGTACCCTCAGGGGTAATTTGTAGTAATATATGGCTGGGGTGTACACTGAGGAGTAACCTGCAGGGCTGTGGAGTCTATACAAAAATCATCCACCTCCTCAGTTTAGGAAACCTCAGACTCTGACTTTCAGGTACCCAAAAATTGCTCTGACTACGACTCTACAGGCCTGGTAACCTGTAGTAATATGGCTGGGGTGTACACTGAGGAGTATCTTGTAATAAGGCTGGGGTGTACACTGAGGGGTAACCTGTAGTAATATGGCAGGGGTGTGCACTTATGGTGGCCACAAATGATCCAATCTCTTTCATCCAATTTTACCAAATCTATGTAGTAGAAGGTTAAACTGAGTAAATATATTGAATGGATAATATTGGTAGTTCCCCTATATTACATAGAAATGGTAAGAGTGGATGAAAAAGATTGGATAATTAGTAGGGGTAACCTTTAGTATTATCAGGGGTGTGCACTGAGGAGTAACACGCTTGGGATGTACACTAAGGGGTAACCTGTTGTAATATGGCTGGAGTGTTTGCCCAAGGTGCCCTTGATAAAACCTGTGCTGCAATAGGGGTAATCTTTAAAGGGAATGTCCAAGCAAAATAAAAAAATGAGTTTCACTTACCTGGGGCTTCTACCAGCCCCATGCAGCCATCCTGTGCCCTCGTAGTCACTCACTGCTGCTCCAGTCCCCCGCTGGCAGCTTGCCGACCTCGGAGGTCGGCGGGACACATTGCATACATTTTTACGCATTCCCACTAGTGCAGGAGCATTAACACATATATTTTTACACGTTACTGGTTCAATGCGTACATTTTTACTCATTAAACCAGTAACGTGTAAAAATATATGTGTTAATGCTCCTGCACTAGTGGGAATGCGTAAAAATGTACGCAATGCGTCCCGCCGACCTCCGAGGTCGGCAAGCTGCCAGCGGGGGACTGGAGCAGCAGTGAGTGACTACGAGGGCGCAGGATGGCTGCATGGGGATGGTAGAAGCCCCAGGTAAGTGAAACTCATTTTTTTATTTTGCTTGAACCTTCCCTTTAAAAGTCATTATTAGCGGCTATAAACTGTCATTTAGCTGCCAATCATGACGTAAGGTTAAGAATCGCAAGGAGGGGTCTTTGGGTTGGGCATTGTTAAACAGGAAGGATCTGTGTGAGAGTAGGGTTAGGTTAGTCCATAGTAAAAATATTGGTACAGATTACCAATAATTTACTATAGGAATGAAGTACTGTAGTAGAATTTGGGTTATTTTACCAATAGTCTACTACTTTAGAATACATTACTTGACCAAGGTGTTGAATTACAACAGTAGTCTATGGTCAGTGTTATTCTTGTTGATGTATTTGTCCTAGCTCTTGCCTGGGTCATATCAGATCATAGTGGTGATTCTAGGAAAGTATAGGCCTTCTTCTAAACCAAAGTTCTCACTGTAGGTGCCTGCATGAAACCTCAATCACACAGCTGCAAATTTACTTAACTTCAGCTTATCCCAACGGGTGATACTTAGAGGTGACTTAGTAAAGTTACATCTATAGTTTTAATGACTCGTTTGTACAGACCTGTGTATGTCTTTAAATGATTTAAACCAGTATGTTCCTTATCAGTCTGTTTTGTTATTTTCACTATAGATGCAATTCAGAAATGTGTAAAATGTTTTCTCTCCTCTAATACAGAATCCAGACAAGACTCTGCTTCGGAGGACAGTTGAAGCTCCATCTTAAGAAAACATGGCTTGCTGTGCCTGTCCTACTCCTGCATGCTGATCTGTGTGTACGGGTGAATTGGAGAGGTCATAAAAGTTGCATTGTGGTTGCTGTTTGTGGCTCTCTGTTGGAAAAAGCATGTTATTTGTGAATGTCTGTCACGAAGTCCTACCACACCCTCAAACTAGAAGTGAAATGATGGAGCTAAGACTACGTGTACTCGCAAGGGCACTTCAGGGACTATGAACTATGAATCCAGCACTTGTGTCAAGTTTATGAAGTGGAGGCTATCGCTGTGTCCACGGACTGTCTGATATCACCTCAGTCTGCTGGATCAGATTGTCTCTTCATGCAAATTGTACAGGATCATAAACATCCACTTCTGTCGCAATCTGTTTCTGGTACAATGTGTTTAATACTGCAGACAGGACTGAAAATACTGTAGGACATAAATACTATGGAAAGAAATCTGCTTATGTTGTAGAGGGATCGGTACGATCACTGAGCAGAACACATGCCTGCAGGTCGGCGCATGTCCACTTTATTATGAAAATGTACTTATTCTGAAATACTTTGCTAATGTTTTTGCCTGCTATACAAGTGGGCAGATTTGTTCAAGCATATTTATGAAAAGTTGCCTCTTTTTATGCAGTCCATTGGTTGAATTTTACAGAATAAATTGTGAAATTCTTGTGGTCTTTCCTTGTGTCTTTGAAAAAAAACCAGGTGCTCTGAATAGAATATTCTTATGTGACACTGGAGTGATGCAGATGGCTGTTACAGCCATCACATGTTAAATTGCGATGCCGTGTCTTACTTGCCCCTACTGACCCTCTGAAGATTTAGGCTGCGCTCCTCTTCATGCACAAGCTAGGGTGTGCTGCACCCATGAGATCACAGCCAAGTCTGCACAATAGCACGGAGACGCTCTGGCTTACTGCACAGGCATGGCCACACTGCACAGTAGCACGGAAACACTCTGGCTTACTGCGCAGGCACGGCTACCCTGCACAGTAGTTTTGGCTTAGTGCACAGCAATACTTGTTCATGGAGAGGTACGCGGCCCGGATCTGAAATCTGACAAGCTCTTGTCAGATTTCTTTTGACGGTCTGCGAGCAGAAACAATGGTCCGGAGGACAGTATGGGAAGCCTAAACAGGATCCAGAGGCTTCCTTTTTTCTCAGGTAAGTATCTGCTTTTTGACTGACGTTTGCCTCACCTTCTCTTTAAACTACATACTAGACTCATTCTTGGGAATTACACTCGCCGGGGTTCCCCCGCGCCCCCTTCCCCGTACTCTCAACAGCCCCCATAAGCACCATTCTCTCTCCAGCACCTTCAATGACTTCACTCTTTCCTGCCCTCCAGACCCTCACTTAGCCCTTCTCTCTCTCTCCTCACTCATTCCCCAGCATCATCAGAAGCCCTTTTCCTCAGACCATCAATAAGCCTCTTTTTTACCTCGCCCACTATCAGCGCCCTGGATAGCCCTCACTCTTTAACCCAGATCCTTAATAAGCTTCTCTTTCTCCCCACCCACCCTGGAACCTTCAACAGCCCCTAAGAGTCTTCCCGCCCTCTACCCTAAATAGATCTCCCTCTCCCCCCTCAGCAGCCCTCGCTATCCCTTTAGAATTTCCTCTGCAATAAGCAAAAAATCCTTACAAGGAACCTAAACTGATTTAGGGATATGGATGTTTTCTTTTAAACAATACCATTTTCTTTGCAGTCCTGCTGATCTCTGTGGCTGAATCACACACCTGAAACAAGCATGCAGCAAATCCAGTCTGACTTCGGTCAGAACACCTGATTTGCATGCTTGCTCAGGGGCTGTGGCTAAAAGTATTAGAGACAGGGATGGGCAGAGGCAAGAGAGGCTCCAGCACTCGGGGTGCGGTGTAGGAGGGGACGCACAACTCGCTCAGCTATCATTCCCCTATTGTGTTTGAAGAACAGAGAAATAAGAAATGGGATACATGGTAGTGGTTGCAAGCCATATAACTAGAGATTAAGGTGTTGGGGGTCCTGGGGCGCCTCTTCGTCTAATAGCAATCAGTGTGTGACGGCTGGGGTGGGAGGGATGGAGGGGGCGTACTTTGGTGTCTCAGCCTTGGGTGCTGGAGGACCTTGTCCCGGCTCTGATTAGAGACACAGGATCAGCAGAAGTTAGGCAAATCATAGTAGTTTAAAAGGAAAAATCCATATCCTTCTCAGTTTAGGTTCCCTTTAATTGATGAAATCCTCCTAATGGCTAAAATGTTACATTAGTAAGTAGAAATAATAAATATGAATTTCCCACCTTAATACAGATTTGCATTTATTCAGCTTTATGAAAGTAAAGGTGGTCACACATGAAAATATCCATTACACAGAAAATGATCCAATGTTATGGCAATACGATCAGTTGTACAGAAAAATCTAAAGGTTCTTTGTTTTATTTGTTCAAGATCTCAGATCAAATTTGCTTTTTTTTGGTATTCTTAATGGGCACAATTGTTTTACTTTCCTGGGGCTTCTTCCAGCCCCTGCAGGCTTGTATGTCTTGCCATACACCTGATCAGAGCCGGGACAAGGTCCTCCAGCACCCAAGGCTGTGACACCAAAGTACGCCCCCTCCATCCCTCCCACCCCAGCCGTCACACACTGATTGCTATTAGACTAAGAGGGCCACAGGGCCCCCAACACCTTAATCTCTAGTTATCTGGCTTGCAGTCACTGCCATGTATCCCCTTTTCTTATTTCTCTCTGCATCAAGCACAATAGGGGAATGTTAGCTGAGTGAGTTGTGTGCCCCTCCTACACTTTGCCCTGAGGCTGGAGCCTCTCTTGCCTCGGCCCACCCAGCTCCTGATCCTCCTCCCTCAGCTGTTTGGCCCATTGAAGTAGCTGAGATGCCAGGTTGCACAATACTGCGCATGTGCTGGCCCACATCCTTGATTGTGTTCTGCGCATGCGCAGCTAAAAGGCTTGATGTAGAGCACTCCCAACCATGGGAGCATGATCAAAAATGTGCACCACTGGGCCAGCGCATGCACAGTTCTGGTGGGACTCAGCTCAACTGAATGTGGAGGAGGACCAGGAGGATGACGAGGGATATATAAGCCTACGGGGGCTGGAAAAAGCACCGGGTAAGTAAAAGAACAATTGTTAAATACACCTCTGGTATCCTTTTAACAGGTCACTTAAGTCTAAAAAAAAAAAAAAAGTTTTACTCACCTGGGGCTTCTACCAGCCCCCCTTCAGCTGTCCTGTGCCCATGCAGTCTCACTCAGATCCTCCTGTCCTCCGCCGGCAGCTACTTTCGCCGACAGGCCTGGGAACGCGAGTGATTATTGGTGTTCCTGACCGCAATAGCACCCTCTATACTGCTATTGCAGCCAGGAACGCGAAGAATCGCTTGCGCTGCCAGGCTTGTCGCTGAAAACGGAAGTAGCTGCCGGCTGGGGACAGGAGGATCTGAGCGAGACTGCGTGGGCACAGGACAGCTGCAGGGGGCTGGTAGAAGCCCCAGGTGAGTAAAACTTTTTTTTTTTCTTAAGTGTCCCTTTAAAGAGACACTGAAGCGAAAAAAAAAAATAATGATATGATTTGTATGTGTAGCACAGCTAAGAAATAAAACATTAAGATCAGATACATCAGTCTAATGGTTTCCAGTACAGGAAGAGTTGAGAAACTCCAGTTGTTATCTCTATGCAAACAAGCCATTAAGCTCTCCGACTAAGTTAGTCGTGGAGAGGGCTGTTATCTGACTTTGATTATCTCAACTGTTCCTGGACTATTTACTTTTCCTCTGCTAGAGGAGAGGTCATTACTTCACAGACTGCTCTGAAAGACTAATTTTGAATGCTGAGTGTTGTGTAATCTGCACATATTATAGAATGATGCAATGTTAGAAAAAACACTACATACCTGAAAATAAAAGTATGAGAATATTTTCTTTGCTGCTAATCTTCTAGTAATTATTCATAGTACACAACCAATTCACTATATCATATTTTTTTTTTTCGCTTCAGTGTCTCTTTAAAGAGAACCTGAACTGAAAATAAAAAGTCAAAATAACCATACCAGGTCATACTTACCTCCTGTGTAGTCTACTCCTCAATCTCTTTCTCCTCTCCTGCGTCCAATTTGTGGTCAATGGATTTCTCCTCCATTTTGAAAATGGCCATTACCCCATAACGGCTTCCTGGTCAGCACACTGTTAAACTGTAATATCACCCACTTGAGCCATTGGGAAACAGACATTACCTTGCACATTCAGTTGTAACTGACAGCTGTTGAAATATAACTGACAGCAACTGGTATATTTCAATTCTGACAAAATATTGTCAGAACTGGAAGGGATCACTGTAAGAAGAAAATGGTGAGCTTCTGAGAGGAACTGATGGTGAGGTAAGTATGTAATATTAATTTGCATGTGTTTATTTTAAATAAATTTCCTTGCTTCAGGTTCCCTTTAAAGTGAACCTAAAGCCAGGCAAAAAAAATTAGATGAACTCACCTGGGGCTTCCCTCAGCCCCCTGCAGGCGATCGGTGCCTTCGCAGCCCCGCTCCGATGGTCCAGGACCCGCCGGTGGCTACTTCCGGTTTGGCCGTCACCGGCCGACAGGCATGGGAACGCGAGTGATTGTTCGCGTTCCCAGCCTTTATATCGCCCCCTATGCTGCTATTGCGGCCAGGAGGCGCGAAATAGCAGCATAGGGGGCGATATACAGGCTGGGACCGCGAACAATCACTCGCGTTCCCATGCCTGTCGGCCGGTGACGGCCAAACCGGAAGTGTTCGCCGGCGGGTCCTGGACCATCGGAGCGGGGCTGCGAGGGCACCGATCGTCTGCAGGGGGCTGAGGGAAGCCCCAGGTAAGTTAATCTCATTTTTTTTGCCTGGCTTTAGGTTCACTTTAAGGCATAGCCGGTGGGAGGTTACTGTTAGGCCTGAGTAGCAAACACAAGGAATCCAGCGCAGGAGATTTGGGTACAGCCAGCGCTGTAATAGGAATTGCGGCTAAAGCAGCACACAGTGAGTAACTTCGGTACTGTCAGAAGACAGAACTGAAGTTACTTTTAAAGCACTGTAATTCGCCCACCACTGGAGGGGGAATAGTCATTAACATTGCCGGGACTTGTGCAGCAGCAAGATAAGCCATATACTGACTGTATCCTGCACCCAAGTCTCCCAGCGTTGAGTTCTCTACGTATAAGTAGGGGCTAGGTTAGTGTTAGACATAGTTTGGATGGGAGGCCAGTGTTTGACATAGGTAAAGGGTAGGATAGTGTTAGGCATAGATGCAAGGAAGGTTAGTGTGAAAATAGGATAAGAGAAGGTGATAACAGAATAACAGTAAAATTACCTATATTGAACTATTTGGAATAACAACTAGTAGAATAGCAGTAATATACTTCTATCTGCAATACTCATGCCCAATTCCTAATAGGTTTATTATATATGCATGCTTTTTGGTCTCTGAGCCCCTTATAGTATCCTAATGGTTCTGGGTCACCATGAGCTATTTGGGTATTCTAGCACTCAACTGTCTAAAGGTGGCCACACACCATACAATTAAAAGATCCAATTTTTCACCAATTCAATAATTTCTGTTGGTTGTCCAGAAAAATTGAGAGCTTTTGTTTGTTTTCAATCAATAAATCTGATTGAATTTCCCATTTTTTATTTTATTTTAGATTTTTGGAGATTGGACATGTTGGAAATTTCAGACCAACTTTATCAAGAATTGTATGGTGTGTGTGTGATGGATTGTGTTGGGATGGTTGTGATGGGCATGCGTTTGCATTAGTACGCGTTGTTTCCTGAAATGTAATAGAAAACCTATTTGTTACAATCCCCACACACTGAAATCTGCAAAAATTAGTGCAGTACTTTTTTTTTTTTTTGCAGTTGCCAGTGTGTGGGGATTGTAACAAATAAGTTTTCATTACATTTTAAGAAAAACACGTGCATTGACGCAAACTCATGCCCAACGCAGTGGATTAAGTGTAAAAGGGCCCTAAGAATCCCCCATGAGGAGATAGATTGGCCCAAAACATGTCAGTTCTGTCAGATTTTAACTGCCTACTTTTTTCTCAAGTAGTCCTTCAAAGTGAACCTGCAGACTAAAATCTACTCAGCAGCACTGACAAGGCTTGGTGTTTCTTTAAAGGGACTCCGAACTCTACTTAAAAAGTAAAATAGTACTCACCGGGGGCTTTCTTTAGTCCAGCGCTGGTCGGGAGGCCCCACGACGGCGTCCTGGCTCCTCTCCTAGGCCCCGCTCCGGAATGGCTGGACAGCGGTAGCCCGGGCGACACTCGGCTGAGTGTCGGGCTGCTCCTTCCGCGTATGACGCGGCTGACGTCACACGCCGGCCGCCTCGCGTCATCACGGCGGCCGGCGTGGCAGTACGGCGCATGCGCGATTAAAGCGCGCATGCGCCGTACTGCCACGCCGGCCGTCGTGATGACGCCAGGCGGCCGGCGTGTGACATCAGCCGCGTCATACGCGGAAGGAGCAGCCCGACACTCATCCGAGTGTCGCCCGGGCTGCCGCCGTCCAGCCATTCCGGAGCGGGGCCTAGGAGAGGAGCCAGGACGCCGTCGTGGGGCCTCCCGACCAGCGCTGGACTAAAGAAAGCCCCCGGTGAGTACTATTTTACTTTTTAAGTAGAGCTCGGAGTGCTTTTAACAGTTTCACGGCATAAGAACTTTATCTTATCCAAGCCTCATTTTTGGCTGCACAGAAGCTAAGCTCCACCCCATCAAAGAAAAACTGCCCGGGCATTTTTCCCTTAATACTGTGCAAAGCATGATGGGATTGCTGATGTTCTCGTTGCCTAGCAACTGGGAGAGGTGATCAGGACACAGGACAGTTGGAACTGTGTCTCATGCTCCCTGTCACCCGCTTTCAACCAAAAAGATGGCTGCCCTCGTGAAATCACAAACATTTGGCCTGTTCTTTTAAAACAGGGTGGTTAAGAAATTATATTACCTATTTTAATTAACATAACTAATGTAACTTAATGACAGTATCTTTGTTTAGGCTGAAGTTCCTCTTTAAAGGAGCGTACACACACCATACCACTGTAAACGCTGGGCGGACGTTCAGCCGACAGTAGCACATGTGTACGCGCTGTCGGCAGACTGATAAGACTGTTTCACATGCTATGATATGCCTATGGGGTTTTCACACTGACTGGTGGGGCAGGTTCTGACGCAGTAATGCACAGCATGCTGCGCATTAACTGGGTGATTGTGTGCCTCATGATTTTTGACTATGTTGCATTGCGATTTTATCACAGCGCTATGTGCTCAGTGTAATGAGGAGCAGAAAATGACTCTAGGCATGCTGAATTAGTATGGCTCTATAAAATGAATAGGCCATAGAGGCACATTGCACTACAGTGCTTCTGGATGTGAGTCTGGCTTTCAATGACACAAAGAGATTATTTTGCACATTCAGCAGTGATGCATCATGGGAGATTTTTCTTTCACACATTAAGATCAATAATTGCAAATACCTTCTTTTAAGAAGGTACATGAATTTTTTTTCTTTAGTAAGGGGGATTTTTGCTCCCTGTGAGCTTCTTAAAGCGGACCTGAACTCAGAACTCCTCTCAGCTCTGATACACAACAGCTTAATGACCTTTAACCACTTTACCCCCAGCGGTGCGGATTTCTCCGTCCCTTTTTCCACCCTGTTAACACCAGGGACGGAGAAATCCGCACCTCCCGCTCGCTCGTCCGCACGCCCCCGCGCTCGTGCACCCCGCCGCCCGCTCGCCCGGAGATCAATGAACGGGAAAAAACGTTCCCGTTCGTTGATCTAAGCCCCCGCAATGATCAGCTGCTTCTATGAGAAACAGCGCAATCATTGTGATTTTCCCAGCCTCGTTGTGCTTCCTGCAAGCGTACTTCCGGACGCTTGCAGGTCGTATGAACAAAAAATCACTGTGGCCATCTTGTGGCCAAATCGTAAAACTACACCCTAAACCATTTTTCATGTACACATACATAAGTTTTACACAATAAATTAACTCATTGCCTCCCACACTCAATTTTTTTTTTGTAATTAAAAAAAAAAAAATTACAATTAATAAAAAAACATAAATAGTTACCTTAGGGACTGAACTTTTTAAATATTTATGTCAAGAGGGTATAACACTGTTACTTTATAAACTATGGGCTTGTAATTAGGAATGGATGCAAAACTGAAAAAAAGACACCTTTATTTCCAAATAAAATATTGGCGCCAAACATTGTGATAGAGACATAATTTAAACGTTTTTTATAACCGGGACAAATGGGCAAATACATTTCATGGGTTTTAATTACAGTAGCATGCATTATTTAAAAACTATAATGGCCGAAAACTGAAACATAATGATTTTTTCCTACGGTATTTTCCCATTAAAACACATTTAGAATAAAATAATTCTTGGCATAATGTCCTACCTAAAGAAACCCTAATTGGTGGCAATAAAAACAAGATATAGTTCATTTCATTGCGATAAGTAATAATAAAGTTATAGACGAATGAATGGAAGGAGCGCTGAAAGGTAAAAATCTCTCTGGTGTTTCAGGGGTAAAACCCCTCAGTTGTGAAGTGGTTAAACAAACAACATTTCTTTGTTAAGGTGGCCATACAAGGGTCGATTTGCCATCAGATCGACCAACAGATAGATCCCTCTCTGATCGAATCTGATCAGAGAGGGATCGTATGGCTGCCTTTGCTGCAAACAGATTGTGAATCGATTTCAGTATGAAAGCGATCACAATCTATGGAGCTGACGCCGCCGCCCGCATTACCTGATCCGGCCAGCACGAGTCCCCTGGTCTCCCCTGTCTTCTTCTCCACGCTCGGCTCCAGCTTCACTGAACTTCCTGTCCGGGGAAGTTTAAACAGTAGAGGGCGCTCTACTGTTTAAACTTCCTGCTGGGACAGGAAGAAGTGAAGCCTGCCGGACTCGGAGTCCATCGGAGAAGGAGCAGTGGTGACAGCGAAGACATGCGTCGGCGGAACAGGTAATGTATTGCCGCTGTATTGCGTCGGTCGTCGGCATTCGAACGCCGCTATCGACGCACCCCCAACTCGCCGGCGATCGAGCGAAATCTTCCGCACGAACAGATCGACTGGAACGATCGATTTCAGGCGGAAATCGATCGTTCGGTCAACGTTTGCGCTACGATTTCACAGCAGATTCGATCACAGTGATCGAATCTGCTGTATATCGGCGGGAAAATCGTTAGATGTATGGGCCCCTTTACAGCTGATCCAAATCTTAAACTA
The DNA here is from genome assembly GCF_040937935.1 of Hyperolius riggenbachi. Classification (NCBI taxonomy): domain Eukaryota; kingdom Metazoa; phylum Chordata; class Amphibia; order Anura; family Hyperoliidae; genus Hyperolius; species Hyperolius riggenbachi. The sequence goes on from NC_090654.1 coordinate 122,220,242, forward strand.
AATCTGCACAGTTTCTACTTCCTGATTCATGGAAGCAGACCTATTGTTTACAGCCTGTGCTTTCAAATGGGCTGATCTGCCATAGGCAGTCATGTGACACAGGGAGATCAAAGTACAACTAGTGATTAGACACAAATGAGGGGGAATTAAACAGGCTAAACTCTTTAACCACTTGATGACCCACCCTTTACCCCCCCCCCCCCCCCCTTAAGGACCAGCGCTGTTTTTAGTGATCTGTGCTGGGTGGGCTCTGCAGCCCCCAGCACAGATCAGGGTGCAGGCAGAGTGACCAGATTGCCCCCCTTCCCCTCCCCCCTATGGGGATGATGTGCAGGGGGGGTCTGATCGCTCCTGCTTGCCTGAGGTTTGCGGGGGGGGCACCTCAAAGCCCCCCTCCGCAGCGAAATCTCCCCCCTCCCTCTTCTACCTTTCCCCCCTGGTGATCCGGGCTGCACAGGACACTATCCGTCCTGTGCAGCCAGTGACAGGCTGTCTCCTGTCACATGGCGGTGATCCCCGGCCGCTGATTGGCCGGGGATCGCCGATCTGCCTTACGGCGCTGCTGCGCAGCAGCGCCGTACAATGTAAACAAAGGAGACATATGTCTCCTACGTTTACATTTAGTCTGCGAGCCGCAATCAGCGGCTCGCAGGCTATTCACGGAGACCCGCTCCGCGATCTAACAGGAAACGGCCGCTCGCGCGAGCGGCCTTTCCTGATTAATTAGGGAGGCACCTGGCGACGCAGATCTGCGTCGCTGGTCCTCCAGCTACCACTTTGCCGCCGCACGGTATGAGTGTGCGGTCGGCAAGTGGTTAAAGGGAACCTAAACTGAGAGGGATGTGGATGATTCCTTTTAAAAAATGCCTATTGCCTGGCAGTCCTGCTGCAGTAGTGGCTGAATTACAGACCTGAAACAAGCATGCAGTTAATCCAGTCTGACTTCAGTCAGAGCACCTGATCTGTATGCTTGTTCAGGGGCTGTGGCTAAAAGTATTAGAGACACAGGATCAGCAGGAGAGTCAGGCAACTGGTATTATTTGAAAAGGAAAAATCCATATCCTTCTCAGTTTAGGTTCCCTACAGGGTGCATTTCTGTTCTGTTTTCCTTGTGTCCTGTGCAAGAGTTCAAGTCCACCTGAATAAATGTACCTGAACGGAATAAAAGTGCCTGGGGGGAGGGGATACTTACCTCAGAAGGGGAAGCCTCTATCTTCTAAAGAAGCTTCCCCATCCTAACCAGAAGGGATCCAGTGCTTGGACCCCTAAACATCCGCTTGTTGCGATCCTCGTGCAGGTGCAGCATCAGCTTCCCATTGGGCTCCAACGGAAATAGCAGAGCCTGATTGGGTCCACTCTACTGCGCAGGTGGACAGTCTGTGCCTGTGCACAGATTGGGCTTAGCTATTTCCGGCGGAGCATGAGTGCAGAGCTGTAAGTGCACCTGCGCAGGCAGGCACATGTAAATATTATGGGTCTGCAGTGTTCAGGGGTCGCTGGATCCGGCTGGCTGATGACCCTCCCGGGGTAAGAACGCCCCAGGGGCACCTTTTCTCTACAGGTTTACTTAAACTGCTTTCTTTGAATCAAACATAGATGCAGTGTCTGAATATTTTCAGTTACATGATTGAATGACCATCTCCTTCAGCAGTTCCATATCTACAGATCTGAGGGCTCCGATGCAGAATTTGGACCATAGCCCCCACCCCCAACCTTTATCTCCTCACCACATGGTTTAACCTCCCTTCTTGCAATAAAAGAAAGTCCTCAAAAAAGATACAGGTCAATAACTTGCATAACATACTACGGCAAAGATAATATCACAAACCTGTAGAGCATATTTACCATTTCAGGGATCTGTCTAGCCTTTATTTGTTTCTGTCGTGATTCAGACACTTCTGCAGCCAAATAGATCAGCAGGGCTGGTAGGCAACTGGTATTGTTTAAAAGGAAATTACTATGGCAGCTTCCATATTCTTCTCACTACAGTTGTCCTTTAAAGAAAAACATTTCTTTGTTACAGCTGATACAAATCAGCAATAAATCTGCAGAGTTTCTACTTCCTGCTTTCATGGATGTACACATATTGTTAAAATCCAGAGTTTACCAATTAACTCTCTGCTGTGGCAGGCAGCTGACACAGCCGAGGGATCAAATTACAACTTGTGCTTAGTCACAGGTGAGGAGGAATTAGACAGGCTAAACTCTAAATACATATAGGGTGCATTTCTATATGTTTTTGTTCTGTCCTGTGCAAGAGTTCAGGTCTAGAATACGAAGGCAACATTAAAAAACAAAACAGATACTTATCTAAGGAGAGGGAAGGCTCTGGGTCCTATAGAGCCTCATCCTTTCATTCCCCCACAGGCTCCTCCGTTTAAATCTCCTGCTGCAGGAGGCTTTTGGAAGTCTGCGGGAGCCCGAGTGCTCCCAAAGATGGGTGGCTCTGTACTGCGAGTGCGCAGTATGCAGACGTCCGTCTTCAGGAGCCCGAGTGCTCCCAAAGATGGGTGGCTCTGTACTGTGCACGCGCGAGTGCGCAGTATGCAGACGTCCGTCTTCAGGAGCCCGAGTGCTCCCAAAGATGGGTGGCTCTGTACTGGACACGCGCGAGTGCGCACTATGCAGACGTCCGTCTTCAGGAGCCCGAGTGCTCCCAAAGATGGGTGGCTCTGTACTGCACACGCGCGAATGCGCAGTATGCAGACGTCCTTCTTCAGGAGCCGAGTGCTCCCAAAGATGGGTGGCTCTGTACTGTGCACGCGCGAGTGCGCACTATGCAGACATCCATCTTCAGGAGCCCGAGTGCTCCCAAAGATGGGTGGCTCTGTACTGCACACGCGCGAGTGCGCACTATGCAGACATCCATCTTCAGGAGCCCGAGTGCTCCCAAAGATGGGTGGCTCTGTACTGTGCACGCGCGAGTGCGCAGTATGCAGACGTCCGTCTTCAGGAGCCCGAGTGCTCCCGAAGATGGGTGGCTCTGTACTGTGCATGCGCGAGTGCGCAGTATGCAGACGTCCGTCTTCAGGAGCCCGAGTGCTCCCGAAGATGGGTGGCTCTGTACTGTGCACGCGCGAGTGCACAGTATGCAGACATTTGTCTTCAGGAGCCCGAGTGCTCCCAAAGATGGGTGGCTCTGTACTGTGCACGCGCGAGTGCGCAGAATGCAGATGTCCGTCTTCAGGAGCCCGAGTGCTCCCGAAGATGGGTGGCTCTGTACTGTGCATGCGCGAGTGCGCAGTATGCAGACGTCCGTCTTCAGGAGCCCGAGTGCTCCCGAAGATGGGTGGCTCTGTACTGTGCACGCGCGAGTGCACAGTATGCAGACATCTGTCTTCAGGAGCCCGAGTGCTCCCAAAGATGGGTGGCTCTGTACTGTGCACGCGCGAGTGCGCAGTATGCAGACGTCCGTCTTCAGGTGCCGAGTGCTCCCGAAGACTTCTGAATCCCACCTGAAGCAGAAGAGAGCAGTCTCCGACTGATCGGTTGGAAACTGCTAACGGGGGAGCCAGGATGAGGAAAGGAACTGGAAGGCTCTATAGGACCCAGAGCCTTCCCTCTCCTATGGTAAGTATCTGTTTAGTTATTATTTTTTTGGGCTTCAGACTCCCTTTAAAGAGAGCCAGAGGTGAGCTCAAAAAAATGAAAAAAAAAACCCTAGGCTACCTCATCCGCGGCACTAAGCTGATCAGGTAGCCGCAAAAACTCCTCCCGTGGGCCGCAATGGTCCACTTTCACTTCGGTGAACTCTGGGTCATGAAGCTGCACTGAGAGACTGTGTGTCTCTCATAGCGTGCAGGGAGGTGGGGCAGGAGGCGCGTTCAGGGGGAGAGAGATACCCAATGGCAGCTCTGGAGATCCTGTAGCAATGCCCCTGGGGGGCGTTTGAATAGGAAACTCCTCTCCCGTGTTTACCTCCGAGTTAGCGACAAATATTGTTGCTAATCTCGGGGGGGGGGGGGGGGGGTTATAGCACGGCAGTGGGGGGTAGATAGTGGCAGTTGGGGGACACAGAGGCATGTCATGAGACAGAGAACATGCCTCTGTGTCCCATATGCCCCCCCCCCCCCCCCCCAAGTACACCTTCGGGTTCTCTTTAAGGGTGCTGGTGATGAGTGGGAAGAGAAATAGAGCGAGGGCTATTGTATTGGAGTGTTCGGGGGGGGGGGGGGGGGTAGGGGGTAATTAAGGGCCTGGGAGGAGAAAGTGCAGGATATTGAGGGTGCTGGGTTGGGTAGAGACATAGCAGACTTATTGAGAATTGAGAATCCAGCGTGTGTATAGCAGCCCCCAAATAACTTTGTTCTTACTGTTCACCTTGCTCGCTGTGTGACATCACATCTCCGTCGCCCTCCGCCCTTCCCCCCATGCACTTCAACAGAACACGTTGCTAGCCTGCAGGATAACTACGAATCTGTAGAGCCCTGGGCCTGCGACGTCACCCGAGGAATCGGTTCTTGATACCTCTTGGGTGACACCCATCTGGCAAGTGTTTGGGCCTTTGCAGTGTTGTCACTGTACGAGTAGGACCACGTGTACATAGGCATCACCCTAGCGTTTGTGGCTTCCACATACATTTATAAATGTATTCTTCTGAAACCTTTGCTATAATATATAATTTAGAAGCAGGTTATAAATGGATTTTCATGCTAAGAGGTTGTTAATTTTACATCCTGGCAATGGTGGAACTGATATCGTTCTTTCTGAATAGTAAAGTGATTATTCCTAGTTAGAATACAATGTACTGTATAATGTGGAGGGGTGTTTGTGTGTGTAATATTTATTTTCCATATAGACATATCTCAAATCAATTTGAAAACCTACATACTATCAAATAATTGTTACTTATTGCTAAATATATTCTCCATTACACGATCACAGTCTCCAGCTGACTAGATAATTTGCTTAGGCAATTATCTTCAGGGCTCAGACAGTAGCAAAAGAAAACTAAAAAGCCTTGTACATATAATCCAAGAATGGCTGGTATGTCTGTCTTGCATGTCCTGCCTGATACATAAACCCTGGGAAAGGCTATAGAAAAGGAGAGTAGGTGAGGGCTAAGGCCTGGTTCACATTAGCGTTCGCTATCCGGATTTTCCGGATCTGATCCGGACCGCATACTGTACAAACGGAACGTACGTTCCGCATAGCAATGCAAAGACTATGCGGACGTTCACATGCGTCCGTTCCGTACGTATCGGAGCCGGATCGGATCCGGACTCCGGACTCTTTTCCAACATGCGCTATTTTTTGGGTCCGGATCTCCGGCCCACGCACCCGGACCGGAGCCGGACCTGAGCCTGACAGCACCATCCGGAACACAGAAACCAATGGGGAACGGAAGGCACAGAACACACTGCCTACAAAAACCTGACGTTCTACCCCACTTCCTATGCGTATCCAAGCGGCCATTTCGGATGGGGACACATGGGCCAAGCATGTCTGGAGTAGAGCAGCAGTGACAGACGTGCTGGAGCTGTTTGGCAGAATGTCGGAGGTGGAGGTGAGGCCTACAGCGGAGGAACCTGATTCTACAGGTGCACCAGGTGCACCTGCTGACCCCAACATTTTTTTATTTAAATTTCGCTATTTTTTGCCCACGGATCCGGATGGCAGCCTGATGCATGCCTGATACAAACGGACCGGATCCGGATCGGAACCGTACGGTTCTGATCAGGATCAGGTCCTGATCCGATCAGGATCCGGTCCTTTTACTTGCCAAAACGCAAGTGTGAACGGGGCCTAAGAGCTTCAGAAGCTGTGGGGATCTTTGCTCATGTGTGTGCTTAGGTTGAGCAAGTCAACTTTACCAAATATTTCTCAATGTGATGCACACAGTTTGATACTGGAGCAGGATGTGGTTTTATCTCAGTAGCTCACAGACATTACAGGCACCATGTAGTAACCCCAAACTAAATAAACCAAACACAGCTTCATATAGGGCAATGACTGTGCCAACATACTTGCTATATGACTCACTCAAAGGCTGTATGACTCACTCAAGCCCTTTATAAACGTCTAAAATGCTTTGGCCTCTTTCAGACAGTAGGCTGAACTGGGCGCTTGCCGAGCAGTTCAGTTTCCCATCTGCCGCACTCCAATGCAATTCGGGTAAAATTTAAAGGCAGGGGGGGCGGAGCCTGCGATGGACGGGTGAGGACGCGTGGTGAAGGAGCTCCTGCATCCCTCCACCCTTTATCTTGATAAATGTGGCTTTCCATCAACCAAACTGAGAGCTGAACATGTCAGGGAGATCCAAGAGGACCTCCACTACAGAATCAAACCAAAAGCGCTCATCTGCCGTGCAATCCAAAGTTACCCGCTACCTTCAGAGGAACGAGGCTACTCAGACCCCGGCTAAAATGGCGGCGGAGACGCCCTCCCCTAATGGCGCACCGCAGAGAGCATCGGAGGAGTCTGCCACCGCTAAGTCCCTGAGTGAGATCAGGGACTTCTTGCACAACCTTCCAACTAAAGCGGACCTTGATGACTTGGCAATCCGGATCACCTCAGCTACCCATGCGGAAATTTTAGAGGTGCAGGAGGAGGTGAGAGACCATGGTGGCCGACTCGTGGCGTTGGAGGCAGCAGCTGCCTCTATGAGGGCGGAAATCCAAGCGCTAACCACACAGAATGAAAAACAGAAAACAATCAACACCATTCTGAGAGTGAATATGGAAGACGCACAAAATAGAAGCAGAAGGTGTAATATCAGGATTCGAGGCCTACCGGAGACGGTCTCTGCCCTACAACTAGGCCCAACTATGGTTGCCATCTTTAACCAGCTTCTCAAGCAGCCAGAGGATGCTACGCTGGAAATAGATCGCATTCATCGAGCTTTGAGATCACAGCCTCTGAATGGAAACCCCCCGAGAGATGTTATATGCCGCATCCACTACTTTACTGTGAAAGAGGCAATTATGAAAGCGGCTCGGAACGCCATTTCCATTGAGCACGAGGGGTGCAAATTACTCTTCTTTCAAGATCTGGCGCCAAGTACGTTGGCACAGCGAAGGGCACTACAACCTCTGCTCAGGGTGCTGCAAGAAGAAGGAGCTACATACAAATGGGGCTTCCCCTTCCAGCTGCACGTAATGAAGGGGGACAAATCCTTTACTTTGAAACAACCATCGGAGCTGGCGGATCTTTTTACAGACATCGGTATACCTGAAGTGGAACTTCCCGACTGGCAGCCGGATAACTTTGGCATAGGCCTTCCTCAACGACAACGCAGACAAAACGCGGGAAGGAGGCCACCGCAGGTGGAGTGAGGCCCCGTCTCTTATTTCTAAGCAGTGTCGCGCTGGAGGAACTGGGACTTGTCTACACGCAGCTAAGTATCATACTTTATTCATAAGGGGCCTTGCATATTAATCTTCACTGGGGATGCGATACCTCACCTACTTTTGACACGCCAAGGGGGTCGGGGAGACTATATATGTTTTCCTGTGGACACTTCACCAGGGGCCACCATGGAGACTCTGGGAGGGGGGGGGGGGGTTTGAGAGAGTGTTGGGGACAATCTTTACATACTCTCATACTGAGCCCTATAAAAGACCCAGCATGTGGGGCTTCCTGTCCCTCTTGCCTCTGCCTCTCACCACTAAGGATTCTATCTACAAACAATACGCTGACTCAATCCCGCAAGTCTGGAGGATCTAATGGAAGAAAATATATAGGCCTGCTATTGCAGGGAAGCTACAAAGAAACCTTACCCACCTTACATTCATAAATACATGCACTGTATATGCTTTATATGACTATTCTGAAATGGAGGGGCAGACGGGAGGGACGGGATTGCTTTGGGGAATATGAACAAACTGAAATGTTAAATGTGTAACTGGCTGGCTTAGGGGTGACGGCATGAGAGATCGGTGTTTCATATTGAAAAGAGATGCGGCCTCCCTGGCGTGGCGCCGTGCCCCCCTGACGGCCCGGGACTGAGGTCTCGGGCGGTCGGGTCACTTAGGACGAGGTGGACATGGCGACACGCCGGGGTATGCCCGCTATGTGGGCACCTCTGGCACCGATATGGTAAATGAAGTGGAAATGTTATGACACTGGAAGACTGAGGTTAACAATACAAACCGCATTGGCCGTAGACAACCAATTGCAGCATTGGCTTGGGGAGAGGGTCTCCCCTTTCTGGTCTGTAGCCTCTCGCTAGAAATAAAACATGGAATTCAGAGAATTAACGAATGACAGATCCTCAGCCACGGCTTCCCTAATGCAGATAGACCCCATATTAGCCTAATCCGGGACACCCACGGGCCACTGAACACTCTGGTCAGACCCGCCACTCACTTAAAATAGGAGAGGTGAAGGAGAACGCTCCTGTAATGGCACCACCTACAGCACCCTACCTAGAGATCACCAGTTCAGAGGCGACACAAACAGTTCACACTTGCCTCGCCGCAGCAGACCTCACATTGTGGTCTAAAATGACTGCAGAGGATTATGAATACCACGACCCCCTGTCGCCCCTAGATGCTTAGTGCCCCCTCCTTCCCTCCCTGCCCTGCCTTTCAATCGACCTCGCCCCTTGGCCATTCCCTTCTCTTTATAAGGGAGAAACACCATCATCTCATGGGTGGGTGGGAAGATCGCGTACCCCGATGGAGCCCCTTACATTGCTTGACCCCTAATTAGAAGCCCATAGCTGCTCATACCCGAAGACAGATAGACAGGCCTGACACCATAGCACATGATATTACAATGGCTATGCGATACGCCACCTCCCAGCGTGCCGCTCGAATGCAGTAAGAACTCATATTGTCATTCAAATGGCCCCTTTACTCACATGGTTCACGTTACAGGAAAACCACGCAACATATTGAATTTACTATAAGGGGGGGGATGGGGAGGGAGATTCGCCACCCCTTGCACTGGGTCATGGCTCTCTTACTCCCACATAGGACTGACCTGCCGCTGCAGGTCATACTTAGGTCTATGACCATCATTCTAACTTTCCTTTTCTCTGTACAGCCTGAGGACGTACAGAGATCTCAACATACGCGTTCAGATGCATACAAAAACACGGGGTTTTATTTTTTTCTTATTCTTTTGCTTTTGGGACAATACCATGCAGCCACCATGAAGCGTAAAATACCACTATGGCACATATGAAGGCAGTAACCATCAACGCCAGGGGTCTCAACACGCCTGAAAAAAGGCGTATCTTGCTTAAAGACCTGTGGAGGCAGAGGGCACAGATAGCATTCATTCAGGAAACACATTTCAAGGGTCCCTCACACCCGAAGCTCTGTGACAGACGCTTCCCCAGAGCCTTTTATAGCAGCACGCTGATGGGCAAAGTAAAAGGGACAGCGATACTAATCAGTAGCACACTTCCTCTTGTAGAAGTTGACGTCCAATCAGACCCCCAGGGGCGATATGTCATGCTGAAATGTACTATCATGGATCAAAAATACACCCTATGCTCTATCTATGCTCCAAATAGCGAACAAGACAAATTTCTCTTAAAATTCTTAACTGCACTAGATTCCTTTGCTGAGGGAAATGTGATCTTGGGAGGAGATTTTAATGTTGCTCTTAACCCTGCATTGGACACATCCCATGGGAGATCGAGTGTGCCATATGCAAAATTAAACAAAATAAAAAAGGCATTACATGAAAGACAGCTGGTTGACACGTGGAGGGTGACTCACCCCCAAGATAAAGATTACACTTTTTATTCAAATGTACATGAGATCTACACAAGGCTAGATTACCTTTGGATCTCCCACAGTCTACTGACGGAACATATCTCCTCAGAAATTGGCACAATCACCTACTCAGACCACGCCCCGGTCTTTGTGACCCTTAATTGCCAAACAAAAAGAGATACACCATTTACCTGGCGCCTGAACACAACTATGCTTCAGGATGATGTTTCCCAAGCTAAAATTGCTGATCAAATTCAGAATTATTTTCAAAACAATGATAAGGGAGATGTTTCGGCACCCATATTGTGGGAGACCCATAAGTGTGTCCTTAGAGGATACCTGATTAAGAGGGGCACCAAACTCAAACGCGAAAAAGGGGAGACGATTAAACATCTGTTGGAGGAAATCCGTGCCCTAGAGGGTACCCACAAAAAATATCATAACGAGGTAGATCTACTAAATCTAACAGAAGCTAGACACAAATTAAATAAGATACTCCAAGATTCAGCCAAATGGGCGGCTAGGAGATGCAACCATGCATTTTATATGCATGGAAACAAAGCAGGTAGGTTGCTGGCACGAGCACTAAAGCTACAACAACAGCGCACTTATGTCTCACAAATAATTGACTCGGAAGGGAGAAAACATATCAGAAATAAATCCATAGCCAAGACTTTTAAAAACTTCTATCACAAACTATATAATCTAACTCAATTACCCGACGGAACACTTAGGGAACCTGGGCCCCGCCTCATTCAGGAATACCTAGAAAAGGCAAATGTGACAAAACTAAATGAGGACATGAAGACCTCCTTAGAGGAGCCATTCACAGAATTAGAAATACACAAAGTGATTATGGAGACTAAATCAGGGAGGGCACCGGGACCGGATGGCTTCCCTGCCGAGTATTATAAGAAATTCAGAGCGATCCTAGCACCTTACCTATCCAGGTTATTTAATGCCCTGGCAGAGGGAGGAGGTACGTTATCCTTCCCTAGACAGTCATTGGAATCACATATAACAGTTATAGCAAAACCCCAAAAAGACCCCTCGGCCTGTGGGAGCTACCGTCCCATATCTCTGCTGAACTCGGACCTGAAAATATTTGCTAAAGTCCTGGCTACTAGACTCGCAGAGCATATGCCGCACCTGGTACATTGGGACCAGGTGGGTTTCATTCCCCAGAGAGAGGCCAGAGATAACACCATAAGGACAGTTGGTCTGCTCCGGTATGCCCGATCGAGGGGTATTCCTTGTATGCTGCTTTCTACTGACGCAGAGAAGGCCTTCGATCGGGTATGCTGGAGCTGGATGAGGGCGGTGCTGGGGCACATAAATTTGGGGGAACGAATGCTGGCATGTATAGGAAATTTATATACATCCCCAACAGCAAAAGTCAAAGTTAATGGTGTATTCTCGGAGGCTCTGGAGATTAAAAACGGTACTCGGCAGGGATGCCCTCTCTCTCCGCTGATCTTTGCGCTCGCCCTGGAGCCTTTTCTGAGCCAGATTAGAAACAACCCAGACATAACAGGACTCACCATAGGGGAGACCAATCATAAGATAGCAGCATACGCGGACGACCTCCTATTTTTCCTGACGAACCCATCAATTACCCTACCTATTTTGATAAAGGAATTTCGCACTTTTGGGAAGGTTTCCTTCTTCAGAATTAATCTGGATAAATGCGAAGCCTATAATGCAGGCCTAACTCCAGAGATTGAAGAGTCACTTAAAACTAACTTTCCTTTTAAATGGAACTCGAAAGCAATTAAATACCTGGGAACCAACATTTCTGACTCGCCCAAAAACCTATACCAAAATAACTTTCCACCCATGCTTCAGAAACTAAGCGCTGACCTTAAAAGATGGGACCTTCCCCATTTCTCATGGATAGGAAGAATATCCATTCTAAAAATGAATGTTATGCCCAGACTCCTCTATTTGTTTCAGACGCTCCCGATTGATATACCCCTCTCCTTTTTCCAACAGATGCAATCTATCTTTAACAAATACATCTGGAGATGCAAACCTCCAAGATTAAAAAGAGACATCCTCTACTGCCCCAAGCAGGAAGGAGGTCTCGCCCTGCCATGTGTAATTAGATACTATGAGGCAGCAGTCTTGACTCATGTAGTAGACTGGCACAGACATAGCCAAAATAAACAGTGGGTGAACATGGAAATGACCCTTGCAGATTTTCCACTGGGGGACCTGACATCGACATCAATAAAACCTAAACAATCATGGGGTCTGCCATACTTGTCACACGTCACCTTACTGGTCTCACATAGAGTAAACAAACGACTGAGGTTAACCCCCTTCCCATCTCCTTTGCTGCCCTTATCCACGCACCCTAATCGAGAAGGGGAAGGAAAGTTGCTGCCGTCCCTCGTAGTTGGAAGGACAAGAAACATTAGATATAAGGATATGTGTAAACAAGGGAGCTGGACCTCTCTCTCCGATTTGAGGAGGAGGGAGACAGGCGCAAATCTCAATTGGTGGGAATACTTCCAATACAGATACCTACTGGTCTCGCTAGGCCTTGGCCCTACCTCAACTAGAGCCCTTACAGATTTTGAATTAATATGCATGGAGGAAGGGAGAACAGACAAAACCCTCTCCAAAATATACTTAATTCTTTCAGATCTTGCATCTCCTGCGATGCCCTTTTTTGAGGCATGGGAAAAAGAAATAGGAAAGCCCTTCACAGAGACGCAGCGCTTAAGGATGTGCATCTATACTCATAAGTCATCTAGGGCAACCAGAATACAAGAAATTAATTACAAACTCCTCACCCATTGGTACCTAACGCCGGTGAAACTTAAATCTATATATCCTGATAGAGACGATAACTGCTGGAGATGCAATCTACACAAGGGTACACTGTTACATCTAATGTGGTCCTGCTCCATGCTTGTTGACTACTGGAAAAGAATAGAGAGGATTGTCAAGGCCATAACAGACAGGGAGACACCTTTTGACCCAGAATTTTACATACTACACTGCAACAACTGGCCCATGAAAAATTACAAAAGGTCAGCTGTCAAACACATCCTCAATGGAGCCAAATGTCTGCTGGTTAGGCACTGGGGAAGCGCTATACTGCCGAACATTGAAGAACTAGTTAAGGAATGGGACAATACTGAGCTGATGGAGGACCTATCATTTACTGCAATAAATAAGCCCGAAATATACAAGAAAACCTGGGCATACTGGAGTTACTTCAGACACTCGGAGGAATTCGAAATAGCACTAATGAGTGGCTAATCTGTCCACCAGATACCGGTGTTGGTCTAACCTTGGCTGTTGGTGGTTCATTCTCTGCAATAGTGAAATATACACGTAAAAAGGCCGATAGGAACATGGTGGCTGCATGGACGCATTCAGAGGGTACTGAGGGTGGGGGGAGGGAAGGGGGGGGCGATACTACAAAACTTCAGGTATCTTAAGTCATATGTGGCACACCATTTTAACCTTTAACGTTTTAAGATTAACAAAGCTGGCACTAGTGGATAATATAAAAATGGTAAATTCCGCTACTGATTGCACCTATTCAGATTTTTATTGCAGTTCAGAACAAATGTTTGAATTTCCTGGTATACAGCGACTCTAAGTATGTTATGCTATCTAGAAAACAGCTCCCTTACAACTTTAAACAGCTATCCTTTTCTTTTGATGTGTTTAATCGATATTGATTATGTAACAATCATTATAAGCCAAATGTGATTCTCTCTATTTGCACTGTATGTTATTTGATACTTTTCCTGAAATAAAAAGATTATGAAAAAAAAAATTTAAAGGCAGCCAAATTGCTGCGGTAGTATCAGGGTGTTACAGGGTGGCAGAGGACTGTGACATGCCAAATCTGCAGCGTTTCTTTGCAGGCGAGCTGCATGCTGCCTATGTGGCCAATGACTTGCCGTCCAGATCGCAGGCAGTTGCCAATCTGGACAGCATGCTGCAGATTTCAATACACAGCTACGCGATCTGGATGTGTACTCGCATCACTTCAAGTGCTAACGTGCGTCCTGCAAGACCCACGCCGGCTAGTGGAAACGGCCCTTAGAGACAAATGATCAGCAGGACAACCAGGCAATTTACATTGTTTAAAAAGAAATAAATATGTCATCCTCCATTTTCCTCTCACTTCAGATGTGCTTTAAAGTCACTCTAACAAAAATAAACCTGTGCTGAGCTGCCAAGTAAGTAACTGTAAACAGAAGGGCCACATCAGACAAGAGACTTAAAGTGGACCTGAACTCAGAACTCCTCTCTGCTCTAAAAGATACACAACAGCATAATAACCTTTAAACAAAAAACATCTTTTTTACAGCTGATACAAATCCTAAAATAAAAATTAAATCTGCACAGATTCTACTTCCTGATTCATGGAAGCAGACATATTGTTTACAGCCTGTGCTTTCAAATGGGCTTAAATTATAACTAGGGGGAGGATCAAATTTTAACTAGTGATTAGACACAAATGAGGCTAAACAGGCTAAACTCTCTAAATACATACAGGGTGCATTTCTCTATGTTTTCTTCTGTCCTGTGCAAGAGATCAGGTCAACTTCAATTGCTGCTACTAAGAGCAGCTATTAAGATGCTAAGCCAGCTGCTAGTAATGTAATAGACAACAGAAGGTGTGTGCCAGATAGGGCTAGGCAATATTTTAGGAGGGTGTGAGAGAACGCGGAAAAGCCGCTGCGTGTGCTGATAGCAAGGCGGCTGATTCCGCGTCCGGTGTGGCAGTTTGCACACGGAAGCGTGCGTCTGATTATCTGAAAGAACGCGGAAAAGCCGCTGCATGTATGGACAGCAAGGCGACTGGTTCCGCGTCCAGCGCGGCGGGTTGCACGCAGCAACGTGCATCTGGTGTGGCTGAGTCTGTTAGTGCACATAGGTTCAGGAATACGCGCGCGCGCTGAGAGGCAGAACTTTTATGATGGCCAAGGAGGGATCCGCTGACCAGGCCGGTCAGCTGACCTCAGAGCTGGTAACCATTGGTTCATCACTAAGGGGTGGCGCCAGAGAGCGCTGCTTCATATATAGTTACTGCTGGCCACTCACAAGTTGTCTGCCGTTGCGAACACTACGTGGAAGCACTCAGACCTTAGTCAGATCAACAGTGTGTTTAAACCAGGAGGACCTGGGAATTCACACTGAGCCAGATTACTACTATTGTTATCATTCTGTTATACTTCAGACTAGTTCCAGGGTGTAGAGACCGCAGACCTCACACCCAAGACTAGGGAACTTGTGTTATCATTTTGTTATACTTCAGACTAGTTCCAGGGTGTAGAGACCACGGACCTCACACCCAAGACTAGGGAACTTGTGTTATCATTCTGTTACATCAGACTAGTTCTAGGTTGTAGAGACCAAGGACCTCACACCCAAGACTAGGCATTGTTTGATATTTGTTATGACCTATCGCTTTCCTGACTATTTCTCTGCTCTCTGATTCGGTACCACACATATCTGATATTCCATTGCCAACCCCTGCCTGTCTTGGATACCGAATCAGCTTCCTGTCTTTGTACTTTGTCTGTCCGTGTGTTGCCGACCTGGCTTGCCCGACCTCGAGAGCTATCTCTTCCCTTAAAGCGGAATATAATCCTGCATTTCAACTTTGCTCTAAAACATTATTTACAGCATATTATATGCAAAAAGCATTTTTTTTTTACTAGACCAGCATTGGAAGGGTTAAACACAGAGGTTTTAAGTTCCGTGCAGACATTCAGATGGTTACATTCTATTTAGTTAGTGTGTAACTGTTTATCAATAGATACATCTCTTTGGCTGTCCTCCAAGCTCCTTCAGTGAGAGAGATGAGTCATAATAAACACATATTTGTAAACAAAAAGTATCTAACTCAAGTTCGGATTCGTCTGCAGAAATCTCTAGGGACTTTAAAGCCCTGTGTAACCCTTCCAATGCTGGTCTAGTAAAAAAAAAAATGCTGGTTGCATATAATATACTGTAAATAATGTTTTAGAGCAAAGTTGAAATGCAGGGTTATATTCCGCTTTAAGAGATAGTCTCCAGATCTGCCAGTGACATTCACCTTCAGGTGTCACTCACTCTCTGGTCCTTCTTACCTTCAGCCTGACTCCACTCCTTGGAGAGTCTCAGGCTGCTGGGAGGTTTCTGTACTCTCTAAGAGCAGTATTGCCCATACTGCCTAAAATCACCTGCTCAGCAGGTGCGTTACTCAAAGTCATACTGTTACACCAAACACTCACGATTACATACAGGCGTTCAGAGGTTAGTACTATATCTGTATTATTGGTGATTCTGCAGATCATCCATAATCAGGTATATATCTGCATTCTTGGTGATACTGCAGATCACCAATAATCAGATTCTCTCTGTGTGCAGACACCGATCGTTACAGAACGGCAGACCAAACCCAAATGGACGCACTCAACAGCCGTCTGAATGCACTCACCACCTCGGTGGAGAATTTCATCCAAGCGCTCGACAATCATCAGACCCAGATCAATGCCTTTTCTGGGTCTGCGCAAGTCCTACAGACGGCTGTGGATACAGTGCGATCTCCTCCAGGGACAGACTTACGTAGGCATTCCGGAAAATATAGTGTCAGATCGGGGAGTCCAATTTGTTTCCAAGTTGTGGAGGGCATTCTGCCATCAGTTAGACATGGAGCTTTCTTTTTCATCAGGCTACCACCCACAGACCAATGGCCAGACCGAAAGAACCAATCAGTCCCTGGAACAGTTTCTGAGGTGTTATGTGGCCGATGCACAGGCCGACTGGGTCAAATTCTTGCCGTTTGCAGAATTTGCACACAGCAATCTGAAGAGTTCTTCCTCAGGATTTTCCCCATTTCAGGTGGTGACGGGAAGGTTACCTAAGTTCACCCCATTGCCAGTGGCTTCTACTCTGTTTCCAGCCCTGGAGAATTGGCAGAGGTCTTTGAAGCAGATTTGGGGAATGGTTAACCACTTGAGGACCCACCCTTTACCCTCCCTTAAGGACCAGCGCTGTTTTAGCTGATCTGTGCTGGGTGGGCTGTGCAGCCCCCAGCACAGATCAGGGTGCAGGCAGAGCGACCAGATCGCCCCCCTTTTTTCCCCACTAGGGGGATGATGTGCTGGGGGGGTCCGATCGCTCCTGCCTGCCGGGTGTTGCGGAGGGGGGCACCTCAAAGCCCCCCTCCGCGGCGAAATCCCCCCCTCCCTCTCCTACCTGGCCCCCCTGGTGATCCGGGCTGCACAGGACGCTATCCGTCCTATGCAGCCAGTGACAGGCTGTCCCCTGTCACATGGCGGCGATCCCCGGCCGCTGATTGGCCGGGAATCGCTGATCTGCCTTACGGCGCTGCTGCGCAGCAGCGCCGTACAATGTAAACAAAGCGGATTATTTCCGCTTGTGTTTACATTTACCCTGCGAGCCGCGATCGGCAGCTCGCAGGCTATTCACGGAGCCCCCCTCCGTGATTTGACAGGAAGCAGCCGCTCGCGCGAGCGGCTGCTTCCTGATTAATTAGCCTGCAGCCGGCGGCGTCGCTGGTCCTGCAGCTGCCACTTTGCCGACGCACGGTATAAGCGTGCGGTCGGCAAGTGGTTAAACAAAATCTGAGGAAGGCTTTTCAGAACCAGAAAAAACAGGCTGACAAGAAACGTTCCATAGAATGGGAGTTTCTTCCAGGAGACTTGGTCTGGGTGTCCACACGACATTTGGCCTTAAAGCAACTGTCGCCCAAGTTAGGTCCCAGATTTGTGGGTCCTTTTCCAGTGACCAAGAAAATCAATAATGTCACTTATGCCATTGATCTCCCTACCAGCATGCAAGGTGTGAGATCATTTCATGTGTCCTTGCTCAAGCCGGCAGTGCACGTGGATTCCGCTCCCCCCCTCCCCTGTGTTGCTTGATGACCAACCTGTGTATGAAATTGAGAAGATTCTGGACTCACGGCTTGTGCAAAACTCCATTCAGTATTTGGTTCACTGGAAGGGGTATGGCATAGAGGAGAGAACTTGGGTGCCAGACTGTCATATGCACGCAGAGGAATTAAAGAAGGAATTCCATAACTTGCATCCTGGAAAGCCTGGTGGAAAATGTCCGCAGTCCACTCCTCAGGGGGGGGTACTGTGAGAGAACGCGGAAAAGCCGCCGCGTGTGCTGATAGCAAGACGGCTGATTCCGCGTCCGGCGTGGCAGTTTGCACGTGGAAGCGTGCGTCTGATAATTTGAAAGAACGCGGAAAAGCCGCTGCATGTATGGACAGCAAGGCAGCTGGTTCCGCGTCCAGCGCGGTGGGTTGCACGCAGAAGCGTGCATCTGGTGTGGCTGAGTCTGTTAGTGCACATAGGTTCAGGAATACGCGCGCGCGCGCTGAGAGGCAGAACTTTTATGATGGCCAAGGAGGGATCCGCTGACCAGGCCGGTCAGCTGACCTCAGAGCTGGTAACCATTGGTTCATCACTTAGGGGTGGCGCCAGAGAGCGCTGCTCTATATATAGTTACTGCTGGCCACTCACAAGTTGCCTGCTGTTGCGAACACTACGTGGAAGCACTCAGACCTTAGTCAGATCAACAATGTGTTTGAACCAGGAGGACATGGGAATTCACACTGAGCCAGATTACTACTATTGTTATCATTCTGTTATACTTCAGACTAGTTCCAGGGCGTAGACACCGCAGACCTCACACCCAAGACTAGGGAACTTGTGTTATCATTCTGTTATACTTCAGACTAGTTCCAGGGTGTAGAGACCACGGACCTCACACCCAAGACTAGGGAACTTGTGTTATCATTCTGTTACATCAGACTAGTTCCAGGGTGTAGAGACCAAGGACCTCACACCCAAGACTAGGCATTGTTTGATATTTGTTATGACCTATTGCTTTCCTGACTATTCCTCTGCTCTCTGATTCGGTACCACGCATATCTGATATTCCGTTGCCAACCCCTGCCTGTCTTGGATACCAAATCAGCTTCCTGTCTTTGTACTTTGTCTGTCCGTGTGTTGCCGACCTGGCTTGCCCGACCTCGAGAGCTATCTCTTCCCTTAAGAGATAGTCTCCAGATCTGTCAGTGACATCCACCTTCAGGTGTCACTCACTCTCTGGTCCTTCCTACCTTCAGCCTGACTCCACTCCTTGGAGAGTCTCAGGCTGATGGGAGGTTTCTGTACTCTCTAAGAGCAGTATTGCCCATACTGCCTAAAATCACCTGCTCAGCAGGTGCGTTACTCAAAGCCATACTGTTACACCAAACACTCACGATTACATACAGGTGTCCAGAGGTTAGTACTATATCTGTATTATTGGTGATTCTGCAGATCATCCATAATCGGGTATATATCTGCATTCTTGGTGATACTGCAGATCACCAATAATCAGATTCTCTCTGTGTGCTGACACCGATCGTTACAGAGGGTAAGGGAATAAGGAGGTGGAGTGTTAGGAATTCAATTGAATGTCTGTTAACAATGACATTGGTGTTGGAGAGGACATCTTCAAGGCACAGTGTCTATGTAGCCAACTGGTCTTCACCAGAGCATCCCTAAGGATTGGTGGAGTGCTGCTGGTGACTACCAGGTTGCAGCCGCTGAATAGGCCCACTGGAGGCAGACAGAACAGGTGACCCCGTGACGTGAATGACCAGTAATAGTGTGCTGAATCAATAAAATGAAGCATAGTCCAGGTTACAGGCCAAATATTGGGGCAGGCAGATATCTTGCACAGCTGAGTATCACACTGACATCAGGACAGGTGGACATCAAACAACTCAGGATAACAGTCCAAGCTCAAACCAGAGCATATAATCAAGGAGATTTAGACAAGCCAGTCACAACGACAGTACAATCAAGGCGCAGTCAAGTTGGTAGCACTGCACTAGGTCACGCACAACCAATAGAGCTGACAGAACTATCAACACAGAGGAATGCTTTAGTGGGCAAGTAACTGGTGTTCTGGTGCAGAATTGCATACATTGTGTATTACTGATCGCAACACTCCACACATGTGCATGTGAAAGTCCAACATCATGATGCATAGATAGGTACATGCCCTTAGCCAAGGGCATACAACTTCTTCCAGGCACATGGACAGATGTGAATGGCAAGACAAGTGCCTAGACTGGTGAGTATTACAGGGATTTAAAATGGAACAATTAAGGTTAAAGGAATATATACTACAAGTGTTCTAAAATGACAGTGTGCAAATAATGTCTAAGTAGCTGTGTAAACATTTTCCTACTTTTCATGTTAAATATCAGAGGCAAAAGCTGTAATTTATTGAGGGTAGGATTTAGCTATATTGAGACAAATGAATTGCAGAAGGGGTGTCTGCTTCAATGCACAGCCAGAGTTGCATATCAGACTACAGAAAGCAAATATCAAACATATCAAACTCTGAAAGCAAAAACAGTATGAAAAGCTGTGAGAATTAGTTACATTTCCTCTGCTCTCTTCAGACACGTCAGTCAGAAACACAGGAGCTGCAGCTGTTGGGATCTCTCTTCTCTGTCACACACAGAGCTACACATAGTTAACTGATCAAGTGTGAGGGGAATTTCCCCTCTCCTCATGGCTCAGTCAGCTGTCAGTTTTGTAAACTTTGAAAGTATTTTGCTAACAGTAAACAAAGAAGTTGCTACTAAAATGTATACACCAGTACTTAGCAGCACTTCCCAAACAATTCCTGTGTCAATTGAAAAAAATATGTGAATCGATAGTATTCCTTTAAGATTTTAAGGTTAGGTATGAGGAAGGATTGTGCATTAGCAGGTGAATTTAAGGTTAAGCATCAGGAAGGGGTTTACAGTGCGGAAAAGATTGGGATTAAGCATCAGGAGGGACATAAACTTAGGTAGGGAGATTAGGATTAAACAGTTGGATGTATCCATTGGGGGTTGGGGGATTGGGTCTGGGTTAGGAGTTACAACAGTGGAGATCGCTTAGGGGCATCTCATTTTTGTGGAGAAAGTATTTGTCACAAAGCAAACAGCAGAATAATGATAATCACACTTGAGCAATATTCTATGGACCTCAGGCAGCAACCATCTGAACCAGCGCTACAACAAAAACATCCAACTCCTTGGCCCTCTAAAGCCACATTCCCCTACTGGCTGACAATCTATCACATCTTACAGTCTCTAGTATGGAGATGTGGCAACAGTGGGGCGAGCAGTCAGATTCACTCTCAGGCCTGGAACCCACTAGCAGTACGTTACGAAGCCATTTCTAAGCGCTCTTGATGTAAAAAGCTCTTGCTAATGTAATGCTATGAGTATGATCGCACTTGAGCACTGTGACTTTATAAAAATCCTCCATAGCATTGCATTAGCAAGAGCTTTTCAAATCACTAGCACTTAGAAAAGGCTGCTAGTGGGATTTGAGCCTTTTATTATTATTATTATTTATTTATAAAGCGCCAACATATTCCGTGGCGCTGTACAATGTAAGAAAACAAACAAGGGATACATAATGATACAGACAATGATATACATCAAATATGAACACTGATACACAATACAGCACTGCTGATTACAATTTGATTTAACATGATGACTAAAATGTATAAATGTCTAACAGAGTGCAAGCAATTAAATTAATAACATTCCATGACACAAAAGGGTGAGAGCCCTGCCCTTCCTCTCTCCTTGATAAAGCGAGGTGACTCTCGCGGAACTAGTGGGATCTTGTCCTCTGAGGGGATTCCTTGTTCCCTGCTGTGCTGCTGAGATTGACTTCACCATTTCTGGGCTAAGTATCTCCCATTTTTTGCACTACTCCACTTTATGCTCTTTTTCCGATGGGCTGCTCCTTTGCCATAATTTTTTACTAGGCATCTTATCACTAGTAATACTGTATATCTGGATAGCAATTGTGCAGTTTACTTCATAATTTTATATATGCGATATTTATTGGTGTGTGTTTTATTTATTTTTTTCATTGCACAGGTGTTGTTTATTGGTCTTGCATCACACTAGGTTGTATTGAGCCTACTGTGGGGTTTTATATCAGACAGCAGCATTGTGTCATTATACAATATATTGCATTTAGAGTGATTGTTTCATATGCAGCAGGGATCATGTTGGAATATTTGCTTGTTTTTTAAATGGTTTTATTCTTTATTGAATCATCAGTACTGTGATTATTATTATACCCAATGTTGAATAAAGATTTTTGTTATACTTTTTCAAAACCTGTGGGAGGTGCTATTTTTTAAGGGCTTTCTTCCTCCACCATATAATTACAAAAGGCCTTATATGCCAGTGATTGACCTCATCGAGCAAGTTCTTCTCAACTATGAAGTCTCATTCATTTTCTAACTTTTTATCAGTTTATTGAATATTTCATTGTAGCCAGAGACTTAATATTTCCTGGATAAGAATATATTGTATTAACAGATACTGTATACTGGATAGTGTATTGGTTAAGGGCTCTGCCTTTGACACAGGAGACCAGTAAGCCAGCACTACCTATTTAGTAAGGAGACCTTGGGCAAGGCTCCTTAACACTGCTGCTGCCCTTAGAGTGCGTCCTAGTGGCTGCAGCTCTGGTGCTTTGAGTCCAGCAGGAGAAAAGCGCAATATAAATATTATTTGACTTGTTATATGTCCTTTTGTTAATCACTGGTATTTTCAGTCTTGCTTCCTGTTACCTATGGACCTATTACATCCTGTTTGCATAGTCTCATATTTAAACATTGCAGCACAGAGACATCACAGGACTGACCTGAGCAAACTGCAACAATTGTCCAAACTTAGACAGTAGCAGGATTTGTGAATCTGAATACAAACTATCAGGATTTGCACTCCAAAAAATCCTCCAGTTCCTACACAAGTGCACTTTGGTTCTTATTGGTCTTATTGAATTGCTTTGGTTTATTATACATTTACGGCACCTAATTTATCTTTATTATTCTCTTGGTGATGCAGTGGCCATCTAGGACTTTGTAAAGCTTTGAGGTGCAATCAGTATCCTGTAAAAAATGAATTATTCCTTGTGACATTATGCTGAATCATTATATTGGGGACTGTCTGTATTCCTAAAAATCAATTAGACTTAGAATCTTATTTTTAACCTATCTTACCTAATAAAATGCAAGTGTCCCTGCTTCCCATGTCTGTGTCAGTGCTTTTGCGCTACTGCACATGTCCTGCACTGACACAGCCGCAGGGACCGGACGTAGGGGCCAGGAGGCGGGCCAGCCGAACGGGCGGGCGTATATGCCCGCGGCGACAGACCTAGAGCCCGTTTTTAAACGTGCTTAGGTCACTAGTTTACAAATAAATGGTAATTTTTAAATGTTGAGGTGTATGTGTACTTCAACAGGGGATGTCAGTGCAACAAAAGGAAGGAGCGAGGGCTGGGAAGGATCTATGGCATCCAGAGCCTTACCTTTAGAATCATAATCACATTTATTCCGAGTTGTAACCAGAAGTGATTTTGGCAGAACATGGTCTGTACAGTAGCAGAATGGTTCATTTAGCACAAGTTAGAAATACAGTCAGGGCCGGTCTGCCCATGAGGCGGGGTGAAGCGGGTTCCTTAGGCGTCAAAACCGGGGGGGGGGCGACACCCGTCTGTCCATGGGTGTGGGGGGGCTGCCGAGCTGGAGGGTAGCGGGCAGGAAGGGGGTATTGAGCACAGTGGCGGGGAGCAGACCCCCCTTCCCTCACTTGGGTCGTCCCCCCCCCCGGTTTCTCACAAGTTTGCCTCAGGTGGCAAAAAGTCTAGAACCGGCCCTGAATACAGTGGGTACATACATTAAAGGGAAAGTCCGAGGTGATTAAAAAACAAAAATTTACTTACCTGGGGCTTCCTCCAGCCCCTGGCAGCCCTCCTGTACCCTCGCTCCCCGCTGGTGGCCCGGGGTCCCCTCTAGTGCAAGATGCCTACTGCGATTTAGCATGCGGCTCAAAGAATTGCGCTAACGTCATTCGGCTGTACTGCACAGGAGTACAGTCCGGATGACATCAGTGCGACTCCGTGAACTGCACGCTGAAGCTCAGTAGATGCCGACCTCGTCAGGTCGGCATCTGCACCTGAGGGGACCAGGAGCCACTGGAGCTGCGATGAAGGCACAGGACGGCTGCCAGGGGCTGGAGGAAGTCCCAGGTAAGAAGATTTTTGATTGCCTCGGACCTTCCCTTTAAACACAGCAAATATACAAGGCATAGAATATACAACATAGATAGAAGAAAACTCAAGAGATGGGCCCAGGAGAGGACCAGGGGGGTAATCCGCTGCTCAAAACGCTTCTACAGCGATCCTTTGAATCATAGTTACATAGTTATTCTGTTGAAAACAGACTTACGTCCATTGAGTTCAACCAGAGTTCAACCAGAGAACAGTTCAATCAGATGCCCCCCAGTCCATACCTGGGGGCGGGAAAGAAGAGGGAGGGACACAAAGAGAAAGAAAGAGAGAAGGTGAGAAGGACAGTGAAAAAGTGAGTCCCTTTACATACAGTATGTATCTAACGTCAGTGTAGGGGCACGTTTATACGACATAAGGGGGAGATTTTGGAATTTCTCAATATGAGGAAAATCTGATTTTAATAAATTCCAGTTGCTGCGTATGATCCCCGCAATGTTGTCACTATAGACCAGGCATGGGCAAACTCGGCCCTCCAGCTGTTATGGAACTACAAGTCCCACAATGCATTTGCCTTTATGAGTCATGACTATGGCTGTCAGACTCCTGCAATGCATTGTGGGAGTTGTAGTTCCTTAACAGCTGGAGGGCCAAGTTTAACCCATGCCTGCTATAGACAGTGAACTGACTAACAAAGGGTATTCTCTTATAACAATTTAACCTTTGATGTACCTGTCTATGGACAGGTGCCCTAATATTCTCCCTAGCCTTATCAAGCAGTTGCTGAGGATATTGTCTCTTTCTAAACTTGTCCTGCATTTTGTTCAATCTAGTCTCTCTGACTGTTTCATCATCTACTATCCTGGAAACTCTTTGGAATTGGCTCATAGGAATTGAGCGTTTGGTAGCCAATGGGTGAAATCTCCCGTAACACAATGTTGAATTGGTGTCCGCAGGCTTAATGTAAAGGTATGTGCCCAGCCTACCTCCAGAGACACTCACCATTGTGTCAAGGAAGCTCACACTCCAGCTATCACTATTGACGTAAGACGTATTGCAGGACATTGTATTTCTACAGTATCCACAAATTGTTGTAGGCTCGAATGTGACCCCCTCCACACACAAAAGACATCATCAATGAAACGAAGCCAACACAGGGCATTTTCTGTAAATATATCATTTGTATAGACAAAAGTCTCCTCATATGAATTCATGAAGATGTTTGCATAGGAGGTGGCCACATTCGAGCCCATCGCTGTACCCGGCAACTGTAGATAGAATTGGTCCTCAACTAAGAAATAGTTACATGTCAACAACATTTGTAATAGATTACATAGAAATTTGATCTGCACACGACTGAAATCAGATGCACATGTCCACATAGATTCCACCGCCTCTACACCCCCATCGTGTGGGATGGAGGTGTAGAGGCTCTCCACATCCAATGTAACCAAAAGTGCACTCCGGAATTTCTGGAAGTTTCTTAATAGTTTCAATAAACATATTTGTATCTCTCAAGTATGATTTACCTGATATTACAAATGGCCTGAGTATTACATCAAGATATCTAGCTATTGGTGAGAAAACAGAGTCTATCCAGGCCACTATGGGGTGACACGGTGGCCGGGACAGACTCTTATGTATCTTGGGACAGATATAAAACACAGGTATAACAGGGTTCTGCTGAGTTAAAAACTCCATCAATTTATCATCAATAATGCCATCATCAACTGCACTCTTCAACATAGATGCTATTCTCCCTTGATATTCTCTTGTAGGGTCACAGTCTAATGTGGCATAAGTTGTTCTATCTGATAATAGCCGATATATTTCATTTTTGTAATCTATCATGTCCATCACTACTACTGCCCTGCACTTATCGGGTGTCATGATCGCTGCTGCAGCAGGTGCTGCTGGCAGTAGTAGTGCTACAGCTCAGGCAGTTCTGATCTTTTTCCATGCAAGCTGCATAGCTTTGTCTGTCTTTCCCTGCTGTCAGCTTGTGACTGATTATCATTCACCTGTGTGGGAATCTGCATGTCTGCTCCCATTGGATGACCTCAGTATAAAGATCTGCTTCCTGCAGGACTCCTCGGGTTATCATAGCTTCAGTTTAAGCCAGTCTTGCTGTTGCTTCAGCCCCAGATCGTGTTTCTTGTTCTAAAGATACTTTGCTGGTCTTGCATCATATATTGGTTCATTGCCAATATATATGCATACCAGCACGTTTATTATTTTCCTTGTATTCGTGTTACGTTGATACATCAGTGTCGCTGATGTATACGTACACGAACTGTTTATATCCTGTGTTCAGTTAGTCAGCTTCCAGCACGTTTTGGTGGTTTGCGCGTATCGTGAATACCCGTGCTGAGTTAGTTATCTTGCTCCTGGTTCTGTTTGTGGATTGCGTTCATCTCTGCGAAGAGATAACGAATCCTTCTGAATCCTGTTCTGTTACCGTTTGTGGATTGCGTTCATCTCTGCGAAGAGATACCGAATCCTTCTGAGTCCTGTTCCCTGTATTGCTCCAGTCCTAGTCAGTGTTCCTGCTTATGTCATATATCGGTTCATTGCCGATATATACATATGTTAGTCAGACGTTACAAATAGTTTCATTGATAGCTGTAATTGTAATACGCTAGGAAAACATACTTATTGTATATTTGTCTGTGTTACGTTCATCTATCTTGATCCTGCTATTTCCTGACTATCCTGTCCTGTCTTTGTGAGGCACGCCATCTCTGCAACGCATTGCTGCCTCATTCCAGTCTGTCTTGTTGTGGACGCTTGCTGTCACTAAGTAGCGGCTAGCTAGCAAGCGTTCATTCTGTCTACCTGTCCTGATTTTCTCAGTTCTGGTTTATGCGCTCAGCGCTACCTTGCGCTGAGACATTATCGCAAAAGTATTGTTTGTGGCTGTCGGACCTGCACCGGCTCTGTGCGCCACAATCTCGTATTGGAGTCAGTCCTCCCCTCCACTATACTAGGGATAGCCTGTTTCCTTGTGCTAGTGTGTGTACCTCCTTCACGTCAGCTCATGCGTTGCATGCTGACTGTGGAGAATACACCACCAAGCCTAACATCGGGCTGCTTAATTATAATACTGGTGTCATTCCCAAGTTCCTGAATAGCCCTTTTCTCATCGGCTGTTAAGTTGTGTTTAATATGGATAGTCCCATCCATTGATGCATTTCTCAGCAGTTGATTAATTTGATCATTAGTTTTCTTCATAAATTGATCAATCACTTGACAAAAAGGAGGATTGAACCTGCTCTTAATCCTTAATGGAGTGTCAACAGTTCTTCATCTGACGCTTGTCCATGACCAAACATGTGTGCCTGAGGTGTACTAAAATAGTACTTCAATCGTATGGATCTTGATCAAATAATGCTGCGCCCCCTAGATAAATTTAAATACCACACTAACACCTGTATATGATGTACAACATCAACAGTTAATTGTCTGCTAATCACCACAGGCTTAGCTGCCAATATAGTTTCTCAAAGTTCCAAAAAAGCAACTGGAGTGCGCTGTGTTGAGTCCTATTAAGAAATCTTGTATCACATAAATCCACTGCGCGCTACCATATCTGTACAAGAACAATTTCACATAGTGTGATCTGTTTTACCACTATAAATAAACACTACAACTCCCATCAATCGTGTTGCTGGTGAACAAGTGATCAATCGTGATTCCCACCACCTCTAATAACAGAGCGGCTCACCAGATTTTTACCACCAATTCACAGGTGGAATTCAGGCTCAAATTGTGGTACTCCAGGCTCATCAGTAATCCACATCCATATCCACAGTGTCATAAAATTTAGGCGTTTATTCCTCAATAAAACACATTAAAAAGTTCATAGCGTAACATGTCTGCTTACATAAAACCACACTGCGCCTCTCGCGCCCCAATACACTTACAAGCTCCAAAGAGTGTTAAGTATTTCACAGCGGCAGAGCTGTTGGGTCTCAAGTGTCAGATACGAAGTTCATCTGCGGCGTCCCGCTTGAACGACCCCCATCACCACCAGCCTGCCCGGATTTCGGTGCTGTGCGTCAGGCGTTCTGGCTCCGCGGAGCCAGTACGCTTAGCGTGTCGCATTGTAGCGACCAATTCCCTAACGTCCCCAGCTTAGCGTGTCGCATTGTAGCGACCAATCCCCTAACGTCCACCGAGCGGACCTGATGGGGAACCTCATGCATAAAGCTGTGGCTCCAATCGGTGAGCGATGGGAGCGGCTTGCTACGCATAGGGAGGAGGCGGACCTGCTCGGCCGCCTCACAGGACGCCGACATATAGGAAGACAGCCTCTTGTTGTCATGGCGTCAGGCCACACCCTATATACGAGCGGACCTGACGGGAGACTGTATCCGAGACCTGGGACTCCTACTTGCTGCCCAAAGTGTATGAATGCACTTGGTACCTTTTTTCATTTAATGTGGAGCTGTCCTAATGTCAATTTATATTGGAAGCAAGTGGTTAAATTCCTAAATGATTATATGGGATGCCCGGTAGTAAGTGACCCTAAATTATGTCTTCTAAGTATATATCCTGAATCTCTAACTGATAAATTCACTAGATACTTTACATTGAAAGTGATGCATTTTGCATGTAAACTGCTTACTAAACATTCGACCTTAGCTACTGTTCCAACCTGCTCTGAATTTATAAAGGCTGTGAATCAGGTTTTACCACTTCGCAAGGCGATATACCAACATAGAGGTACTATAACCAAGTTTAATAAAATGTGGGCTACCTGGCTTTCCTCTATTAAAACTAAAATTTAACTCTAGCTGAAAATCCTTAATACCGTATATACTCGCATATAAGCCGACCCGCATATAAGCCGATCCCCCACTTTTACCTAAAAAAACCTGTAAAAAATGATTGACCCCCATATAAGCCGGGGGTAGGAAATGCTGGCCGCCTTATTCCCCTAGTGTGTCCCAGTATAGCTAGTATAGTGCCCAGTATCGCTAGTATAGTGCCCAGTATAGCTAGTAAAGTGCCCAGTATAGCTAGTATAGTGCCCAGTATCGCTAGTATAGTGCCCCAGTATCGCTAGTATAGTGCCCCAGTATCGCTAGTATAGTGCCCCAGTATCGCTAGTATAGTGCCCCAGTATCGCTAGTATAGTGCCCCAGTATCGCTAGTATAGTGCCCCAGTATCGCTAGTATAGTGCCCGCCGCCTCCCCTCTCCCCCGCGGCCGCCGCTGCTGCTTTTACCTTAGCCGGCGCCGCTTCTTCTATTCCCCTCCTCTCCGGCTAGGACAGCCGCACTCTTCACGGCGGCTGCTGTGATCAGACAGAAAGCAGCGGAGAGCGCGGCTTCCTGTAGCGGCGGTTGCTATGGGAACCGCTCTCTCGCTGTACTGCAGCTGCCGTGAAGAGCGCTGCTGTAAATTATGGAGCCGGACAGGAGGGGAATAGAAGAAGCGGCGCAGGGTAAGGTAATTGCAGCGGTAGCGGCGGCCGCCGGGGTGGAGGGGGGGGGAGGGTGCGGGTGGCTCGGACCACCAGCACAAGACTCGCATACAAGCCGACCCCCCAACTTTTGACCCACTTTTTGGGGGTCAAAAATCGGCTTGTATGCGAGTTTATACGGTAAGTGGATATGGATTATCATCATCTATAATGATACTTGGCGAAGGATCTGTACTAACCGCATCTACAACGCAACTTAACTTAACTTAACGCAAGATGTACTTACTCTGTTAGTGATACATGCTGTAACAGCATTTCTATCGTGACTGAATATCAGTGCTAATGTTGGGCTTGTTTGTTTTTTTCATGTGATTATTTTTTTACTGTTTTCTGGTGTTAATTTCAACCAAGGCTTTATTGCATTAATGTATGATGATGACATGTTAATATATCATTTATATTTTGCTGTCAATAAACTTTGGTTTTGGAAAGAAAAATGTATGTATGGAAATGGCAGGCGATTTACTGTAAATGTGTATTCTTTGCTCTTTATTGCCTCCGGCTGGTTGCAAGCAGTAACTGGTAATCACTATATGTAAAAAAAATACCTGCAAACATCCATGAAAATACACATACCTGTACATCAATGAAATTCAAGATATGTAGCATGTCTTAATACACATAAACACTTTCAATGATTCTCACCCCCAAAATCTTTACAGATCTGTTTCTGGTGGCAGCTCTGGAACTGTAACAGTAACATAAAAATATTTATTACATTAATAACTTTTTTTAGCTCCTCCCCCTATTCAGCATTGCTTTAAAAAATAACCCCAGTGCCAATACTCATTTCTAAAGCAAAACCACAAGCAGTAATACAATAAACACCTAACAAAAGTGTAACATAAAACTTGCTAGCATAATGATGTTAAAATATATCAAAATTAATAATGCAATATGTTTTCACCCACCATTTTGTGATAAAACAAACATCATATAATTAATAATGCATACAGCATCATAAAACTAAAGGACTTATTATACAACTAAAAGTATTACCAAAACAATAAAAAAATGATATGCCTCACCTGAATTCTTATCAGTCAGAAAATCTAAGCCCAAATAAAAAAATTAAGTTTTAAAGATTGACAAAACCTGGCAGGCCTATCACTTAGAGTTTACGGCCAGAGGGTGGCACATTCATTGTCCTGGTCATCTCCTCAGGGTCACTGCCCAAATTCAAAATAACCCCATAGTATAAAAAAAGGAATCTCTGGTGAAAGTTCAGCAGTGATATGATTTGTCAGCTTCCTGTACTCCAGGGTCTGTGGCATGGTAGTAAGTTGCAGTGTCAATGCATATCATGTACCTTGGTTGGTGGAGACTAATGTGCTAAGGACAGCAACTCTGGCGACTCATGGCCTGGAATGGGTACAGGGGTAGTCAGCAAACAAGAGGCAGAAGTGCTTTCAGGACCAATGGCTTGATGAGCACTTGCTTGATGAGCACTAGCTAACGAATCTCTGAAGCGCTCCCACAGCCTGAATTTGGTACTGCAAGGACTCAGCCACCAGGCAGATTTTGGAACCGGTGGAGGTCCAGTAGTCCAATAGGTATACTTGCAGAAAGGCAATAGGTCAGCAGCAGAAAGGGTTTGCAGACAGGCAGGAGACGATGACAGAGAGGGTAGTCTTCCATAACAAAAGTCAAAACCAGAGCGGGCAATCAGACAGGCCAAGATCAGCATCAGAGAAACAAGTAGGCAGACACTGAGTTGGGTCTCTGGAGCAACACTCACACACTGGCTGCAATACAACACCACTGGAGAGTGGCACTCTCCAGACTTAAATAGGCCTTGTGGTGGGCATTGCGTACTGCACTGCATGTACATGCATATGTGGAAGAAGAACATGTACATCACAGGTGCACTGTTGTGTGCACGCATACACCGCAGACACTAACCACAATGGCGCCAATGCACACGGCGCAATGCACCATACTCACGGGCACAGACTGCAAGGACCCCATACCTGGGACCCCTAATGACTATATCAGCATGCCTGCGGACAACCGTATGTACCAGATGCCTGTTTTGTACAGGTAACTGACTGTGACAATGCAGCAGCCAGCTCCTTCTTGCAGAGGGCATGGTGCATGCACCCCTCACCCTCCATCCTCTCTTAGGGGATGAAGCTGTTTAACCATGATTCTCTCTCATGTTCTCTGGGTATGGTGTAAGGGGTTGTGAGTTCATCAGTCATCACATGACTTTGTGGAATTTGTCACAAGAGGTTACGGGAGAGGGCAGGCTCAGCATGTTATTCACTCCAGTTTAATTCTATGAAGGGAAGTGTGGACAAGGGATGATGTCTGGCTTGCAGAACCTGAAGTGGGTGTGGAGTTCAGCCAATCAGTGTTCTTGAAGGGTGCTCCCCCCCCCCCCACCACCACCACCACTAACCACATTGTTAAAGACCCCATAGTCGAGGATAAATCTGGATGTTGAGGGTGGGGGAGGTATGTTAGCTTGGTAGGGAGAGGAAATAAATAATTGCTGGAAAGGAGCTTTAGCCTGTTTACTTACTTCCCCACAGTTGATTACTTTTCTTCTTTCTTACATCCTGTAAATCATTAGTATGGGTGTGATCAGGAAGTGGGATTAGTTTTGGGGAGGGGGTGTTTCATAAAGTTAAATTTCCTTCTAATAGTGCCTCCTGTATTACGTTGCATCAACCCCATATTTTCCTTCATGTGCATTGCACCATGACAGTCCCTTATGTTATATTGCCTCCTGACTGCCCCCAAAAGTGTACCCTGTGTTAATTGCTCAACCTCCTCTTCCTGTCTCCCTTCAAGTCCTGCATGTTTGTTCCTGCTGACATGATGATTCAGCAAGTACTCAAAAATATGGCTGCAGCAAGCATTGTATTTTATATTTGAACACAGTTTTTTCTTTTCTCTAGGGTGTCTTATTTATTTACAGTATTTACATTTATTTTATTTGTATACAATTGTAGTATTTTGGCGCCTCCTGTTATTGCTGAAGGGCTAAAAATCAGATCCGGGAAATTACAGACCTGTAAGCTTAACATCAGGTGTGCAAACTATTTGAGGGGTTACTAAGAGATACTATACAAGACGTCATAGTAGAAAATAGTCTTATTTCTCAGCATCAGCATGGGTTTACTAAAGACAGGTCCTGTTTGACTAACATGCTCAGCTTTTATGAGGTATGCTGTAGATGTGATATACTTGAACTTTGCAAAGGTCTTTGACACTGTTACCCACAAAAGTCTGGTGCAAAAGTTGAAGATGCAAGGACTGGGGAAGAGTCTGTGCGCATGGATAGGGAACTGGCTAATGGACAGAAAACAAAGAATTGTGGTCAATGGTTCAAAATGGGAGACTGCTAGCAGTGGGGTCCCACAGGGGTCAGTACTGGGTCCAGTGCTCTTCAATTTATTTATTAATGACCTAGTAGATGCAGTAGTGAGCAATGTTGCTATTTTTGCAGATGATACAAAATTGTGCAGAATCATCAACTCTCAGGAAGATAGGGACATATTGCAACAGGATCTGGATAGGATGGCTATATGGGCACATACATGGCAGATGAATCAATCTTTAAAAATGTAAAGTCATGCATTTTGGTCATACCAATGGTCTAGCACCATACAAAATAAATGGAATACAGATGGGGACATCAACCTTGGAGAAGGACTAAGAAGTACTCATCGACAACAAGTTAAATAATAGTATTCAATGCCAAGCCGCTGAAGCTAAAGCTAATAATTTTGGGATGCATTAAAAGGGAAATAAAAACTCGAGATGCTAACATAATATTGCTACTGTTTAACTCTCTAGTAAGGCCACATCTGGAATATGGAATTCAGTTCTGGGCACCACATTACAAGTAGGATATTGCAGTTTTAGAGCAGGTGCAGAGACGGGCAACAAAATTTATATGAGGGATGGAAGGTCTCACTTACCAAGAAAGGTTAGATAAACTGGGTGTAATGCTAGGGGGGGGGGGGGGGGGGTCATACATTCTGACCACCCAGAACAACAAGGCTAAGAGCTGGATAATGGAAGAGGTTACACAGGCTGCCCAGAGAAACTGCTACAAATAAACACAATGGCAGCGCAGTGCGATGTTGCGCTGCCTTAGTTTGCACTGTGCTGCCTTAGCGATAGCAAGCATTCAGACAGGTACAAGACAGGACTATAGATCGGAGCGTAACTAGTTGCAACCGAAGCTCACAGTCACATCCATAGAAGCAAAGCAAGCAGGCTAACAACAGTCACCAGCAAGCATCCACTCAGGCAAGACTACAGGGTAGAACATAACTAATAGCAACCGCAGCCTATAGTTACGTTCCCAGAAACTAGAGTAACAGGAATACTCCAGTCACCAACGTGGTGATGGCAGAATCCAAGCTATCTGGACAATAGACTTCACTGATCCACCACGGATACAGCGAACGCCCACCAAGCATGGAACTAGGCAATACACAATAATAAGAAAAATAACAAACGGCTCAACTAACGGATAAATATATATTAGCAAGTCTGCATATATATTTATCAAGAACTAGCTAAAGCACAAGTAATAAAGTCACATAGAACTATAATAACAAAACTATACAAGTTTACAAGGTGCCCAGTAGATCAGCATAGTGACCACTATGACGGGCGGGGTATGTAATGGGAGGCAGACCTTTATGCTGGCATCAGCCAATAGATGCAGGTATGCAAATCTCCACACAGCTGAATGGTAATCACTCAATCCTGAGCTGGCTTGATTACCATTTGCTAGCTGGCTGTGAATGCAAAGGACACCCATAAGAAATACTTGCAGAATTATGTAACAACATGCATGCAGGAAATCCAGGGCTATCTGGCCGCAGCTCAGCTGCAACAAGCAATTGGTGGAATGATGACAGCATCCTGAGCTGCTCAGAACTGCAGAGCGATTGCAAATGACAATGAGACCCATTGCAAATGCACAACCGAATGCAAGCAGATAAGCCAGAACTGTCCGTTTGCAGCTCCACTGCAACGGACAGAATACGCTACAGGAGGGATCCTTACACTGGGTTTATTTAGTTAAGAGAAAAGACGCCTTAGAGGGGATCTAATTAATATGTATAAATACATCAGAGGGCAATATAAAAGCTTGGCGGATGAGCTTTTTGTCCCTAGGCCTTCACAAAGGACTAGAGGACATGATCTGCGCATGAAGGAAAAGCGTTTTAGCCATTTATTTAGGAAAGGGTTCTTTACAGTAAGAGTGATTAAGATGTGGAATGCTTTGCCACAGGAAGTAGTTATGGCAAATTCTATATCTGCATTTAAAGGGGGCTTAGATGCTTTCCTTGCATTGAAAGACATCCATGGCTATAATTACTAGGTAATGCCCAGTGATGTTGATCCAGGGATTTTATTTGACTGCCATTTTTATCTGTTGGGTAGGAATTTTTTTCCCTTTTGGGGCTAATTGGACCATGCCTTGTAAGGGTTTTTCGCCTTCCTCTGGATCATTAGGGATATGTGAGGGAGCAGGCTGGTGTTGTACTTTGTTCTCTGGCTGAACTCAATGGACATATGTCTTTTTTCAACCCAAATAACTATGTAACTATGCTTTCTTTCAGTCTTCTAGAACAATGTTTCTCAGTATCATTACTGTATGTGACCCTTTATGAATGTCCATGTGGGTAACAACTTCTTAGATATCCCTTGACACAAATATATTTTTTAGGAATATCTCTAATTATGTTCAAATTCTTTCCACACGAGAACACACGTACTTAGTTCAGTCTGTTTTCAAATAATGTATTATTTTATCTCAAAACTTATTATAATGAATAAACTGCAGCAAGTTCAAATGCCCCTTGGGGCACATACTGCATTTTGAGAAAGTTATTCTAGAAGATGTTCACTGGAGTTATTTGTTGTAGTTGCGAAAAGACTTCTAGAACAAAAGAAATTGTCCAGTTGAAAATATTTTTTTATTAGGGATTAAATTGTGAGCTTCT
The DNA here is from genome assembly GCF_040937935.1 of Hyperolius riggenbachi. Taxonomy (NCBI): domain Eukaryota; kingdom Metazoa; phylum Chordata; class Amphibia; order Anura; family Hyperoliidae; genus Hyperolius; species Hyperolius riggenbachi. Next base: position 122,255,454 of record NC_090654.1, read on the forward strand.
CAGTATAACAGTTAGTGACAGGACTATTTGCTCTATGTAAAAGTGCTGCAGGAGGTGTCAGTGCTATATAAATACATAATATTTATATATGTATGTGCTATATAAATACATATATAATTATTATGTATTTATATAGCACTGACACCTCTTGCAGCACTTTATACACTATATATACAGTGCTGCCCATAATTATTCATATCCCCTGGCAAATTTTGACTTAAAGGGGAACTTCAGCCTAAACAAACATACTGTCATTAAGTTACATTAGTTATGTTAATTCGAATAGATAGGTAATATAATCTCTGACCCACACCGTTTTAAAAGAACAGGCAAATGTTTGTGATTCATGGGGGCTGCCATCTTTGTCATGGGGGCAGCCATCTTTTTGGTTGAAAGGAGGTGACAAGGAGGCACCGTTCCAACTGTCCTTTGTCCTGATAACCCTTCCCAGCTGCATGTGCTAGGCTTCAAATGTCAAATTCAAAATGTAACAAAAATGTGCACCAAAACAGCAGAATGAGAGCAACAACAACAGAAATCCCATTATGCTTTGCACAGCATCAGGGGAAAAAAGCCCGGGCAGTTTTCTTCTGTGCAGCTAAAAATGAGGCTTGTATAAGATAAACAAAGTTCTGATGCTGTGAAACTGTTAAAGAAACACCAAGCCTTTTCAGTGCTGCTGAGTCGATTTTTAGTCTGGAGGTTCACTTTAAAGTTATTTTGATTCAACCAGCAAGCACTTTTTTGATGGGAAATTACATAGGTGTCTCCCAAACTATAATAAGACGATGTACAAGAGGCATTATTGTGAAAAAAAAATTTCTCAGCTTTTATTTACATTTGAGGCCTACCCATGCCCCATATCAGGGACAGTGCTGGCACCCCAGATTTCTGCTGTGCATTTTTTGGATGCCTATATACCTGAAGAAGGGGGAGACCCCGAAACATGTTGTGTTTGGCTTCCTGTTTAAACACAAGTTTAATTATTGCCAGTGGAGTGTCTCCTTCATTTCTGTTCCTGTATGCTGGATGTGGGAGTGGTGACCCACAGCAGGACCGGGCACCGGCAGACCAGGCTGTGAGACCTGGGTGAGTGACGGCTTTGTCAGTTTGCAAGCTCTCCCCCTCAGGCATGGCCAATGCCCAGGGGAAGCCATCCTCATTGCCGCCGCCGACAAGGATAGATTCCTTACCTTTGCAATTTGTACCTGTCAAGAACCGACCCGCGGCACGCCTGCGTATACGGTTCCCGACTGCGGGTTTGACCAGATCAAGCGGGGGACAGCCTTATTCAAGCTACAAACAAGGCTGTGACCCCTAAAAAGCTTCTTACTGCCACCACTAGCCGTTGCTAGACACGTCAACTCAGCTGTCCAGTGCTCAACACGCAATCTGCGTTTTCGTATACGGGTCAGCTTTGCGCTTAGGCTGAATACGGGAACGCCCCGCACCCACACACACAGTACAGTTGTACAGTAACACAGCACAATCAGGCACTGACTTGTAATGCAAGTTACACTGTCGTGCAGCAAAACCACTAACAGTCGTTCCGAACGATACTGTTAGCCACTCCCACTCTGCTGTCGAGCGCAGAAGTGCCCCGTACACACAATGCAATTAGTGTTGCTCAAGCATACAATTAGGCATGGACTTATACACAGCTACACTGCAGTCTCTTCTAGGCTATGAGTGTTAGTTTAGTACAGCAGAAGTCAAGCTTATTAAATAATAATTTAATATTCCAGGAAAAAAGTGGAACAGTGCAGAACAGACTATATACAAAAGATTACAAAAAACAAAATAAAAAGTTACAAAATTAACAGGTTACAAAGATACACACAAGCGATTTGCTTACCAAAATAACAGGGATCAAAATAGACGAATCTTGGACTTGGGTTCTGTGGACGGACACCGTTCTGATTGGATCAGGTGCCAACTTAGCTTAGACCGGGAGTCCGGCTCCAGCTACCGTCAGGAGTAGACTGATTTGAGGTATCTGTCCCCTGCTTTTTATAATGGAATATTTGCCTTGAAGCTGTAAGCCTGTTTGGACGGGGATGGGGGGGGGGGGGGGGGACTATTTTTAATTACATCCTCAGACATAATTGGATTCCCAGAGATCTAACATCCACATGTGAAAAGTGTATTATAGCACACACACCACAAAAGACTTCCTTAATATCCAATTTCCCCAGGTTAAAGAGAACCAGAGACAAAGCACCCTCATGTATTTTATTACATTTATCAGTGGGAACAAGACAGTAAACACCTACCCTGCTTTTAGTTTAATTGTTATCTGCTTAATTAGTCTATTAGCAGCTGTGATAAGAATCCCGACTGGCTCAGTCTAGGTTTGACCTGGAATCATTATAGCTGAGTCACTCTTCTGTGGAGTCTTTTCAAGCCCAAGCCTGCCACCTCCTGGCTTAGATTTCCTGCTTTGCATACTGAGAGCTGTGATGACATGGGAGGGGCTGCTCCTGCTGACAGAGAAGCTCTGTGGCTGCAATATGATCTCTGTGTGCACTAGATACTGATGATGACTGCAGTTTCATTCCTATGAGAGACACTTCCTACAGGCAGCTGTACATCATACCAAAATGAAAGCACACAGATGAAAGGCTGCATTTAGCCTAGATAGCAGCATAGTCTCATATAACCTAGACAGCACATCCAGAACAACTCATAACCCGGAAGGAGAAAGGATATGAGCCGGCGGCCATATTTTATTTTTCCTGGAGCAATAATGGATATTAAACACTAAAAAAGGCACACCAGAGCGGCGAAATTATCAGGTAGAGCATTTATTCTTTACAAGCTATCGACTGATATGTTTGTGTGAAACGTTTATCTCTGGTTCCCTTTAAAGTGTATTTTAGTACATACATGAAAAGACTTCCCTAACATCCAATTTCCCCAGGTTAAAGTGTATTTTAGCACATACATGAAAAGACTACCCTAGTCCAAGTTACAGGTGACAACCACATTGTTGACAGTATTGGCCTGAATAGCCATTTCCTAATTAGAGGCTAGGTAGACAGTCCCTAATTGCAGAGATTTCCCATCTCCCAATTAGGAGCAGACAATGGCTATTGAATGCAGGGTCAATTTACATGATATAACGAACTCCAGGCAGCTGCCAGCCTCCCAATCGATACGATACAGTAGTACACAGCAGACATAAAAATGGGAAAATGAAAATATATTACTGTATTATCCTTAACAGCATTAGCACCCCAATATATCACCACAGTACCCAGTGGCAAGATTTTGCAAAATGCACGTCTGGGGAGAAAACACTTCAGAAAGTGGGGTGAGAGGGAGGTTGCAGACATCCCCCCCAAGTGTCACCACTGCCGGACAGACCATGCACACCCCCACATACCTGAAAAGGAAGAACACATTGCACTCCAAACAAAGAAAACAAAAGGGGGAGTGTGTGCTGAGACCAGGGCCGGCCCTAGACTTTTTGCCGCCTGAGGCAAGTTTTGAAAAAATGGAGCGCACGCTGGAACGAGGAAGAGGTGAGTGATCCCCCGCCCGTGCCTCTTACTGTCTGTCGGCTGCTTACGCTACATTTAAAGCTGGAGGGGAGCGCAGATCGGGGGACCCAGGCGAGGGAGGGGGGCGGTCAGACCCCCCTTCCCCACCGCTAGGCCCAATACCCCCGTCCTGCCAGCTACCCCTCCAGATCGGCGGCCGGCACCCCAGCACCCACGGACGGGCGGATGCCGCCCCTAGAAATTTGCCACCTGAGGCAAAAGTTTCACCCCGCCTCATGAGCGGGCCGGCCCTGGCTGAGACCGGGTGTCACCTGACTTATATACTGGCTACCTCATGTCTACTGACTAGTTAAAATGGCATAGCATTTGCTAATTGCATCTGCTTGCCAGAATATGCAGGATCTCAGGGTAGGAGCACACTAGGCAGTGTGTGAAAGGTGGCGTTTTGCTGCATATGCATTTTTGTGTTTTATGTGCATTTGCGTTTTGCACATGCATTTTCCTTGCATTTTATTGTGTTTGCATTTCACACATAAAAATCGCATATGCATTTTTGTGCACTTTGTATGAGTTTTTTTTACATGTTTTTGATATGCGTTGTATGCTAATCACTTGGAAGTCAACAGGAAGCGGAAATACATCATAAAAAAAGCACTAAAATGCACTAAAACGCAATACCTCTGTGTCATCATTGACATTCATTATGTGCGTTTTAGAGGCTTTTTGTAAAAATATGCAGTAAATCTTGCATATTTGAAAACGCACATTGCAGAATGCAAATATATGCGTTTCTGTTTTCTGCAATGCTAGTGTTTCTGCCTAGTGTGTTGCTACCCCCAAACTCATACTACCCTCCAACCTGCCAATGGGCATTACATTTGAATGTACGCTGTAATCATTTGCATCTCATTGGCTATCTTTAATCATAACTGACTAGCAGCATTTAATATTGTAGTCCTAATAATTTATTAAGACCACTCCTCAACAGCATCTAGAATAGGTCTATGGGGATTGAATAACAGGAAGCAAATGATTAGTTGACATATACGATGCAGATTCGCCACATCCCCACGCCAAAAACGAGTGATTTGTGGCTTAGAAATAGCCCTGCAAAGTTCCACGGCTCGCATCATTTTCCTTCCTGTAAGAGGCAGAGCTGTGTGCAGTAGCTCTTCCTCCTCTACAGTAAGGGTTCGTTCACACCTAGGGCGTTTTTCCACTTTTTTCAAGCGTCGGCGGCGATTTTGAAAATCACCCTAAAAAGCTTGTGTAATGATTCCTTATGAGAGTGTTATCATCTGAGCGGTTAATTTCCAATCCGCTCAGCAAAGCGCTGCCTCTACCATTTTCTGAGCATTTTAGCTCAATAGAAGGTATAGGGAAATCGCAAAGCGCTTGAAAAAGCGCCTTGTATAGCAATTTCCCCAGCACTTTGATGAATAAATACATTATCTTTATTCATTTCTGGGTCAAAGAGTTCACTTCCTGACTTGCGTCAGGAAGTTAAAAAAAGTTGAATTGCTCTACAAAAGCGCTTTAAAAAAAAAAAAACGCCCGAGCGCCGGGAGAGGGGGAAAATCGCCCACAAAATCGCAAATCGCTGGCGTTAGCAATTTTAAATGTGAACAAAGCCTAAATCTCCACCTCTCCCCGCCCCTCTCAGTCTTCTTTCACTTTCAGATCCGCGGAGATTGACTGGATAGGAGGCAGAGCTACTGCACAAAGCTCTGCCTCCCCGGGCCTCCCCGGGCAGCACAATCTGCGACCTGCAAAGTCATGGAACTTTGCAGGCCTATTTCTAAGCCATAAATCACTCGTTCTGCAGCGGGGATGCGGCGAATCTGCTTAGGATTTAATGCTGAATCAGACTGCATAAGAAATTAAGGTAAAAAAGAGACTTCAGTGTCTCTTTGATGTAATGGTTACATTTATATAAACAATAGTATTTTGTAGCAAGAGGTTTTTTTCTGGGGGATAAGCTAGGATCCTCCTTTAATCAGAAGGGAACCTCTAGATGTCTGCCCTCGAGCCCTTGGTAAATAAGTCAGGGCGCTTTTCCACTGAGAGTGATTTGCAAATCGCAATCGCAAACTATTTGTAAATCGCTAAGGTTGCTACTTTATTATAGGAATCATGAAAAGTATTTTCCACTATAGTGATTTGATTTGCAAATCACAATCGCTTTCTGGAGTGATTTTCAGAGTGATTATGCAATGCGAATGAAAAATCGCAATACAAAATTAATGAAAAATCGCTGGGGTTTGTAATTTGATATTGCTAGTGGAAAAGGGTCCATTTCACTAGCAATCGCAATTGCTAAGCACAAAGCCAGCATTTGTGATTTCTCATTGATTTAGTTAAGCGATTGCGATTTTACATACAAAATTGCGCTCAAAATCGCTCCAGAAAGCAATTGGAAAAAAATCGAGTCACGGTAGTGGAAAATACCTACCGTGATTCCTATGCTAAGATAGCGACCCTAGCGACTTAAAAATTGCTGGCGTTTTGTGATTTTTCAGCATTGCAATCGCCTAAGGGCCCTTTTCCACTAGCAATCGCTAGCGTTCACGCTGAACGCTAGCGATTGCTGAATCGAAAAAGCTAAAAATTTACCGGCGATTTCCCGACGTTTGCGGCCGCGATTTTGCTATGCTATGCACTGCATAGCAAAATCGCGGCAAAAGTCGCTCCGCGGCGCGATCAAGTAAAAAACGAATCGCGGTAGTGGAAATTACCTACCGCGAAGCCTATGTTAAAAAGCAAACCGTAGCGATTTTAAAATCACTAGCGGTTTGCGGTTTTGCGATTAAGCAGTCGCAAACGCCCTAGTGGAAAAGGGCCCTAAGCATGATTTTTTCATTTTTCTTAGCAGTGATATTTCACTTTAGGTTGTTCTGCAAGAGAACTTGTTAAAGTGCTCAGTTGCTACATAGCCATGTAATTAAGTGAACTATATGGGTAATGCTGCCACCAAGTGGATCTTTTGGGTATGTCTGCACAATAAAATATTCCAAGTACTGTAAGTGCACATCGAGTAATTCCCATGTTTAATCAAAGCGAGACTGTAGGATTACATATTATACGTCAACTTTTTTTATACTTAAAATTTGGGAGGTGTCATCATAGCAGATAAGAAAAGCTCAAATCTCAGAGACAGGGAGAGGGCATATTTGATGCAATGTAGTGTGAGACCAGCAGTGAGCAACATTGATTGTGATGCAGAGGTTATTGTTTTCTTAAAAGCAAACATTTGGAAACCTTAATTATTACCAAAGTTTCCTATTACTATGTTGAAAGTAACTTGTACACAATCTTTATAGACAGGAATTTCATTCAATAAACTTTGAATGTTTTAATTATTTTTTCTCTTTTCCCTTTCCTCCTTTTGTCTTTCTTTCTCACCCTCCTTTTCTCTGTAACTTCACAAATGGATATTTGTATCCTTATTGGTCTCTCCAGGCTTGATGTAAAATAGCAAATGCACCACATGCGTTATGCTTTGCTCTTATTTAATATTTTCCACACATTTCCATAATTAACATACAAGGGGTGATTCACCTCTGTAATCATTATCATTAACAGTCTTTGGGCTTGATTCCATGCCTTATCCAAGTTAACACGCCTTATCAGAGATAACACGCCTTATCAGGGTATCATAGCGAGCACTAAAAACTTATGCCTGCTATTTAGCAATGACGAGAGCTCCACTCATCCTGACCTGAACCCCTGTGGGTTCGTAGCGCTCGCTGTGCTACTCTGATAAGGTGTTATCTCTGATAAGGCATGCTATTTGTCTTAACGAATCAAGCCTATTGTAACTTAACAATTCAATACATGTTTGATAAAACTTGTTCTTAAAGGGGAACTGAAGAGAGAGTTATATGGAGGCTGTCATGTTTATTTCCTTTTAATCAATACCAGTTGCCTGGCAGCCCTGCTGGTCTATTTCTCTGCAGTAGTATCTGATTAAAACCAGAAACAAGCATGCAGCTAGTCTTGTCAGATCAGACTTATAAGTCTGAACCACAGAAACACCTGATCTGCTGCATGCTTGTTCAGGGGCTATGGCTAATAGTATTAGAGGCAGAAGATCAGCAGGGCTGCCAGGCAACTGGTATTGTCTAAAAGGAAATAAACATGACAGCCTCCATATACCTCTCTCTTCAGTTCCCCTTTAAAAAAAAGTTTTACTTTAACAAACGTGTTTTTAAGTACCAACCCTTGGTGGTAGTAGGCAGTACGCTCTAGGGTTGATTTTTGCTGGAAATGGGGCTTTAGTCAAGGAAGATGGAATTATGAACAGTTCCAAATATCAGTACAAGGTGAATAGATGCGTAAAAATAGATACAACTTTGAAGACATGGGGAGGCAATGGTGGCCTTACCTCCTCCAAGTAGACACAAAACATTTACCGTATTTTTCGGACTATAAGATGCTCCTGACCATAAGACGCACAAAGGTTTAGAGGACAAAAACCAGGGGAAAAAAAAAACTAAACCTGGTGGGGGTCCATGGTGCAGGGGCATCATGTCTTATCATTTTAATAAAGATTCTACTGTCAGTTTTCATTTTAAATAAACATGTTACTTTCACCTTTTGTTATAAATACTGGGAGTTGGCGGACATATGGGAGTCCCCTTTTTCTCAAAGAGTCATAGTGGCTGGAATGGATAGTGTACTGATTAAGGGCTCTGCCTCTGACACAGGACACTTGGGTTTCCAATTCAGCTCATCCTGTTCAGTCAGCCAGCACCTATGTAGTAGGAAACCTTGGGTAAGACACCCAAACATTGCTACAGCCTACGGAGTGCATCTTAGTGGCTGTAGCTCTGGTGCTTTGAGTCCACCAGAAGAAGAGCACAATACAAATGGTCTGTGTCATAGATTCCAACATAAGTCCCTCTTAGTAACTACCTCCAAATGCATAGGGGGTAGTTATCCCCATCTCTCTGAGCGTGAGGTGGGGAGAAGCCAATTTTACTTGATGTGTACAAAGGTACTTTACAAATTTTCCTCATGACTTGAACCATGTGGTTTGGTATTGGTCAGGTGGTGGAGCTCTATGCTGTCCAGTTCAGCTATTCTGCCAATACCAGCTTGTTAGGAGAACAAGGGGTTAAATAGGCTTGGTGAAGGGGTTATGTTGTTTTTTATTTAATAAAAAAAATAACAAATTAAACTAAAAATAGTGCAAAAAGCTCTATTTTCAGATGAGCAATATGTCTTATCTATGCAAAACAAGTTTGGCACTTATCTGTACTTAAATACTGATTGAATCAGGTGCAAAATATTAGTACAATAAAAAAAGACTTTCAAATTATTTTTTCTCGCACAAGCTAGCAAAATTCACCAAGTTTTATGGTGCAACTGAATCATGTGAATTGCCGTTTGCATGAGTTACACAATCAAAAGCCCTTGCTGACAAATGCTGTAATTATACTGGGCCCTATGTCCGCTGCTGGGATTCTGGCACTGGCGGAGGGCATGAGCTCTCCTAGAGCGTGGAGTCTAAGATACAGGTTTACACCAGAGCATACCCCAAGGAATGATGGGCTGCCACCAGTAGTGAACAGTGGACTTCTTTGCTGCCTAGTAGCCACCTGGTCATGACACATGAGATTGTGCCTCCAGTAACAAGAAGAACAGGAGAGCGAACGCTGCAGTGTGTAGAGGGTAAGACGAGCAATAGCAGGGCAGTCAGGTCTGACAACAGGCGGAACAGACAGGACATGACAGGAGGGTGTGGATGAATGATAAGGACAAACTGTGGACTGGACAGTGGGGATATTGTAGATAGACTGACCAACAAGGATAGGCTGGGAACTGGACTGTAGTCAGGCTGCCTGACATGTACAGAGTGCTTACTGGACTGTGAACAGACTGCCGTACAAGGACAATATGCATGCTGGACTGTGGACTGATTAACCAAAAAATAACCAGGCAGTGGACTGGTCCGTGGACAGACTGTGGATTGTCTGATTCACAAGGACAGACTTCAGACTGGATTGTGGACAGATTGTGGATGAGCTAAGGAACAGAGAGAGGCACCACATAAGTATGATCAAACAGAATAACCCTAGCCTTTGCACCAATGTTGTGACTCTGCCTCCTGCCAGAGTGTGAAGAGGCCTAGAAAGCAAGCCTGGTGAGAAGGCGGAGAGATGGAGTTCTCACCTTTCCAGAAGATGTCCCAAAATGTTGCTGAAGAAGATGTCAGAGGATCTGGGGAGTCCATCACTGGATCGAGGTGAGTATGACTGAACGAACAGGAAACAAAAACGGATGGGATGGAGCTGCCAATGATTTGTTTATGGGTTGAATCACACCAATATGTTTTTGAGGTATTCATTTCTAACAGTCAAACCTGCCAGGTACAATTTTTTCATACGGCAGATATTTTGACATTCATCTGATGAATGGCATGCATCTGCTCCGGAGAAGCAGCAGACCTTGCAACAGACCACAGTAATTCCACCGATATTCCACTGTCGCCTATAATCGATAGTAGAATATTGGTAGAGTTCCCAATATTTTACTATCGGCCTATCTGATACTCTTCTCACACTAACCTTTCCTATATCTATGCCTATCTAACCTCCCCTTACCTACACCCAACACTCAAAGCTGGGACATGGTCCTCCAGTACCCAAGGCTGAGACACCAAAGTGTGCCCCTCCCCTTAGACTAAGTGGCGCCCCAACGCCCCCAAACCCCAACTCCTTAATTTCTAGTTATCTGGCTTGCCATCACTGCCATGTATCCCCTTTTCTTATTTCGCTCCGCTTCAACCAAAATAGGGGCATGATAGCTGAGTGAGTTGTACGCCCCCTCCTACAGTGCGCCCTGAAGCTGGAGCCTCTGTAGCCTCTGCCTGGCCCTGCCAACACTAACTGCCCTCAATCTAGGCCTAACACTACCCCCCCCCCACCTACACCCAACACTAACAGCCCTCCATCTATGCCTACGTTTAACCTGTTGCATCACATGCCTTTGAGGTAGGATAATATGTTATCTGAAAATATGCCTTATAGTGTTTACTCCAGCACTGTATAAATTGCATGAAACTACAGATATATTTGAAATCTCTATTACCTAACATTGACATTTTCTTATAAAACCAGCATTATATTTTATACACCAGTTGAAATATCAGCTAACAATAGGTCTGGAAACATTGGCTGCTAAATCAGGTAAAAATATTGTATATATATATATATATATATATATATATATATATATATATATATATATAAAATCGTATTTTTCGGACTATAAGACGCTCCTGACCATAAGACGCACCTAGGTTTAGAGGACAAAAACCAGGGGAACAAATATATCTACTAAACCTGGTGCATCCATGGTGAAGCGGCATCTTGTGGATTAGGCCCCCTTTGTACCTCATGTGTCTTCCCTGTCCCCCTTGTGACCTCCTGTTCCCCAATGTGTCCTCCTCTATGCCCTTCTGTGACCCCCCCTTGTGTCCTTCTCTATGCCCCTTTGTGTCCGAATCTATGCCTCTTTCCCTCTGTTTGACCCCGTGTCCTCCTCTGCATGGGCACAGTACAGGGAGTCCCAGACATTGCAGCGGGTTGGAGGTTCGGATCGGCAGGCGTTCACAAGTCAGGAACTCCCTGCATTTGGACTACAAGACACAGTGACTCCCCCCCCCTCACTTTTGGGGGAGAAAAAGTGAGTCTTATAGTCCAAAAAATACAGTGTGTGTGAATATATACAGTATATATATATATATATATATATATATATATATATATATCTTCAAAGAATTTCACAAGCATCTCTAGACGTTACCTACCAGTTCCTTTGCTCTGTTTCTCACCTTTCACTGTGTACATGTAATAGAGGCACCTACTATAAAGGACGCTGGATATTGCCGCTAGTAGAAGTATGAATGAATCGCTAACAGCACAGAAAATAAGGATGGAATAAATGCAGCAGATATATCTACAAGCTTCAAATTATTTCCATGGCTGCTAGAAAACATGATCTAGCATGTTTCAACAATAACTGGGTGCATACTGAACTGGAATGTTAATTTACGAAGCATTCTGAGTATTAATGCAATATGCAAAATCATGTTTGAATGAAAATGGAACTACATTAGAAGCAATATACTGTACACACTTTTTTCACACTGCTAGCAGAGGATATCTGACCTTTCTTGTCTGACCTTGCTGCCAGTCTTGAAACTTCTGTTATTCAACTTGTCCAGTATTCCTCTTGCCCCTCAACTGCAGACTCACCTGTTCTCATTGCCACGGGTTGAGGAAATCCTGGGGACCATGACCTAGTGACTACTTGTAGAAAAACAGTTGGTCACCCAATAGTAGTGGCAGCCCAACAACCCTTGAGGCACACCCTGGCAAAAACAGGTAGTCACTGTGCAAAGTTTGAGAACCCTACCATTAACAGTGTAAGAATGGCTGCAGTTTACATTTTCCCAGTAAAATTTGTATTTGTCTCCTCCCACTTTTTGGTTATGGGGATAAAAAGTATCCTATATGTTATTCCAGGTAATGTGTGTGCCAAATTTCATTCAAATCCATTCAGCCATTGTTGCGTGATTGAGTAACAAACAACCAAACTTTTGCATTTATAGTATTAGTGAGATAAGAAAGGGTGGATGAAGCACATGTTGAACCTTTCTTTCAGTTCAATGGATGCTTCCCTGCACAGTAAAAAACAAAAACAGTGGCACAGCCTTTCTCCATAGCAATATTGACCCCTTAATCCACATGTAGATTGAAGGGCCAGGAAGGCAGAGACAGTGAGCATTGGGCTCTGCCCCTGACCACTACCAACCTGTATGGCTTTTAACTTTGGAAGGTACATTGCAAGGAAAGATTGACAATGCTTTTCTTCCTGTACTTATTGTAAGGTTACCTATTTTGTTTTAAAGACTTGTGGGCAGATATTAGTCTGGGAGAGAGTCTCATGATCACAGGCTCTGCTTCCCTGACCACACAGCTTCCATGGGGATAGCACAGTCGAGCCCAAAATGATAAGCCCCTCAGGAACATTCACTAGTACTATTTATTAGCTTTTGGTACAAAAAACTCCACACATTTTTAGGCTTGCGTTATATCAAATATGGGAAAAATGGGGTGGTCAAAAATATTAGCCCCATGTGAATGTTTGCTTTTAAAACACACCTTCCTAACAACACATGCAGTCAACTGACTTTCTAACAACATTCAATCAGCATGAAATTACTCCAGGTACAGGGCACCTGAACTAACGAGAGGGACTACTGTTACTTATTATGCCAAAGGCAAAGGAAATCAGTCTGTAACTCAGAAATAAGATAGTAGAGGCAAGGGGGAAGGTTACACTACCATTTCCAAACAAGTGTCTAGAACAGCGCGCTGTCCAACTGGCGGCCCACGGGCCGCATCCGGCCTCCTGCTGCGGCCAGCTCATCTCCCTGAGATGCAGGCATGGCTTGCGCTATGGGCGCCATTGCCTGCTCCCTCATATAGTGGATATATATATATATATATACACTGTACAGCGCTGCGTAATATGTCGGCGCTATATAAATACTAAATAATAATAATATAGTGCCCTCTCCTGTGTCCCCACTGCCTCACAGCTCAGACCTCACAGATTGCGGCGACTGAAGCAAACAGAGTGCGCATGGTACCCGCATACACAGTGTACGTCACATGCGGAAGTGACATCATTAGTCACTTCCGCATGTGAAGTTCAGCCGCGCGGGTGCCATGCGCACTCTGCTTGCTTCCGTCTCCACGATCTGTGAGGTCTGAGCTATGATAAAACAGAAAGGACCGGCACCGCTGTCTTGTATCAAAGCTCTTTTAATAGCACCAAAGTGGCAGCTGCCACTTTGGTGCTATTAAAAGAGCTTTGATACAAGACAGCGGTGCCGGTCCTTTCTGTTTTATCTGGACTGCACTTCCCAGGAGGCACTGGTGAGAGACCTTGGTCACGCTGCATACTTTTTTTTGGAAACGGTGCTCCCTCTCTTTTGTTTATGTGCATACGAGGTCTGAGCTGGGAGGCAGCGCCAGTGGGGACAGAGGAGAGAGCATTGGCAGGCTGCGCTGATCTGAGGTAACAGGCGAGGCACTGGACACCTCGCTATCTAACTGGGGGGGGGCACCTTTCAGTATCTAACTGGGGCACCTGTCACTACCTCAGCTGGTGGGACACATGTCACTATCTAACTGGGGGGACACCTGTCACTACCTCATCTGGGGGTACCTGTCACTACCTCAACTGGGGGGGCACCTGTCTCTACGTCAGCTGGGGGGGCACCTGTCACTATCTAACTGGGGGGCCACCTGTCACTACCTCATCTGGGGGGACACCTGTCACTATCTAACTAGGGGGGGGGCACCTGTCACTACCTCAACTGGGGGGCACCTGTCACTACCTCAGCTGGGGGACACCTGTCACTACCTCATCTGGGGGGAACACCGGTCACTATCTAACTGGGGGGGCACCTGTCACCACCTCAACTGGGGGGGGCACCTGTCACTATCTAAGTGGGTGGGCACCTGTCACTATCTAACTGGGGGGGCACCTGTCACTACCTCAACTGGGGGGGGGCACCTGTCACTATCTAACTGGGGGGGGCACCTGTCACTATCTAACGGGGGGGGGACACCTGTCACTACCTCAGCTGGGGGGGGACACCTGTCACTATCTAACTGGGGGGGCACCTGTCACTACCTCAGCTGGAGGGTGGGGGACACCTTTCACTATCTAACTCTGGGGGCATCTGTCACTACCTCATCTGGGGGGACACCTGTCACTAACTGGGGGGGGGCACCTGTCACTACCTCAGCTGGGGGGGCACCTGTCACTAACTGGGGGGGGGGCACCTGTCACTACCTCATCTGGGGGGGGGTCTGTCACTACCCCAACTGGGGGGGCACCTGTCACTACCTCAGCTGGGGCGGCATCTGTCACTACTTCAGCTGGGGGGGCACCTGTCACTATCTAACTGGGGGGACACCTGTCACTACCTCATCTGGGGGGACACCTGTCACTACCTGGGGGGGCACCTGTCACTACCTCAGCTGGGGGGACACACCTGTCACTATCTAACTGGGAGGGCACCTGTCACTACCTCATCCGGCCACACCACAGCATCACCGCCAGCCCGGCCACAGCATCACCGCAAGGCCTTTCAGCCCACACATCATCCCCAATCCGGCCAAAAACAGTATTGCCAGGCCAGCCAGGCACAGCAGCCAGTAGAGGAGAATTTAGAAGCCAGGTGAGAGGTGTCTACCATATTAAAGGGGCATTCTGCCTATTTATGTGAAATGCTGTCTATTTATGTGCCTCATGACTGCTGAATTTATCGTGTTGGGGGCCTCATGATTGTTGAATTTGTCTTGTTGGGGGCCTCATGATTTGTTGAGGGCATCATGATTGCTGAATTTGTCTTGTTGGGGGCCTCAAGATTGCTGAATGTGTCTTGTTGGGAGCCTCATGATTGCTGAATTTGTCTTGTTGGGGGTCACATGATTGTGAACTACGAGACTATGGAAAAGCTGAATAATCATCATGAGACAATAGCATTAAACCTACAATTTATTGCTTAAATTACTGATATTAATATAAGATAATTGCAAACAGTTCAATGGGGTTGATTTAAAAAAAAAAAGTATCTTATACTCTCCCTATATCTGTTTATGTCATACATTTTCTTTACCTATCTGTCCTAAGTCCTGATTTAGCTCTCATCCTTTGTCTTTACATTCAATTAATGTCCCCTTACAAGTTTTACCTTATGATGTATCTCTCCATGAGGTCAATTCACAAATGAATAGAAATTTCAATGTATGCAGACAGTGCACATTAAAATTAGCAGGATTTACACAATCTATGTAGTAATTTACACAAAGTGCATAACTTGCTATATAAAGTACATGGACCACTAAAGTTGCCTGTTACTCAAATAATTTACCAGTAAGTGTTGTATATTTAAAGGAAGTTATTCAATATCTATGACTGCCCAGGGAAATAATGTAAGTCACAGTAATCCTAAAGCAAAGGTGAGCTGGCTAAAAATAAAAACGTTTGATACTTACCTAAGAAGAGAAAAACCTCTGGATCCACCAGAGGCTTCCCACGTCCTCCTCAAGACCACCACCGCTGACCCGAACCCTCTAAACATTTGCTGCCATGCTCCACTTCATGCATGAATGCAAGAGTACTGCATTTGTGTGAGTACAGCCGCGTCTGTGCATGGAGCCACTCATGGATGAGCGGCTTCGGCTTACTGCACAGGCGTGGCTGTACTAATGCAGACGCAGTACGGCCACACTTGTACATGGCGGGAAAGCGGGCACAAGAACATATTTGAACCTCTTGTCGGATTTGTTCAAAGGGTCTGTGCGCGGCAACAGTGGGGTGAGGAAACGGGAAGCCTCTGGACTATCTAGGTAAGTATCTATTTTTATTTGCCCCAGGTTCACTTCAACATGTGATTTCTAGACACTAGATTACCATTCTGTTGTGAATTTACCACCTTATTTGATTATCCCACCTGATTACCACCTGATTTGATTACAATGTACAGCGCTACGGAAGATGTTGGCGCTATATAAATAAAAAATAATAATAATTATCCCATACATTTTCTCTCCTTATAGTTGAGATTTAAGACAAGCAAGGTAATTAATGAAATACATTTTGTTAATCAAGCCCCTTAATACCATTATTTGTCTGAAGGTAGGAACTGTATTCAGTATAACTTAATGAATTAATTTAGAAAATATGTAGTCAATGTTTTCCCACTGTAACATCTTTCCTCTCTCCGATTTATATTCTCAAAATTATCAAAGGTAACAACATATTTGTTGCTGGCAGTTTGTTGTGTGTTCCGAAGTGAGCAGAAACAACTCCTGATCCCTCAGAGTGCACTGGGAGGAGAGGGCTATGTGACATAATAGCGTAGGCTAAACATCACTTGGAGGGTGGGTTCACATACATACATATATAGGAAGTGTTTCTGATGCTGAAACCAGGACAATTAATATAAAATATAATATATTACATTCTTCTATATGTCATTGTGGTGCCTCTGGAAAATAATCCCCTTACCTCCTCTGACCACTGTTTAGATATAACCAACAGCAGCAGCCCTTCTCATATTTTGCCAATTGGTGTCAAGTCCAGGGGCCGGCTATTGCAGGAGATCTGCACGCGCGTCTCCTGCTTGGTAGGCGGAGCGATCGCTTCTCGGAGACTGTTAGACGGTGAAACTGCCGTCTTTTTACTTAGTACAGCGCTGCGATCCACGGCAGCACTGTAATGGGGACAGCCGTGTGACACAACTGTCCCCCTGGGGCACAAGAGAGCGATAGGCTCTCGTAGGCAGAAGCCTATGACAGCCGATCGCCATGATTGGCTGGCTGCGGGGAGGGAGGGTAAAAAAAATAACAACAAATAAATAGGTATATTTATTAAAAAATAAATAAAACATTTATAAAAAAATAAACACAGGGGGAGTGATCAGACCCCACCAACAGAGCTCAGTGAAGGGGGGGGGGGATCACTAGTGTGCTGTGTTGTGCGGCCCTGCAGCTTGGCCTTAAAGCTGCAGTGGCCTATTTTGAAAAAAATAGCCTAGTCTTTAGGGGGTTTAGCAATATATAACAATAATTTGATGATCCTATAAAAATTACAGTCAGGCAGGAAAATTGATAGTTTCCGCTGCTCCCCAGTGTTATAAATTTGGCAATCTGAAATGTGTTGTTATTTCTGCAAGAACATTTTTCTTACAGTCAGCTACTACAATTTTATAAAGAAGGTTCATAAAGCTTGAGTGCATTTCAATAAATCCAGTAAACACCGTGGCATATGACTGAACAGTCTTATGTTCAGTCAAGTGTATAAAAATACCGGCATCATGTACAACTTCAGGGGAAATCTTTGTTTGCTGTTATTTACATACTAGTAACTGCTAACACATAGGCCTCAATTCTGGTAGTTACGTGTGGTAAAATACTGCAATCGGTATTTCCCGTTGTTATTGGCAATTATGAAAGATTTTTATGAATTTCCAGATTGAGATGAAACATGCAGAAAATGCCATAAAAGTGTGGCGTGACAAGTTAGGGTAGTCTTTGGAAGGTGTTTTCTTTTTTTTGGGGGGGGGGGGGGGGGTATGTGATTAAGCAGCAACATATGGAAAGTATATTTTTAGGCATCCCCTATAAAAAAAATCCAGACATTATTTGGAATTTTATTTCTACTACTCTTTTCAATTACACAGCCTGAATAGGAACTCCACTAAAACAGAAATAGGAACTAAATAGGAACTCCACTAAAAGCTGCAAAATGCACACAAATTAACTTTACCACCAGGTACAAGGCTAGTCTTAAACTATTTTTCATGAGATTTCTGCCAATTATCAATTTTTCAATGTCCGATTTTCTGAGGAGTATTTCATATGTCATATTTTGCATCAGAGAATGAAAAAATGACAAAAAAATATCTGAAATCGGAAAAACAGAATCTTGTAAATGTCCTGGAGGTATTAACCTCCCTGGCGATATGATTATTTCCAGATTTTAGGATCTAAAAGCGGTGCAATTTTTTTGCATGCTTTTAGACCCAAAGAGCTCATTCACACTACAAGAGCTTTTAAAGCGCTAGAGATTTTAAAAGCTCTTGCTAATGCAATGCTATGGGAGATTTTTTAGAAAATCACATCGCTCCAGTGTGAACACACACAAAGTGCTTAGAAAAGCTCTTGTAGTGTGAACGTGCCTTAAAACCATAAAACAATCATGATGCCAGAAAGCCTGCAGCAGCCCCTGCACTTACCTCCCAAGGATCCAGTGCTGCAGTTCTCCCTCTATCCTTCAGTTGGCGCTGTACCCCTATTGTGAAATCGCCAGCTGTTGATCTCACCAGAGGGATCCAGAGCCTCCAAAGACAGGAAGAAGAATGGCTTCTGGCGTCTGGATCTCGGGGGAGGTGAGTTGAAACACCCGCTGTGCGCTATGCTCTGCATTAACCTCGCGTCTGGCTCAGTGTTACCACTCATATTTCCAGCCCCGAGCCTGACTCGGGGTTACCACTAAGGAGGTTAAAGAAAAATCCTTGCTACAAGCGCAAGCATGTGACAGCAACAGTACAAACTATAATTCACTAGTCTTTTAAAAATTCTTAGGTTATAGACTAAAGCTAACTATACACTATCCAATTGTGCCACTGATCATCCCGTGATCGACATCACAACTGACACTGTCAAAAATTGCCTATCCCAATCATGGAACATTGCCCTGGGGAACCACAATATTGGCCACAAATTTTAAAGTTTGAATGTACAATAAATGTACAAAAAATATTGTGTAGTGTATGGTCAGCAAGGAGGGCTGCTTAATATTACAAGTTAATAGCTAATGCTCTGCAAAAAAATATACAGTACAGGTATGCTGGATCATTTATGTTCTCTAGTGTTCTCCAGCTTTAGTAAATCAACTCTTTAAACAGTGGTCCTCAAACTAAGGCCGGCGGGCCGAATGTGGCCCCTGAGGCTTTTTTACTGGCCCCCCACACACAAAATGTATTATAGATGCGGTCAGCTACATCTTTAAATATTGGTGGTCCGCATATAGAATGAAGCCAGAAAGCAGTAATTCGCTGATTTCCAATCAAATGCCACATCAGGTGGGACACTGCTGTCCAAATGGGCTGCAGGTTGTCACCTGGGTATGCTTCACTGTCTGGCTCGCAAAGACTTCTACATCATTTTATGTATACTCCGGCCCCCCAGCAGTCTGAAGTATGTTGACCCGGCCCTCGACCCAAAACGTTTGGGGACCCCCGCTTTACAATAACTTTTAATAACAATTGGAGCAGGATGCATGACCTCCAATAAAAAGAACACTAAAGATTTTACAGATATGCTGCTAGAATTAAAATAGCCTAGAATCAGTTATGTACATATCTTAGTGCAGTTTCTCTTCAAAAAGTAAAATGCTGGTTAGATCTGAAATCTATCCTATAAATGACTGAACATCCGTAGCCTCAGCGCACACATAGGAAAAAATCAAATTATCAGGTGAATCAGAAAGAAATACACGCAAAGAAGACTTACCGTACCTTTTGGCAAATCTTCACTTGCAAGCACCTCTGCATACAGATCTCAGGTTTTCCGGTTTACAATCATGGAAATTACAAATGACTTACCTTAAAATTCTACATTTGCCCCATATATAATATTTTCCCTGCTGAAGATGGTGTTAATGTGTGAAAGAAAAGATGCCAAAACTGCAAACAAATCCAAAATGTAAAGTTTATTATGAAAATGGTTCCTGCCGGATGAATCAAAAAATTAATTTACATAAAAGACAGCATGTATGGTATGTAAGCAGGCCTAGAAAAGTATAAAAAAGAACCTTTTAAAAAAATTAAATTATGTACAGATTTTTTTTTTTCATTTTTTTTCTCTGCACCGTATTAATTTGATGGTTAATGGAAAAATAATGTTTTTCTTATTTTATTATACAACAGATGAGGCACGTTGAGTTAAAACTGAGTTAGTCTGTAAAACACAAGAAACATACCCATAACGTTTGCATTTTTTTATGTTTTAATATATATATATAGATCTCTTTTTATACGTTTATGTTGGTAACACTGCTGGGTTCACAGGATCATTTTTTTTGTCTATCTCCTAATAAACCTCCCTTCCTCATTTTGAATAATTAACCAAAGTGGCACCAACTTCATAAAGTTTTCATATTAACTTACAAGAAATAGTTAAAAACACAGACACGGTCATCACAAATAAAAATGAACTTTTTGTAATTTTTGCAAATTGTCAGACAATTTATTTTGAAAGCAGCTGTTAAATTCGCTCCATGGAAATAACCAGAAATCTTCAATAGTTTATTATTATTAATAATATTAATTTTTTAATCTTTTGACACAACACAAACACTTATTAAAAAAATATTAAAAAAGGGAAAATAAGAAAAAACAAACAGAAAACAAGATGGAAGACAGGGTAAAACATAAGACCTTGATGTTAGTTTCAGTGTTTTGCAACCACCAAGAATGTGCAGGGAGTCATCATCTGGACTCAATCCACCTCTAAGAACTCTAGATTTGAAGTTTTGGGTTCTAGATTAACAAGCAGCCTTCTGACAGAGAATAAAGGCTAGCAACTTTGTCCTAACCTCTTCCCTGAAGGAAGACACAGAAAGCAATGGTAGAGGAGGCATATAGGTTGCATTTTGTAATTTACTTTCCTACATTCCCTCTCTGAAAAATAGAGGTAGAGCCAATGCATAAGTCTGGCTTAATTTTCCAAATGCAGCAAGAGAGAATGAGGGACTCTGGCTTGGGACATGAGACCATATCCCCTACTAATTCACTCCCTGTGTGTTGCTGGATGGTTGTAAGGCACTCCAATTAAACTAGGAGTCCACGTCATGCCTGGATTTTTGGAATGCAGATAAAGTGGCTACCAACTGGCATTGGTGAGTGTAGTTCTGATGGCTTTATTGAACTCTGCAAGTGCAGAGACATATTGGCATGGATGAGTGTAAATGAATATGTAGCCTGATAGGCCTGTAGAAGCTGTTTCCACATTGTGATGAGTGTGCCTCCTCTATGCAGAGAGTTGATGCAATTGATCACTGGGATTCTAATATGTCAGGTCAACCACTGCACAGCTCCAGCGTATTCCCTCAAGTGGAACAGGCATCAGTCTCCATGTTGGAAAAGAAGAGAAAGCTTATCTTCCCTTCCTTACACAAAGCATGTAGGCGGCCTCATGAAAATGTTTAATTGCTGGTTTACGTGGGAAAAGACAGACATGAGACAGAGGTAAAAATTACAGAACAGTCATTAAGACAGAGTACTGAAAATTCACAACAGTAAAAGCGATAGCAAAAATGAAAACAAAGAAAGAGCCAAGTTACCCATAGGGTGTACCAACAGTGAAAGCAGCGTTGCCACTATACAAACATCCACGAGCCCCCCAGGTACCACCGATTCACTGACACACAGGGAGTAAAGAACGTGACAGACCCGGACTACAGTTTTAAAAGCACAGAGAAAGACAACAGATATAAACACTCACATTAGCTTAGAATATACTGCATATTGTAACACACGTTGAAATTGGAATGAGACAGCTAAAAGACACTTGGAAATGATTTTTTTTGTGTTTTTTTTTTCTTCTTACTTTCTTAGATCTGTGTTTTGTCTTTTTTTTTAACACACGAAGCAACACATTACAAAGTCTCACACCTGGCAATAGATGTTTCACGGATAAGCTGCCAAAAAGACTGGAAGTAGGAAATAAAAACCTATTAGTCCATGAAACGTCACACTTTTGGTTTCATATGTTTGTCCCCTTCTGATTTCTGGTGGCCAAAACAAAGACCAATATCTGTAATTGTTTATTTTTTCCTTATTTTCATATTATGTTCTCCTGATAATCCCCCTGCCCCTTTTACATTTTGGGAGAGACTTTCTGAGTTTTATAAAAGTCATATTTGTTACTCTTTGCCAGAATTTGATGCTAGGCTTTAAACTTATCAAAGTGTGTTAGATGGGGAGTAGAAATGTTGGAAAGAATATTGGGAAAATACTACAGAAGGTTAAGATGGGTTTATGTTTTTTTTTTCTTTTTAAACCCTAAATTGACTGAAAATTATAACAAGTAAACACAGTGCTGGTGAGGACACGTAACATGTAACAGCAAAAACATGACGGGTCAGTAAAGTGTTTTGTGCAATAAAAAGAGTCCACAAAGTAACAGACTGTGTACACATCATACCACCACGACCATTATTTTGCTTGGAAAAATTACCTGGCTTTTGAAGTTAAAATGAGCCACAATGGCTTATGGCCTAAAAGGTCCAATCACATCAAAGGCCTATTATTATCATGCTCTAAGCCTCTCTTGTAGTAAAAATAGCTATGATGTGTATGAACTTAAAAAAATTCCCTGCGCTATATCCCCAGAATGGCAAAGTGTTAATAGCATATCTGATGTATTAGAAAAGGATTTATTTCCCTAGAGCTAGAGATGAACACTAGGCAAATATAGAAATAATAATGTGCATTTCTTCCCATCTTTAAGTTGTTTTTTCCTCTCTTTCTGATAGTTCTACCTATTCCATCCGGCAATAGTTTGCACTCTGAATGTACCCATGCCTAAATTCCATGGCCTCTTTTCATTTTGTCTTACAGTCTCCCCATCTGCAACACTGGTCCTTTCCTACTCTCTGCTAACTAGTGTATTTGCATTACAGTTTTCTTCTGCCATTGTTTGGGACTCTCCTGTCTGGTTTATACAGCTCTCTCGAAGTTTATGCCTAATCACTCAAGTCCAAATTCTCCTTAAGAGTGCCCTGTTGGTTAATCAACACAGACCTACCAAATACTCCTCCAGATTGTCAAGACAGATTATTAGTAAACAAAAGCCTCATAGGCTTCAGTGAAGAGCTAGGCTCTTATTCTTTGAGAGCCTACTGCTTTCTTGAAAGGACACTTACCAAAAACCAATAATAAACACTAAGCACTGCAATTCTTTTTTCTTCCACTACCTATAGTGCTAGAAAGATGGCTGTAGGGGTTTTAGATTTTCGCTGCTTAAAAATGACTATATTGCTACCCGATTCTCCATGGAGGCGAACTATCTGCAGAAAGAATGTGAGACCAGCATACTAGGATCAAGTAAAAGTATGCTGCAGTTCAACTAGCGGAAGTGCTAGGGTTCCCAACTTCCTGTTGTCTCACATCCTGGACACAGCTGAGTGGCTGTTCCTATGCTCAGGATAATGTATATTTGTGCTGATAACAGATCTTTAAAAATTAAAAATCTGGCTGAACACAATGCCAACTACACTGTGCTTGAAAAAGTATTCCAGATTGTGTCTTTACTTTTACAACATTCATAAGGAGATAAGGGATGATTCATTTTTTCCAACTATCCTTTCCAGCTTTGTATATTGGAAGGATGTCAGCGCTCAGCAGGTCTTTATTAGTTTGTGGTAACTCTCCACCACCAACAAAGGTCCTGGTGTTCTGACCTACGACGGATTTACTCACAAACTAAGAGGAACCTTTAAAAAAGCCAAGTAATCAGTCATACAACATCTCCCCACAGGCCTTACACTTTGATTCAGATTCAAAGGTCCTAGTAATAAGACCTAGAAACACCATTGCATTAGATTCTATAAAATGAGTCAAATGTCCCAGTCCTGATGTCCCAAAATTATAAACCAACTAAAAATCTCAAGAGATAGAGCGGGAAAGGACCCTCTTAGTTATAAATGCTTCATGAGTCCTTTTGCAACAACCCTAGTATTTTTAGTCCAAATCCACAGTCATTAATACACAGAGCAGGGCTTATAATATTCTCAGCAGAACAGCAGGTCGGATCCTTAATAAGGGCTAATTAATGACTGTGGATTCGGACTAAAAATACTAGGATTGTTGCCAAAGGACTCATGAAGCATTTATAACTAAGAGGATCCTTTCCCGCTCTATCTCTTGAGATTTTTAGTTAGTTTAGTTTTGGGACATCAGGACTGGGACATTTGACTCATTTTATAGAATGTAATGCAATGGTGTTTCTAGGTTTTATTACTAGGACCTTTGAATCTGAATCAAAGTGTAGGGCATGTGGGGAGATGTTGTATGACTGATTACTTGGCTTTTTTAAAGGTTCCTCTTAGTTTGTGAGTAAATCCGTCGTAGGTCAGAACACCAGGACCTTTGTTGGTGGTGGAGAGTTACCACAAACTAATAAAGACCTGCTGAGCGCTGACATCCTTCCAATATAAATTGCTATAGAGGGCATACACCCCCCAATTGGTTATAGCGCACCAGGCATAAAATAGGAGAGTACACCGTTAACAACGCCTAGAGAGGAGCGCACTATACAACCGTGCTTTTTTTTTATCCTTTCCAGCTTATCTGTGCATACTGGGATCTAGGTTTGGAAGATTTTGTGGCATTATTTGCATATTCTAGTACTCAAATGCACAAGGATTAAGTAAACACATAAGGAAAGGATAGAGGTTCTAAACTAGCATTCTCCTCTGACTTCTCTTCTGGCAATGTTAACATTGAGCTCATCCCTCAGATGTGTATTGAGATTAGGTGTTAATCTATATACATCTGAACCTTGCACAATCTCTTCAGGAATCAAGACTAATGGTAGGCAACTCTCAAAAGTGGACTCAGAAAAGTAGTATTTGCAGTAGATGATGGGGGTTAATCCTACAGTAACTCCTCCTTGTTTCTTTGCTACAAGAAACTCAGTTGACACCTTGCTAATAGAACACTATGCATTATAGCCCTTTCCTGTTACATTATCAGCACACCACTTTGAGTAGTGGGAGATTACTGAAGAAAGACCTATCTACTTCTGCCTGTAGTCATAATATCACAGAACACAAATCTTTACACTTGAAATTGCTGAAACAACCTTAAGCAGGAGAATTCGGTCAGAGCCTCTCTAAATTAGACTCTGTGAACAATACTAAATTCACATTCCAGTGGGATTCTGCAGTCACGTTTAGAGCCTCCTTCAGTGAAAAGGCTTCCACAGCATGTGAATCAGGGGCCCAGAAATCTTTTTTTTTTCCTGCAAGTGACAAGACATGTCTATGACTTTACACATACAGCACCCTTTGAAAGAGAGGCATCTTGGTACACCAATACGTAATTATCATGGTTACTTTTTTCAACCCTTTTTAACTTTTTTTCTGGTGGGGTAACATTAGGCTGAAAATTCTTTCAGCATCCAGTAGTATAAGCAGTGTGAACTCTCTCCTTGTCAGAGCAATGTGCAATGCGTTGAACCCCTCTGGCAATTAAAGAGTTACTAGATCTACGCTTTAGCAGCAGAGAAGGAAAGGCCTAAAAGTATGAAAAATAAATACTACACAAAACATCATGTCTCAGTATTTTGGCAGTGACTGAAGGGAGCAGTAAAAATAAGACCATAATGTGTTCTGGGGTCAAACAGGGTGAAATCTAGGTGTGAGTCAAAGTGCTGGAATACTTTAGGTTGTATAGGATCAGAACGCAGCCGTTGCCCCCAACTCTAATTGACGGCACAACGGGCACAGTGCGAGCGGTCCCCAGGAGAGGCATCTGCCAACTAAACCAATGCCGCAAAAGGAGTTTGATGAAGGAGGAGATATTTTGTGCAGCCCTGCTATAGGTATGAGGTGTGGAAGACGGGGCTACTGGTCCCAGAATGCTTTGGGAAAATTTATTCAGAAATGTGAGAGGCAGAAAACCTCCTCTTACGGCCTTGGGTTAGGAAGCAGTGGAGGAGACATTAGGTGGCCAGACTTAGCTGCCCCTGAAACCAGTACATAGCCACATACATTCTGCATCATTTATTAATGTCTTTCTCTACTCTTTGCAGTCTGTTCATTTTCTCCTCCTCCTTCTCTCTGTCTTTCATTCATTTCTCCCATTTATTTCTCAGTCCTCTTTACGATCTAGAGTCTGTGCTGCATGGATGCCATTGCTGTACACTGGAAATGGTAGAGAGGAGAAAATTCCCTCAGCTGTAGTGAAGACACTTGCAGCTGGCACCTGGGTAAGCCCAGCACCTGACACTGCTCCTCCAAATGGGCCAGACATGTTAAGTCGGTGTACATGGTGGTACAGCATCTCCATCGGGGTTTTGGGGTCCAAACCAAAACCTGGGCCATTTACATCCACAAAGTTCACAGGGTGGGCATTGGGAAGCAGGTTGCCCTGCATGGCCAGAGTCACCTCAGCTGGCGCATAACGAATGGTGCCAGTAGTGTACACCCTCTGTCCACTGCTTCCTGTGGCTGCAAGAGTTCCTGCAACACGATGCACAAGAGGAAGGACCACATTGCCTGCCTGAAGCCTCTGTAGTGCTTCCAGCTCACCTGCATACAGAAGGGAGTTTGATGGGCCACTGGTCTGTGGTGGTTTCTCTCGAGGAGAGGCAGAGAGTGGAGGTGACAGCGGGTCAGAGTTGACAGGGCCTAAGCCCCCTGAGGATCCAGAAAACTGCGCTTTACTGCGTCCAGCTCCCTCAGCCCCACCTGGGGGTGTGAGAACAGAGTCTGGTATGGAAACATGGAGGGCTGGAGGGGCAGCAGCAGAGGAAGATGGTGAGGGGGAGAAGTGCTCACCTCCTGCAGGAGGCTTGGTCATACTATAAGGGGATTCATTTCGTGAGATCTCTCGATTAGGTGGAAAGTTCCAAATACTGCTGTCGTTATCAAAATTGATTGGCTCTGACATTTCTGTTTTAATTTTTAGCACGGATGAAGAACAGCTTCCAGTTGGGGGAGGAGTGGAAGGGAGAAGTCTTGGGGGATCTCCCAGTGTGGTATCTAGACCATCTGGACTGGATCCTCCAGAAAGACGCCTCCTCCGTCCACTGCATGGTCCCAACCCCTTTCTTCTCCTCCTTTTTCTGCGCTGGTGCCTGCTCAGAACCCCAGTTACACGGACACCTGCATCTTCGTCTTCCACATCATCATCTTCCCCACTCTCAGAGTCTTTGGCGCTGTCAGAACTCAAAGATTCAGGTCCACGCATGTCTGTTTCACTCTCTGTATAGCGCTCTACTTTAATGTGCATAGGACCCAGTGCTCCAAGAGCACCAATGCCCCCTAACACACTTAGCCCTCCTTGTTCCATCTCCTCTTCTGTTTTTCTCACTTCACAGTCCTCACTTTCTTCACTCTCTTCACTGCAAGCATCACTTGAGCTGTTGGCCTCTTCATCACAGTTCATATCTGGATCAGAGTGTGGTCCTGGCTGCTTATGATCAGGCTCTTGATCTTCACTTTGCTCAGAAAGATTTCCCTTTCCATCTGACTTCCGATTATCATTGTCCTCTGCAGGGGTTAAAATCAAAAAATTATTATCTATACAGCATTACACTTCAGTCAAAGCAAATACATTAACTAGAATGTAAAGTTTCTACCACTAATGTAACCTTAGAGTTTTGAACACCATCCAAAATATTATTATTAAAGAGTCTATCACTTCTGAAGTTACCCAGCTGCAACAGCAGAGGCAGTCCACAACAATTTTATTCATGTTATGGATTAGAAGAAAGGTGCATTTTAAAAGGCACATTCCAAGGTTTTAACACCCATCTATGTTTCCATAGTGCATTTAGGTTTTGAATTTTACTTCCTGGTCATTACTGGGAAAAACAAAAACAAAACAAGCATTTTATTATACTAGCTATATCTGAGGGTAACATAAGGGATTTTTTTTACCTTGGGGATTGACATATTAAAATAAGTCCACTTGCTTTATTGTACTAAGTCTGAATTAAACTATAGTAGCTATCACCAATTAGTATGAATGAGCCGTTTAAAGAAACCTGAGTTGAAGGAGATGTAATTTTAAACAATGTTATTTGCTTGACTGTAAGATAAAGTCATGTGGTAACTTTCTGATTCTACTATATTCAGAGTCAATATCTCAATACTCTACGGCTACTATCTCAAAATGAGTATGCAGATCAGGTTTCTTGCTGTCAAGAATTGTGCAATATCTTGCCTACAGGTAGCAGGTCTCCTAAAAATCAATGGTCCACAAAGAGGGGTTTCAAGAGATGAATTCTTGTTATGTAAAGAAGCCCATTTAATTTTTTTGATTAATGCTCTAGGTAATTTGGGCTTGTAGATGAAAACTTTATGGTTTTAATCTGTATGTATTTGTATGTTATGTTCCTTTCCTGTAAGTATTAATGTATAGAGACACTTCCCTTGGAGGGATGCTACCCCCCTCTTCCAGGTATATAGGTGGGTGTGGATATGAAGGGGTAAGCCTGGGTGTCCTGAGGAGGCATGGCAACACGTTAAACAGTTGTCGACACAGGTGGCAGTTTTTACCTGTTGTACTTTATCTGTGCTTCAATAAATGACCTTACATCCGAGTGCCAGAATCCATCATTTATCTTTCTCAATTAATATGTGCAATATCTTGCTTCACCTGCTAGTGGTAGTAACGTTTCCACTATCATGAATCCGCATGCTTTGTCCGCATGCGTATTCGCATAGCCAATACAAGTGGATGGCCCTGTTTCCACTTGTCAGTAATCCTGAGTGTTTTTCTGTGCAGGAGAAATCTTTCACAGAAGAGCCGTCCGAATTCGCGCCCCACACACCGCTATGCGAATTGCCTCTAATGTATTTAATAGGGAAATCACATGCGGTTTTGGCATGCGTATTTTACCGCAATTTCGCATGCAATTTCGCATAGAAAGTAATGTTAAAACACACGGGCAGTGACATGGTTAAAATTGCATCAATACGGGGGCGTGGCTTGCCAATGGCCGGGTAAAGACGTTCTCTACATGAGCTCCCACCACCCCGACTCCTAAAACTGACTTAACCAGCCGAAGACCGTCCGCAGACAGCTTCACATGGGCGGCAGCAGAAAGAAGAAGGACGCCACTAAAAAGCAACGCTCAAGCTCATCCCAAATCCTGCGCTTTCTCCGCCCGCTCGAGAGGAGACTGCAGGAGCAAGAGGGAGGCAGTATGGCGACCTCACCACGAGGAGGACAAGGCCGCAACTCCCCGGCATCCAACCCGAAACTCCCCAAACTCTCTGAGGGGCAAACATCACCAAACAACATACCGCTATCTCCACAACCACAAGGAGAAGGTAATTTGACAAGCCCTTCGGGTTGCAGCCCACCGCCACCTAACCCGGGTAAGGGTAGCGTCCCTCAGATGCCACCCGGTACAGCAGCCGAGTCTTCGCAGCCACAAAGACAAGGCAACACAGGGAACTTTTCCAAACAACAAGGCGGGCAGGGCCGCAACTCCCCACTAAGCGGCTCTGGCAGTAATAAACAACAGTCACCGGCTAATTCACCGAAGATCCCGCAAAACATACCCATACAAAACCCCTCTTCACCGACGTCCTCTGAAGGCGCTGACTCATACATGGAAGTAGATCTACACGAATATATCCGTTCCCTACCCACCAAACAAGACCTGGAGAATTGCGTTACCCGCATACTAGAATCACACCGGAGGGATATGGCCGAATTCAGGCAAGAGTTTAGCCATGTTGTCCAACGGGTTGAGGACATTGAGAAGAGGCAAGATGAGGTCGACAAGAAGCTTAGGGAACAACAAAACACCATTGATTCCCACTCAGAACATATCTCTGCCATCTACCTTAAAATGGATGACATGGAGAATCGCAATAGGCGGAACAATATAAGAATCCGCGGAGTCCCTGAAGCTACGCGTGCCCCAGATATCATGGCCACTGCAGAAGCCATTTTCAACTTATTCCTAGATGCACCAGCAGACAATAAAATCGAAATGGACAGGGCACACAGAACTGCTGGTCCACCTAATGCAGACCCTCTCAAGCCTAGAGATATTATATGCCGGATCCACTTCTTCAAGGAAAAGGACAAAATTATGATAGCAGCCCGCCAA
This sequence comes from Hyperolius riggenbachi, assembly GCF_040937935.1. Taxonomy (NCBI): domain Eukaryota; kingdom Metazoa; phylum Chordata; class Amphibia; order Anura; family Hyperoliidae; genus Hyperolius; species Hyperolius riggenbachi. The sequence continues at coordinate 122,285,410 of NC_090654.1, forward strand.
AAAGGAGAAATAGAATTTGATGGAGTTAAAATCCGACTCTATCCGGATCTTTCCGGACTAACACTACAGCTTAGGAGAGCAGTACGCCCTCTCCTAACAACACTCCGTGAAAACGACATTATCTACCGCTGGGGCTACCCGTTCGCCATCCACATGACAAAAGAAGGTAGATCGACAACCTTTTCCTCTTTGCCGGACCTCCAAAGGGTGAGGGAGTTCTTTGACTTTCCAAGGATCACCTTACCTGAATGGCCACTTTACTCTTCAACCACAGCACTCCCACAACGAGAACAGTGGAGGAGAGTCCAGAACAGAAGAAGAGTAAATCGTGACACTGATTCGGCAAACACTTAGGAGGTCCCTTGACTACACATCACCTTCGCTATATCCTCCATTACACCCTCAACTTTGCTGAGACCACTCGAACTAATGTGAGTACTCTCCCAAAGCTTGTTTTGAAATTGATCCCTTTACCACTGACGATTAAGGCCCTGAGAATATCCCTAGCATAAACCTCCCCTATCCTGAGTGATTTTATGACTTCTTGCGGTGCAACTGTAACACCACTCGCCATTGGCACTACAGCAATCGTTCACCGCCACACAGACTTATGCTACTCCATGCCTTACCCCCTGGATATATTGTCCCTACTATATAACAGACCCCCCTCAGCCGGACACCGCCAGATCTGAATGCCACCTTCCTATTTTGTGTTCATATATGCCCCAGAGGTTCCGCACAATTCCTATGTCTGCTGTATGATATATGTCCTCCATACTAGATGGGACCTAATCTAAATTGGATTTCTGTGTCACCATTATGACTCTCATATAGAGAACACTAGTTGCCTTATTAATATGCATGAATGTTTTATGGTATTGTATTTCAGACCTATTATACTTCAGTGGGTGTTGGGTGAATGCAACTTTCCGTATATCTGCCTGAACTCGTCATGGTTTAACTGGTATCTCAGATACCACATATTGATTTTGTTCAAGGGGAAAGAATTCAGCGGGAAACCCCCCCACTATAGGTCCGTGAACGCCAGGGAGAAGTCACTCCTTCTAGGTTGGGTTGGTTAAATAAGAGGCCCATAATGACACTCATTCCCCCCCCCCCCCCCCCCGTACTACTGAACCTATGCAGGGACCTAACGCTGCTTATGGCATCAATTCCACGCAATAGCATTAGTCCTGATTCCTACACTTACACTTCCCAGTCTATCCATGGACATCTCACCTTGCTCATTATACGTATCCATATCCCCCAAACAGATGTATGACCCTCCCTTAAGCCGAAACATAAATCAGTTCTGCCAATTGCTTTACTGTTGGAGACCCGGTAGGACAACCATGTCCTCCGATTGCTTTGAGGCGTGCATACGGATAACCCCATGCTGCTTAAATTCACCCAGACAATTGCTATTGGGGGACGCTTCAGACCAGCTAACTACCTTCACGGTACCATCCCACCTACCGTGTTACCCTGATCTCCTCCGTGCACAACATAGATCTAAACCAGAGACAGGTCATCCATTATGAATACTATATTCTCACTAGATGCTGACAGATGAGACCTCATACAGCCTTGATCTGAGATTATCTTTCACAGGTAACTCAGCTAAATTGACCACCCCCTCACTTTATCCCCTTCTATTTGGACACACACACCACCCCGACTTTTAATAACCCTGTTTCGGCTGTTCATGCAATGTTTTTATGTTGGGAGTTCGGGAGTGGTTGGGCTCTCATGTCCGGTTCTTGGTTCTCACTCCCCACCAGATCTCTCACACTAGTGGCGCTTCTTTTAGTACCACTGGTGCGACACATGAACGTATTGTTCCTAATTGCCAGCATTTCTGCTTTGCTGGCTGTTTATGTTTATGTTATGTTTTTTTCCTCTCTATGCTTGTCTTTTTCTAACCCTCCCCTCCCAACTTCCTCCTCTAGGTGCGCTCCTGCTTTGGGATCGCCCGGTTCCCCCCGTAGCCTCTTTCAGGGCCCCAGTAACATGACAAGACTGTATTTATTTTACACTCACATCCATGAATAATTGCCAGATATCCTCTTTCAATGTCAAGGGATTCAATTCCCCAAATAAACGCTCTCAAGTCCTGCATTACCTACACAAGCATAAGATCTCCATAGTCTTCCTCCAAGAAACCCATTTTAAAACTGATCAAATCCCAACCATCAGGGGCAGATACTTCAACAAATGGTACCATAGTTCAAATCCCCTTACCAAATCTAAAGGGGTATCCATTGGGTTCCATAAACACTTAAATACCACAATCTTAAAAGAGCTGATTGACCCACATGGTAGATTTGTTTTTCTAATTATTCAACTAGACAACCGTAAATATACCTTAGCCAACTTGTACCTTCCAAACCAAAATCAGAGCGGTGCTTTACTGAACTACCTCTCTAAACTGGCTTCATTCGCCGAAGGAGACATAGTCTTGGGAGGTGATTTTAACCTGTGCCTTGACCCTAATCTTGACTCCTCCTCACAAAGATCCTCCCTAACCAAAGCTACCCTAACCAAGCTAAAGTCTAAACTGGCCTCTCTACACTTAGTTGATGCTTGGCGAACACTTAACCCCAACACACGCGACTATTCTTTCTTCTCGTCAGTACATAAGACTTTCAGCCGCATCGATTACTTTTTTGTCTCTCAATCCCTATTAGATCTCAATATACAGGCCTCTATTGGAAACAGGCTTTGGTCTGACCATGCTCCCATATTCATCTCGTTCTGCACAAACGACCATTCCCATCGCCACTTCCAATGGAGGCTGAATGAAAACTTACTGAAGGACTCACAATGTGCCTCAGCCATCAAGGAAGTAATAGAACAGTTCATGAGGGATCATAAAGACGACGAGACACCTGCAACCTTTAAATGGGAGGCACTTAAATGTGTATTAAGGGGGGTTTTCATCTCACATGGAGCTAGATTAAAAAGGGAAAGAGGTACACAAATTTCTGACCTATTATTTAAAATCCAAAATCTAGAAACCACTCTTAAATCGGCCTACACCCCCGCACTAGATCTCGAACTCTCAAACACCAGACAATCTTTATTATCTCTACTAGATCAGAAAACCCTTGTTGCCAGAGAGAGATTCCATAGCAAACTCTTTTATCATGGAGGTAAATGTGGTACCCTCTTGGCCCACTATCTACACCCTCAGACCACTAACTCAAATATTTTCTCCATCAAGAACGCCAAAGGCCATACCAAATTCAGAAACTCAGAAATTGCTCATGAATTTAATAGCTACTATAAAGCTCTATACAATATTAAAGGCAGATACCACGACATGAACCCTACCAAACTAAAGGAAAAAATCCTTTCTTATATCAATGCAACCAAACTACCAACCCTCTCTGAAGATCTAGCCAAAGAACTAGACCTGGACATCACAGAATTTGAATTAATAACATGCATTAGGGCACTTAAAAAGGGCAAAAGTCCAGGCCCTGATGGTCTTACAGGCCCCTTTTACAAGCAATTTTGTACATCCCTGACCCCTCTCTTATTGGAGACATTCAACTCTATTAATGCAGATAGGTCATTCACTCACCAAACGTCCATGGCACACATAACAGTAATACCCAAGCCAGACAAGGATCCCAATAGTTGCGCCAACTATCGACCAATCTCATTGATCAATATCGACCTCAAGCTGTACGCCAAGATCTTAGCGGAGAGACTTAAACCCATTCTACCTAGTATTATTCACACTGATCAGACGGGGTTTGTAGCTGGCAGAGAGGCCAGGGACAATACGTTAAAGACCATCTCCTTGATACACCATGCCAAACGGTCCAAATCTCCTCTATGCATCATGTCTGTTGACGCGGAGAAGGCGTTCGACAGGGTCCACTGGCTTTTCCTTGAATCCTGTTTAGAACAGATTGGGCTGGGCCCAAACTTCAGGAGTAAAGTGATGGCTCTCTATAAAAATCCATCAGCCAGAGTCAGGATTAATGGGACCCTGTCGGACGCCTTCCCTATAGCGAATGGTACGCGACAGGGCTGCCCCCTTTCACCCCTGTTGTACGTCCTATGCATGGAACACTTGGCGGTTGCACTGAGACAAAACTCAGATATCCAAGGAATAATTGGAAATGAAAGTCATTTCAAGTTATCCCTATTCGCTGATGACCTTCTGATCTACCTATCAAACCCCATCATTGCCCTCCCTAACTTACTTACAGAATTTGAGCTCTTTGGCAATGTGAGTAATTTCAAAATCAACATCAATAAAACAGAAATGTTAAATATTACATTACCTGAAATGCTTGTATCTACCCTAAAAAACTCCTTCTCCTTCAAATGGCAACCCCATAAAATCAAATACCTGGGAATTCACATATCATCCAATCCTTCTGACCTATTTGAGCTCAACTATATACCCCTCCTTAACAAAATTTCAAGGGACCTAGATAACTGGAACCCCCTTCACCTGTCCTGGGCTGGACGTATTAACACCATTAAAATGGACACCCTCCCCAAAATACTTTATGTTATGCAGGCGATTCCAATTAAAATCCCTATGAAATTTTTAAACAGAATACAGTCCCTTGTACTGAAATTCATATGGCACAATAAACCACACAGAACCAAGTTCAGACTCCTCACACGCCCCAAATCAGAGGGTGGAATGGGCCTCCCAGACATTAAGACATATTATCACGCCATTATCCTTACCCATATACTTAATTGGTTTCAAGACAGAGCAGATAAGCAATGGATCGACCTAGAAGCCTCTTTATCTAACTTAGATCCTAGAGCCCTTATCTGGATACCTCCTGAGCTGAAACCTAATGTTGACAATATAGCTTTCTGGGCCCAAATTGTCCTCACCACATGGCATTCTCTCAGCAGCAGACTCAGTCCATCATCTCCATATAGCCCACTCGCCTCCCTACTAGACAACCCATGTTTCGCTTCAGGAGTTCATTCACACTCCATTTTGGGCTGGCCTCGGAACTTTTGGCCACAGGTTCGACACATTATTGATGGAGGTAAGCTTATTACACGTGATAGGATTGGCAATCCCGATAATAAGCCAGAGCTAGGCTGGCTGCTTTGGAACCAGGTCGTTTGGTTCCACAATTCCATCAACACCAGATCCCACATACACCGGCCACTCACGGAGTTTGAACGTATGTGCTCTTCCTCTTCTTCGCTCCCCCACAAAGTCTCGCTATTGTACTCTTTCCTCGTATGTGACTCTAGTGAAAAAGACTTATTAAAACTTACCGACACCTGGGACAAGGAACTAGGGTCCCCCCTCTCTGCCGAACAGTGGGAAAAGATTTTCTCACTTATTCATAAAACCTCTATCTCTACCTTACATCAGGAAAGAAACTATAAAGTCTTTTCCAGATGGTACCGTACCCCAGCACAAGTTGCTAAATACAACCCAGATACCCCGCCTACTTGTTGGAGATGCTCCCAGGCTCATGGATCTTTCCTCCACATCTGGTGGGAATGCCCCCTTATCCAACCTTTCTGGGCCACATTATCTCAGATACATAAACACTTATACTGCAGTAATCTCCACTTATCGCCTACCATGGCCCTACTAACCTTACTACCTGGCAGAACATCCGCTATTAAAAGATCTCTTACCCCACAGTTAATGATAGCAGCTAGATTACTTATATCCAGACACTGGAAATCCACTATCATACCCAGCACGACAGAACTCTTTAAAGAAATTAACCTCATCATGAGAATGGAGGATCTCTATTCTGACTCCCAAGGCACAGCCGAGGCTTTTTCAAGGAAATGGGCTGTATGGATCGATTTTCGTGAATCCTCAAGGGCCCTTGACATGCTCTAAAATTGCTCTAAAATTAGCCTATTGAAGCTACCCATCAGACTTCGTCTATGATCTGGCCCCTACCTAGGATGGCTGTTCTCTGGACCCTCGGCCCCCGAAGCGGGGACGCACCTGCCTCCCTCTCCTAGTCCCCCCCTTCCCCCTTGATCTCTACCTCACTCACTCCCCCTTATCCCTCCCAACCTTATCTGCCCCTCCCCATCTTTCCTCTCTTCTCTTTTCCTCACTGTTACTCTCTCTTGCCACCATCGTTCGCTTCTATGTACCTTACCCTCCATGGTTCAGTTATGTGGAGATAATACGAATACATTAGATACCTGGACATTAACCTGATATATGACAAGGTGGAAGATCTTATCTATGAAACTTGATGATTTGCAGTAACAATGTCATTACTTCCAGTACCTGATAATTCCACTCAATGCTATATGTCAACTCTGCCTAGATGAAAATGTATCTCCACAAATATCTGTACTGAAATGTAACAACTTGGCAAGATAACTGTGTTATAATAGTTCTTTTTTTTCTGTTCGATCTGTCTTACTATCTTGTACTGATAAGAATTTAATAAAAATTTATTTTACAAAAAAAAAAAATTGCATCAATACTAACCTATGCGAAATCGTGGTAAAATACACTGGCGGAATCGCACCCGCATGCGATTTCGTTAGCAGGGAATCAGCTGCGATTCCGCACCGCACAAGTGGAAACGGGCCCTCAGTGTATGGATTGGCTCTCTGCAGACTCAACGTTACAACAACATGGTTCACCTGCAGGTGGTATCAGAGGCTCAGATTACTTTGTATTATTATTTACCTTTCCACCAAAAGGTATTCCTTATGAGTCTGTGAATTCATTATAACGCACACCTGTGCACTAGGCGCTTCCTTCTCTCACACTGCCAGAATATATAAATAGGCCTCGAAATGCGTTTTTATTTCCAGACAATCCTGTTCCTGTTACTGTGTTTGTTGTCCTGATTACCTGGCTCTGCTTTGCATACTGCCTCTGAATTTGCTCCTGCCTGCTGATTCTTACTGATTACTGTTCGTATATATTTGTATGTATTGTTTTGTGCACTAGTTAGTTAGGTTTTAGCTTTACTCACTTACCAGAGACATAAAGGGAACCTGAGATGTGAGACCTATGGAAGCTGCCATATGTATTTCCTTTTAAACCATACCAGTTGCCTGGGAGCCCTGTTGATCTCTTAGGCTGCAGTAGTGTATGGATCACACACCTGAAACAAGCATGCAGCGGGTACCGAGGCGCCAGGTGCTACCTAGACATACTGCTGTTGTGTGCTCCTTCCTGTATTTGCCTGATGAAGCGGGCTTGACCTGCGAAATGCGTTGCGATCTATTTTTGGAGTATACCAATAAATATCCCTTTTGTGAATACACAGTTTGCTGTGTCTGCTTATGGGAGGTAAGTCCACCACTGCCTCCTAAGCAAAATTTTAAAACTTTTAAACACTGTTTTTATCCTTTTGGCGCCTCTGTTCTCTATTATAATACAATGCAACAAGGTTCACAGACAGCAAACTGTCAGGACCATGATCATGACATCACACTGTGGGAGGGGTTTTAAAAGAATATCAGCCATACAGACTCCCCTGATGATCTATTTGAGAAAAAGTAAAGACTTATAGTGGGAAAGGGGGTATCGGCTACTCATTGGAATGAAGTTCAATCCTGGGTTAAAGCTCCTCTTAAAGAGTAGAGTCAGTATCTTAAATGACAGTTCCCTGCAGCTGGAAATGAGTCACTCTCACTTACTAATTACAGGCAATAAATCTCTGTGTGGTGGAGAAAACAATATCAAAGTGCAGGAAACAAATAACATGTTCATTTTGTGTATGAGAGGTGAATACACATTACATTTCTAAGGTTACAGTTTACATTGTCTCAGGTACATTTGGGGGAAGTTTTGAACCTTTAATAACAAAATGAGAGTCTGGAATTCCAGGGAAGTCCTATGTACGTTAAGGAACTATAAATACAATTGTTTATCTCATCGGTTTATGATCACTTTGGGTTTGCTTTAGGGTTCTGTTAGCCATATAATCTCCTCATAATGTGCAAACACATTGCATTGTCAACGTTTACAATATTGTCAGTTATGGTCTTCCCAGCACTGAGACCTACACAAGGCATGTTCTGCTGCACATTCACTGGTAATATTTCCCATCTTACTGACCTGGCAAACTTTATGCTATATTTGGCGATTGTTACACAATGAAGGTGTCACAACCTTTGATATCAGTATGACGTTAGTTTAGCACCAGCTTCACTGCAGTTCAATGTCGTTTGAGCAGTTTATCTTCATTTTCAGTTCAGGTTGACCTCAGGCTAAACTAGTTTCCCATTCACTGGTGCAGATGGAACATGAGCTGACGTCAAGTGAAATGAACACTGAAAGTGATCTAAGGTCCAAGTACAGAGGTCCTAAAGGGAACTTGATTTTGTGTGGGAGGAAAAGGGAAGCTGACAAATAGCCATCATTTTTTTTAAAGCCATTTTTCTTGCTATTGTGTGCTGATCTTTTGTGACGCATAAAACCTGACCTGCATTATCACTCTGGGTTGGTGAGGAGGAGCGCATTAGAGGTAGAGGATCGGTACAACAACCAGCAAGTAGCATTGTATAAGAACGTCAGAAATTGAATTTTTCATATTCCTCTCAATTAAGACTTTTTATAGGGAGTCTGAAGCGATTATGAAAAAAAGCAGATACTCACCTAAGGAGAGGGAAGGCTCTGGGTCTCGTTCCTCCTATGGTCCCCATGTGAGTGCTGCCTCCCCCATTAGCAGTCTCCAAATGATGGGTCAGAGACTGCTCTCTGCCGCTGTAGGAGGTTTCGGTAGTCTTCTGAAGTCAGAGTGCTCTCGAAGACAGGCCGATCTGTACTGCGTATGCACTAGCACGTTCTCTCACACACGTGCAGTATGGAGCCACCCGTCTTCAGGAGCACTTGGGCTCCTGAAGACTGCCAAAGCCTCCCGCAGTGGGGGATTTGAACAGGGGATACTGCACTGGAATTAGCGGACTGTGAGAGGAACGGGAAGGCTATAGGACCCATAGTCTTCCCTCCACTTAAAGAGACACTTAAGTCACTGTAAAAAAATGAGTTTTACTCACCTGCTATATAGCAGCATAGAGGGCGCTATTGTGGCCGGGAATGCGAAGAATCACTCGCGTTACCGGCCTGTCGGCTCCTGTCGGCTCCTGTCGCCGAAACCAGAAGTGGCTGCCGGCGGGGCCAGGAGCATCTGATGGAGTCTGCGTCGGCACGATACAGCTGCAGGGGGCTGCTGGAAGCCCCAGGTGAGTAAAACTCATTTTTTTACAGTGACTTAAGTGACCCTTTAAAGAGGAACTGTCGCAAAAATCTTAAAATTTAAAACACATACAAATAAGAAGTACATTTCTTCCAGTGTAAAATGAGCTATAAATGTGAGAATCCGCTCAGCGGCAGGTTTGGTATTCTTGGACGCTCCTTGGAAGGTGGTGGGTATTGTCTGGAGGGTGTCGATGGCTTCTTCTCTGGTGTCCACAGTCCTGATGGGTGTTACGCTGAGACTTGTAGTGCTGATGGGCATGTTTCGGTGGATTCTGCTTCCGATGAGGTCGGTTTCGCATGCTGCAGGACTCTGGAACAGAGACCTGTCTTTCCATTGCAAGTTCTGGTCTTTTCTCTTGCTGGGGAATTTGCATACATTCGTTATGCAAATCCCCTACCTGCCTTCTTTGATGACTGGCACTATAAGAGCTTTATGTTTCCCAGAAGGCTTTGCTGGTCATTTCCTTTCCATGGTCTGTTCCTGATGGACACTGCTGGAGTGTCAGCCATTGCTATCTAGTATAGTTAATTCCTGGGGGTTGCTTTAGGCTCCCCTTCTAGCCCAGTCAGGTTGTATTATCTGTATTGCCTGTTCTGTCTTACCTTGCCTGTTGCCATTATCCTGTCCCAACGGTGGTCGACAGGAAATGGTTCTGATCTCTGTTCTTGGAGTATAGCTGGTGCAGCGGTTGCTACCAGCTATCTCTTCTGTTCTGTCTCCTGGGATCGCGCTAGCTACTTTTCGCTAGCGCTGGGGATCCTTCTATTCTGTCTTCTGGGATCGCGCTAGCCACTTTTCGCTAGCGCTGGGGATCCTTCTGTTCTGCTACTCTGTACCTGGATCACGCTAGCCACTTTTCGCTAGTGCTGTGGATCCTATCTCTCGCTTGTCCCTGTTTTCGTGTGTCTGTCTTGTCTGCTACGCTTGCTGGAGGCTCGGTGAGGTAACCGTTAAGCAAGCGCTCGCGTCCTCTGTTTCATGTTTGTCTGTCGATGGTTAGTTAGGCGTGCTTGTCTCTATTGTGCTTATCACGTGGAGACCGCGCATAACCGTGTGCACTGTTGCGAATGAGTGCGGTGTTCACGGTTAGCTAGCGTTTGTTATTTTCCGCATCTTCTCGTTGTATTATTTGCTGTGCCTTTGCTACCCTCGTATTCTATTCTGATCTGCCTTGTGTCACGTCTGGCGATCGCACCTCTCGCGATCGCGTTCCTATTTCATATCTGCTGTTGTGTGTGCGCGGTCGCGGGGTGGCGACTGGATTGGCGCACACACATACAACCTGTCCCTTTGCTAGCTCTCATTCGCAATCGCCTCTCTTGCGATTGCGTTCTGCACTTCGTACAATTCCTGTCTGGCACTTGTGGAGGTACAGAGGATTGGTTCCTCTGCACTCCCCAGTGCCATCTGCCGACAGGAATTTCCCTCTACAGGTGCGTAGCACCTTTTGCTGGGTGCCTGCAAATATACGCTTGTGGAGGATTTCCGCCGTGTCAGCGCACGCGTTGTGCGCTGATCACGGAGAAAGTTCCACAATCATTACAGAATGACCAGCCCAACCCAAAACCCCAGTGTAGACGGAATTTCTGATTTGTACGATTTTGTCGAGTTTGGGTCCTGTGTCTTTAAGAGCTTTAAAAGGCTAAATTCAGAGACCAAGGCGGAATTTCTTTCTGAATGTGTGAGGTTTTGTCTGAATCCCACCTTTCGGATTTCTGATCCGTCCACGTCGGCTCTTCTTTTTGCCTATGTGCTTTTAAAAGACGATTTGTTCACCTGGGCATATGATTTGTTAAAAATCAATTCCTGGAATGGTAATCTGTATCAGTTGCTTGCAGTGATATTCTCTCACTGGTTTAAACTGCCTGGCTTGCCACCTGCTCTGATTGAGTGTGTAGCTGCTGATAAGTCAGCTGATCTTTCCCTTCCATGCAAAACTTTTCAGTATGACAATCAGTTCAATGTGTCTGTTGCCACTTCAGGTTTTAAGCAGCAGACATGCAAAATGGCTAAAAAGAGAAAAACTAAAAAACGCAAGCATCGGAATAAAACACTCCCTATTGATGTTTGTAATGATGTTGTTCCGTCTCCGGCTTTTTTGGCCCAATCCAAAGCTCATGTGGATCCTGCTATAGGTAGGATCGCACACTATATTAAAGCAGTTAAACAATCTGTTCTTGTTCCTGAACTCCACCCCTATGGAGATTATTTGGATACTGGCCTGTTTGAACCCCCGTTTGCTTCCTGGGATATTGGGGCCTTGCTGGAAGAATTCGATTTTGATTGGAAAGCCTTTTGCGATTTTTACATCGCAAAAAGCGAAAATGTCTTGAATGCTTGTCTCGATTCAATGTACCTTCTGATTGATTCCGATGAATGTGACAAGGATGATGTGGATCTGGTGATCTATGTATGGCAAACGATTTTGGATGAGTTGCACACACACCAACCAATTGATTCCAATAAAGAGACATCGTTGTAGGATGATTGTTCCTGCCTTTCTGGGGTAAAGCATGAGAGTCTTGACTTTGTGCAATCTGAAATGAATGAGTGTGCCGCTGTGGTTGATTCCTGTGCGAATCCTGAAGGATTCTCTCCTGACTGTGTGCAGTTTGAATCTGTGCGATCTGATGCCTGTTTCTCGGATGTTCCTGCAGATTGTGATCGGCATGAGTCTGCCGGTTTCCTCAAGGATGTGTGGGATCCTTTGTCATTTAGAAACAGATCTTTGAGATCTTCCGTCTGTGACCCTGCTATGGGGAAGAGTTCTCGACTATGCAGTGTCAAAAGTAAAATTAATATGCCTAATAAAGTTTGTCCTGTTGATGTCACTATTTCTTCTGCAGATGAGTCTCTGTCTCACCCTGTTCACACCTGTAAGGGCCCTTTTCCACTAGCAGTCGCTAGCGTTCACGCTGAACGCTAGCGATTGCTGAATCGTAATTACCGGCGATTTCCCGACGTTTGCGGCCGCGATTTTGCTATGCTATGCACTGCATAGTAAAATCGCGGCAAATATCGCTCCGCCGCGCGTTCGTGTTCCTGAAAAAAACGAATCGCGGTAGTGGAAATGACCTACCGCGATTCCTATGTTAAAAAGCAAATGGTAGCGATTGTAAAATCACTAGCGGTTTGCGACTTTTCGATTCAGCCAGCGCAAACGCGCTGGTGGAAAAGGGCCCTAAGGGCCCGTTGCCTGGGGACAGTTGCTCCAGTGTTTCGGTCCTAGATGCCTTGCAGTCTGCTCTACAGATCGCGGAGGTTTGCGCTATAGAAGCGTCAGTTTCACAACCTAAAGTGAATTTTGATTCACAGGTTTTGCGTTCTGATTCCTCGGATTCGACATTGTTAGCCGAATCTAAGAGTGAGACAGCGCTTCGGTTTTGCGAATCTGATGCTGAACCCTCTTTGCCTTTTCAGAGACGCTTTCTCTGAACCTGCCCTGTACCATGAATAGAAACATGTTTTCCTTTCACACTGACGTTTGTGAGCCCCTTTCTTGCTCTGAGGGAAGTTCTGACTCTCCACCCTGTACTCTGGATGAGCCGATATTGCCTTGTACAATATCTCCTGCCCTGCCCCTAGAGGCTCGTCTAGGTATTGCTGCTATTTTTACCTGTTTTTCTGCAGTTTTGGAGTTGCAAGCTAGTTTGACTGCTACGCAGAATTCCGGGTGCAGTGAGATTGAAGTTAGGGAGTCAGTGTGTGTTCCAATAAATATACCTGTACATTCCCCTCATGATGATGAGATCCAGTCTCAGTTTGTGGTGGAATCTTCCCTGGGACATCTGCCCTGTTCACAAAATAAAGTTCCAGTTTTGCCCTGTAACATGGATAGTACAGAATCCTTCTTAGAAAACTTGAAAAATTATGTTCTGGAGGTCTCCGAGTTCCTCCCAAAGGGTGCAGAACTTGTAGGAGATGTCTCCTGCCCCCCAGGTCCTTCTGAGGTGTTGCCCACTTCAGTAGGCATTGCTGCCTTGCTGACTACTTTTGCAGCTCTTGTGGAGCTTCATTCATGTGTAGTCAATGATGATATTACAGTTACAGAAAATTGTGAATTTGAGTCCGAGTCTTCTTTTGAAAGACCAGTACTTGTGACCACTACTCGTGATGATTTTCTGCCCGGTACTGGTTTTGGTCTTGTCGTGTCGGACTCTGAGGTTGCCAGTTCCCCGACATGTCCTGAGGTTTCTCCTGTACTAGTGTACCCCGATGTGCTCTGTGACCCAGAAAGCCCAAGTGTGCCTCGGTTACCAGCGTACTCAGATGCTTCCTCAGTGGAGACATGTTCCGATATAGCCTGCCTGCTTGCATGCCCAGAAGTGGTCCCTGAAAGTTCTGATCTTGATGGGTGTCCTGCTAATTTTGAGTCTGGAATGATCATAGGTTCCATAGGGGTTCTTGGTGGTTCTCCATGTGAGCCTGGTGAGCGTTCTGGCTTCTTGGGATCTCTGCGGAGCTTCAAGGCGTTCTGGGAGATTCCGGGAAAGGTTTTGCTTGGTGCCCTGAATACGATCAGCAATGGCTTTGGTGTTGTAAGGGACACTTCGAACAGGTATTGCGGCAGGTTTGGTATTCTTGGACGCTCCTTGGAAGGTGGTGGGTATTGTCTGGAGGGTGTCGATGGCTTCTTCTCTGGTGTCCACAGTCCTGATGGGTGTTACGCTGAGACTTGTAGTGCTGATGGGCATGTTTCGGTGGCTTCTGCTTCCGATGAGGTCGGTTTCGGATGGACTGACTCTGGAATTGGGCCTTGTCGGGCTGCCCCGACTTTCATGAGTCTTCAGTTAGAGTTTTGTGATGATACCAGTTTTGAGGGATGTCTGGAATCCATCCCTAGAGGGGGGGGTACTGTGAGAATCCGCTCAGCTGCCTGCGCAGGCAGGCAGCCTTTTGACCATTGTTTAGGTTTGCATGCTGCAGGACTCTGGAACAGAGACCTGTCTTTCCATTGCAAGTTCTGGTCTGTTCTCTTGCTGGGGAATTTGCATACATTCGTTATGCAAATCCCCTACCTGCCTTCTTTGATGAATGGCACTATAAGAGCTTTATGTTTCCCAGAAGGCTTTGCTGGTCATTTCCTTTCCATGGTCTGTTCCTGATGGACACTGCTGGAGTGTCAGCCTTTGCTATCTAGTATAGTTAATTCCTGGGGGTTGCTTTAGGCTCCCCTTCTAGCCCAGTCAGGTTGTATTATCTGTATTGCCTGTTCTGTCTTATCTTGACTGTTGCCATTGTCCTGTCCCAACGGTGGTCGACAGGAAATGGTTCTGATCTCTGTTCTTGGAGTATAGCTGGTGCAGCGGTTGCTACCAGCTATCTCTTCTGTTCTGTCTCCTGGGATCGCGCTAGTTACTTTTCGCTAGCACTGGGGATCCTTCTGTTCTGTCTTCTGGGATCGCGCTAGCCACTTTTCGCTAGCGCTGGGGATCCTTCTGTTCTGCTACTCTGTACCTGGATCACGCTAGCCACTTTTCGCTAGTGCTGTGGATCCTATCTCTCGCTTGTCCCTGTTTTCGTGTGTCTGTCTTGTCTGCTACGCTTGCTGGAGGCTCGGTGAGGTAACCATTAAGCAAGCGCTCGCGTCCTCTGTTTCATGTTTGTCTGTCGATGGTTAGTTAGGCGTGCTTGTCTCTATTGTGCTTATCACGTGGAGACCACGCATAACTGCGTGCACTGTTGCGAATGAGTGCGGTGTTCGCGGTTAGCTAGCGTTTGTTATTTTCCGCATCTTCTCATTGTATTATTTGCTGTGCCTTTGCTACCCTCGTATTCTATTCTGATCTGCCTTGTGTCACGTCTGGCGATCGCACCTCTCACGATCGCGTTCCTATTTCATATCTGCTGTTGTGTGTGCGCGGTCGCGGGGTGGCGACTGGATTGGCGCACACACATACAACCTGTCCCTTTGCTCGCTCTCATTCGCAATCGCCTCTCTTGCGATTGCGTTCTGCGCTTCGTACAATTCCTGTCTGGCACTTGTGGAGGTACAGAGGATTGGTTCCTCTGCACTCCCCAGCGCCATCTGCCGACAGGAATTTCCCTCTACAGGTGCGTAGCACCTTTTGCTGGGTGCCTGCAAATATACGCTTGTGGAGGATTTCCGCCGTGTCAGCGCACGCGTTATGCGCTGATCACGGAGAAAGTTCCACAATCGTTACAATAAATGACTTTTCTCCTATGTTGCTGTCACTTACAGTAGGTAGTAAAAATCAGACATTACCGACAGGTTTTGGGTTAGTCCATCTCTTCATGGGGGATTCTCAGCATGGCCTTTATTCTTTATAAAGATATTCCCTGAAAAATATTTATACAATGATGCTGGACAGCCTCCCTGCTCAACGTACACTTTGTTTGGCAGTTGGTCGGAGCAA
Source organism: Hyperolius riggenbachi (assembly GCF_040937935.1). NCBI lineage: Eukaryota > Metazoa > Chordata > Amphibia > Anura > Hyperoliidae > Hyperolius > Hyperolius riggenbachi. Next base: position 122,300,987 of record NC_090654.1, read on the forward strand.
CTGCATTCACTAAGTGCTTTTAAAAATAAATAAAACCCTAAGAACCCCCTATGAGAAGATGGGCTAGTCCAAAATCTGTCGGTAAAGTCAGATTTCAACTATTTACTGTAAGTGACAGCAACACAGGAGAAAAGTCATTTATCGCTCATTTAACTCCGTAAGTAACATACTTCTTATTTGTATATGTTAAAGATAACCCGAGGTGGTTTCTAAGAATAATATCCGCACACAGAGGCTGTGTCTGCCTATACAGCCCAGTCTCTGTTGCTATGCAGTGTCCCCCCAGCCCCCCCTGCGCTCTGCTATGATTTATGGGGGGGGGCCCAGGCCCCCCCCCATAAATCACAGCCGTGCTGTCGACACGCAGCGGGCTGTGTTTACCTATGTAATGTCACTCTCGACGCTCCCCCGCCTCCTGCATAGCTCCAGTCCCCGCCCACGTCCCTTCCATCCCTGCTGATTGGAGGGAAGGGACGCGGGCGTGGACCGGAGCTATGCATATGCAGGAGGCAGGGGGAGCGGCGAGAGTGACACTACATAGGTAAACACAGCCCGCTGCGACGCGCTGCGTGTCGACAGCGCGGCTGTGATTTATGGGGGCATAGCAGAGCGCAGGGGGGGGGGGCCTGGGGGGACACTACATAGCAACAGAGGCTGGGCTGTATAGGCAGACACAGCCTCTGTGTGCGGATGTCATTCTTAGAAACCACCTCGGGTTCTCGAACATTTATTTTAAATTTTAAGATTTTCACGACAGAGGTCCTTTAAGTGAGTATCTGTTGGTTTTTGTCAATCATTTTAGACTCACTTTAAGGGAGCTATACCATAATAAAACACCCTAGTTGTGTTTACAATGAAATACAGTTACAGGTGGGCCAAACATATGTCCATGGTCTATTATTACAAAGTGAGCATAAACTTCAACATTAGACTAAATTCACAATGGTTTGTTGCATTATAAGGAGTGTGTACTGCAGTGGACTCTGGACACAGGCTTTAATACAAAGCCTGCAAGTTAAAATAAAGCAATTGGTTACAACTTGATGTGATGTGCTGGTTTTTCTGAGGAGAACAACAACTTCAGTTATTTATTGTACGGGACTAAATGGGAGAACATATCTGTGAGTGGCAATTTAATATTCTGTCTGCCTTACCTGAATTATCCTTGGAATCTGAGTCCGAGTCAGAAGTCTCCGAGGATTCCGATGTCTTTTCCGGCAAGTGTGGGAGCTGAGCGATATCCATTGGAATGTCCTTGTACTCTTGTAAACTAAACCACATGAAATAACTCATTACATTATGAAGCAAACAAACAAACAAACAAACAAACCTAAACCACTCGTTTTCTGTCTCCATAAAATGGAAAAATATAAAGGCAAAATGAAAATATTTTTTTTCTGAGATATTCAATGCTATTAAGAAAATAATGCTGTTGTAGTAGCACCAATTTATACCAATTAATTCCTATATTTGTAATTTACAGTATCTGTATGTCTGTGAGTTGAACTTACACAATACTTCATGATTAAGTCAGCCAATGGAGACACTATTGGCCTATTTAAACAAGCACAGGAGATGCTGAGATCCCTCGGGCAACAGTTCACGGCCGAGTGCTGTACAGACGTATCACTAGACTACTGTAGCTATGGAGCAGGGAGTAAGCTCCAAAGAGCGGGAGGGGTATGGAGGATAACAATGCTTTTGGCCTGCACTCTCCGGAGATGATCTGCCACTCCAGACCTTTCAATAACACATTGAGGAGGGTCAAGGGCTGCAGCACATGCATTCATTTGAAAAGAGCTATAAAATGGTGCTGGATAAAGCCGAGATTTTTTTTTTAGCTATAAAAAAAGGGCTGGATATAGCAGAGATTCTTTTCAGCTATAAAAGGGCGCCTGATATAGCAGAGATTTTTATGTTTTCTTTATAAAAAGGCGATGGATATAGCATATAGAAAAGTGATTACTATGACCTAACTTCTCCCTACTCTCACACAGAACCCTCCCCTGGTGGTGCCAAACCCTAAGAACCCCCTGTTGGTGCCTAACCCTAACCCCTCCCTGTTGGTGCCTAACCCTAAGACCCCTCTGGTGGTGCCTAACCTTAAGGACCCTCCTGGTGATGCCTAACCCTAAGACCCTCCCTCCCCCCCCCCCCGGTGGTGCCTAACCCTAAGACCCCCCTAGTGGTACCTTTTTTAAAATGGCTGAGCCACAAAAACACAGAATTGATTGGCCTTCTGTCTGCTGAATTGCCCAGCCACCTGCTGCCAGACTGCTCCTGGTGAGGGCAATGATGCTGTGTCTACACAAGGGATCAGCCGTGGGCTTATCTTGCTATGGATTTAGGAGGGACCTCTCACATGCCAGTCTGTGAAGCCAGCTTTACTGCCAGACAGACCACAGCGATAATGCATGGTGACAAGCTTGGCTCTGCTTGGGAGTTAAAGAATTACGGTTCTCCTGGATTTTGCTATTTCTCTAAAAACAGCCCACTGCATTTTTAAACCTTCTTGGAACTAGTTATAAAGCTCAGTTGGGAGACTTGGGTAAGCCAAGTGCAGTACTGGCTAACACTCTTTTCATGAGAGTCATTACTGAATGTTATGTTGCTTAATGCAAACAAAATACAATTGATAAGCTTTCAGATATCCTGTTACATTTTATTATCTTAGGTAATATTACCCAAATGCATCACCTCCAGTCAGGATAGAATTCAGCTAATCTGCATCAACTATACCACAAGGGGGCGCATTTAAGCATCAATAAAAACAAGAAGCAATCCCTGCAAAGAAGACAGCCACTACCTTTATGAAGCACTCTCATGTACAGTATATGTGACTTAAATGCTTTTGAATTATTTTCTTCAATTTGTTCCCATATACATTTTGTTATAGGGATAAATAGTTGCATGCACTACCTACTCAATGGCCCATAAGTTTTCTCCTAGGTCATATTTTCACAATTTGTCAATAAAATGCCCTTTAAAACAGCAGCAAGCAAGAAAATCATTTTGACCGTACGTTTTCACCTACTTTTTGTTACTTTTTTAATTAAAGAGAGATAAAAAGTTATTTTAAACAGAAGATAAAACATTATCTACAAGGAGAAAACTTAGGAGAAAAATTGAATAAGGGTTTGATGACAAAGTCTAAAATGGGATGGTTATTATGGGCAACATATCACTTTTGCTAGAGTTTTCTGAGTTTCTGACACCCATCCACTGACAATGACGAATGTTCTATGGTTTTATTAATAAGGCTACATGTAAGGCTGGCAGGAATCTGAACCCCATCCCAGATTTTAGAAGGTTACCTGAGGATATAGTTGACCCAGATGATGTTGCGCTCATTGGCATTCTTTGCATTGATGGCAATAGTGGCACAGGACTGGACCCAGATGTAGCCTCCATTCTTCTGCATCCACCGATAATACTTGGTCACGCACTGGCCCTTATTCAATACTGAAAGGAAAGACAAACACTGAGATTTGTGCAACTTAATACATTTATTCATCCTCAAATTAATAAAGTTATTCATTCTCAACTTAATATAGTTATTCATTCTCAACTTAATACAGTAATTCATTCTGAAGATACCTTTACCTTGGATATCATAAGTGAAGGGGCTTAAAAATAAAAGCTTTATGCCCTAAGCCATAGCAACCAATCGGGTTCTCCTGTTGTGATATTGGGATACGAGTAATGTTCAGAATCTGACTGGCTGCTGTAGGCAGTGTGGACCATTCTTTACAGTTTCAAGGATGAGGCTGAATATAATGTGTCAGATTAACCTAAGGGGTACCATGCTTGAGTGGTAGCTGTTTTCAAAATGTTTACCCATGTAGTTGTAGTCATAGCATAGATATGCGAATCCTGGGATTATTTATAAGGCCTGGTGTAATATAGTAGGCCTTGTAAGAGGTCCTTGACCTGTACATCCTGAAAAGTAAAGGCAGGCAATGCTACCAGAATCTGTTCATTTGGGCAATGCCATCTGCCTTCATCGTCTTTTTCAGAGATGTTTGACATTTCTACTTTTCAAAGAAGAATGTTTGAATGTTTTCCTTTATGTATTAATTCATCAACAGTCATTGGTAAGAGTATAATACAAGGCTGTACTGGATACACATTACATCTGTGGCAAGTGAGGCTCCAATCATTTCTATGGTGTGTAAATACCAACAAGCGTTATAGTGGAACTTTGCCCAACACTTTTCTGGATAGAATAAAAAGCATTACAACCTCTGTCAGGCTTTTATTGTTGCCTATGTGCTGACTGTCACAGTAAGGTTTCCCCTAATTTCCTGTACCCATGACAAGTGTCGTTGTGGCAGGAAATTAATGGAAATCTTCCCAGCATGACACAGATGACAATAGGAATAGTTTTAGTACAGCTGGGATAGGCTAGAAATCTGTTTTATCTGCTGTAAGAAGATCTAGTGTGGAGATTCCTCACTTTTTGTACCAGTGGTGTAACACCAAGGTATAGAAGAATATTTCAGATGTCTCTGTCTCATGACCAATCTTTTACTGGGAATTTACTTCTTTGACATGGTTTTATCTGGATGGGTATAGACCATCCATGAATGGTCTTAAAGGCCCGTACGCAGGCTACATTAAAGTCGGCTGAGGTGGCCAACAATAACGACCGCCTCTGCTGAGAATATGTAGCACGCCAAAGTTCAGAGACTGAATTATATGATTTATGATCGGAGAAAGTGATAGTACAGGAGCCGGTTAAATGTTCTAGGACTGATTCTGAATTGCCAATGCTTAATATTTATCAGACCTCTTTGCCAGTAACACAGCTGCTACCTCTTCTGTCCTTAGCTAAAAACGGTTGCCTGACAGTGATTGACAGTGATCTGAAACCTAGCAGGCTTGCACTTTAACTACAGCTACAAACAGCTAGTGAAAGAAACCTGTAGCTGCTACCAGCTGTCCCTGTGATGTGGTTCTATATGGTCCTCTTTAGTAGTGTAGGCTGCTTCAGCAGGTGCTCAGAACAGGCACACTACTTACAGACAAATAGGGGTAAACGAGTGGACAGAATGCAGACATGGTGTGCATGTGTTCTGAGTCACTCACAGTCAGGGAATGAAGCACATCATGAGAGGAGTGCCGTGATGAACATATCTGCAGCCAGGATAACACAATTCAATCCTCGCTCTCTCTGTCTGCCGGCTAGAGGTTATTTGAAGGTATTTGTGCAGCTTTGATCCTTGGTCTCATTTTGGGGATTCCAGTCGGTCAGAAAATACAGCATTTTCTTTTCATCTTGTCAGAGAGAATTTACAGCTCTCAGAAGAACAAAATCCCAGTTGGAGAGGAAGGGTGAGGGGGACCAAAGACCACGGGAGCTAATATGTGAAGACAGCAGAGGCAGTGCTCTGTGTAAATGATGGAAAGAAAAGAACACGGGAAAACATAATAACGGTAATTATGATGAAGGCGTCTGGGAAAGAAATGGGCAAAGAATTAAAAGTGGTAAAAAGAAAATCACAATAAGAGCTGTTTAGAAAAACAATGGTTTATTGTTTATTTTCCATTTGTCCTAGCATGCTATGAAGCACATATATTTTTTATAATATTCCAATCCATAGTGCTAACAAGCTTGTTTGAGCTCTTTAGAAAGAAACTGAGCCACTGCTATCAGGAGCTGAGGTGCAGACCCAGCAGTCACAGGGAGGACCCAGAGCTGCGGGGACTCATCTCCATTGTCGTCCACCTTCTACTACAGGACATCCCTCCATCAAAGGTGTTGTTGTGGGGGTGGGCTTTTTTAGTTACACTCCTGTCTGTTGTCTATAATGTTTAATGGATGAATTCAATTATTACAATAAATTCAGCTATGCAGGTGGTCAAGCAAATCAGTAGTCGTTTCTATTAAAAGTTTGAAAATCTTTACATACTGGTTTGTAATATAATCCTTTTTCTGGTCTTCTGAGCCGACAAAAGGTCTAAAACTGGCTTCGTCCTCCTACGAATATAACTACAAATGTATACAAAAACCACAGGTGCCTGGGCTACCCATTGACAGGGGCTACAAATAACACCCACAAACAGGGGCTACAAAGAGCACTCAGATTTCCCCTGATAGCTGTAATCTATATGGCAAAAATTGAGGGAGAGTTGGCGGGCACTCGGGGTAGGTAGGTAATAAACACCCAGAACACTATGTGCTCAGGACAAATACAGAGCAGCAGGTTCAACAAAAAAGTAGCATGGAGAAAATCCGGCACTATAGTGTTTAATAATAGCAACAATTTGTAGACAGTGGCATAAGGCAAGTGGTCATGATGAACATAGCAGAGCATAACATCCAAGCATAATAGCAAACAGTGACGATAGTGCCAAAAATGTCTAACTTGGTACCTGGGTGTGGGTGGGAGGTAGCGGTGGTGCGTGCCAGAGGGTGCACGGCCCGACGACCGTTTCGCGTGGCTTACGCCAAGCTTTCTCTAAGGTGCAGGTGCCCAAGTAATCTATATGGCACCTATGGCAGCTTGTTGGGTCACCCAGGCAATCCAGGGAGCCAGAAAAATGTAAAGAGAGAAAAGCAGGAGGCAATCGTGTGTACTGTTATAAATAACCTAAATTCTAAAACTACCAAAAGGGTACCTACACTTTCCTGGTTGCTAGCCTTAGCAACCACTACTATGAATAGAAGAGACTCCCACTCGGGTTGGGGTACCGCCCGTTGGTGGTCACTCTCTGGATAACTGAAGACTCTTGGATGGAGGGAGATTGCCCAGCAACCTCCCAACAAGGGAGAAATCTACAATTACAACCTCCCAACAAATGTGTAAGCAGTAGATAACTGATGGGTAGGCTTGTTTTCGTTCACTGCAGCTACCAGGTCTCATTGACCTGAGGAAGCAGGATAATCCTGCAAAATGCATTGTCTGTTTTTGTGCAATAAAAGTGTCTAAAATTATTATATAATTGCCTCTTTTCAGCAAGAGAGGAAAGCCAACCACTTTCTCTTTTTCAATCAGTTTTTAAGTGTTTTATTCTGTTTTCAGTGCCTCCTACCCACCAGTTAAATTTTCTAAAAAGAAATGATTAGTTTGCTCAGTTTTGACAAAGAGAAAATGTACATCCCATTTTATATATGATTCAATCACACTAACAATTCAACCCTTCAGTAAAGCAATTGGATTGAATTATGTATTGCCACCTTAGGAAATGATCCAAGTCAGGATAAGTCAGATAAAAGATTCCTTGAATCTTTTCGTGATATTATGTGTTGCATGATGAATTACCAAGTTCTTTGCAATTTTACATTAAGAAATATTATTCTTAAATTGTTACATCATTTTTAGAATTACACAACTTTTTAAAAGTTTTTCTGTGCCTCTGCTCTAACTTTTTTTTAACCACCCTGGCGTTCTATTAAGATTGCCATGGTGGCTGCGGGAGGGTTTTTTTTTAATTAAAAAAAACCTATTTCATGCAGCCAACTGAAAGTTGGCTGCATGAAAGCCCACTAGATGGCACTCCGGAGGCGTTCTTCTGATCGCCTCCGGCGGCCAAAAGTAACACGGAAGGCCGCAATGAGCGGCCTTCCGTGTTTTGCTTACTTTGTCGCCATGGCGACGAGCGGAGTGACGTCATGGACGTCAGCCGACGTCCTGACGTCAGCCGCCTCCGATCCAGCCCTTAGCACTGGCCGGAACTATTTGTTCCGGCTGCGCAGGGCTCAGGCGGCTGGGGGGACCCTCTTTCGCCGCTGCTCGCGGCGGATCGCCGCAGAGCGGCGGCGATCAGGCAGCACACGCGGCTGGCAAAGTGCCGGCTGCGTGTGCTGCTTTTTATTTGGTCAAAATCGGCCCAGCAGGGCCTGAGCGGCACCCTCTGGCGGTAATGGACGAGCTAAGCTGGTTAAAACAGCATATATTTCTCATCAAACAATAACTTCTCTATTTCAAAATGTGATATATCCTCTTTATATAGTTTTTAAAGTTTTTAAAGTTTCAAAGTAATTTGTACTGCTTTTTACCAAGGCATGCTTACTTAGTAATTTAGTATTTGTGTTTTTTTTCTCAATTTAAACTTTTACACTTCTGATTTTTTTTCCAGATGAGGGTGTGAAACTCTGATGTGAGGAGCAGTGTGTATGGGAGTAAAGAACATTATATTGCTACAGCATGTGTGGTTCTGTAGATCAGTGATCATTGTGCCATGCATACATCATGCCGATTGTTTGATCAGTCCCTTCCTGTGTTATAACTATGTCATTGCTGCCATTTTCCTCCATGTCCCCAACAGCGCTTGAGGTCTTCTAGGATAATAGCAACAACCCCTGGTCCAAAAGTACCAGGTTTATCCAACTGCTCATATATACCACCCAGTGACGTAGCAATAGGGGGTGCAGAGGTTGCAACCGTACCAGGGCCCTTGTACCAGAGGGGTCCACTAAGGGCCCTTCCTCATCCACAGTATTAGCTCTTCTATGGTGCTATGCTGGTAATGGTAAATGTTTTAAATAGCGGTAATTATTATAAAATGGTACCCCTTCTCTGCTTAAAACACTGTGGATGTTCTTGGCAGGTTTTGGTGCAATATATATGAACTGTTATATATAGAGTGCTTGGGGGGTCCAATGTAAAACTTCCAATGGGGCCCAAAGCTCCTAACCTATGCCACTGGTACAAGCACACACATACTGCATGTTGGTTCAGAAATTTAGCAAAAGAATTTATGACAACGCAGTGTAACGACTATGCACATGTAATAGTGCCCCAACTTCAAACTTCTATGGCGAAAGGCTGACATCTGTAGTTAACTTTAAAACAATTGGGTTTATGTGAAATTGCTTTAATGGGGAGACAAATTAACCACTTCACCCCAAAGGTGTTTTTTACCCTAACGGACAAGAGCGATTTTCACCTTTCAGTGCACATCCCGTTCATTTGTCAATAGCTTAATCACTACTAATCACAATGAAATGATCTATATCTTGTTTTTTTCACCACTAATTAGGCTTTTTGGGGTTGATATTTGTTTTCAGTAATTACTTTTTTTTTCTATGCATTTTAAAGGGAAAAACAAGGGGAAAAAAAGGAAAAATACACTATTTCTCCAATTTCATCCTCTATAGTTTTAATATAAACACTGCTACTGCACATAAAACCCACACATTTTATCTGCCTATTTGTCCTGGTTATTTCAAGATTTGAATTATGTCCCTAGTACAAATTATGGTGACAATATATTATTTGGAAATAAAGGTGTATTTTTTGTATGTTGTGTTTTTTGCTTTACTGATCGCACATGCACGGGAACACACGTGCATGCGTGGGAGCATGCACGTGTGCACATGCATGCGCACAGCGGCAGCAGCGCTACTTAAGTTAGAAACACATCGATGGAGCCGTTAAGTGGCTCCAGCAGGATGTTTTCATACGCCTGCTTGTCTTTAAGTGGTTAATCTCAACATTGAAAAAAATAAAAGTACGGTAAATATATTGCACAATGTTTATAAGCATAGTGATGAAACTAAGGGGTGGGGGGGGTGCATTAGTTTTTTCGATCATCACTGTAGGTTGAGAATTCCAGCACATTGTTGTTGTTCACACCCCACAAATAAGTGCACTGCACCATGTACAGGTGGGTAAGACTAGCCGCCTCTGCAACCTGAGTAATCACACTTGCCTTTTCTGGAGCTCAGACACAATATGACAACATGAGAAAACTGGAACAAGGTGGGTTAAGCAAAGGGAGCAGAAGCACAGGAAATACAGGAAAACATTGGGAAGAAGATGATATGCATGGGTTCTGCATACAAAGGTGTTTAACTATACAAGTGCTTCACACCTTGCAGGAACATCAAGTGGCTGGATGGACAGCAGTACTGTGCAGGTCCCTGGGGTGGCTGCAAAGTATATCTGTAATACTACTGACATGTGTAAATGGAATTTGCAAGCTGTAATAATCAGTCTTCTGCATTAGGACAAAATAGTGACAATTTCTTACTGTTACTGTTGCCAGTTTTAGGAGAATTTAATAACTGTTATTTCTTGTCCTGCATTTTGTCACCAAGCTATATATGCATGGGGTACATGGAGAACAAATGGTTAAAAATGATGCTTCTGTGGAGAGCTGGGGGTTACAGGGTACACAAGCATTAATGAGCATGATGTCTAATTGCCTGCACGGTAGTCAGAATCACCGTATAGTGAAGCATGTTCATAGAAAAATAATTAACCATGAAATTACATTGGTGTCTCAAATGTCTTTCTATATGAGGCAGCAAGTGGAGGGCAGTTCCAGCATGTCACCATGGGGGGGCAGTGTGTCCTCAGCAGCCCCCTGTCCCCTTACTGTGTCCTTGTCTCTGTCTGTCTGGAATGGAAAACCTTCTAACTGCTGTAATAAATTTGGCTAAATTAGTGGTTAAATGGTTATCTCAAGTAATATGTATTTGCATTAATCATCTTGCTGCAAAGCAGAGCCGAGGGCTTCGGAGAAAGCACTAAATTCATATTGTCCATTTAATTGTGGCTAATAAGTGCTACACAATACAGAGTGTGCTGTGGAGGGCTGCAGTGAAAGGGGGGAGGCACAGCAGAAAACAGACTGAGGAGACCAGAGGTGTAGGGAATAAAGCCCTGCAGGTATTATTACATGCTTATTTATTACACATATTGGGCCAAATATACTACATTCACCAGAGACAGAAAAACATGGAGAATATAAGTGATCAGGCAAACCTGACCTGCATGTTCTTTAGAATACTGTAAGCTGTAAAGATCTGCAACCTTCCCTTGGGTCATATCAGTCCACAGCAAGGAAATGCATTTGGGCGCACATATCCACAATGGGATATTCGTGTAGTCACGTCACTAACCTATCAGCAGTATTTGTTATGGCTTGCTATTATCCAGGCCATAGTCATACATATTTGCATACTAATAACAGTCAATTTATAATAGCAGCAGTCCAGGTTTTCAGGATTACTTATGTTTTCCAGAATACTTCAATAAATCAAGTCAACCAAACACTCCTGGCATATTTTAGACAACCCTAAAGTGAATTCATTCCAGAAGATAAGGAGGTGCCATTCTGAGCAGTGGCCTTCTGGAAAGCAGACAAAACAGGAAATAGAAATAAAGTCATTAAGCTTTGTGGCTAATGTTAATGGCTTCTTTGGACACCAAGATGGTATTAGCATGTACCATTAACCTATACAGTTTTTGCATTAATTCTGTGTCTAAAGCCATTATTCACCCTAGTAATGCAGTGGCACATAAATATAACCCTGTGCTGTGAAGAACAGACTAGTTGTTTCCACTGCAAAATGTAAAGCTCGCTGGAAAAACGCAGATGTTAGTTTTCCGTGCACTTGCTACGGCTATGTGTTTTTTGGGGAAACTTACAATGGGACAGAAATGAAATTACACAAAAAAATGGAGTTTGCAATAAAGTGAAAGTCAAATCGCACTAGAGGAAACAAAACACTTTGCATTTAGCAAAGCATGTATGATTGAAGAATCAAATCATGTCTAATGCGACAAACGCCAAAAAGTGTTTTTTATCTTACTGTGGGACTTGAGGTGGCCATTAAAGGAATACTGTAGGGGGGTTGGGGGAAAAGGAGTTGAACTTACCTGGGGCTTCTAATGGTCCCCGCAGACATCCTGCAGCCACTCACCGATGCTCCTGCCCCGCCTCCGGTTCACTTCTGGAATTTCAGACTTTAAAGTCTGAAAACCACTGCGTCTGTGTTGCCGTGTCCTCGCACCAGGAGCGTACTGCGCAGGCACAGACCATACTGGGCCTGCGCAGTATGCTCCTGGTGACATCAGCGGGATCGAGGACACGGCAACGCAGGCACAGTGGTTTTCAGACTTTAAAGTCTGAAATTCCAGAAGTGAACTGGAGGCGGGGCCGGAGCATTGGCGAGTGGCTGCGTGGGCACAGGATGTCTGCGGGGGGGGGGGGGCCATTAGAACCCCCAGGTAAGTTCAACTCATTTTCCCCCTCCCCCCCTACAGTACTCCTTTAACCCTTTGGCAACAAATTTATTTAGAGACTTGCAAGTGCTCCAGGCCAATTTATCTTAGCACATTTTTTTCTTACTTGTTATATTTCCTTGTTTCTAATTACCGCATATAAGTCGATCCCCCAACTTTTACCTGAAAAACCAGGAAAAAATGATTGACCCCCATATAAGCCGGGGGTAGGAAATGCTGGATTGGTGCAGGCCGCGTGATCCCCCCAGTGTGTCCCAGTATGGCTAGTATAGTGCCCAGTATGGGTAGGTAGTGCCTCAGTATAGCTAGTAAAGTGCCCAGTAAAGCTAGTATAGTGCCCAGTATGAGTAGGTAGTGCCCCAGTATAGCTAGTAAAGTGCACAGTATAGCTAGTATAGTGCCCAGTATAGCTAGTAAAGTGCCCAGTATAGATAGTATAGTGCCCAGTATAGCTAGTATAGTGCCCAGTATAGCTAATAAAGTGCCCAGTATTGGAAGGTAGTGCCCCAGTATAGCTAGTATAGTGCCCAGTATAGTGCCCTGTATAGGTAGGTAGTGTTCAGTATAGCTAGTATAGTGCCCAGTATAGTGCCCTGTATAGGTAGGCAGTGTCCAGTATAGCTAGTATAGTGCCCAGTATAGGTAGGTAGTGTCCAGTATAGCTAGTATAGTGCCCAGTATAGCTAGTATAGTGCCCAGTATAGGTAGGTAGTGTCCAGTATAGCGCCCCCCCTCCCCGCTCCCCCTGCAGCCGCCGCTGCTATTACCTGCTCAGCCAGCAGCCGTTTCCTCTAATCCAGGTTCTCCATGCGTATAAGTGTTTCACAACAGCGCGCCTGGCGCTGCTGCTGTGACAAGGCAGGAAAGAGCGCGGCTTCCTGTAGCGGCGATGTGTATCGCCGTTACCAGGGGAACCGCTCTTTCCTGCCTCATCACAGCAGCAGCACCGGGCGCGCTGCTGTGAAACACTTATACGTATGGAGAGGGGAACCTGGATTAGATTGGCTGAACAGGTAATAGCAGCGGCGGCCACGGGGGGTGGGGGGGCCGAGGACCACCGACCACCTCGGACCAAGACTCGCATACAAGCCGACCCCCCAACTTTTGGCCCCCTTTTTGGGGGTCAAAAATTCGGCTTGTATGCGAGTATATACGGTAGTACTGTTGTAGTGTGTATTCATGGCCACTTGTCACTAGGGGGCAGTGTGAGATAATAATAGAGGACTTTTGCTTTCAGTTTCTTTATTTTCTGCTAGCAGAGAGAGAGAGAGAGAGGTCAAAGCATTCCAAGAATCTACAGCATGAGTTCTGCCAACTGAGGTCAAAAGCAGTGCACTTATCTCAAATGAGATATCTCTATGGAAGCTGCTGATGGGCTAACATTACATTATTTTCCTCAGATGCGATCTTTTGATCAGATTTGCGGGATCGCAAGTAATCAGAAGGTAATTATCGATTACTGTTCAGATGCGATTGAAAAATCTGACATTCAACAGGACTGCAAGGCACATGGTAATGGATTTAGATATACCATATCAGGAGTGGCTTCTTCAATTAGAGAATGTGGCCCATATGCAATTCACTTTTTCTCCTGAGTTTTCTCCTAGGAGATAATTTTTCATCTTCTGTTTAAAACAACTTTTTAGCACTTTGCAATTGAAAAAGTACCAAAAAGTAAGAGAAAAAAATACTATCAAAATTATCGTGACTATTGTCTTGCGTGTTGGTGGCTTAAAAGGTATTTTAATGAAAATTTTGAAAACGTCACTTAGTTAGGAGAAAACTTAAAAGAAAAAGTTAAATGCATATGAGCCTGTGAATCTGAACTTTGACGTGAAGCCTAATAAACAGTATTCCTACTGACACAAGATCTACAAATTCTTTGCATCTCGGCAAAGATTTTCATTGGCCCTTATGCAAGTCACTTTTTCTCCTAAAAGTTTCTGTTTAAAATATTCTGAGAATTTTCTTGCTTGCTGGGGGCTTAACTTTTTCCCTTGTACACTTCACTGTGTACTGATCTGAGACAAGCTTATGCGCTTTGGGTCCTACGGGAGAAATGTGTTTTACAAATGTTTTGTTTTAGTAATGGAAAAAAAGTGAATTGAATAAGGTCCAATGGGCCATAAGCAGTTCACTTTTTCTTCCAAGAGATAATGTTTCATCTTCTGTTTAACATAATTTTTTAGCACTCAGAAAGCCTTTGGAAAGAAGGAAAGCACCCCATTTGGGTCAAAAATGCAAAGCGACAAGTCACTGGAACTGCTGAAAAATACGCAACTTGTGTCTATTCACTTGTGTCATTAGTTACTACAACAAGATTGGGCACTTCTGCTCTCGCCTTTGCAAAATCTAAGTTGTCCCCAGCTGGTATAAATCTTAACAGATTTTTATCTGTGTACGTTGGGGACTGCTGACATTTTACATCCCCACACTTGTTGCATTTTTTATTAGTAAATTAAGATAACTTGACATTCAAAGATAGACTAAATCTCATGTAGACTTTATTTATATAACAAATTCTTAAGCGTTAGCAGTACTCTGTCCCCGGGAAAACTTCTGTGTCCACAATTCAAACGATACACAAGAATAAGAGGTGCCCCGAGTGGTTAAATCCATAAAAAGAATAAAACTGTTTCAGGAGGAGTGCTTTACTTCAAGAAGACAAACCATCCCTGATATGGCCAGAAGTGACAGACTTTATTATATGATGTTTTTTTTGCCAGTCGCAGAAAATTTCTTCAGTTAAAAAAAATCAGATCTCTGACCAAAAACCGAGAGAGTGCCAATTGTGCCAAAAGTGTCTTCACATTATAGAAAGTCAAATGAGAGTAATTTAATAAAAACATCTGCGAAGGTATGTTATTACATCACTAGTGCAGATGAGGAAGGGACAAAATTCTGTCCAGGCTCATCATTACAAATGTGTATTTTTATTTACAAAACGTTTTGAACTTAGCTGACATGAAGGTGACCTGTAGCGTCTAAAACTCTCCACCTGCAATTCTGCTTTGCTAATATATATTCACCGGAGCTGCTAATATAGTATTTAAGAGAACTACTATAAATCTAAAACTAAGTTTTCTCCTTAGTCAGCATTTCACTAGGGCTGCAACCCTTACTGTTAGCCTTAACATGCCACCTTGGTTGTCCTTTAATGTTAATGGAAAATATATGGTGCTTAACCACTTAAGCCTATCTGGACGAATATGTTCTGCTGTCTGCTGCTGTCAGTGTGTGGTGCACACGATCGTGCGAGCTCCCGCCGCCCACCGTTAGCCCCCGATCAATGAATGGGAATATAATTCCCATTCATCGATCTAAGTCCCCCGCAGAAAAACCGACGGTCTCTTATCAGAGACCACGGTCTTTCTGCAAAAAAAAAAAGTTCCCTGTCCTCTTTCTAGTTCCTGGAAGCGTGATCGAACGCTTCCAGGACTTTTTTGACTGTGGCTATCTTGTGGCCAAATAGTAAACTTTGTATTTTTTAATAAATAAATACATTGTATTACATTTCAAAATTAGCTGTTTACTTCCCACACCAAAAATTACCAAATAAAATTTTTAATAAAAAAAAAAAAAAAATTACAATAAAAAAACATAAATAATTACCTAAGGGTCTGAACTTTTTAAATATGCATGTCAAGAGAGTATGTTAAGATAATTTTTTTAATTATAGGCTTGTAAATAGTGATGGACGCAAATTGAAAAAATGCACCTTTATTTCCAAATAAAATATCGCGCGACACAAATTGTGATAGGGACATAATTTAAACGGTGTAATAACCGGGACAAATGGGCAAATAAAATACATGGGTTTTAATTACGGTAGCATGTATTAATGTAAAACTATAATTACCAAAAACTGAGAAATAATGAATTTATTCAATTTCTTTCTTAATCTTCCTGTTAAAAAGGATTTAGAATAAAAGAAATTCTTAGCAAAATGTACCCTCCAAAGAAAGCCTAAATGGTGGCAGAAAAACAAGATACAGATCATTTCATTGTGATGAGTAGTGATAAAGTTATTGGCGTATGAATGGGAGGTGAAAGTTGCTCAGATGCAAAAAATGAACAACCCTGTGGGCTTAAGTGGTTAATGATAATGTATACAAGCTTGTTCATTGAGAGATATAAAAAAATGTATTATGTGCAAAATAAAGTAATTTCTATCAGTCAGATCACTGAAAGACAAACTTTGAGCTGTTAACTCATCGCCAATGCAATGCTGTGATTTTCTGGCTCTCTATGTTGAAGACCTGGGCCGGATTTCTGGATGGGCCACAAAGGGCCAAGCCTTGGGCGACTTCAGCCCAAGGGGGCACCTGAGCAAGAAAAAGGGCTTGCTAAATATGAAAGAGAAAGTTGCAAATGGGGAGCAACACATGAAAAAAGGGAAGCTGATGCTCAAGGGAGCTGTTCATGAAAGAGGGGGCTGTATGCATGGATGATACACATGGAAAAGGAGGCTGCACATGGAATGGAAGGGATCCTGCTAGGGGCAGTAAAATTATAAATCCTGCCTTATGAAACGATATAGGTCAGTTTCATGGGAAAGAGAAGAAATAATTAAAATAATTACATTAATGTGTTTTGAAGTAGGATAGTATGTTTTTGTATTATGTTTGATACTAAGGTAAGGAGGTAGAGGAAATCTTATTTATTCTCCTTTATATTGATAGGTATTGCAGTGAGGCCCAGTTAACATCTACGTTTTTTTATGGAACGTTACTGGAACGTATACTGTACAAACAGAGTGAATGTGAAAGGATCCAATGTTAATCTATTGGACAGTTCACATGTGTCCATTGGCACGGATACGTTTTGCTCCCGGGACCAAAAAAATGCAGCAGGCCCTAATTTTCCAGACCGTTCTGCCCAGCGGAATGGAACCAGACAAAAAATGCTGCTGCATTGCGGCAATGGAAAACGGAACATTTCTTCACACTAGTGAAGAAACGGAACGTTGCATGTGGGGACGCTAACCTAAAAGGTGGGAGTGTGAGGGAGGGTGCAGCAGCCGGGCGGGTGAGTGGGCGAGGGTGAAGTGGGCCAAAATACATACCTAAAGGCCGGCGGTAGAGGCTTCCATCTTTTTCCGTGTCATGTAGTCAGTAGTGTGACTAATCACATGACACGCTGTGTAATCACAGTGCAAGAAGAGGAAGCCTCTGCCATCAGGTATGTATTTGCTGGAAAACGGAGTGAAAACCGATCCAATCCATCGGTGAGCAGATCAGTTTTCACAATCCGTTTGCCAATGCGCACAGAGCCATCCGGATCCAGTGAAGCGGAGACTGGATCCGCTTGGCTCAATATTTCTAATGTGAACTGGGCTTTAACCTTTTCCTTTTGACAACGTAATAGAAAAAGGAATCCACATGTATCACTTTAGCAGAATTTTCACTTTAATAAAACAATTGGAATTTTTTTTCCTCCATCACAATTCTGTACACGAGGGGATTTGTTTACCTGCATACTAACAGTTGAAATAGGTGGATGCTGATAGCTGCTGATGGATTGCACGCTGGCATAGCAGGGGCCTAGCCTATGTCATCGCAAAGACGCACAACCCTGACGCTCAAATTTCCACTAATATTCACTATTCTTGGCGATTACCATTGCTGCCTATGGCGGCGTCCAAATAAATCAGCAATTAAGTGTAGGTGGGGGGAGAAGGGTGGTGTCTGTCTATAAGGTTAGGTGCTGAAGAGGACCTTAGTGTTAGACAGGGGGCTAGAAGTTAGGCATTGGCAAGGTTGTTTTTAGGGTTAGGCATCACCGGGGGTCTTAAGGTTAGCATCGCCTGGGGCGGGGTTTAAAGTTAGGCATAGCCAGGGGGGGGGGGGGTCAGTTAGTGTTAGGTCATAATAATGTATTGGTAAAGATTACCAATATTTTACTAGCAGAATTAACTAGTAGAATATCTGTAATCTTACCCATATTCTACTTTACCTTTTTACTGTAGGTACCTCTTTACATGCATGTATTATAATGATAGTTTGGGCAATGGTTGTTTGAGTTAATATTGTTGGTTAGTGTTAAGAGGATAATTTTAGGCATCAGGAGGAGGGATTTTAGTAGAGGGGGAAGTTAACTTTAGGTGTCAGATTTTCATAAGAAAGAGAATTTCTTTTTCAAAGAGGGTTGGTTAAAAGTAATTGTCAGGAAGGGATTGGATAGGCTAAAATGAATGATGTTAGGCATAAATCATACAAACCACCTGCAAAATGAAAACAGTATCATATGGTTGTTCATAACCAAGAGGGAGATGAGCAGTAATCCTGCACTGTCTGGGGTGCTAGTAGGGGCAATCAATATACACATGTGGACACCCAAGGTCCAATAAACCCAAACAAACTTGTTTTTTTGGGCCTTGTGTATGTTCAGAAATGTCAGTGAACAATAGGGAACCACATAACCAAAATCTGGCGCCAAATCCCCTGGTGCAGAATCCACACATCCACGCTGTGAGCTGTCTTTCTGTACACTCGGGGCAGTTCCTACTTTACAGGTGTTAGTAAAAGGGGTTCCTTTTAAAGAAGAGTTTGAGCCATAGAGCGCCTGCTGAAGCAGGTGGTGGGAAGCACTGTGAAATATGATGATGGCCCTGAGACATGCATATTAGCAGAAACAGGTTAGTAATACAGCAAGGACAAATATAAAAGTAGATGTTGTTGAGGAGACAGAGCCAGTGAGAAGAGAGATGGAGAGGTTTGACAATCATTGACACCTGTCACAAAGGAGCTCCTTCTCCCTGCTATTAAAGCTTTTTATTGCCAGGGGGCGAGCGAGTTAACCCTGCCTTAGTACAATCAATTTCTATTTTACTACACATGTCCTTGCATTTCTCCAAACTGTCTAGAGAGGGACGTTCTTCAACGAGGAACTTTAATAACCGGAAAGAATAAGACTTGGCTGCAGTGCGACTGGCAGAGCCTTTCTCTCTCTCTCTCTCTGTCTATCCCCCCCTCTCCCCCTCCATTTCTCTCTCTCCAGTCACCAAACTGGCAGCTTCAACATGAAAAGGAATAAAACTGCTTTAATCTGCACCTCTCGCCCACGGCACCCTGACAGTCAGCTCCGTCCTCCGTGGCAGCTATGAAAACAAACGCCAGATGACGCCTGAACGCTGAGGGACGCAGCAGGGAGGGGGTGTAAGTGGAGAGGGGGTGATCACACACGGACAGGAAAGCCGTAAAGTCTCTGGGATTTGGGAAACTAAAGTTTCGATGTGCCCTTCACTGTACAAGAAGGTCAGCAAATGGATTTTGTTTTTTAATATGCATTAAATCGGAAGTTGGGAACCACTTATCCCTGATGTGTTGAGAACACTGCGCTGGAACTAACTGCACAATTCTCTTTGTCAGAAGTGTGATTTATTTTCATGAATAGAAAAGCTCTAGGCAGTGGGAACACACCAGCCTCCTCCACCTGCATTTGTCATCCTGTACAAACCCGAGTCTGAGGAATGAAACCTCATCTGTACTGATTTTATTTTCATTCATTTATACTGCATTAATTCATTCCGCCGCGCTGACGGCTGAGTACACACTGCTGATTAGGAATGCGCTTTTACATGCGCCAGTTTGCAGCCAATGCAATTTATAGGGAAGCTGCAATGTTTAAAGTAAACCTGTCATGATAAAAAAAAGAAGCGCAGTTATTACTCTTTTTTTCTTATTGCTAGTTCCCTGACTGACCTGCTTATTGTAGATTTTCACTCCTCAGAGGTCTCAGTACAGACATGCAGGAGCGACTGGGGACTGGACAGGACCACAACACGTCACAGGTAGAGACAGTCAATGAGATATTTAGATATTTGCAGGTTATGCAAATTGGATGTAACTTGGAATTGGGCAATTAAAATTGACAGGAAGTGAATTTGATTGGCGCAATTCCAAGCTGCATGCATTTTGCATTACATTTGCATGAAAGTCGAAATTACTTGCATCTCACCGTTTTTCTCTATTTGTGATATCTAAGCTAAAATACCATTTATATTCTAAGTTGCGTAAATTGTCATAACTAGACATTTGATGATTTGTGGTCCTCAAAGATAGGAAGGATTGAACATAAGTCATATAAATCCACTTCCTGACAATATTGATGGCTCCATTCCCAGCCGCATACAATTTGCATTGCTTCTTGACAATTAAATTTGCCTGGAAGCAGAAATTATCGCCATCTTTAGTCACAAGGGAATGCCAAAGTGATTAACCAAAACAAATAAAGCAATACAAATCCAACACATCTGATTATTTCCAATAGAAGAAAACAATTGTACAAGCATAGATGTAGGTATACATAATAGAATAAAATTTATCCATTTTCCATTTTTTTTTTATAAAAACGAATGATTGTATTGTAAAACTGAAAAGAATTTTACTCATGCGTGAGAAAAGAGCAATCGATAAAATCAGAATGGGTGAGTGTTGGAAAAATCAGATGTGACTTATTTGATCGTTTGATATTTTTGGAAAAAATCGATCATAAGTGTACAGTATATTTGTTTGATCTTCCTCATTATTTGATCAAGTGGAAAAATTGATCAGATTAAAAAAAAAAAACCCTAAAGAATTGAATCATGTATGACCACCTTCAGATTGCCACCTGCTTTGACCACAAATGATTGACTATTCAGCATTCCAAAATAGTGTCTTATTAAGTAATGATGCATCGGAAAAAATGCCTAAAGAATTCACAACTAAACAAAACAAACCATGGCAGTGCCGTCATGTTTATCCACATAAGCTCAGTATAACACACTTTCCATTTTACCTGGTTAAATCCAGTGTTAAAGAGTAACTGTCAGGCTGCAAAAGCTAATTTAAACCTCTATTCTCCTGTGTTAAACAGTTTAGAAGGAAGCCAAAAAGGCAATACTTAAGTTAAAAATCTCTCTTAGTTTTGATGTGTGCTTATCAGCAAGGATGTTAGACCCAAACTCTTAAGAAACCGAGAGCCGCATACCATACAGCAAAGCATTCTGGGGCCCTCCCCTCGGCTGCTAGTGAGAAGTTACAGGGCTCGTGTTACAAAAGCAGCAGCCCACAGCACTGAAAAAACTCCCGGCAGAGTACACTGCAGGAGTCCGCTATTGTTCCTAGCCACATGGCTAATTAATATTCACTGCACAGTAGTGTTTTACATTACCGATCTTTTGTGTGAGTCTAATCATCAGGAAGCAGGCAGGACATGACGACACATTTGGCTTCATAGGAGACAGACAAACATGGAACCTGCCATGAGCTGTCAGGAGCATCATTCTCTGCAAATACTATATAAAGATTCTGTGAAATCCAAACGTGGACAGTGAAATGCATATGTAATGTAAGTACAGCCAATGTTTAGCTACTGATATATGTGTTTATTTTCTCTGAGACCCTATACCTAACAGCTCCTCTTTAAGATCATCTGTGTGCTTACTGTGTACAAATCTGCCATATAAATCCTTGCTTCACAGATTGCTGCAGATTCTCCACAGTAAACAATTTGCCGGAGGTCAGACCGCCACCCTGCCTTCCAGCCAACTCATGGACTGCCTTTAACCTTGTTCAAACCTGACAGGTGTACTTGAAACAGAATTGTGTATCTTAGACTCATGGCCCCCAAAAATAACAGAAGAAGACAAGGGACAGCATATAAACTTCCTGGACAGAGTGAGCTAATGGAATTCAAATTCACTACCCTGCTGCTTAAAGGCTGCAGTTCAAATTATGCTCAAAGCAAAACTAAAAGAAAACAAGGATTTTATCGTCTAAAAACTGGTAATCTGGAGAGGAAGATGACAGATGGAGAATGTAATTTTCACCCTGACTGGTAGCTGTGAGTAAAACAAGCAAGACTTATGAAAGTATGTTTGAGAGTCCAAATATTAAAGGCCGTATGGCAGCTCTAAAAAACATAAGAATAGCAGCAAGTATTATGTCATGAAAAGTTTCTCTTACAAACTAATCCTGATTGAAAACTATGGGTGCCATTATTTGCATTATTGTAAAACAACAATCATTATTCCTGCAGGTGCTTCATTTTCTTCCAGCAACCCCAAAAACTTCAAGTCAGCTAAAATCCACCTGTAGGTATTTATTTTACTGTTAGTCCAGATGGAGACAACAACAAATAAACCATTATTATTATTGGAGTGAGGGATTTTGAATGCCCAATAAGTTTTTAATGCCGTCTCTCATTATGTATCTCTGTGACCACTAAGTTTCTGATTAAGAGCACAGTGATCCATGGAGGTCCCGGGGACAGGAAGTGAAAGAGAAATCCCATAAAAGTTTTTTTTCACACTATCCAAAACTAATCCTGATGATAGGCTTTAAATAGCACTAGACAAATCTGGCCTAGGAGTGTGTTTGTTTGACTGTGAAAAAGTTTAATGGTTAGATTCTATACATGGTGTACATATAAATATGCAC
Source organism: Hyperolius riggenbachi (assembly GCF_040937935.1). Classification (NCBI taxonomy): domain Eukaryota; kingdom Metazoa; phylum Chordata; class Amphibia; order Anura; family Hyperoliidae; genus Hyperolius; species Hyperolius riggenbachi. Next base: position 122,323,389 of record NC_090654.1, read on the forward strand.
CTTAGAAGATGCAAAGGGCACCTCAAAACATCATTCGACATCCTGTAAAAATCTCATCACCCAATAACATCAAAAACCTTATATTTCATGGAATTTCAAAGTTGATTTTAACATTTATTGAAGTTTTGTGAATTTTTGGGGTAAAACTAAATTAGACTATGTCGACTCATCTCTACTGAAAGTAAAGCAATAGATCAACTTTCAGCACAAGTGGCTGGTGGGCAGAGGAACTTATGCCCGTTAAATAATGGGCACATATTTCCACTTTCCCCAACTCCTGGCTACCATAGCAGCTGCTATGGCTACTGGTACATACAGACCTCTAATATTTAGAATAGTGGAATGGCTGTCAAAAATATAAGAAAAATGTCTATACTTCAAAACCCAAAAATATATCCACAAACTGTTATTTGTTGCTGAAAAGCAAACCATCCCTGGGTGACAAGATTTGGGAGAAATTATATCTTGGATCTTAAGATAGTGTAGTGGAAGAAAGTAACAGCAGTGTTTCACCAGAGACATCCTTCCAGACATAGGCCTCAATTCACTAAGATCATGCTGGAGATAATAAGGCAAGAGAAAACGTGCCACTCATTCCTTAAGTTACCTCCTCTGTAGTTACCTCCTCTGTAGTTAAGTTACCTCCTCTGTAGTTATTTTCACACGCAGTTAATTTACAGCCTGTCTTTAACGTTAGAATTCTGGAGTTATTTTAAGGATTGAAGAGATAACTTAAAGACAGAAGAGTTAACTTTAGGTTTGCCTGAGGTAAAATGTTTCCTGAATACTACATGCCCTATCACCATGGTGATAACTCTAGAAACGTTATTAAAGACAGGAGATAAGCTTAGTGAATTAAGGCCATAGAATGATAAAGACAATGTGTTTCTACCAAACCTACACTATTCATGTGAACATATATACAATAAAAATATGTTTCAAATGCCCCAAACTTAAAGGGCAACTCTACTTTAGTACAAGAATCTGTATAACATACAGTATCTCACAAATGTGGGTACACCTCTCAGATTTATATACATATGTTATATCTTTTCATGGGCCAACACTGAAGTTATGGCACTTTGATACAATATAAAGTAGTCAGTGTACACTTGTATAACAGTGTAAATTTGCTGTCCATTCAAAATAACTCAACACAGCCATGGATGTCTAAACCACTGTGAACAAAAGTAAGTATACCCTTAATTGAAAATTTTAAAATTTGCCCAAAGTGTCAATATTTTGTGTGCCCACCATAACTTTTCAATACTGCATTAACTCTCTAGAACATGGAGCTTACTAGCCCTTCACCGGTTGCCACTGGAACCCTCTCCCTTGTGTTCCTCCACCTCCCATTTAAGGTGAACCAGAGACTAAGCACCCTCATGTATTTTACCATATATATCAGTGGAAACATTAGAGAAAACATCTACCCTGCTCTCTGTTTCATTCTTCATTGTTCAGCTTCTTCTTATCTGCCCTGATAAAATCCGTTACTGAGCATTCAGTCCGGCTTTGCTCAGGAATCATTATAGCTGAGTCATTATTGCAGAGCCACAAGGAGGCAGGCTTGGGCATGAAAAGACACCAAAAAAACACTGACTCAGCTATAATGATTCCTGAGCAAAGCCAGACTGAATGCTCGGTTGGGGATTTTATCAGGGCTGATAAAAAACAGGCTGAACAGTGAAGAATGAAACAGAGAGCAAAGTAGGTGTTTTCTCTAATGTTCCCACTGATATATATTGTAAAATACATGAGGGTGTATTATTATTAATAATAAATTAAATTATTTTAAATAAAATAAAATTATTTTAACATATTGGGTGGAAATCTAATAGGGTATGGCTAGCTTTACTTAAAAACTGCCTCTGCATAGAATCTAGCATGTGTACAGCGGGCCCCTAATGCCCCTCGAAACCTCAGTCAGCGATCAGCCTTGACTTGGCTGAGCTTTGGCCAAGAGCATAGTTCTCCACACTCAACCCAGCCGCTGCCGCTGACACACCTCACATGTCGCTCCGCCAGCCCCCACCGCATAGCATCATAGCACATTACTAGCCTTAAAGAGAGTCTGAAGCCTTGAAAAAAATATTTTTTTATGTGACATTTATGTTAAGCAGTATGAGCATAGCTAAAACGCTGCATTCCTGTTACAGAACAATGTAATTAACCCCCTCCCCCCAAATCCCTGGGGCAAAATTCGGGGCTCCTTCCTGGTAAAGGTAGAGCTTTGTGCAGTAGCTCTGCCTCTACTTGCATCAGTCTCTGCCTCCTCCCACCCATCTCAGTCTTCTTTCACTAAGAGGGGCGGGAAGAGGTGAAGATCCGCAGAGATTGACGCGACTAGAGGCAGAGCTACAGCGCAAAGCTCTGCCTTCCCTGGGGGGGCAAAATCCATGACTTGGAAACTCGTGGAATTTTGCCCTGGAATTTAGGGGGTTAAATTACATCATTTTGCCACGGAAATGCGGCATTTTAGCTATGCTCATACTGCTTAACATAAAATGTCAAATAAAAAGAGTATTTTTTTATATCTTCAGACTCCCTTTAAGGCTAACAATGTGTCTGTAAAGTGTCGGCTCTGTGATGTCGCCCAATTTTTTTATTGTACACTTTGGTTTATCGATTCTTAAGACTCCAATTTGAGCACAGTTTTTAAATATGGATTTAACAGAGCACTTTTAAATTCACAATGCTTATGCATTAAAGTTTTTATTTTTTTTTACAACATACATTGTAAACTTTGCTACTGACTGACAGCCTAGGATGGGAGGAGGGGGGAGTGAGTGAGCAGGCAGCTGAAGATTGCTGAGAAGGAAATGAGCAATACATTATTGAATTAGGTATTTCCTTTTGTACTTGACACAGGCTGCAACATTTCTGTTAAATGCACATAAAAAACTGTGCATGAATTTCAACTTAAAAGGAAAAAAATGCAGACCAATGATCACAGCTCTGACCACTAAAAGAGATTATTTGCATCCATGACCCATCCCTTCTGCAGCTGCTTGGAAACAGGAGGGGCCGCTACCACTCCCAGAGACATGCAGAATATACTACTCTGTCTAGCAACAGCAAAATGATACAAGGCTTGCAGTGAACAGAAATTCCAGGAAAATGGAAAATACTATTTGTTCGAACCAACACATGATTTCTTCTACCTAAGTCGAAAAGAACTTCCACCTAAATTTATCTCAGTTGTTTTAACTATTCCCTGCCTGCTTGGTAAAGGATCACCCCAGAGACCAGGTCAATCTTTGTAGCTGGAAATAATTTAGAACTGGAGGAGAGAACAGTTTCCAGCATTCTACGTTTTTGAAAATGTGTGTCACAAAGCTGTTCTGAAAGCCTATTTAATGACCTATTCCAGGAGCAGATCCAACTATATCTGGTAGTTCGTAAGCACTCAAATGGTAGCATTTTCTATCATATGAAGTCTCTGCGACTTAATATTCTTTATACATTTTGGTGGGATGATGTGGCCAGCCTAGCTGAAGGATAGTAAAGTTCTGTGGGAGGGGCTTCTGTAGCTCAACTTAGCATTATCATGCCGTTTAGACAGCAGGGGGTGGGGCTCAGACCAGAGGTTTGTCAGCCCACAGCTCTGGAAGTCTGTGTTGCAGTAAAAGGTTGCTGAAGGGTTTCCCAGGTATTCAAGTGATTTATTTGTCTATTTAGGGAACTTTTTCACAGATAAAAACATGCTCTGGTACTGAGGACTCAGTAAGAACTAGGAAAAAATGACTGAATAAAAAACCCAAAAGGTAGAAGGACAAGCGCAAGAGCTAATCTGTTGTAGTATGCAAGGGTAACAGAAAAAATAAATTACAAAATTGAATAGGCACCCTATAGACTCTCCTCTCTTCTATACAGCACTATGCTAGATTTGGGCGCAGCCAGCGCCGCCATAGACTATAAAGGGATTCAGTCTATAGCGGTGCTCAGTGAGTAACGTCAGAGCCGTCATAAGACGCAGCCGAGGTTGCTTAAAAATCATAATAATTCGGCTTCCAGCAACTCGGCTTCCAGCAGTTGCTGGAAGCCGAATTATTTCATTCCCCCACTATCAATGGCGGCCTGGAGGGGGAATAGTAATTAATTCGGGCCGGACTTGTGCAGAAGCAGGACCAGCCATATAACAGCTGGATCCTGCGCCCAAGTCTACTGGCGCCGAATTCAAATGTACTCCTCCACTAGGGCTACACCCTGTCCCTCAGGTGCATTGTATTTTTACATAGTAACACCTTGGAGCGATATGGTGTGACCAAGAGAGCAACCAGTCCACTATCTAACCACACCGAGCTGTTTAAAATGATACACCTGACTCTGGTGAGAAAACAGCTACTAAACAAATGCTAGGGTATGATGCCCAAAAAACTCACTATGGCCCAGTGCACACCGAGCGGTTTTTGGAGCGATCCGCCGGCCGCATCCGCCTATAAAAACGCTTGTCTAATGTATTGCAATGGGATGGTGCACACCGGCGGTTTGCGGTTTTTGCCAAGCCGCAAACGCGCCTCCTGCTGCGCATTTGCGGAATTCGGAAGCGTTTCGTCCTCAATGTAAAGTATAGGAAAAACGCAAACCGCTCTGAAAAACGCTACTTCAGAGCGGTTTGCCAGGCATTTTTGTTACAGTAGCTGTTCAGTAACAGCTTTTACTGTAACAATATGTGTAATCTGCTACACAAAAACGCACCCAAAACCGCTAGGTATGTTTACAAAACCTCTCTAAACATACCTAGAATCGCTCTGAAATCAGCTCCCAAAACCGCTAGCGTATTGCGGATCTGCTAGCGGTTTTGGTGTGCACTGGGCCTTAGGCCTGGTGCACACCAGAGCAGTTTTTCTGAGCGTTTTGAGTTTTTAAATCTGCTGCTAATGTTATCCTATGTGTCTGTGCACACTGGAGCAATGAGGTTTTGTAAAAAACCCCATAGCATTACATTGGGAAGAGCTTTTAGAGGTTTCAAAAGCTCTTCCCAATGTAATGCTATGGGTTTTTTTTTTACAAAACCTCATTGCTCCAGTGTGCACAGACACATAGGATAACATTAGCAGCAGATTTAAAAACTCAAAACGCTCAGAAAAACTCCTCTGGTGTGCACCAGGCCTTAGGCCCAGTGCACACCAAAACCGCTAGCAGATCCGCAATACGCTAGCGGTTTTGGGAGCTGATTTCAGAGCGATTCTAGGTATGTTTAGAGAGGTTTTCTAAACATACCTAGCGGTTTTGGGTGCGTTTTTGTGTAGCAGATTACACATATTGTTACAGTAAAAGCTGTTACTGAACAGCTACTGTAACAAAAATGCCTGGCAAACCGCTCTGAAGTAGCGTTTTTCAGAGCAGTTTGCATTTTTCCTATACTTTACATTGAGGACGAAACGCTTCCGAAATCCGCAAACGCACAGCAGGAGGCGCGTTTGCGGCTTGGCAAAAACCCGCAAACCGCCGGTGTGCACCATCCCATTGCAATACATTAGACAAGCGTTTTTATAGGCAGATGCGGCCGGCGGATCGCTCCAAAAACCGCTCGGTGTGCACTGGGCCTTAGTCTTGTCTTTAGTAAATTTGCTAAAAACAGAAGGGAAACGTGTAATATGTTGGCGCTATGTAAATCCAATAAATAATAATAACATGGGACTTAACCCCAAAGCTACAAAGGGGCGCTATGGCGAAAAAGTGTAAAATATGTGCAAACAGACAAATAAAAGTACGTTTTTTACAGAGTGAAATGAGCCATAAATTACTTTTCTCCTATGTTGCTGTCACTTACAGTAGGTAGTAGAAATCTGACAGAAGCGACAGGTTTTGGACTAGTCCATCTCTTCATAGCGGATTCTTAGCAAGGCTTTTATTCTTTAAAAAGATATTCCCTAAAAAGGATTTAAACAATGATGCTAGCCAGCTTCCCTGCTCCCTACACAGTTTTTGGCTCATTTACTCTGGAAAAAAACATACTTCTTATTTGTTTATGTTTGCACATATTTTAAATACATTTTTTTGCCATAGTTTTCCTTTAAGCACTCAGACAATACATTTAATGGCACTTATACAGGTCTATGTAAGAGTAGTTAAATGACTGGCTCTGATAATGTTAGTTTTCATTTGAAGGCTTAGGCTGCTTACACACTAAGACGTTACAGGCGCACGTTAGTGCGCCTGTAACGCTCCCCCAACGCACAGCAATGTAACACAAGTGGGCTGTTCACACAGCCCACGTTGCGTTACATGTAACGCTGCACGTTCTCCGGAAAGTGCAGCATGCTACGGCGTTAGAGCGGCTATAGCCGCGTTAGACTGTTTGCACATGCGCAGTGGGGGGCGGAGAGGAGGTGGGGAGAGCCAGCTACAGTAGCCGCGCACATGGCTACTTAATATTCACTGCACTGGCGGCCGCTGATTGGCCGGCGGGACCACGTGATGCGGAGTGTCTCGCTCCGCATCACGTGGTCCCGCTGGCCAATCAGCGCCACTCTGGGAGACCTTATAGGAATCGAGCCGCCTAACGCGGCTCACTCTACCGTCCTCACTTGCAGCACCATACGTTGTGTTAGGTGCACGTTATGCGACCTTAACGTAGCACCTAACGCAACGTCTTGGTGTGCAAGTAGCCTTAAAGGAATACTGTAGGGGTGTTGGGTGAAAATGAGTTGAACTTACCCGGGGCTTCTAATGGTCCCCTGCAGACATCCTGTGCCCGCTAAGCCACTCCCCGATGCTCCGGCCCCGCCTCCGGTTCACTTCTGGAATTTCAGACTTTAAAGTCTGAAAACCACTGCGCCTGCGTTGCCTTGTCCTCGCACCCGCTGATGCCACGAGGAGCATACTGCGCAGGCACAGACCATACTGGGCTTGTGCTATACACTCCTGGTGACATCAGCGGGAGCGAGGACACGGCAATGCAGGCGCAGTGGTTTTCAGACTTTAAAGTCTGAAATTCCAGAAGTGAACCGGAGGCGGGGCCGAAGCATCGGTGAGTGGCTGCATGGGCACAGGGTGTCAGCGGGGGACCATTAGAAGCCCCGGGTGAGTTCAACTTATTTTCCCCCGACCCCCCTACAGTATCCCTTTAAGGTGGGTACACATATCAGATAAAAGTCTTTGGAAAATGTAAGATCACAGACCAATTTTACCCCCTTCCATGTAGTATGAGAGCCATACTACCACACAGTCTATTCTATTGAGCTGAACTCCCCATCAGATGAAAATCTTTGCAAGATTCTGCACACAGATGCTGTACAGATGCAACAGATCAGTATCTGCATAAAATCAGTTCCTGCAAAAGATCCGTTCCTGCAAAATGCATTCAAAGTCTATGATATCTGCAGATCTCATACACACCTTGTTTAAAGGAGTTATCAGGCAAAAAAAATGAGTTTCACTTACTTGGGGCTTCTACCAACCCCATGCAGCCATCCTGTGCTGTCGTAGTCACTCACTGCTGCTCTGGTCCCCCTCCGTCAGCTAGTTTAGTTTTTGCCGACCTTGGGATCGGCGGGCCGCATTGCGTACATTTTTACGCATTCCCGCTGGTGCAGGAAGAATAACACATCCGTTTTTACGCCTTAGTGATTGATTACGTAAAAATGTACGCATTGAATCACTAACGCGTAAAAAAATATGTGTTAATGTTCCTGTACCATCAGGAATGCGTAAAAATGTACGCAATGCGGCCCGCCGACCCCGAGGTCAGCAAAAACTAAACTAGATGACAGAGAGGGACCAAAGCAGCAGTGAGTGACTACGACAGCACAGGATGGCTGCATGGGGTTGGTAGAAGCCCCAAGTAAGTGAAACTCATTTTTTTTGCCTGATAACTGCTTTAAACAAGGTGTGTATGAGATCTGCAGATATCATAGACTTTGAATGCATTTTGCAGGAACTGATCTTTTGCAGATACTGATCTGTTGCATGTGTACAGCATCTGTGTGCAGAATCTTGCAAAGATTTTTATCTGATGGGGAGTTCAGCTCAATAGAATAGACTGTGTAGATGTAGAGTATGGCTCTCATACTACATGAAAGGGGGTAAAATTGGTCTGTGATCTTTCATTTTCCAAAGACTTTTATCTGACGTGTGTACCCACCTTTAGGCATGTAAACAGCTTTAGAAACTATGAGTTTATGTTGTATTATTTGAACTCAAATTTTAATTTATAAATAATGTTTAATTCAGTGTGTCATTTTACTCAGTTTCCAAAACTTCTGTAAGAGTGTTTAATGGTAGTAAAGTATAGCGGTTGCGCTTTGCCTCAAGGCAGCTGCTTTAGCGATAGTTTTGACTGTAAGAATTCTGTCCAATTTATGTGGCTGAATCTCTCAGTGGGCCTAATTTACTACATTGGCAGTTTAGAACAATGGGCAGAAGTGGCCGACACTGTACAGGTCCCAAACTGGCCTCATATACACACACACACACAGATGTAACAGGACACAGACAGGGCCAGAAGAGAACCCCTAAGATCAGTACAGCTGATCAGATTACTCTCCGGTGTAATGGCTGTACTGCAGCTGGTCACAGCTCCAGACTACTTTATAGACAGAGGTTGTAGTGCAATCTGTACATGCGAGACAGGGATTTTAAGTCACACTGGACTCACACATCAAGGGTTTTGCTAGCATTTAGACTGCCAGGGACGATGTGAATACAGCATATTCACCTTCCTAGTTTCTTGGATATCTGCTTTAAACCTCTAATCAAGCCTCCCAGTTATTTAATGCGTGTGCAAGTTAATTTGCATTAATTAGCAATGAACAGAGTTTTGTACATTGTATGCCAGTGCATTCTGCAATACAAAATCTTGTACGTTCCTGACTGGCAAAATCTATTACCTTCTTCTTGCCAACCCTGGGGGTCCCTCCAGAGCACACAGCAGATCCCCTGACCCCACCTACATCCTCCCTCTGTGGCACAATAGCTCTGGAGTAGGTCACTGCTCAGTGTGTATTGAGGAAGAAAGGCTGGATTCACACACATTACAAAGTGTGTAAACTGCAATGGACACTCTCGCCCATATGTAATTCAATTATTTAACTGAGTTTTCTCCTAGGTGATATTGTAACAACTTGTAAATAAAATACCTTTTACACCATCAGCAAACAAACAAATACGCAAAATAATTTTGACAGTACTTTTTCACCTACATTTTGGTACTTTTTCGACTGCAAAGTGCTAAAAAGTTAATTTCAATTGAAGATGAAAAATTATCTCTTAGGAAAAAACTCAGGAGAAAAAGTGAATTGCATATGGCCCTCTGTGCGTTATACCCTACATGTTATTCAAACTTGCATGCAGCAAGTTACCGTAGATATCCGTTATAATGCAGAGATATGAACAGGCCCATAGAATTGTATGTGCAATGAGATGACATGCAGAATTATCTAATCTTTATTATCTTTATTTCTCTAAATGCCCCCTAAATGTGTGTAAAAAAAAAGCCACGTATACCTCTCATCCTACTGTGCCTACAATAAGAAACCAGTTTTTATTGCTGTTTTTTAAAGCTGACTTGAAGTGAAAATAAACTTATGTGATAATTAGTTGTATCTGTTTTACTAAGGGTAAATAGAACATTGGTAACATAGAGCTGAGTCTCATATTTTTAAAGGGAATCTTAAGTGAAAATATAATTTTGATACAATGAATTGTATACGTAGAACAGCTAATAGAAAATTAGTAGTACAAATATGAGTCTCATATTGTTTCCAGTACAGCAAGAGTTAATAAACTTCAGTTGTTGTCTATGCAAGACAGCTTCTCTGAGCTCTCCGACTAATTTAGTCAGAAAGCAATGCTATTTTCTGAAGCACTTATATATCAAAGAAACGATGAAAGACAACTTCAGATTGGCTGCAGTAGTGTCTAAATAACACCAGAAACAAGCATGCAGCTAATCTTGTCAGATCTGTCAGCAATGTCAGAAACACCTGATCTGCATATGCTTTTTCAGTGTCTATGGCTAAAAGTATTAGAAGCCGAGGATCAGCAGGATAGCCAGGCAACTGGTATTGCATAAAAGGAAATAAATATAGAAACCTCCATATCCCTCTCACTTCAGATGTTCAGATTATGATTATTCAGACATAAGCAGCAGAGACAAGGTGGGCAGGGTTAGCTCTGTGATCATAGTCAAAGACTGGCTGATCTTCATACAGCTGCTCCCTTACTACTTCATGTGGATGATGATGGGATAGCGGGAGGGGTTTGGACAGTTCACATACTACTATTCAGGTCTTACCAAGCTGCATTTGACATGAAAAGGAAAATTAAGTAAAAAAAATAAAAATAAAAAAAAAGATTTTAACTTACCTAGGGCTTCGTCCAGCCCCCTGGACTCCTACTGTGCCTATGACGTCCTCCTGATCCCCTCAGGGTAGCAGTGGCGACCCCTGAAAAGCTGGGCTGTTGCTGCCTGTCGGTGGCTACTGCGCAGCCCCTACCCGCGCTCCTGCTGCACATGCGCAGTAGCGATTCTCGTGTATTGCGCATGCGCAGAACGCTCCCAGCCACGTGTGCGCAGTAGCCTAGCTTTGTGGGGGTCACCGCTGCTTGGAGGGGATTAGGAGGTTGCCGTGGGTACAGTAGGCTTCCAGGCAGGGGAGAACTGGGACCTTTTGGCCTAGGAGGAAAACACAAACTGGAGGCCCGTGTTCATGGTTGCCTCAGCCCAAATGGTGTCACACATGTGCCCCACTTGCTGTATGCCGCTAGTCACATGGGGTGCCCATGGACAAATACAGCAAGGACACTTGCAGGACAGCGTGACAGGTAAAGTATAACTGCACAAGCATTGGGTGTCACATAATACATTTGGAGAAACGACAGCCAGGGGTTTCCGTCGCGTCGGTTGTTCGTGATTATCGCACTCTGTTACCGATGTGCACCGGATTAACCACATCAGCCTGAGATTTCCCAGCATCTCAGATTCTACCAATTTCCACTCCAAAACAGTCAAGTTGTTTAGTTAAGCAAGCTTATGGCAGCACTGATTTTTATCCAATTCGATAGTAATTATCAAAACATATTGAAAAGGGAAAGTGCGCTCCTCAGGTATAATGTGAACGATGTAAGTGTCCTAAATTGATAAGTTTGTTACACCTGGTGCGCTGTAATCAGCAGGGAGTGTAAGCCCTAATTGCAACTTAAGTTAAAAAAGATACTAGCGCTCAACAGGACCTGTAATAAAATATAAGATTATAAAACCTCCTAATAGTTTAAAATCTAATGTATCTCCAACAACACACAAATTATAGCACTGAGGTATTAAATGGTCTCGCGTGCAGGGCCCATAGTTTAGGCCTCTCTCCCCATCCTCACGCTGATATATAAAGCGTTATAACACACACACTGGTACATATTATGAAAACGGCAAAAGTCCAAGTTCAAGAGTCCCAAAATCTGCAGAGCCCAGAATTCAGCGGAAAGTCCCAGAGAACTGACTCCTAGTACTTAATACACCAACAGATGATATCCTTTTTCAGAAAACCAAACATGCTCACCAGATAATTGTGCCAAGCATAACATTTGGCATACAGCGCAGGCGGCCCAGCCAGTGTCTCACCGGATCCTCCTGCGTATCTTCAGCCTTGTCCAACCATGTGTGAATAAAGGACAAAGAAAGCCTCTATGGCGTAGTAAATTAAGTCACCTCACCACAAAGTGCTTCCACCAAAGCGCTTATGCTGGTCTTGTCGGGTCAGCCACGCTATCTGGTAAGAGGCTTAGTGTGGTAGTGCCTGTGTGAAGAGGATATAAGAGGTGTTGGGTCACAGCGCATGTAAATGTGTTTGATGAGCACTTTGTGGTGAGGTGACTTAATTTACTACGCCATAGAGGCTTTCTTTGTCCTTTATTCACACATGGTTGGACAATTATCTGGTGAGCATGTTTGGTTTTCTGAAAAAGGATATCATCTGTTGGTGTATTAAGTACTAGGAGTCAGTTCTCTGGGACTTTCCGCTGAATTCTGGGCTCTGCAGATTTTGGGACTCTTGAACTTGGACTTTTGCCGTTTTCATAATATGTACCAGTGTGTGTGTTATAACGCTTTATATATCAGCGTGAGGATGGGGAGAGAGGCCTAAACTATGGGCCCTGCACGCGAGACCATTTAATACCTCAGTGCTATAATTTGTGTGTTGTTGGAGATACATTAGATTTTAAACTATTAGGAGGTTTTATAATCTTATATTTTATTACAGGTCCTGTTGAGCGCTAGTATCTTTTTTAACTTAAATTATCAAAACAGTTGGTTGATCACCGAGTCGACAGATGTATGGCCACCTTAATTCCCCAAGGCTTCCCCCGCCCCACACACACTTATATCCAAAGAGGGACTGTCCCTTCAAAAGAGGGACAGTTGGGAGCAATGATGGTGAGAGAGCAAGCAGAGTTTTTTTTTTATTCCCACTGACCCTCCAGGCAAGCCTTTGCTCTGCATCATGCCATGTATATTTACTAGCTTTCCCACTCTCTAATTGCTAATTGGACTTTTATTTCCCTCAGCCAGCTCAGTGGTTCGCCTTATTTATAAACCTAAATGCAGCAGGCCCTGCACCAGCCCTAAATCATTAAATGAGAGGCAGCTTGGGGGGGAAATTTCCCCCCTTCCCCCCTGGCCAGTCCTCCCCTGCTTCCAGGGGGCTGGAACAAGCCCCAGGTAAGTTAAAATCTTTTTTTTTTTTTTTTTTTGCGCTTAAGAGTCCCTTTAATATGGGAAGATAGTATTGCAAACCCAGGAAGGCATATAGTTAAAAGTGAATAATGCAAAAATGATTTATGTACAATGCACACAATTGTGTGTATCGCAAACTATGATATATTCTGCACAATATGCACTAAAATAACTACTAATAGGATATGATTATTACAATTATTATGTATTTTATACAGTGGTGACTTATGTTGTATTCAGTCATTCATTTCTTTGTATGTATCCTTATGTTTTGAGTTAATACTGAATCTGGCTGGTTGCTACGAAGCAAAACAGATAGTTCCTGTTTCAGATACACAGAATGTTGTCTCGGAGTAGTGCCAAAAAAGGAATATCGATGCAAGCCAGAGTAGGTATAGGGATGGTCAATGTGTAAATAATTAAGGGCTGATACAGGAGTCTGCAAATTCTGTATGCAAATATAAGCTTGAAAGTGGACCTGCCAAGGTGAAATTCAGTGATTGGTTAAGCGTGAAGATTTTCCTGACTGGCTATCAGATGGCTTCAGCTTGACCACAGGATTCCATTCCCTATAATGTGAATGCAGGGAGAGACAGGAAAACAGCTGCATAGCTTGAGTATTGAGCATTGTGCACTCATAAATGTAACATTTGTAAATAAAAAACATATCAGTTGATAATTTATTATCTTAATAGCAGTTCACACACACAAACTATGTTTAAGGTATATCACCAGCAATTTATTGTGCATTTGTGATGTAGAACAGCTATTATAATGAGCGCCAGCAGGTACTCCCTGGTGAGATGCAGCTAAATGACAGCGTTAACCCGCTAATCCTGCGGAGCACGAGCTATGCCGCTTTCCAGCAGGTTGTGTCTCTTTAAGTGATAGCTGGCAGTCCCTCTGTGCCCTTCATACATACAGGAGGCATTAGCAGCTGTAGACGCTCCTGAGGCAGACAGGGTGACCTTTCCGTGAGCCAAATGACACCCGCCCGCTCCTGGCAGCTTCTGCTTTCTGTAATTTAGGGCTCAGTTAGGACTTTAACATTGAATGAAACAGCCATAAAAATGGCTTGAACATCCATATTCCATTTATCAGATGGCGCGAGAATGTGTCCCTGAGGAAGCAATAGAACCAGAGGGACATAGAGAACGCTTGGATGAGGCAAACAACCTTCCTCTACTGGGAAGCTACATATTCCAGCTCACACCAGGACAAGTGGTCTTTGCAAAGCGCAATAAGATATAGCAACCTAAATAGCCCTCCTAACAAAATCTGATCTAAAAAGGCAAAAGATGGATTCTTACCAGTTATATAGTGCGAAGAGAAAAATATTATCCTAACACACTAACCAGCTTCACCCAGGAAAGGGAAATAGGGACTAGCAAATCACAAAACAATTTACACAGCTGTTGTTTAGTAGAGCAGCTGCTATAGGCTTTGATTTGTTAATGTCAACGTCTGCCTTCTAAGTGGGGCTGGTTAGTTAGTTTAACCACTTCAGCGTTCAGTGTTCTTTGACCTTATGCATCCGAGCAACTTTCACCTCCCATTCATTCGATAATAACTTTATCACTACTTATCACACTAAATGATAAATGAAATGATTTATGTCTTGCTTATTCTGCCACCATTTAGGCTTTCTTTGGGTGGTACATTTTGCTAAGAATTATTTTATCCTAAATTCATTTTAACAGGAAGATCAATAAAAAATGAATACATTCATTATTTCTCAGTTTTCAGCCATTATAGTTTAAAAATAATACATGCTACCATAATTAAAACCCATGTATTTTATTTGCCCGTTTGTCCCGGTTATTCCACCATTTAAATTATGTCCCTATCAAAATGTATGGCGCCGATATTTTATTTGGAAATAAAGGTGCATTTTTTCAGTTTTGCTTCCATCACTTATTACAAGTCCATAATTTAAAAAATAACAGTAATATACCCTACCACATACATATTAAAAAAAAGTTCAGTCCCTAAGGTAACTAGTTATGTATTTTTTTATTGTAGATTTTTTTTTTTTTTTTTTTACAAAAAAATGTTGGGTAGCTATTGGGGAGTGTGGGAGGTAAGGGACTAATTTTAAAAGTAAAAAAATTTCATACATTTTCATTTCCAGATGTAATTTTACTATTTGTCCACAAGATGCACTCGCAGCTCACTTCTGCATGCATAGTATTACTATGTAAAGCGGAAGTAAAGCATGGATGGGGCAGAAGGGGATTTGTGAAAGACGGAGCCGTCTCTTTGACGTTGTTGGCCTTTCATGCGGGACTTAGATCAATGAATGGGAACTTTGTCAAAACCAAAATATATCAGTTGCTGTCAGTTATATATCAGTTGCTGTCAGTTTTATCTGAAAGGATAACTGATGAGCAAGGTAATGTCCAAGTTCCCCTATGGTTCATGTGGGCGATATTACAGTTTAACAGTGTGCTGACCAGGAAGCTGTTAGGGGATAATGGCCATTTTCAAAATGGAGGACAGAGAATTCCATTGATGACAGTGGACAAACAGGACGCAGAACAGGAGGAAGACATCAAAGAGTAGACCACACGGGAGGTAAGTATGACGTGTGTATGTTTATTTTGACTTTAAATTTTCAGTTCAGGTTTGCTTTAAATCCGCCAGCTGTTCCCCTAAAGGCTAGAGCGCTATTCACAAAACACGCTGAGTTGAAAATGATTGTGAATTCATGAGTTGTAAACTGCTGTGAATTAATATATTATTTCATTTAGATGGCAAACCAATATTTGTGAATAATTTGTTTGCATCTGTAGATCCTGGGGTTACCACTACCAAACCCAAGAGAAATACGTGCGGACCCTTCTTTTTCCTCCTCCATTTATTTTTGACAGTTGCATTGCTGGCACCCTTAGAAATTTTACTATACTGTATACAAACAGGAAGGGTTATGTATATAAAAAATATTGACACCCTTCAGGTCTTGTATTTACAATGTTGAGAAATAAAAACAAATGCCTTTATGATATTTGCATCTGTCAATTTAAACTCAAGTGTTTTCCCCTTAGGAGTCTCTTTAATTAAGTATTTTCCCTCTTCCTTAATTACATGGATGTTGGAGATTACGTTTAGTAATATTTACCTTGTTGCTGCTAATACTGCTAATACTGTGACACCCTTTGAGCACTTTTGGTTTTTCTCACTAGATGTGATTTCTGCATCACTATGCCTGCTCACCCTGCATTTGCATTAGTACTCCTTGGGTTGTGCCATTATAATTTTTTTAGTCTGCAGTAATTTTGCTGTCCTCTAGGGGTGCTGTGGCGGGGGACAGGTGTCAGTACTGTGACAGCTTCACTACGATTTGTTAACACGTTCTGTGCATACAGAAATCCTGCCAAGCGGGAGATGGCGATGGCAGGGAGGCTGTCACAGTGCAGAGGCTCTCGCCCTGCTACAGCACTCCTACAAACCTGCAATATGACTTTGGACTGGAGGTAAGTCACATTTGCTTATGTATTGCAGATAGCTGCAAATACCCAGTGAACGTAAGTTATTGCAATCATGTCTGGTAAGAAAAGAAAATGGGACATTTTTCAGCATAAGAGTAAAGTAAAACCTTGGACTGCAGGTAACTTGTTTTAAAAGTGCTTTGCAGACAAGCAAAAAAACGTTTATGAAATTTTGACTTGATAAGCAAGCAATGTTTTGCTATACAAGCAGTTGTGATGATGTAATGATGTGAGGCCCGTATACATTTTATATACAGTGGTGTGAAAAACTATTTGCCCCCTTCCTGATTTCAAATAATTACAATTAACCTCCCTGGTGGTTCATTTCTTTCTGGATTTATGAGTCTAAAAGCGATACATTTTTTCAGGCCTCCAAATCTTGTCATAACTCACCAAAATATGTCAGAATAAAGGCCTGGTAGACATTCCGCATATACAGTGGTGTAAAAAACTATTTGCCCCCTTCCTGATTTCTTATTCTTTTGCATGTTTGTCACACTTAAATGTTTTTGCTCATCAAAAACCGTTAACCATTAGTTAAAGATAACATAATTGAACACAAAATGCAGTTTTAAATGATGTTTTTTATTATTTAGTGAGAAAAAAACCTCAAAACCTACATGGCCCTGTGTGAAAAAGAAATTGCCCCCTGAACCTAATAACTGGTTGGGCCACCCTTAGCAGCAATAACTGCAATCAAGCATTTGCGATAACTTGCAACAAGTCTTTTACAGCGCTCTGGAGGAATTTTGGCCCACTCATCTTTGCAGAATTGTTGTAATTCAGCTTTATTTGAGGGTTTTCTAGCATGACCGCCTTTTTAAGGTCATGCCACAACATCTCAATAGGATTCAGGTAAGGACTTTGACTAGGCCTCTCCAAAGTCTTCATTTTGTTTTTCTTCAGCCATTCAGAGGTGAATTTGCTGGTGTGTTTTGGGTCATTGTCCTGCTGCAGCACCCAAGATCGCTTCAGCTTGAGTTGACAAACAGATGGCCGGACATTCTCCTTCAGGATTTTTTGGCAGACAGTAGAATTCATGGTTCCATCTATCACAGCATGCCGTCCAGGTCCTGAAGCAACAAAACAACCCCAGACCATCACACTACCACCACCATATTTTACTGTTGGTATTTTACTGTTGCTGAAATGCTGTGTTACTTCTATGCCAGATGTAACGGGACATGCACCTTCCAAAAAGTTCAACTTTTGTCTCGTCGATCCACAAGGTATTTTCCCAAAAGTCTTGGCAATCATTGAGATGTTTTTTTAGCAAAATTGAGACGAGCCTTAATGTTCTTTTTGCTTAAAAGTGGTTTGTGCCTTGGATATCTTCCATGCAGGCCGTTTTTGCCCAGTATCTTTCTTATGGTGGAGTCGTGAACACTGACCTTAATTGAGGCAAGTGAGGCCTGCAGTTCTTTAGATGTTGTCCTGGGGTCTTTTGTGGCCTCTCAGATGAGTTTTCTCTGCGCTCTTGGGGTAATTTTGGTCGGCCGGCCACTCCTGGGTTCATCACTGTTCCATGTGTTTGCCATTTGTGGATAATGGCTCTCACTGTGGTTTGCTGGAGTCCCAAAGCTTTAGAAATGGCTTTATAAGCTTTACCAGACTGATAGATTTCAATTACAGTACTTTTGTTCTCATTTGTTCCTGAATTTCTTTGGATCTTGGCATGATGTCTAGCTTTTGAGGTGCTTTTGGTCTACTTCTCTGTGTCAGATAGCTCCTATTTAAGTGATTTCTTGATTGAAACAGGTGTGGCAGTAATCAGGCCTGGGGGTGACTACAGAAATTGAACTCAGTTGTAATAAACCACCTTTAAGTTATTTTTTAACAAGGGGGGGCAATCACTTTTTCACACAGGGCCATGTAGATTTGGAGTTTTTTTTTCTCGCTAAATAATAAAAACCATCATTTAAAACTGCATTTTGTGTTCAATTATGTTATCTTTGACTAATAGTTAACGGTTTTTGATGAACAGAAACATTTAAGTGTGACAAACATGCAAAAGAATAAGAAATCAGGAAGGGGGCAAATAGTTTTTCACACCACTGTATGTGTGCCACTTCATCACAGGATTGTACTTAATTGTGAGTGTAGGGACCATACAATGTCACATTTCTGTGAAATCCTTGAAAGTAGGCAAAAGCAACTATCATTGGATAAGTTCCTTGCTAAAGCTTACCAAGAATGTTTCTTATAAGCTATAGCTTAGGAAAGCTTAGCTTAGATTACTTAAATCTGAAGTGAATCAAAAAAACAAAAGCAGATACCTATGGAGAGGGAAGGCTCTGGGTCCTATAGAGCCTTTCCGTAGGTTTAATAACAATAACAATAATATTTCTATAGCGCTTTTCTCCCTGGGGACTCAAAGCGCTGTGACCCTGCATTATGCAGTCTAAAAGGCTAGTTTTTTTTAAAGCTGTCCAGAGAAGGAGCCTCTCTTACTGATTGTGGAAGTGAGTTCCATAGAGTAGGGGCTGCATAGGAAAAGGCCCAGGCACCAAATGTTAAGTGTATCCTGATAGGTATTAGAGGATATTGCGGTGGGGGTCGGAAAGTGTTAGGCATTGGTAGAAAGAGGGTTAGTATGAGAACAGGATTAGGTTTAGGGGTAGATGTCAGTGGATATAGCAGTGGGGATCGGTTCGGGTTAGGCATCAGTAGAGGGAGAGTTAGTATGAGAATAGGGTTAGGTTTAGTGGTAGATATCAGTGGATATAGCGGGGGAGGTTGGTTATTATTATTTAGTATTGATATAGCACCGACATCTTCCGCAGCGCTGTACAGAATATATATATAGTCTTGTCACTAACTGTCCCTTGAAGGAGCTCACAATCGAGTCCCTACCATAGTCATTTGTCTATATTGTGTAGTGTATGTGTTGTAGTCTAGGACCAATTTAGGGGAGAAGCCAATTAACTTATCTGTATGTTTTGGGGATGTGGGAGGAAACCAGAGTGCCCAGAGGAAACCCACACAGACACGGGAGAACATACAAACTCCTTGCAGATGATCACCTGGCTGGGATTCGAACCGGGGACCCAGCGATGCAAGGCAAGAGTGCTAACCCCAACGCCACCGTGCTCCCCTGGTTACGGTTAGGCATCGGTAGAGGGAGACTAAGAGTGAGAATGGGTTAGGTTTAGTGATAGATATCATATCAGTGGATATATCAGTGGGGATCGGTTCGGGTTAGACATCAGTAGAGGGAGGATTAGTATGAGAACAGGATTAGGTTTAGGGGTAGATATCAGTGGATATAGCGGTGGGGTTGGTTAGGGTTAGACATCAGTAGAGGGAGGTTTAGAATGAGAGTAGGATTAGGTTTATAGGTAGATATCAGTGGATATAGCGGCGGGGGTTGGTCAGGGTAAGGCATCAGTAGAGGGAGGCTTAGTGTGAGAATAGGGTTAGGTTTAGTGATAGGTATCAGAAGATATGCGGTGGCATCATTTATGTAACTTATATACTGTACTGTATTAATAATATATGTTTCTATTAAAAGCCACAGGTTCGTGACATGTAGTGTGGTAAATTTACTTTTTTGGCACAGCATAAAAGGGTTTTAAAAACTGTTCAGTATTCACAAAGCTGGACAAATTGCTTTCCACCTGCCCGAAAAATAGTTTAATACCATTGAGGAATGCTAACCATAGGTTAAAGGGCTTAACAAGTACTGAGGCCAGACAAGGGAAAATTGTGCATCCATTCTTACATGTTAACAGAGATCAGAACTTCAGAACACAACTCAACTCATATATTGACTTCATTTAAAGTTGTCTGTAAGTTATGCCAATCTTTCTAAGATGTGCTTGTGTGCAATGCTGAGTATTACACAAACTGATACAGTAATGGATAGGTATGCAAAAATATACACTTCTAATGATGAAAGGTATCCAAGAAGTTTTCATAAATAGAAAGCTAAAATATAATTCAATTTCCTTTACCAGCATAAATGTATTTATTTGTGACACTGCTCTCTTGATATTTCAGTGCATGTGTGCCATGAAACAACACTTGCATCAGCACCAGTGTCAGGGAGCAGCACGCTAGGTAACTATGCAACATACTCACAGTCCAGATGGCTGTGCCGGATGCCTTCCACATCTTCCGCATGGATGAAGTGATAGCATCTTTTACCCATCAGATCCACAGCATTGAGGTCCATGTAATCACTAATTCTGCAAAAGTCAATTGATTCAATGTTAGTAAATGTTATGTTCACATTAGTCAAAATACAAGAAAACATTTATGTTCACATTAGTGTCAGTGCTTGCCATGTAATGCTTCCTTTATCCTATGGTGCACATACACATGGCCAAATGTTGAGATTTTCAGATCAGATCAATCGTGTTTAACTAATTAAAAAGGTAGCATTTTAGTTACAGTCCTTTTTACATGTTGATCTAGTATTCAAAGAGGAATGCCTGGAGATTTTTGGTTGCTTTGAATTGAATTGCCATGTTTATGTGTGGTTTTGTGTAAAAGCAGTGCAATCGATTAAATCTGGCATAACTGAAAATGATGAAAAATGGCAACACATGGATAACATTTTTATATATCGTGCAATATAAGCCAGCATTATTCATACAGTATTACATTTTGTATCTGAATTTTCAGGTGAAGGCGGCCACCATTAAGAGTTAGTAGCAAACTTGAAAAGGTTGCATTATTTTATTGTGCAGGATTTAACTTCAAGAATACGTTACAATTATGGTTCATTTTTACTTGACCTTGAGTATGCTACATAATGACCTTATTGTGCACCATATAACATGAACACATTCATCCTGTTGTCAGTTTCTAAACTGTATCCATAATGCATCTCGATAATAGAATGCACCTAAAGAGGCCATGTAGTCTTTTGATGCTATTTACACTGGAATCACGTGCACTCTAAAAAGGGTAACAACATGCTAGATGTGGTACAGATGATTTGATCACAAACAGAAGATCTATTTCTGATTTTGGCCACAGATGCTATAAACTGTGCGCGCACCCGTCCGCTCGCGCACACGCCCGCCCGGCTCACTGGCCCGTCCTCCAGTCCCAACTGCTGTCCGGGTCTGTGCTGCACTCAAAAAGCATGGACCCAGCTACACAGAGACAGCGCTACGCAGGGATACAGAGGTTGTATTATAGAGGATATATATATATATATATATATATATATATATATATATATATATATATATATACTGTATATATATTTACATTGCTCAGGATCAAGTGATGGATAGCTTGTACAGAATAACGGACTTGACCACACTTGGTGTCATCTTATAACTCCCAAGTGTATACGTCATATTGCCAGGATAATACAGTACTTCCTGTAAGGTGCTAATGGGTTGATGTCCTGTGGCTGGGTGATGGGTGGCAGCCAGTGTTATAACTCTGTGAGTAGTCCTCAGATTATGCTCAGATGACAAATCTCATGTACATAGGTTGCTTTGTACACCTTTTTAAACAATCATACTGGGTGGCATAACTTTACCACTAGTTTATGTAACGATCCCTCCTGTAGCATGTTCTGTCTGTTGCAGTGGAGCTGCAAACGGACAGTTCTGGCTTATCTGCTTGCATTTGGTTGTGCATTCGCAATAAGTCTCATTGTCATTTGCAATCGCTCTGCAGTTCTGAGCAGCTCAGGATGCTGTCATCATTCCACCAATGGCTTGGTGCAGCTAAGCTGTGGCCAGATAGCCCTGGATTTCCTGCAGGCATGTTGGTACATAATATTGCATGTATTTCTTATGGGAGTCATTTGCATTCACAGCCAGCTAGCAAATGGTAATCAAGCCAGCTCAGGATTGAATGATTACAATTCAGCTGTGTGGGAATTTGCATACCTGCATCCATTGGCTGATGCCAGCATAAAAGTCTGCCTCCCATTTCCTACCCCGCCCATCATAGCGTTCAGCTCTCTGAGTTGTCGTTGGGTCTGTGCTGTGAAAGTTGTTATTATAAATGTATAATGCCTTGGGGCCCGTTCAGATCAGAAATGCGGATGGCTATGCGTGCGGAACGCGTGCGGACCGCAACGCGTACGAACGCATGGCCATCCGCGTTTGTGTGCATTGCGTGGCTGATACCATCACTGAAAAGTGAATGGGACAGCCACGCGTTTTTGCAAAATCTGCGTGCAGCATGCGTTCCCGGACCGCACAGGTCCGGAACGCATGCAGTGTGAACATCAGACATTGCACTCTATGCAATGTCTGATGTCGTGCGTTTTGGCCATCTGCATGCGTTTCCAAAACGCGGCTGGAAACGCGTGCAGTCTGAACGGGCCCTTGCTCTGTAATGTTATGTCTGCTGGACGTTTGCTGACCTGTGGGGGTCAGTGAAGTCCTTCTGATTCTGATAGTTAGATTCTGCCAGCACCACGTTGGTGACAGGTAGTATTCCTTCTAGCCTTGTTCTTGAGGACAAATTATAGCAGCGATTGCCATTAGTTCGCTCCTACCTGTTAGTCTTGTCTATCTCAGTGTGAATGTCGCCGCCGCTGAAACAACGACTAAATTGGCTGAGCATTCCATCTGTCTGTTGTCTGTCTTGTTAATCACCATTACGTGTGCTTAGCTAGTTCTTGATAAATATACATGCAGACTTGCTAATATATATTTATCCATTAGTTGAGTCGTTTGTTATTTTCTTTATTCGAGCTACGGAGATTTTTTTCAGTTACTGTGTTAACTAGTCAGTTTAGCACGTTTCGGTAGGTTGCGCTTATCGTGACCACTCGTGCTTAGCTAGCATAGTTTTGTTGCTATTAGTTACGTTCTTTCCTGTACTCTTGCCTGTGTGGATGCTTGCTGGTGACTTTTGTTAGCCTGCTTGCTCTGCTTCTGTGGACATGACTGTGAGCTGCGGTTGCTACTAGTTACGCTCCAATCTATAGTCCTGTCTTGTATCTGAATGCTTGCTATCGCAAGAGCAGCGCAACATCGCACTGTGCTACCATTGCGTGTTATTTGTAGTGATATCGGAAGCCCAGAGCTGCAGTTACTCTGGGCAGCCTGTGTAGCCTCTTCCATTATCCAGCTCTTAGCCTTGTTGTGCTGGATGGTCAGAAAGTATGACCCCCCCCCCCCCCCCCCAGCATTACAGTTTACAGCTGAAGTCCAGGCTCATAACTCCTTCTCTCCGGCTCTTGTTTTGTATACGATGATGGGACAGTTGCCTCTCCATGCTCTTCCTAAAAGTCAAGAATCTTTTTTCTTATCTGTGTCCCTTTTGCAGTGATTTTCCCTCTCTTCTTGCCCAAAAGTTTTCAAAGTGTACCTGAACTCTTGCACAGGACAGAAGGAAGGCATAGAGAAATACACCCTGTATGTATTTAGAGAGTTTAGCCTGTCTAATTACAAGTTGTGATTTGATCTCTCCCTTGTGTCACCTGACTGCCACAGCAGAGCTAATAGGTAAATACAGGATGTTAACAATATATGTGCTTCCATGAAAGCAGGAAGTAGACAAACTGCAGATTTATTGCAGGATTTGTATCAGCTGTAACAAAGAATTTTTGTTTCTTTAAAGGTTATTATGCTGTTGCTTATCTTTCACAGCAGAGAGGAAGTTCTGAATTCAGGTCCGCTTTAACTGTCACTGAAATAGGATCTGCTGGACACAGGCCAGCAACTTAGGCCAGTCAAGGGTTCTAGTGCTGGGTAAAGACCAGATGTACAAAGCAAAATCCAACTACCCCAGATCTTTCTCATGATAGATAACTTAAAAAAAAAGCTGTCATGTGCTTGTCAGTGGAAGGAGTCCTCATACTTTGCTGCACACAAGAGAACGCCCAAGAACATCAAATCTAGCTGCTCTATATATCTTCAGAGCATTAGGAGCAGAATGTTGCTTGGGTGCACCTGCAGGTACCCAAAAGTTACCCTTCTTATTCATCTAACAACAATAATCAAACATTTTTAGGCTGCTTAAAGCACACCTGAACTGAGAGGGATATGGAGGCTGACATACCTTATTTATTTCCTTTTAAACAATACAGATCGCCTGGCTGTCCCGCTGTGCCTCTGCCTCTAATACCTTTAGCCATAGACCCTGAACAAGCGTGCTGATCAGGCGTTTCTGACTGAAGTCTGACTAGATTAACCCCATGCTGGTTTCAGGTGTGCGATTCAGACACTACTTCAGCCACCATATCCCTATCAGTTTCTGCGTACTTTAAGGGCTCTCACCTCTATCTAAGGCTTAAAGAAAAGCTTTTGCTAAAATTAAAGTTTACTTACAGAAATGAATTCTGCACCATGTATGTACGTATAAAAGTATGTCTAGGACAGGGTAAGTTCCGTTTTTCACATCAATAACAAACTGTTGCACTTATACACAGGCAATGAATGGGTCGCTAAATGACTTGTATGATAGATAAAAAAAAAATCAGACAACCGGAACCCTGCAGAAAATGCAGAAATGGTTCCAGTGGGCTGTAACCACTTTCATGCCAAGAGCCATAAACAACTACTCAAAGACTGCGATGTCGTTCATCTTCCCACCTCACAGGGGTTAAATCTGCCCCTCATTTGTCCTTTCTAAAGACTTTGCAAAAGCGAATGTAACTGGAAGTAATTAACGAGCAATTATTTCTGTCGGATTGCGAAGGCGGAAAACAACGAGGCCACTAATTACCCAAAGCGCGGGCGACACAACGCTTTCTGCGTGGCTGTATCGGAATTATAATAATCAGCGGATATTACTTGGTGAATGATATAAATGACAAAGCGTGTAATAACCTGTAATAGCACTAATAATGGTAATAATAAGCCTTGTGATAATAGCAATGATCATCATTATACTGCATGAATAATGAGCCAGCTAATGGAGCTACATAGAACAATGGATAACACACTACAGTCCTGTATACACTTACATACACAGAAGTATGGATATGTGCCAACAATGCCTTACTGCCCACAATAGCCGTTTATTTTCAGTCCAGCCAGATTTACCTACAATAGAGTGTCGTTTATTCTGGTGGTGTGCTGTGATACAATTTCTGTCAGGAATTAAGAAAACCCGATCATAACTCCATAGCATTCTCAGCCAAGCGCTAAATGGGTGCCATGACCCTCATAGTGATCCCCTGTCCAAATCCTGTGAAGCAATGCAAACCTGTCAATACAGTATAATGAGTGGTTATCTTATGACTGCTCCACCATGACTTCAATGTAATTTAAGTGGCGTAGCGAAGGAGCTTTGGGCCCCACTATATGTTTACCATTGGGCCCCTCCAAGCCCTCTATATATAATTGATATGGTGCACCAAAACCTGCCAAGGACAACCACATTATTAGAGGGGCAAGCAGTGGATGGGGAACAGTTTGTTAATGATTATCATTATTTAAAGCATCAATAGCAGGGGTAGGGAACCTATGGCTCGGTAGACAGATGTGGCTCTTTTGATGGCTACATCTAGCTCACAGACAAATCAGTGGGGGTTGCTTCACTAAGCTGCATTGCTCAAGCAGCGCAGCTTAGTGCGACAGCGCAAGTAACATTGCACGCTACTGCTTCCTTGCGTGGTACGATTTTTTTGTAAAGTGCTTTTCTAAGCGCTTTTGCAGAAGGATTTGATTTGTTACTTCCTGACACAAGTCAGGAAGTGAACTCTTTGACCCACAAAAAAATAAATAGAATGTATTTATTCTTAAAAGCGCTAGGGAAATCACTATACCAAAATCACCAAAATCACTCACAAAATCGCAAAACATCACTGGCGTCAGCAATTGCGATTTTAGATGTAAACAAAGCCTAAGGGAAGATTACTGGCAGCCCGTATACTTCTCTTATGACAGGTGTATTTAAACGCCTTGTAATGACAGGTGTGCTTTAATGCCTTTTGCTAGGGACCCATAACAAAAAATAAAGCAGGACTAATGTTACTAGTAGAAACCAATCACTATGGGCTTGATTCACAAAGCCGTCCAAACTGTTTAGCACGGGTGTGCTAAACAGTTAGCACGTGAAGTGCCGTTCGCTGACTTTTGCGCGCGCAAAAGTCCGCGATCGCGCAAATCGCAGCGAACGGCACTTCACGTGCTAACTGTTTAGCACACCCGTGCTAAACAGTTTGCACGGCTTTGTGAATCAAGCCCTATGTCTCTAAATACTCTGAAGAAGTTTGAACCAAGTTGATTTTTAATTGTAACCTCACTAATAGGACAGACGTCTTTGTATTTGATGAGATAAATACAGTAACAGCTGTTGGGCTCTGAAGCACAGTGACACATGGTGAAGCTGAAATGTGCCTGTGCCACACTGAAGAGAGACATGTATATTAATCCAGTGCTCTTTATTGCTAGATAAGCCTATAATGTATGTGTAATTACAGCGGACTCTGCAGGTTACTTTGTAAAGTATCTGATGCTCAACCAGAGTACACACAGCAGGACATCTTTTAGGGCCGGTTCACACGGACGCTTGGCGGCGTCTACCGTCAAGCGTTCGGGACCCATCGGCTAAACTCTCCCATTCAAGTGAATAGGAGCGTTTAGCATTGCGCGGTTACCGTCGATTACCGTCGATTGCATAAACGCGGCGTTCTGATCCCGATTTAACGCATCGTTTTGGCCATCCCTAGAAGCCGCATGCAACGTCTAGGGACGGCTAGCCGGCGCATCTTCATGTCTCCCTGCGGGGACGAGAAACGCCGATCGCGACGATCTCTGTACCGCCGCCACCGAACGGGACGTCACAGGACGACGCGACTTCCTGGCCGCCCCAACGCCGCCTGCCGTCCGTGTGAACCGGCCCTTAATCGATTCCCTTTTCTTCAATAAGTTTACAATAATTAGATCTTCAGATGTTAAAGGAAAACTAAAGAGAGAAGAATATGGAAGCTGCCATATTTATATAATTTTAAACAATACCAGTTGCCTGGCTGTCCTGCTGATCCTCTGCCTCTAATATCATTAGCCATAGACTCTGAACAAGCATACATATAGGATGTTTCTGACAAAAATCTGACAAGATTAGCTGCATGCTTGTTTCAGGTTTGAAATTCAGACACTACTGATGCCAGAATGATCAGTGTGACTGTCAGGCAAGCAGTGTTCCTTAAACGATATCTGTAGCCACCTGAATTTAAAAAAGTAACATACCTTATTATTATTAAAGAAAATCTGTAACGAAAAAAGTTCCCCTGGGAGGTACTCACCTCGGGTAGGGGAAGCCTCCGGATACTATTGAGGCTTCCCCGTCCTCCTGTGTCCCACGGCGGCGGCGATAAAGCTCCCCAAACAGCGGGGATGTAAATATTTACCTTCCCAGCTCCAGTACAGGTGCAGTATCTCTGACGGTCCACTCTACTGCGCAGGCGCAAGTCTCCTGCGCCTGCGTAGTAGTGCGGACCTGACAAAGATCGGCTATTTCCGCCTATTTCCAAGCAGAGAGCCACAACAGCTCCCTCGTTGGAGCCAGAAAAGGTAAATATTGCACAGCCTAACAAATTGTCGGCGGTGCATTCCGTGGGCTGCAGCGAGACCGGCGTGGGACACAGGAGTACGGGGATGCCTTGATAGGGTCCAGAGACTTCCCCGTACAGAGGTGAGTACCCCCAAGGGAACTTTTTTCCATTACAGAGTCTTTTTAAGCAGAGGAAAGGCTCTGGATCGCATTTCCCTGCTGTCACCTGTTCAAATTTCCCACCACCTGCGTCTTTGGGTCTCCTCGGCTCTGCACTGCGCATGTGTGAGTCTGCCCTTGGGTGTGCGCAGTACAGAGTCATTCTTCTTTGGAAGTACTCAGAGACTGGCCCAAAGGCTTCTTCTACATTAAAGATGGAATGTTGCAACAAGGGCCTGGCGTTGGAACGAGGGGGATGCAGAGATTCAGAGCCTTCCCTCTTCTTAGGTGAGTATGTAACTTCTTCAGGTGGCTACAGGTATCCTTTAAAAGGAAATACATGTGGCAGCCTCCATAAACCTATAGCTTCAGTTAGTTTTTTTAAGCCAAACGCTAACCAAATACTTCATTTTAGTTTTATGTAGGGTATAGAATGCTTTTTATCGTTGTTGAGTTTGTATTGCTGTCAGTGTGGTGTTTAAGGGAATTCACTCAGTTTCACATGAAGCTGGATTTAAAGATACCGTAAGTTAAGTTAGCCAGTACATGGTTAGACACCTGAAGTAAATGGGATATGGAGGCTAACATATTTATTTTCTTTTTATGAATACCAGTTGCCTGGCTGTCCTGCTGATCCTCTTCCTCTAATATGTTTAGCCATAGACCCTAAACAAGCATGCAGATCAGGCACTCTGACTTAAGTCAAACTAGATTTTCCACATGCTTGTCTCAGACACTACTGAAGCCAAAGAGATCAGCAGAACACCAGGCAAATTGTATTGCTTAAAATAAAATAAATATGGCATCCTCCATATCCCTCTCACTTTAGGTGTCCTTTAAGCCAGACATATGCAGAAAAGAACCGCACACCTTAGGGCCCTTTCACACTGGGGCGGTGCATCAAATTGACGCACTGCTACCACAGCCTAATGAAAGTCTATGGGGAAGTTCATACTTCCAACATTGCAGTACGCTGCGCCGGAAGTGCTGATTTAACACTAGCGCATACCGACGTTACCGTGCGGCTCCTGTGGTGACCTGCGTCGGCCCAGAAGTCATGTTAGTCAATGGCAATGCAGGGTTCTTTAAGCACGTTTACATTTTTACAATACACTTCCATGCACTTCCGCATATCCGAAACAGGAAGTGACCTCAAGCGCGTCACTTCCTGTTTGGACAGGTGCCAGACAGGGAACACTGTGCGATGTGGTGTGGCAGGCACGCTGCACCGCAACGCTAGCGCCACTTCGTAGTATGAAACCAGCCTGAGTGTAAGGATGCTCATGCTGGATTCCTAGCCAACATACAGTGGGTTGCAAAGGTATTCGGCCCCCTTGACGTTTTCCACATTTTGTCACATTACTGCCACAAACATGCATCAATTTTATTGGAATTCCACGTGAAAGACCAATACAAAGTGGTGTACATGTGAGAAGTGGAACGAAAATCATACATCATTCCAAACATTTTTTACAAATAAATAACTGCAAAGTGGGGTGTGCGCAATTATTCAGCCCCCTGAGTCAATACTTTGCAGAACCACCTTTTGCTGCAATTACAACTGCCAGTCTTTTAGGGTATGTCTCTACCAGCTTTGCACATCTAGAGACTGAAATCCTTGTCCATTCTTTTTTGCAAAACAGCTCCAGATTAGATGGACAGCATTTGTGAACAGCAGTTTTTAGATCTTGCCACAGATTATTGATTGGATTTAGATCAGGAAGTAGAAACAGTGCAGATTTATTTTAGGATTTGTATCAGCTGTAACAAAGACATTTGTTTTTGTTAAAAAAAAATATGTTGTTGGGTTTCTTTTAGAGCAGAGAGGACGTTCTGAGTTCAGGTCCAAAGTGAGAGTGATAAGGAGACTGCCATATTTATTTCCTTTTATTCAATGCAGATTCCCTTGCTGTCCTGCTGATCCCTTGCCTCTAATACTTTTAGGCACAAACCGTGAACAAGCATGCAGATCAGGTGTTTCTGAATGACATCTGACTGGATTATCCACATGTGTGTAAGGCTACACTTTAAAAGTGTTTGAGAACATCAATTCAAACTGACAACCAAGGGCTACAAGTGGCAGTTACAAGTTAGAGCCCGTTTCCACTAGAGCGAATCCGCATGCGTTCTCTGCATGCGGATTCGCATAACCAATACAAGTGGATGGCCCTGTTTCTACTTGTCAGTTTTTTCCTGCGTTTTTCTGTGCAGGATTTTTCTGCACGGTAGAGCCTGCAGAATTCGCTTGCGTGAGGAATGCAGGCGATTCGCAGGCTATGTATTTAATAGGGAAAACGCACATGCATTTTTTGCCGCGATTTCGCATGCGAATTTGCATGAAAACGAATGTAAATTGAACCAGGCAGTGACATGGTTGAATTCGCATATACCCTGCCTATGCGAAATCGCATGCGAAATCGCGGCAAAAAACGCACGCGGAATCGCATCCGCATGCGATTTCGTCAGCAGTGGAATCCTGGCGATTCGCACCGCACTAGAGGAAATGAGCCCTTACTGATCAAGTCATCTCAATACAAAAGTCAGATGTATATCCAAACAGGACTGTGTGTGTATGTATGAGGCATCTTGGGTGTGTGCTGGGGGAGGGTCCACATATGACCGATTCTGAGCAGTGACATTTGCTGAGACTGCATAGGCATGCACTGGGCAGTTCAGAAAGTAACTTTGGTGATTGTCTGTGGAGAACCAGTTTAAAGCACTTACCGTACTCTGCATAGTTTTTAAGGCTGTTTTTAGATAGCCTCAATTCACTAAGCTTAACTCCTGTCTTTAATAACTCTTCTGAGCTATTTTACAGTTATCACCATGGTGATACAATTGTGATAACTGTAAAACAGCTCAGAAGAGTTATTAAAGACAGGAGTTAAGCTTAGTGAATTGAGGCTAGGCTACTATGGTGTACTACCCAGCCACACTAGATTTGTTCTGTCAATTATATTAAAGTTTTTCACACGCATGAAGCAGCTATGTGTTTTTGAATTGATTGCACAGTATGTAGTACACAATGGCATCTCCTTCATCAAGGGGTAGTGTGTTTTCATTACAGTGGCCGCTCACATTTTGTGTATTATATATGAAAACATAATCAAGGTGTTGCAGTGCCCCTAGTCAAAGACTAGATTTCAACCCAATTGAAACACTGTGGTGAATCTTGAAGAGGGCTTTGCATAAACAAATGTCTGCAGTCCTCAATGAACTGGAACAATGTTGTAAACAAGAGGGCCAAGATTCCTTCCCAATGATATTATTATACAGAAAACAATTACTTTAACTTATTGCTCCTAAAAGTGGTTCTACAAGCTATGGAATCATGAGGTATGCTTAGTTTTTTACACGTGGGTTCTACTGTTTGGCTTTATCTTTTTTAAATAGTAACAGTGGACCTTGTTGTGTGTTGCTGTACTCCCCAGATTAGATTTACATAATTTTAAACCCTGATTTAAAAAAAAACCAAAAACAAATGATTTTACTTTGTGCCTTGATACATAAAACCTTAGAATTGAAAGTAGGTGTACTTTCGTTTTCTTATGACTGCATAGATGGAAGTGCTGGTAATGATAGTGATCAGAGTACAGAGGGACACTATACACGCAGGAAGGGGAGAGGGAACATTTTGCAAGAAGTGGAAACATTTCAGAAGCACACTTTTCATGCAGGAAGCAGCAAACTTTTCTATTAGTACAAACACAGAGTAAGGCCAGACACCCATTACAGATCGCTAATCGCTATCACGATCACTGATCATTTATGCTAGAGTTTTGTACAGTGATTTCTGTCGCTTTTAGAAGCAATTTTATGTTAGTGCATTTTTTGTAGTTCGTGTAGTGAAATCGCTGCCAAATCGCTTTTGTACAGCAATTAAAAAAGTGATTTTGAAGCGTTCCTATGTTTGGCATTGGAGTGCAATCACGGCAATCTGCAGGACTGAAGATTGCAATATGTCTAATCGCAATTGCTCCAGTGGGCTCTCCTGCATTGACTTATGTATAGAACCAATGCTCTTGCAATGGGGGAGAAGTGGCATGTGTGCCCTTCACAGCTTTACAGTGCAAAAATGCCAGATTTGAATCTCGGTTAGGTCTGCAGGGAGTTTGTATGTTTTCCCCGGTGTTCGCTTGGGTTTCCTCTGGTCACCAGGTTCCCTCCCACATCCCAAAAAAGACACTGATAAAATAATTTGTTCCCTAAGACTTAGCTAATGTAGGAATACTGTACTGAAACAATGATATGGATTGTGAGCTACCCAGAGGGACATTTAGTGACACAACTATGAACTCTGTAAAATCCATGTGAAAGACATTGATACTATATAAAAATGCAACAACAATAATATGTAGACACAAACACTTAACAGCCCATATCATTATTCCTAGCTGTGGGTATGCACTTAGAAGCAGAGCTTGTACTTACCTCCCTACACAACATCAATGATTGGCTGATTTTAAGTAAATCAGTTTTATAGTTCCCCTGGATTAGGGAAGGATGGTATCATCACAGCATGGCCAGTACTGCTACAGAGATTAAACTTTAAAGTCTAAAACATTTTTTTTAAATGGTTGAAATCTGCTTCAAATTATCTGGGTCTATTCTTAAATTCCTGCGTTCAAATTCTTTCCCCAAGTAAAAGTTCATAAAGGACCACTGTTTTCTAGACAGTCCTTATAACAAAACAATTGTTATTTGTCCTGGTACTTAGCATGCTGAAGACTAAATATTATGTACATAAAAATCAGTGGAGCAGTGCCACCCAGTGGTTACAATATAATTATATAGTGAAATGTCAAAACCAAGCTAAAACATACTGTATCTATGGAGCATCTGAATTGTTGCTTTCTATAGGTATCCCGTAGCTGCTCTATTTACAGATAATACTTTGAAAAGTGCTGCAGTACATATATGTATATGCATTATTGTTGAATTGATTCTATATTTTGTCACCAATAATGTATATTGGTGTACACCATTTGTCTGTTCTTATGTACTCCATGTTCGTTTCTTACTTTGTACAGCGCCAAAGAATATGTTGCCGCTTTATAAACCAGTAATAATAATAATAATAATATGTCAGTTTGGGACAATGGCCACTGACCAATGACTGTATCTCTGTTTTAGCAGATGTTTCTGAATGAACAGGCAGCCCCCCCCCCCCAATTGTATCGCCTCTCTGCAGTCCAGGTGGGGATTTAGACAAGGCACAGAACATTTATATAAAGCTTTTTTCCTGGTGGACTCAAAGCACGAGAGCTGCAGTGGGAGTAATCTTTTATGGAACATTACATCAAATTACTAAAACCTCACTACTACGGAGAGGTTTCCCTTTCTAATCCACAAAATAAACCGACCACTTAGTTACAAAATAAGAAAAGGTCTGTAGTACATACAGCATACGTCATTCTATATGCTATACATGCTTCATTTTCAGGTATTTTTATTTGTATGTTTCTGAAATTGATTAATTAGCTTCCACAATCTTAGACTTCATACACACATAGTTAATGATCGAAAACTGATCGTCAGTACATTTCAGGAAATGAGTGTGGTACAATCATGCTGTTTGGCTACATCTCGGTAAGTGTAAAAGGGGCCTACAACTCAAATTATTAATGTGTTTCCTTTATAGCAGAGTCTGCTGCCACATTTGCTTCTACAGCTATGTGTAAATTGCCTTAACATCACTACTTGAGTCTGTCGAGACTGATGAGTTGTCAGTAGTCAGTTTTTGTTCCTAATTTTAAACATAGAAAGTCTTCTATAAGTAAATTGTAGTAAATCTTACATGAAATGTCCTACCATAGGGACCATTCACATGTGTATTCCTGCTGCTCTCGAACTGCTGCCCAGTAGCCAGTGGCTCAGCACACACTGTGGTGGATAAGAGTCGGTGAGGTACAGCACGGTTGAAAAATGCCACCACATGCAGTGTTCAGGCTGCAGCTAGGCTGTGGTAGCACATGCATTGCCCTCCTCTCTCACAATCCTTGTAAATGGAAGTGTGTATGTATTATTTATTCTGAGATTATTATGATATACTGTGCACAATAATCTTTACAAATGGGCCATGCACACGATTTTCTTTGTCACAAGAAACTATTGTTTGTGACTGTTTTGGCCAATTGTCTGTCCAGCTGTCTCTAAAGCCTGCTACACACATCACAATCTTGACTGGCCAATTTTAATACATCCATGTAGTATGAAGACTAATACAGTTTGAATACTATAAATAGATTGTGTAGGTGAGCTCTCATACTACATAAAAGTTGTACTGTGTTCCCAGCCTAATAGTCCCCTGTTACAGTGATCCCTGTTATAGTGTCTTCCAATATTGTGCCCCAGTTTATCTGCAGTTGCCTAACTCCATTTCATTCTCCCAGCAGAGACTGTTGTGCAAGCATTTGAAGTAAAATAGTTACCTGCTTGAAACAGCTTTAGTATTGTGCTTTTGACTTCCTGACACTCCATCACTGGCACAATGATTATGCATGGCATGATGCAGCAGCTCTGAAGAGGACTCTGAGTAGATAACTACTAACCATCTCACCCCTGCATATTGATATCTGCAGAAAGGTGGGATGGGGTGAAGCAGGCCAGAGTTTGAGGACTGTTGCATTAAAGCAAGTCTACCAGCAGACTCATCTGTGAGGAAAATGTGATACCTGCTATAGTTTTGAGATGAATCCCATGATCAGCTGAGCTGATTACTGGGGCTGGAAGAACTAAGAAAGCAGCAACTGATTGGTTAGTCATCTTTCAGAAATGACATATAAACCATAGTAATCTACAAATATATGTGCTTCAGCTGCAGATAATAAAATAATATATAATATATAGCGTATGGCTTCTTGTATTTTGATGCAAGAAGTGGAAAAGTTAAAAAGAAAAGCCTGAAATGCGCAATAGTACATAACCCATATAGTAAAAAGTGTTTTACAACATGCAATGTGTTCCAATTATGAGGCCCGTAGTCTATGAGGTCACATACCTATTTTCACAGTATATAATATTGAGGTCCATGTTGACACGTGTAACAAACATGTGGCAGTCGATGCGGACTTCATTGATGGTAGGGGGAGGGAGAGCATGAGCCACAACTACTAAACCCATCACCTGTCCTGGCCCAGTACGCCCATGAGACAAAGACACACGGAGACGCAGACGTCCAGTTACATGAATCACCTGGAAGACATGAAAAGACAAATCATCTGCCTCTGTAGCTAAAATCACACAAAACTCTTTACTGTGGACTTTCACATCCCCCTTATTAACGAGGTAAAAGCATCATCTAAACTCAAGTAAATATTAGTGTTTAATTGTATGAAAAGTGACATCAGTGATTCTTTGAATTTCCTCAGTGTGTATTCCAAATGTAGATATACTGTGGCGGCCATTTCAGGCAGTTTAAAAAAAAAAGTTGTCTAATACAAGTCAGAAAACTCAGATGATAAAGTACCATCTGTCTCCACATATGTAACCAATAGTGCTTATACACATTAGCCTGTCAATATGCACTGTGTATTTCTGTTACTGAGGAGGCTGCAAGCTTACTGTTACTAGTTCAGGAACATGAGGTACAGCAAGCTCTGTCACTGGCTCCTAGCACAAAACAACACAGGCAGCCAGGCACAAGGTGCACAATTCTCATAGCATTAAAGACTGTGTCATGAATATTGCACCTGAGAGGACAGCAGCTATGTTAAAGGGATTCCGAGCACCTCTCATGGGCATGCCTTCTAAGACACACGACTTCCAACAAAGTTGTGCTATGACCCCTCTGGAGGAGCCTCTTGCAATGGCCATGCATGTCACTTCCTCTTCCTGCTGCATTCAGTGATGCACTAGGACTGGATTGTGACTAGATTGTGAGCCCATCTGAGGGACAGTTAGTGACAAGACAATATACTCTGTACAGCGCTGCGTAATATGTCGACGCTATATAAATGCTTAAATAAATAAATAAATGCACTTCTCTAACAGAGAGGACAGGGGTGACCCGGAAGTTACAACATAGCCAAGATGGCAGCCGCGATATTTAAATTGAAATCGAATGAAAATTCGAGCACAAGCTACAGAATGGTACGCATCTTTAAGTACTTTGCAGTACTGGTCGGAGTCTTAAAGGCATACCCATGAGTGGTGCTCGTCCCTTTAACTCACAGTGTTGCCTTTGTTGCACACTATGGCCGCAATTCAATGAACTTTTTCTCTTGAGTTTTCTCCTAGGTGAAATTTTCAAACCTTATCAATAAAATCAATAAAATCCCCTTTAAGCCACCAGCAAGCAAGAAAATGCTCAAAATAATTTACACAGTACTTTTTCACCCACTTTTTGGTACTTCTTAATTGCAGAGTGGTGAAAAGTTATTTTAAACAGAAGATGACAAACTATTTCCTAGGAGAAAACTTAGGATAAAAAGAGAATTAAATAAGGGCCTACATGTACTTAGTACAGTAGTTGCTCCCTCATACTTCCTGTGCTTTGATACAAACTAATATATTAACCTGTAAATGCAAGCCTGCCCCGCCCTGATTGGCCTAGATTATCTGTCCTGTCCGATGAGTACTTCCGCTTTATTTTAGGCCAAGATCAGTCATATTCTTGCAATATATTCCCTGGAAAATTGATGTGTGTATGGTATGGCCTGCTTAAATTACTGTCAGGGCCGGATTTACCATAAGGCACTGTAGGCACATGCCTACAAGTGCCTGCTGATGGAAAGGCGGCTCACTCCCCTCCCTGAGCGCCTCCCTTCTTCCCTATGCAGAGTCCCGAGCAGAGCGTAAATGAGAGGTTACTCACCCGGGTCTCGCCCATCCACTGGTCAGATCTCCCTTCAGTCAGGGGCACCTCTAGCTACTTAAAGGAATACTATCGATTCACATATTTTTTTCAATTGACACAGGAATTGTTTGGGAAGTGCTGCTAAGTACTGGTGTATACATTTTAATAGCAACTCCTTTGTTTACTGTTATCAAAATACATTCAAACTTTACTGACGCCAAAACTGCCGGCTGACTGAGCCATGAGGAGAGGGGAAATTCACCTCACACTTGATCAGTTAACTCTGTGTAGCTCTGTGATTCAAAACTTCTTGCTTGTGTGACAGAGAGAGAGAGAGAGAGAGAGAGAGAGAGAGAGAGAGAGAGAGAGAGAGAGAGAGAGAGGTCCCAACAGCTGCAGCTCCTGTGTTTCTGACTGACGTGTCTGAAGAGAACAGAGGAAATGTAACTAATTGTCACAGCTTTCCATACTGTTTTTGCTTTCAGAGTTTGATATGTTTGATATTTGCTTTTTGTAGTCTGATATGCAACTCTGGCTGTGCATTCAAGCAGACACCCCTTCTGCAATTGATTTGTTCCAATATAGCTAAATCCTACCCTCAATAAATTACAGCTTTTGCCTCTGATATTTAACATGAAACGTAGGAAAATGTTTACACAGCTACTTAGACATTATTTGTACATTGTCATTTTAGAACACTTGGGTATCGATAGTATTCCTTTAATGCTGAGGTTCCCCTTGCTACTTGGGGGCTCCTCTAGCTGCTTAATACTGAGGGTACTTCTGGAAACCTAATGCTAAGGGACATCTGCAATTACCTATGACAGGCAAGGGAAGTAGGTAGAAGTGACAGCTGGGCCAGCCAGCACACTTCAGGTGCGGTTCAATGGGGGTTTGTAGGTTCATGGAGGGCTAAGTCTAAGGTGCCAGGACATCTGTGCCTATAGGCTCCTGTGATGTAAATCTGAGCCTGATTACTGTTTCACTTCTACTTATATGTTTCTAAACCTTTGTGCCCTGAAAGTCTGAACATCAAAAAATGTCAACATACACAGAAAAATACATAGGCAACAGAATAAAACGAAAAAGACATATACATAGAAATGAATATTGTAAACATAAATAAGAAATGTAATGTAGTGCAAATAGAGTGCAAAATGTAAAACAAGTATATACACACACACCTGTTTTCCAGAAGTTTCAATTACCCACTAATACCTTTTAGCTCTTTTGCTTTCAAGCTACAGTTTCCTACATTTCTGGGCTGGATGAAAGTAGTCATACAAAGATGAATTAAGGCCAATCACACAAACTATTTTCTCTGATCAAGAAGCGATTGTCTGAAATGTAAGTGTGTGATGCAGTTTTCAATCACATTTGTGGTCTAATGTGACCGGAAATGAATTGCAGCGCCGCCCTGCTGGATCCCCACTGCTTCTGCCTGATGAGCAACTTGCTGCCTGATAGATGAGCATTTACTTCCGCTGCCAATCATACTTCTCTCTAAAATCGATAAGTTAATTGATTGTGTACGTGGCTGTGAAAAGATTACAGGCAAATTTAACCAAAAGTATCATATTTGCAAGAAAAAATAATAATAGTTGGGCTATGTAAAGAGAAATGGAGTGTTTGGAAATTAAATACAATTAAATACATTGTATATAAGAAAAAGATGTGGGGAGGGGAGGCGGCGGTGGGTGGTAGCAGGTACAATGCACTGACATGAAAGGAACACAAATAGAGTGTAAATAGCAAATAAGGAGCCAGAGGTACAAAATACAAAAAAAATGAATGAGAATAAAGTAACAGAAAATGACCAGAGGAAGGAAATGTAAAGCAAAGGGCAGTAAATGAAAGAAGGAATGTTAGAAGAGAGGCAGAGGAATAGAAAGAAAGGTCTGGTCAGTAGGAGGCAGGGCACCACAGACTGAATCATCCAGAGAACCGCAGAATAGAATAAGCAGAGTCCTCTCTGACACATGTGGGGAGTTTTGCTGCTAGATTGCTCGTGGCAAGAAACACATCAGAGACTCCTGTGGTACTTTTATATATTTCAGAGGCTAAATCTAATATGACACTGAAAGTGGGGGGAGAGGAGGTACGCACAACGTCAGGAGCCAGATCCCCTTCCTATGACCTTAACTGATAACACAGAGAGCTGCTTAACTCTTCCACAACCAGGGAGGTTTGCAGCATCTTACTTTTGTAGATGTGAAGTGTTTATAGCTGGCGTGAGCTGCAATTCCTTTTACAGTGAACCCCACTTCCTGCCATCCTATAGCTAATGTAAATGACAGAGAGCAGGAAGCCCTTAGCTCTATAACCACAGCTCAGGTGGGTCCAGCCATGCATTGTGACACGGAAGCCCCTCAACCCATTCTAAAGTGGTCATTCAAGGCGTATAGCAGCAACACGACAGTTCAAAGCAATCCTTTCAAATACTGTTTTGCAAAATTGTCATAACTAGTAAAACAATTCATATGGTCCAAAACCTGTTGGTAAGAGATTCATAATTGTCAGATAAAAACTACCTACTGTAAGTGAAAGCTACATAGGAAAAACTTAATTTACAGTGCACTTTATTCTGTGGTCTTTTACCGTATGTGTTCCTCTAATGTATATGTGTATGTTTTTAAAATGTGAACGTTTTTTGGAATAGTGGTCCTTTAAGCTAATCATGGGCAGGAAAGTAAGTTAAATCAGGCGACTATTTCTTTATGTTACTAGCAGACAGCCCAGGACATGTTATTCCTAGGAGGAAAGACTGGGTAGACAGTGTTTCTGCCATCCCTCCTGAGATAAACAGTACTGAGACCTGTGTGAATGCACCTTATTTCTCTATCCCCTTTCTCTCTCCACAGGCATAAATGTGTGTGTTGTGCCTACATGGTACCCTGCTCTGACTGAGGAATGAAGCTTAGGCTGGGCTCAGCATATGAAAACAGCAACCCTGGACTTTGGTTTATTATATGTTTTCTGTTAAATGTTAAAGGTTTGCAGCTTGCTTGGGTCATACTGGAGATAGCTGAAAAGTTAGCAAGTTAGCAGTTGGGAAATTAGGAGTTCATGCAGTCACCAGCAGTGATAGGTAAAAAAAAGGCAGGCTGTTATTGATTAAAGGACAACCGAGGTGACGAGACATGATGAGATAGACATGTGTATGTACAGTGCCTAGCACACAAATAACTAGGCTGTGTTCCTTTTTTTTTCTTTCTCTGGGCTTGATTCACAAAGCGGTGCTAACCTACTTAGCACGCCTAAAGACTTTTGGGCGTGATAACTATTGCACTAAGTAGGTCAGCACTGTTTTGAGGAATAAACTTGCGCGCAAAGTTTTGCATGCAAAGTTTTGTGCGCGCAAAGTCTGGTGCGTGCGGAAAATTGCATAGGGTTTAATGTGCGTATAAAACTTTACACGCACAAAACTTTACGCGCGCAAACTCTTACGCGCACATTAGCGCGCGAAGATGCAGTTTGCATGTGATAAGCTGCTTTTCACTGGCGTGCTAACACTTAGCACGCTTTTGTGAATCAATCCCTCTGCCTGAAAGAGTTAAACATCAGGTATGCAAGTGACAGTTTCTGTCCAGGTCGGGACTGGGTCGGACTGGGTCAGACTAAAGCATAACCCTCACTAATTAGTAATTACAGACATAAAATATTTTCCTGTAAGTAAATGGCTTCTGAGAGCAGAAAAGAGATAAAGAGGGACAATAATACATAGATTTGAGCTCTGGCATACTTCAATGAAGGTGTCATTGAGCAGAGACAATGAAACAGTAAAAACTGAAAAACTAACCACTTCCGGGTTTCGGGTGGTTTGGCTGATCTGTGCTGCAGCAGCGCCGCATGTATATAAACAGCGGGGAAGATCTTCCCCGCGTGTTTACATTTACCCTGCGAGCCGCGATCGGAGGCTCGCAGGGTGTTCACGGAGACACCCTCCGTGAACTGACATGGAATGGCCGCTCATATAAGCGGCTGTTTCCATGGAAGCCGCTTCAGGATTCAGGGGCGTACTTATGCGTACGCAGAATCCTGAAGTGGTTAAATATAAAATAAAACTGTGGGATATCTAAAAAAAAAATCACAAATCACTTTTATCTGATTTGAAGCAGGAGATGGTGGGTAATATTAACCACTTGAGGACCTAGGGCTTTACACCCCTTAAGGACCGGACACTTTTTTTCCATTCAGACCACTGCAGCTTTCACGGTTTATTGCTCGCTCATACAACCTACCACCTAAATGAATTTTGGCTCCTTTTCTTGTCACTAATAAAGCTTTCTTTTGGTGCTATTTGATTGCTCCTGCGATTTTTACTTTTTATTATATTCATCAAAAAAGACATGAATTTTGGCAAAAAAATGATTTTTTTAAATTTCTGTGCTGACATTTTTCAAATAAAGTAAAATTTCTGTATACATGCAGCGCGAAAAATGTGGACAAACATGTTTTGGATAAAAAAAAACCCATTCAGTGTATATTTATTGGTTTGGGTAAAAGTTATAGCGTTTACAAACTATGGTGCAAAAAGTGAATTTTCCCATTTTCAAGCATCTATGACTTTTCTGACCCCCTGTCATGTTTCATGAGGGGCTAGAATTCCATGATAGTATAAATACCCCCCAAATGACCCCATTTTGGAAAGAAGACATCCCAAAGTATTCACTGAGAGGCATAGTGAGTTCATAGAAGATATTATTTTTTGTCACAAGTAAGCGGAAAATGACACTTTGTGACAAAAAAAAAAAGTTTCCATTTCTTCTAACTTGCGACAAAAAAAAAAAATGAAATCTGCCACGGACTCACCATGCCCCTCTCTGAATACCTTGAAGTGTCTACTTTCCAAAATGGGGTCATTTGTGGGGTGTGTTTACTGTCCTCGCATTTTGGGGGGTGCTAATTTGTAAGCACCCATGTAAAGCCTAAAGGTGCTCATTGGACTTTGGGCCCCTTAGCGCAGTTAGGCTGCAAAAAAGTGCCACACATGTGGTATTGCCGTACTCAGGAGAAGTAGTATAATGTGTTTTGGGGTGTATTTTTACACATACCCATGCTGGGTGGGAGAAATATCTCTGTAAATGACAATTTTTTATTTTTTTTACACACAATTGTCCATTTACAGAGATCTTTCTCCTACTCAGCATGGGTATGTGTAAAAATACACCCCAAAACACATTATACTACTTCTCCTGAGTACGGCGATACCACATGTGTGACACTTTTTTGCACCCTAACTGCGCTAAGGGGCCCAAAGTCCAATGAGTACCTTTAGGATTTCACAGGTCATTTTGAGAAATTTCGTTTCAAGGCTACTCCTCACGGTTTAGGGCCCCTAAAATGCCAGGACAGTATAGGAACCCCACAAATGACCCCATTTTAGAAAGAAGACACCCCAAGGTATTCCGTTAGTAGTACGGTGAGTTCATAGAAGATTTTATTTTTTGTCACAAGTTAGCGGAAAATGACACTTTGTGAAAAAAACCAATAAAAATCAATTTCCGCTAACTTGTGACAAAAAATAAAATCTTCTATGAACTCAC
The DNA here is from genome assembly GCF_040937935.1 of Hyperolius riggenbachi. NCBI lineage: Eukaryota > Metazoa > Chordata > Amphibia > Anura > Hyperoliidae > Hyperolius > Hyperolius riggenbachi. The sequence continues at coordinate 122,365,482 of NC_090654.1, forward strand.
CATACTCCTAACGGAATACGTTTGGGTGTCTTCTTTCTAGAATGGGGTCATTTGTGGGGTTCCTATACTGCCCTGGCATTTTAGGGGCCCTAAACCGTGAGGAGTAGTCTTGAAACAAAAATGACCTGTGAAATCCTAAAGGTACTCATTGGACTTTGGGCCCCTTAGCGCAGTTAGGCTGCAAAAAAGTGCCAATCATGTGGTATCGCCGTACTCGGGAGATGTAGTATAATGTGTTTTGGGGTGTATTTTTACACATACCCATGCTGGGTGGGAGAAATACCTCTGTAAATGACAAGTGTTTGATTTTTTTTACACACAATTGTCCATTTACAGAGAGATTTCTCCCACCCAGCATGGGTATGTGTAAAAATACACCCCAAAACACATTATACTACTTCTCCTGAGTACGGTGATACCACATGTGTGACACTTTTTTGCAGCCTAGGTGCGCTAAGGGGCCCAACGTCCTAATCACAGGTCATTTTGAGGCATTTGTTTTCTAGACTACTCCTCACGGTTTAGGGCCCCTAAAATGCCAGGGCAGTATAGGAACCCCACAAGTGACCCCATTTTAGAAAGAAGACACCCCAAGGTATTCCGTTAGGTGTATGGCGAGTTCATAGAAGATTTTATTTTTTGTCACAAGTTAGTGAAAAATGACACTTTGTGAAAAAAAAACAAAAATCAATTTCCGCTAACTTTTGACAAAAAATAAAATCTTCTATGAACTCGTCATACACCTAACAGAATACATTGGGGTGTCTTTTTTCTAAAATGGGGTCAGTTTCTGGGGTTCCTATACCGCCCTGGCATTTTACGGGCCCAAAACCGTGAGTAGTCTGGAAACCAAATGTCTCAAAATGACTGTTCAGGGGTATAAGCATCTGCAAATTTTGATGACAGGTGGTCTATGACGGGGCGAATTTTGTGGAACCGGTCATATGTAGGGTGGCCTTTTAGATGACAGGTTGTATTGGGCCTGATCTGATGGATAGGAGTGCTAGGGGGGGTGACAGGAGGTGATTGATGGGTGTCTCAGGGGGTGGTTAGAGGGGAAAATAGATGCAATCAATGCACTGGGGAGGTGATCGGAAGGGGGTCTGAGGGGGATCTGAGGGTTTGGCCGAGTGATCAGGAGCCCACACGGGGCAAATTAGGGCCTGATCTGATGGGTAGGTGTGCTAGGGGGTGACAGGAGGTGATTGATGGGTGTCTCAAGGTGTAATTAGAGGGGGGGATAGATGCAAGCAATGCACTGGCGAGGTGATCAGGGCTGGGGCCTGAGGGCATTCTGAGGGTGTGGGCGGGTGATTGAGTGCCCTAGGGGCAGATAGGGGTCTAATCTGATAGGTAGCAGTGACAGGGGGTGATTGATGGGTAATTAGTGGGTGTTTAGGGTAGAGAACAGATATAAAAACTGCCCTTGGGAGGTGATCTGACGTCGGATCTGAGGGCGAACTATTGGTGTGGGTGGGTGATCAGATTTCCCGCAAGGGGCAGGTTAGGGGCTGATTGATGAGTGGCAGTGACAGGGGGTGATTGATGGGTGGCAGTGCCAGGGGGTGATTGATGGGTGGCAGTGACAGGGGGTGATTGATGGGTGATTGACAGGTGATTGACAGGTGATCAGTGGGTTATTACAGGGAAGAACAGATGTAACTAATGCACTGGCGAATTGATAAGGGGGGGTCTGAGGGCAATCTGAGCGTGTAGGCGGGTGATTGGGTGCCCGCAAGGGGCAGATTAGGGTCTGATCTGATGGGTAACAGTGACAGGTGGTGATAGGGGGTGATTGATGGGTAATTAGTGGGTGTTTAGAGGAGAGAATAGATGTAAACACTGCGTTTGGGTGGTGATCTGATGTCGGATCTGCGGGCGATCTATTGGTGTGGGTGGGTGATCAGATTGCCCGCAAGGGGCAGGTTAGGAGCTGATTGATGGGTGGCAGTGACAGGGGGTGATTGATGGGTGGCAGTGACAGGGGGTGATTGATGGGTGATTGACAGGTGATCAGTGGGTTATTACAGGGAAGGACAGATGTAAATAATGCCCTGGCGAATTGATAAGGGGGGGGTCTGAGGGCAATCTGAGCGTGTAGGCGGGTGATTGGGTGCCCGCAAGGGGCAGATTAGGGCCTGATCTGATGGGTAACAGTGACAGGTGGTGATAGGGGGTGATTGATGGGTAATTAGTGGGTGTTTAGAGGAGAGAATAGATGTAAACACTGCGTTTGGGTGGTGATCTGATGTCGGATCTGCGGGCGATCTATTGGTGTGGGTGGGTGATCAGATTGCCCGCAAGGAGCAGGTTAGGGGCTGATTGATGGGTGGCAGTGACAGGGGGTGATTGATGGGTGGCAGTGACAGAGGGTGATTGATGGGTGATTGACAGGTGATTGACAGGTGATCAGTGGGTTATTACAGGGAAGAACAGATGTAAATATTGCACTGGCGAATTGATAAGGGGGGGGTCTGAGGGCAATCTGAGCGTGTAGGCGGGTGATTGGGTGCCCGCAAGGGGCAGATTAGGGTCTGATCTGATGGGTAACAGTGACAGGTGGTGATAGGGGGTGATTGATGGGTGATTGATGGGTAATTAGTGGGTGTTTAGAGGAGAGAATAGATGTAAACACTGCGTTTGGGTGGTGATCTGATGTCGGATCTGCGGGCGATCTATTGGTGTGGGTGGGTGATCAGATTGCCCGCAAGGGGCAGGCTAGGGGCTGATTGATGGGTGGCAGTGACAGGGGGTGATTGATGGGTGATTGACAGGTGATCAGGGGGGATAGATGCATACAGTACACAGGGCGGGGGTCTGGGGGGGGTCTGGGGAGAATCTGAGGGGTGGAGGGTGATCAGGAGGGGGCAGTGGGCAGGGGGGGGGAGATAAAAAAAAATAGCGTTGACAGATAGTGACAGGGAGTGATTGATGGGTGATTAGGGGGGTGATTGGGTGCAAACAGGGGTCTGGGGGGTGGGCAGGGGGGGTCTGAGGGGTGCTGTGGGCGATCTGGGGCAGGGGGGGGGAGAAATCAGTGTGCTTGGGTGCAGACTAGGGTGGCTGCAGCCTGCCCTGGTGGTCCCTCGGACACTGGGACCACCAGGGCAGGAGGCAGCCTGTATAATACACTTTGTAAACATTACAAAGTGTATTATACACTTTGTATGCGGCGATCGCGGGGTTAACATCCCGCCGGCGCTTCCGTATAGCCGGCGGGATGTTGCGGCGGGCGAGCGGTGACAGGCGCCGGCGGAGGATCGCGTCACGGATGACGCGATCGCTCCGCCCATGCCCTTACAAGGACCGCCGCCTCTGTGGGTGAGCCGGTCCTTAAGGGCTCCACTTCCCGGCCGCCCCTGTGCGTTAGGCGGTCGGGAAGTGGTTAACCATTCAATAGCATTAATTGATCCAAGGCAGTCTTGATGCTTCATTAGAGATGCTCGTAAATATCTGAAAATGTCTTATTAAATTAGGTAATCTGCAATGGAGGGGTCTCTGCTCCCAGCCAGTGTGCTGGAGTCCCCTCTGCTGCAGATGCCGACCTCGCCAGATCATCATCTTCTGCACCTGTGGAAGCGTGCGGCCAAACCGCTTGTGATTGCACTCACGTAGCCTGGAGCATTATGCATAGGTGCAGAAGTGCGGTGCCGTGACCACATGCAGTGCGGCCGCCTGCTCGCACAGGCACAGAAGACATCTGCAATGGAGGGGACCCGGGACATTGACTGGGAACAGAGCTGCGGCGAGGGACAGATCGGCTGACAGGGGCTGAAGGAAGACCCAGGTAAGTAGATCTTGTTTTTGTTTTTTTTAACTCTGGATGTGTCCTTTAACCCCCTTGGCGGTTCAATTTTTTTGCCAAGGAGGCTGCATTACACTTTTTTGTAAAAAAAATGTTTGTTTCATGTAGCTACCCGAGTGGTAGCTACATGAAACACCACTAGAGGGCGCATGTGTCCCTCTAGTCCGATCGCCGCCGGCAACAACAGCAAACAGGAGATTGCGTATAGTACGCAATCTCCTGTTTGGCTTCTCCTGTTGCCATGGCGACGGTCGGAATGACGTCATGGACGTCAGCCGACGTCCTGACGTCAGGCGCACCCAATCCGGCCCTTTGCACTGCCCGGGAGTGATTTGTCCGGGCTGCGCAGGGCTCTGGCGAGGGCCCTCTTCCGCCGCTGCGTGCGGCCGATTGCCGATCAAGCTGTACGCATGACTAGCAAACTGCTAGCTGCGCGTACAGCACTTTGCAGAATGAAAATCGTCCCACCAGGGGCTGAGATATCCTCTGAGGCGGCTTACCCCGTGTCCAGCACGGGGTTACCGCTAAGGAGGTTAAGCCTGATACGGCGTAGTTTTACCACCCCCCGAGCATGAGATACGGGTCTGAAGACAGCTGCCTTCCGTAACTAGGTCAGGAGCCGTTTTCATTGGCTCCTGACCACTGTGAGCCAATCACAGTGATCAGAAAGTGTGAAAATAAAAAAAGCCCCTGGTTCTTAAAGGGAACTAAGCACCTTTTCTTTCACTGGAATCTCTCCTGGCATAGAAGCTGCCATGTTCTTCCCTCCCCTTCTCACAGTCCTTATTTACAGAAGTCAGAGATGCTATCTTAACACATTAACTCTAGATAATCTCTTTGATGAATCTATCCTAATTACCCCCCCCCCCCCCCCCCTTGCTGATGAAAGGTATAGTTTACTTCTTGGTAATTGCCTGGCAGTCCAGCTGAACTTTCTGCCTAAACCATTTGCCTGTAGCAAGCGTGTGGCCAGTGTGGTGAAACTTTAGTTATAGCATCTGATCTGTATACTCACTGGGAGTCTGTGGCTATAAGAGGTGCAGGATCAGCAGGACAGCCAGGCAATTAGCATTGTTTAAGAGAAAATAGATATGGCAGCATCGTTTTCCTCTCAATAAAGGGTCAATTTTAGTGAAGCTCTCACATCCTGGCTGCTACTGCCAGCCTGTTCATCCAACACTGAAATGTGCCTCATATCCTGTGTAACAGATTGACCCAAACTTCCTCTTACTGCCTCTATGACAAGGAGACTTTGTATCGCTATACTGACAAACGATACTAACTTTAAATATAAAACTTAAGTGATTTGATGTGGTGCCCATTCTATGTCCTTGCAGTCTTGATGCCAGGCTCCCTCCGCACACACAAGTGTGATTGCTCTTCTCTCTCTCTTTATCCTCTCCCGCCTCAGGAGAGAGGAACCATCCTACTTCTTTATACACTGAGGCTCTTCAAAGACACCTTTAGATTGTAGGCAGCCTGGGGGGGAATTCTCTCCCAGACACAATTTGGAAGCAACATGAAGGCCTTGATGTTGAAAAGCAAAGCAGAGGGAGGACAGAGGGAGCAGGGCAGAAGAAGGCGGTGTGGGACAAACGCAAAGAGTGTGTATTTTATCCTCAGTCCCTCCACTCCCTCATGAGGAGGAAAGATTCACATGCTCTGAGCTTTACACGTGACACAGTATAGGATTCAGTACCTTGGGGTGGATGCGACAATACTATCTGGCCTGAGAAACAGTGCAATGAGGACAGATAGAAGAAAATACAGACAATTAATCTTAAAGGACCCACACATATTGCACTTTAGAGGTTGTTTAAAGTGGACCCAAACTAAAAATACAAGATTTCAGAAATAAAATCTATTTTCTAAATTATAATAATAAATAGCAGCCTTTTTTCAGCTGCATGATGACAAATATAAAATATTTTACATTTATTGGAGGCACAGACTAACCAGCAAGGTCATGGTGACCCAGAACTCATTGGAATGTGTAAGGGACTACAATGGTCCTAAAAGCCCCCTTACTAAGATGTTAAGAAAAACAAAAGTTTGCTTTCCTAAAACAGAAAGAATTTGCGATAATTCAGGTTGGAGTGAGCTTGAGATGTCTCCCAGAGCAACACTGCTGAATATTTGCAATGGTTAATTTGCATATATTCAGCAGTGTTGCTCTGGGAGACATCTCAAGCTCACTCCAACCTGAATTAACATTTATTGGAGGAACCCCTCAGTTCCTTTCATATTGCCGGCAAATAATCCGGCAAACTGGTGGAGTAGATGGTGTCCAGCAAAGGAGGAATTGCTAATGGCTGCCACCTGTATAACCCTAGTTATGCAAAGAGGAGGGTGAAAAGCAAGCACTGAAATGCTCATAGGCTTGAAGGAGTGTTTATTTATATTTGTATGTGTCAGAGTGGTGCAACTAAATATTTTGAATTAAAAACATTTTTGGTTTGGGTCCGCTTTAAGTAGAAGATGATTTTCCACTGAGCTTAAAGACGGATGTCATTAGAACAGAGGTAGGAACTATGACAGGGTATGTAGCGCCCCGCTGGAATTCTCAGAAGACAGAGTGAGATTCAGACCACAACACAATCAAGTATGAGTACACTTACACTTTAAAACTTTTATTTTTTTCTTAAAGAGGACCTGAACTCTTGCACAGTACAAAAGGAAAGCATAGAGAAATGCACCCTGTATGTATTTAGATAATTTAACCTGTTTATTTCCCACTCATCTGTGACTAATCACAACTGTAATTTGATCTATCAGCTGTGTCAGCTGGCTGCCTAGGAAGAGCAGCTAATTTATAAACATGGGATGTTAACCCTATGTCGGTTTCCATGAAAGCAGGAAGTAGACACACTGCAGATTTATTGCAGGATTCGTATCAGCTGTAACAAAGAAATGCTTTTTTTTAAAGGTTATTATGCTGTTGCTTATCTTTTTAAATCAGTGAGGAAATTTTGAGTTCATGTCTGCTTTAAGGATTTGTCCCCCTTTTTCTAATATAAACTTTATTAAACGTCTCAAACACAATACAGCAAGAGCACTTGGCATTGTAACTAGAAGCAGTAGTTACACATCCTTTCACAAAATTAAATAACAAAAACATATAATATCATATAAATAAAAACTAAACAGCAAAGGACCTCCATAAATTGTATTCACCATTCAGGTATCTGTATGTGACACTTAGGCTACATATTAGAAAAGTTAGAGATCTTTACTGTATGTATCACACTTAAAGAGACACTGAAGCGAAAAAAAATATATGATATAGTGAATTGGTTGTGTACTATGAATAATTACTAGAAGATTAGCAGCAAAGAAAATATTCTCATACTTTTATTTTCAGGTATATAGTGTTTTTTCTAACATTGCATCATTCTATAATATGTGCAGGTTACACAACACTCAGCATTCAAAATGAGTCTTTCAGAGCAGTCTGCGAAGTAATGACCTCTCCTCTAGCAGAGGAAAAGTAAATAGTCCAGGAACAGTTGAGATAATAAAAGTCAGATAACAGCCCTCTCCAAGACTAACTTAGTCGGAGAGCTTAATGGCTTGTTTGCATAGAGATAACAACTGGAGTTTCTCAACTCTTCCTGTACTGGAAACAATTACACTGATGCATCTGATCTTAATATTTTATTTCTTAGCTGTGCTACACATACAAATCATCATATCATCATTTTTTTTTCGCTTCAGTGTCTCTTTAAAGGGAACCTTAACTAAAAAAAAAATGAGTTTCACTTACCTGGGGCATCTGCCAGCCCCATGCAGCTATCCTGTGCCGTCGCAGTCACCGCCAGCTAGTTTTGTTTTTGCCGACTCGGTGGGCTGCCACACGTACCTTTGCACGCATTCCCGCTGGTGCAGGAAGCTATCACGGACATTAACAAGTACATTTTTACAAATGTTGTATTGTAAAAATGTACGCGTTGCACAACTAACGCGTAAAAATGTATGCGTTAATCTCTGCGATAGCTTTCTGCAGTAGGAATGCGTGCAAAGGCACGCATGGCGGCCCACTGCCCCTTTAAGGTGCCCAATAACAGTACAATATTTTCCTCAGATGTAATTATTCGATTAGACTCTTATAATCAAATTGTACAGAAAATCATGCAGTATGTGGAGAAAATCAACATGAAATAATTCTATAGTCATGTTGGATTTAACAATCATATCTAAAGAGAAAAAGTGCCCCAATCAATCCGTTTATGGGAACAATCGATAACTACCTTCCAATTACTTACAATAGCACAAATCTGTTCAAATGATTGCATCTGAGGAAAATATTGTTCTGTTAAGCCGCATCTACACGCGTAGATGCGGCCGCGATGCTCCTTATCAATCGAGCCGCTGATGCGGCTCGATTGATAAGATCCGGCAGGACGGATCTTCGCACCGCCGATTCCCTGCTCGATCCCCGCGAGGAGACAATGGCAGGGAATCGTGCGGGAGATAAGCGGCGCCGGCGGGGACGAGCGAGCACGAGCAGGGAATCGAGTGCGGCGCACGCGCGGAGAGCGGGGACGCGGCGGGCACGCGGAAGAGGCGATCCGGCGGCTAATCGAGCCGCCGGATCGCTTCAATGTCCCATGGTGTAGATGGGGCTTAAGTGAGCAGCTTTAGGTACCTCATTCACCGGCCATGGGTGCATAAACACTTAGCTGTGATAAAGAGAGGATGGGTAAAGAATGATAGTGGAAAAGAAATAAGAATGGAGAGAAGGGGAAGAAAAGAGAGAAAAAGGGGAGAAAAGAAGACAAGAAGTTGGAAGAGAAAGGTGGAACTGTGGGAAAGAGAGAAAGGGGGACTGTGAATAGAACAATTCCTGTTTCAGAATTTGATCTTGTACAGGGGCAGAGCCATTCACTGCTTGAACTCATCTTGTAGAATTTGTGGGGGTGAAATAAAATCAGTACAACATTTTAAGGAATATTAAACTACCTTTAGCATAGATAAGCAGAAAAGGATGAAGATGGAATGGGGCCCTAGCCAAAATAGCAGTTTTTGCCAACCGCTGATGATTACCTGGCTATTTCAGTTAGCGTCCACCAGGCCCCTAGACGCTCTCCATGCCCCAGGCAACTGCCTAGGATTGCCTTGTGGAGGATGCAGCTCTGGATGCAAGTATCACAAAGTAGTACTGACTTGCTGACTCTCAGTCTTCCATATCCACCTCATCATCATCCTCCCTTCATCCACTGATTTTGCCCTTTACTTTAACCCTCCTGGCGGTCTAATGTTTTCCGCCAGGAGGCAGCACAGCAGTTTTTTTTTGTTGTTTTTTTTTTTTTTAAATCATGTAGCGAGCCGAAGGCATCCCCCCGCCCGCTTCGATCGCCTTCGGTGATCTCCGATCAGGAAATCCTGTTCAAAGAACGGGATTTCCTGAAGGGATTTCCTGAAGGGCTTCCCCGCGGCGAACGGGATTTCCTGAAGGGCGCGACGTATATAGTATCAAGCGCGGGCCGGCGGCGATCGGTGTGCTGACGCAGCTAGCAAAGTGCTAGCTGCGTTCAGCAAAACAAAAATTAAGCAAATCGGGGTTACCGCCAGGAAGGTTAAACACCTTTTTTGGGCCAACACCCACATTTCCCACCCACCTCATAACAGTGGCAATAAAGGAGATATTGAATGAATACCTTTATTTTTAATAAAGATACTACTTCTACCCATGCAGACTGCAGTTTTGGCTCCTGGTTGTTTTGGCTCCAGACATCTCACAGCCAATAAGGTCTTGCAGAGGAAGGGCTAGTGGCTATCTGGTCTAAATTCCCCCTTTCCAAAGGGTCTAGTGGTGGGTGCCGCAGCTCAGCTATATCCTCATTCTCTAGGCTTGAAGTACACATGAAAAATGTATTTTTCTTAACAGAGACATCTTCTTCCCCTTAGGTGGGCAGAAGAGTCATCTCTGAGAGAAACAGGAAAATTGGGGTTTGTTGCAAGGACCTTCCCTTCCCTGCATTCAGAAAGTAGTAGTACATATGAAAATTATGTTTTTTAACAGAAGTAACTGACTTTTTTAGTACTTACTGTAAATGATTCTTGGCTTTACACAACTGCATATCACTTGCATGCCTAGACTAGAGTTTGTTGTGTAGAAGGGCATTAGCTGGACTGTGTTAGATATATAATAGAGACATTTCCAGGTTAATATACCTTCAGTATCATTTTTAAGAAAAACTTTTCAGTTTTTCAGTGTTTGTAGAGGTGCAAAAATGAAGGCCATTACTGGGACACCTTTGAGAAAATCTGTTTTATCAGTATATTTATTCTCAAATGCATACATAATTAATATTTGTATTATATACACTTACCTAGAAGATATATAAGAGGTTGGCTAGCGTATATGTAATTACAGATATTGTACTGCTTAATTCCGAAATATTGGTTATCTTTAATACCGGTAATCGATATTTTACCGGTAATCGATATTTTACTATATTTTACTGTGACCTAACCTAAGCCTACTCTCACACTGAACTCTCCCTCTACCTGACCCTTAACCCTACCTATACATGTGCCTAACCTTTAAACCCCTCCCCCCCCCCCCCCCATGGCACTGAATTAACCCTCCCACCCCTTACAAGCCCTAAACCTTAATCTCACCACAAAGCCACGATTAGCATCATTGGGCGGATATTTGGGCACCCGGAGTTGCTTGATAAAATTTCAGGGCGCCAAGGCTACTACTATATGCAACTTGCTCCGCACCTGCTATGTAATGCTGCAATTTACATAGCGAGAAGCCTCTGCGCTCGCTATTTTATCGGGCTACTCAGGGCTATATTGCTTATCGTAGCAACATACTTTGACTGTTGACTACGATGCTGTCCTGGTAAGGTCTAGGACTACCCTAACTGTGATATTGTGTCCTGTAGGAGATGCCACTCACCTTGTACCCCGAGGATTTGATATGCACACCTCTCTTAGTCAGTGTAGATTTCATCCGTATGAAGAAAGACCTTTCTAGAGAGTTGTCCTGAGGGATAATTCCAGGGCTGGAGGACTCCACTGAAAGAAAAGCACAAATATTACACCCCATAAAATTACCCCAAATCAGTATAACAGCTATTCAAAGTAAAGTTCAACTTCAGGCATGTTTTTATTTTAGCTCTGGATGGTGTGGAAGAGGGTTAGAAACTTTGGAGGGTTGCTATTGCTGCAGAGCCTTTTTCACTCACTTCCTGTTCTTGGGACCTTCATGAAACATATTGATCAGCCAAAACTGGAGATCCCAAAGACACAACAAAATGTTGTCAGGGATTCTGACACTACCTCTCTCTACAAATTAAAAACAAAAAACAAAATTGAGTTGTTTGTTGTAACTGCCACTCTCAGGACACAGCACAAGAGTAAAAACCTAGGAAGTTTTAAACCCTTCCTTAGCTATATAAAAGTTAAACAGAATTTTAGTCTCTGGATTTTTCTGCATTAGCAGTTTTGATGGTACAGGTAGCGACTACACTGGGGCTACGTCCATAGTGGAAGCTGCGAAGCTGCGAAAAAGTCACATCACTTTATGTGACCATTTGGTTGCATACTGTGAAGCATACAGTCAATGAAAGGTATGCTTCACTGCCTCTGTTAACATACGCATTATGCAGTATCGCACTGCATGCAGTACATTGGGGTACTTGCAGTGCATAAAGATGCCCCCACAAAGTCGCAACGCACCACTGTGAACATAACCTTATAGTGATATTTCTGACCTTGGGAAGAGCAATAACTACTTTGGATAACCCTAACAACACAACACTTTGAAACAACAATGGTTATTAAATTCTCAAGAGCACTATTGGACTACAGGAGTTCGAGCTGTTAACAAATCACTAGAACATTCTCCAGAATTTCATGTACTTGTCCTAAGGTTCTCTGTACAATAGCTAAGTAACTCCTTCCATTCCACTAAAAGCAATATTACACAAGTGACTGGATCTCAGCTTCAATCACTAGTAGGGAACAATATGGAAATGACTGAAATGATATGATAGTCTCTGGCTGAGTGAAATCATTTGTATATTGTGCTTTATTAAGCCAATGCTGAGCAATGAAATGGTTAATGATAAGAGAATGTAGCTGTCACGAGGTGGGGTTAAGCACCCATCTCAGTGACAGATAATTCTGCTCTCTAATCCAGTGGAATCAAAACTATTTCTTTCATCACAGTGCTCCCATTTTGAATGAAACAAGCTCATTATTTCTAATCAAAAGCTGCAAGATCAAAAACTGGAGTGTCGGCTTCAGATCCAGCTGGTTCTAGGATCCGATGCTTGGCTTCACCAAAGAAAGGGATCACAGGCGCATCACGCCGGGGTGGGCCAGGGCAGCTCTGGAATGCACTGCTCATTGTAACTAATGCAACTGGAATGTCTGTTTAGCATTAGGTGTCAGGCCAGCATTGGACTGCAGGTGCATAGGTTATTAAATAGCAAGACTGAAAGTGAATGGAATTGTATGCATGCTTCTTTTTCTCAGAATCTGTCTGCAAACTCACTAGGTGACCAGGATTGAGAGAGTAAGACTGATAGCACTGTGGGAAGTTTAGTCTGAGGCATAGTATAAGCCAGCCTTTCTCAACCTTTCTACCCTGGAGGAACCCTGCAAATAGCTTTTGGATCTCAAGGAACCCCTGCAAACAATTTTTTGATCTCGAGGAACCCCTGCATTTATTTTGCAGGAGGCATGGTCTTAAAAAGTATGTGTGGCTGTTTATTTCACTGCCCCTATTACACTGCCACTCATTATACTGCCTCCAAAGCCCCTAATTTAGTGCTTCTTGTTTCAGTACCACCTATTATAGTGAGCTCCATTATACATCCCCACGATGTGGGAAAATGACAAGGAACCCCTGCAGAGTACTCAAGGAACCCTGGGGTTCCAGGGAACCCTGGTTGAGAGAGCCTGGTATAAGCCAATGATGGAAAGTGGTCTGAAACTCTGACATAACATTCAATAAAATATGTTTTCCTACTTTTTATTACTCATACAGTTATCATACAGTATAATGACAGAAATACATGAAACAAATTGGATGGTTTGATAGAATTATTATTGTAAAATCAACTGAGTGTCCTATTCAAACAAAACAGAAAAAAGTTGTTGAACCTGCAGTGAAATAACCACTAGTCTATAAACTTTGCAGCAACCCTGACTATGATCGGATATGACCTGTATAAGGCCGGCAAAAATGAATTACTTAATGGCAGTTAAATGAATAAATTGTGTTAATCGCTGCATTCTCTTTTTTTGCCAGGCCAGCCATGATCACAATGCATTAGTTCCAATTGGCTCATGGTTTTTCTTTAGAGCTATGCAAAGGATTTTTTGTATTTATAAAGTAGTAATATGTTTTATTGCTGCCTGAACTGCACTGTATTGTAATCCTGGAGACAGCAATACTAATGCAAGTCAATGGGAGGAGGTATCTCTTGGGCTCTTCCTCCTGTCAGTTACCAGCCATTATCATCATGTTATCTCCAGGTTACAGCTACCTTATCATTGCCCAGAGCTGTTCAGTAATGCAACTTCATTTTATGGTCACCTTCATCAGTGCACATCCTGCTGCACTTTCATTTATCATGGTTTTATAATTACCACAACAAATGCTAGGAAAAGGCCAGTGATATCACAAAGCATTAGAGCAGGAAATTTCTACTTTAACAATCATGGTTTTATAAACTGACACCTATTAAAAGTACACAACATAAAGCTAATTAAAAAAAGATTGCAGTTATTGTAACAGGTGTTAAGGCTGCACAACAGACATTTCCACCTTAGTAGTGCTTTACAATAGTTGCAACCAGTTTACAGAACCCGCCATGCAGAGCCTGCCCCACCACTCGTGCACCTGCCGTACATGAGTGCACCCCCTCTCGTGAGCACAGTAGTCAGCAGTTGTACCAAGCGTGAGCAGCACTGCATCCACTCTGTGCATATTAGAACTGCATTTTAGATATGCAGATATTAGAACTGCTGATATCTAGTGGGTCCTCAGAGCTGGATGAGTACAGAAACAATTACCTGGCTAGTTCCCACACCTGGAATCTGCATTGGTGCAGAGGCCACTATATACAGCAGCCATGGGAGGTGTGGTTTGAATGGTAGGAGGGATTGAGAGGGAGCACAGATGGGGTGGAAAGAGGTGTGGCAGGGCTTTATGCTACAAAACGCATTCAGATTTAAAGAGGAACTCAAGTGGAAATAATGTAATAAAAAAGTGCTTCATTTTTACAATAATTATGTATAAATGATTTAGTCATTATTTGCCCATTGTAAAATCTTTCCTCTCCCTGATTTACATTCTGACATTTATCACATGGTGACATTTTTACTGCTGGCAGGTGATGTCAGTGGAAGAGATGCTGCTTGCTTTTTTGGCAGTTGTGAACAGCTATTTCCCACAATGCCACGAGGTTCACAGACATGGTCCTGACAGTTTCCTGTGGGAGGGGTTTCACCACAATATGAGCCATACAAAGCCCCCTGATGATCCGTTTGTGAAAAGGAAAAGATTTCTCATGTAAAAGAGGGTATCAGTTAATGATTGGGATGAAGTTCAATTCTTGGTCACGGTTTCTCTTTGACGCCCAGCTGGAGCTCAGGAGAGGCCATTTACTGATAGCAGGCAGTGCTGCTGAAGTGGTAAAGCTGCATAGAGTTAAGTATTAGTACTAGTTAACTGTACATCACTCTATTACAGGATGAAAGCAGTAAGCTGATTACAGGTCTGTTATACAATAAACACCATAAGTCTTTTCTGTGACCACATGTGTCTTTCATATGGCTGTTCACCATCTGTTTTATCAGACAAGTGTGTTGTGACCAAGTGGAGAAAGCTGCGCACATGCTTTAAGTGCTGCTCAAAGACATGTAAGAAAAAGCCTATAGCTGGATATCTGACAACTGTACAGACTGCGTAGGGCAGGTTCCTTCGGCTACATTATTTGTCGTCAAACCTTCACCATCAAGCACAAAGTTGTGAAAAGCTGCAAAAGCCCTTCAGTACAGTTATTAAGTGATAGATCTCTATGGTCACAAAGATCTATGGCCATGGAAGCAGCAGAGTAAACTGGCCTGTGGCCACCTAACTGAGATCCTGCCACCCTTATTTGTTATTGCTTTAAAGGCTTTCTACGAACTCAGTTCTTCAGATAGGCAGCAATGTGATTTAGCAATTTTGGAGGTCTGTAAAGATTCACAGTCATACTGAACTATACGGCAGCATAATGATATGTAATTATGGTATGTCTACTGAAGGAGTGCATTGAGAAACAATGTGAGTTGTTGGTAGCCGTTATTTTATCTCAAATCAAGGGGGTGCAAATAAAATAACAAACAACCACTTAAGTGTTGACACTATAGGAGCGAGAAATATGAAACCATTTTCTAATTTAAAGCAATTTTAAGCTCACATCTTTCTTTCACAGCATTAAGTTTTTCAGCAGTTAGTGTTATGATAGCTCTACTCTGTGATTGGATCAGTTGGGTTAGCCTTAGCGCCCAATCGGTATCAGTGAGTTTTGGACACCCACAACCCTGTCAATGGTTGTCCCTCCATGGACTACTTTTGGTAGGTATTAACCACTGCATACCAGGAACACCATACCAGACCTACTGTTTTGTAGATGCCCTGACCCAGTCATCTGGCCATCACAATCTGCCCCTTTTCAAAGCAAGCCGGATCTTTAGACTAATGGGCTAGATTTATCAAGTGTGTCTGAGACAAAATATTAGTAGGTTTTTAGAAATCTATGCAGAACTGTCTCAGGCATTGTAATAGATAGCGGAGATGCCGCCACGGCAGTGAGCGGCATAACGGCTGTCTCCGTGTCTCAGCCATCGGCCTCCGCCGCGCAGTTACATGTTGGAGTTTTGCCTGGTCCCTCAGTTGCAAATAGACTGAGGGCTACGCGCACGCCAGGACCTTTATGCAAGTTGAAGGGGAGTCAGCTGCTCAGCCGGTCAGCTGACTCCAGCAGTGCTCCGGATTGGCTGAGTGACTGGGGCGGCGCTGTGGAGCGCTCTTAGTATATATAGGACCTGCCTGTCAGTTGCTCTTCGTCTGCTGTTGCAAATGTTACGTGTTAGCACTCAGACCTTAGTCAGATCCCAAAGTGTGCTAGAACCAGCAGGAGCTGGGGATCCACACTTAGCCAGATTCTGTTGATAGCTTAAAGTACTAATTGAATTGTATTATTTGTTATGACCCTCTGCTAGCCTCGACTACTCTTCTGCCTACTGATTCTGTGCCTATGCCTATCTGATCTTGTTGCCGACTCAGCTTGAACCTTACTCTGATTCTGTCTTCTGTCTTTGTACCGTATCTGTCCATGTGTTGCCGAATCTGCTTGTCTGACTCTCCTACCCTCACCAGTGAGCTTAGTTCTGGTGAGGGATTCGCAGTATAGTAATCACCTGCTCCTCAGGTTGATAGCTGCAGTACAGTCTTAATCACCTGCTCCTCAGGTTGATAGCTGCAGTACTGTCTTAATCACCTGCTCCTCAGGTTGATAGCTGCAGTACAGTCTTAGTCACCTGCTCCTCAGGTTGATAGTTGCAGTACAGTCTTAAATCACCTGCTCCTCAGGTTGATAGCTACAGTACAGTCTGAATCACCCGCTCCTCGAGTGATAAGTACCTTCTGTTTTACTGTGCATCACCCGCTCCTCGGGTGAACCGATCACTAATTCATCTGCGTCTCCAGCCTGCTGGAGTACTGATTCCAGTGTTCTATAGAGATACCTCCCTCTACCAGCTCCTCTGGGATAGTGGGTATCTCTATCTATATTTACTGTTGCACCAAACACTTATCTTACACCTGGTTGTTCTGTGTCTTGCTATACTCGCATTACTGTTGATTCTGCAGATCACCACATAATCAGGTATAGCATCTCTATTATTGGCGATACTGCAGATCACCAATAATCAGAAAATCTGTCCTTGCTGACACCAATCGTTACAGGCATCTTAACAAATCATTAGATAGTGCAGATTCCTTCTAAAACTGTTGTATAATAGGAGGAGTGTAACGATCGGTGTCAGCACGCAGAGAGAATCTGATTATTGGTGATCTGCAGTATCACCAAGAATACAGATATATACCTGATTATTGATGATCTGCAGAATCACCAATAATACAAGTATAACTAACCTCTGGACACCTGGTAAAGTGTAAGTGTTTGGTGCAACAGTAAATGAGCTTGGACCACCTGAGGAGCAGGTAACCCTAGACCGTATAATGGGTATCTCCTGGATAGGGTTGGAGATAACCAGAGAGCCGGTGATTCCCTGAACAGCTGGGAATCAGACTCTACTGCAGTCAAAGGACTCCTATGAGATAGAGTCCCTGACTGGATTGCAGAGAGGTCCCTCTGAGAGACAGGGAGTCCCTGCAGCTACTGTACACCCCACAGGGTAGAAAGGTCGGTCAGGCCGGGTCGGCAACACACGAGCATATAAAGTACAGAGACAGAAGGCTGATTCGGTAACCAGGGACAGGCAGGGTTGGCAACAGGAAATCAGATATGCAAAGGTACCGAATCAGAGAGCAGGAGCAGAGTCAAGGGAGCAATAGTTCATAACAGATATCAAACAGATGCCTAGTCTAGAGTGTGAAGTCCGTGGTCTTCAACACTCAGGGACTGATCTAAAGCATAACACAGCAATGGCACAGTATCCCTAGTCTTGGGTGTGAGGTCCGTGGTCTTGACACCCTGGAACTAGTCTAAAGTATAACACAGTAATAACACAGTATCCCTAGTCTTGGGTGTGAGGTCCGTGGTCTCTACACCCTGGAACTGGTCTAAAGTATAACACAGAAGTAACACAGTAATCTGGCTAAGTGTGAATTCCCAGGTCCACCTGGTTCTAACACACTGAGGGATCTGACTATGGTCTGAGTGCTAACACATAAGCATTCGCAACGGCAGACAACCAGCCACTGACAGATGAGAAGTATACATAGCAAAGCGCTCCTCAGCGCCACCCAGTCCCATTCAACCAATCACCTGCTGTGCTGGGATCAGCTGACCGTCCTGGTCAGCTGATCCCTCTCCTATTGGTATAAAGGGTCTGCCTGTTAGCGCGCGCGCGCGCGCGTAGCTCTCCATCTGTGTGCACTACTAGGCTAAGACAAACCAGACGCATGCCGCTGCGGAGAAACCGCCGGACTGAACGCGGATTCAGCCGCCCCGCTGTCAGTCCGCGCGGCGTTGTCTCCGCAATCCATTACAAGGAGCTAGGAAGGTCTCTCAGACAGTGCAGTGTGTGAGGGGAATTGCTGTTGCTGAGGTAACCAACACACCTGCTGTATTGATAGCAGCAGGTTCTGAGGAGGAATTCAGCAGGTGGAAGGAGCACATCACAAATCATGTATAGCCTGCACTCTGCAATCATGTCTAGCCAGAAGTTCTACATCTGTAGAACTGCTTTCAAGCACTTCTTAATCTGTGCCAGTTTAGGGATGGATTTTCACTTCTCTTAACCTCCTTAGCGGTAATCCCATGCTGGACACGGGGTAAGCCGCCGGAGGGTGCCGCTCAGGCCCTGCTGGGCCGATTTACATAATTTTTTTTTTCAAACACACAGCTAGCACTTTGCTAGCTGCGTGTTTGGTCTGATCGCCGCCGCCCGCCGCCGATTCACCGCTATCCGCCGCGCCGCCCCCCCCCCCAGACCGCTTGCGCTGCCTGGCCAATCAGTGGCAGGCAGCGCTGAGGGGTGGATTGGAGCAGCCGCCGACGTCACGACATTAATGGCGTCGGTGACGTCATCGCGATCATCGCCATGGCGATGGGGAAGCTCATACAGGGAATCCCGTTCAGAACGGGATTCCCTGCAGGGCAAAAGCGCCGGCGGCAATCGGAGGGGTGGGAGGCATAGCGAAGGGAGGGGGGAAGCATGTATCTAACGCTAGGCTAGCTACATGCTTTTAAAAATTTTTTTTAAAAAAAAGGTGCTGCGCTGCCCCTGGCGGATTTTTTGTACCGCCAGAGAGGTTAACTGTAGTGCAGCTCTAGAAATCCAAGCTAAACTGCCACTATTACTAGGATTTAAGAACGTTCTTATTATCATGCAGAACTGTTCTCCCTGCTGGTTAGAACAGATTAAGAAGTAAAAACTGTCGGCAATGCATTGATAAATCTCCCCCATTGTTTCTGCCTTCAACAAACCATCTTCAACAATTGACTGTTTACTTCCTCCCTTACATATCCCCAACCTTCAGTGTTGTGGATAATTAGGTATGAGAACTGGGTTGCCAAAAGTGGTCCACTTATGACTTGCATAGAACATTATCCCAATAGGTTTGACAATGTTACTGTTTTATTGCAGTCATTTTTGTCTTGCAGTTCCCCCAAGAATGCCTGGTTTGTCCAGTTTTCCTTATTGTCCAGTAATGAAAAGCTACCCTTAGTTGAAGCTACTGAAGCCTATCCTGCTTAGGATATTCTTATGGGGTGTTCTGTTACTTCTTGGTAGCCAAACACTCCTAGGAAAATTCACCAGGCTTTTCCTCTTGGGATTCATAGTTTTCATTTTGATTTCATGAATAATTATTTTCAAGCAAATTTAATTTTAAATTGTTTAAATGTTGTCATCTCCTCTGACATTTCCTTTGATCTTGGCATAATAGCAAGGGTAGCAAAGCAGATTCCAGTATGAAGTATCACATTTATTTCATCCTCAAAACAGAGTTAAAACAAGATGTATGCCTGACAGCCTGTTTCGCAGAGTACAATCCGCTTCTTCATAGGCATATATTTTGCCTCAGAAGAAGCATATTGTAATCTGTGAAACAGGCTGTCAGGTATAAATTTTGTTTTAACTCTGTTTTGAGGATGAAATAAAGGTGATACTCCATACTGTAACCAGTGCCTGGAATCTGCTTTGATACCCTTGCTACACTGGATTATCTTATCTCCAGGAGGCACAATTCGCACACCATTGTCCCTCAGCGGTCCAGCCGGTCCTCTAGTGCTGATCAATTGATTCTCTTTCACTACATATGATCTTGGCATAATGTTGGTGAAACTTTATAGTGAATACTTCACTCTTATGGTAAGGTTCAATATTAAAAGAGGTAGATATTAAACGCAGGTAGATTCAAGGTAGTCTGCTTGTGTTCACTCACATATACTTAATTATCAGTTAAATTGGTTCACATAGTTATATCAGGAAATAAGAGGGCTCTTTTTCATTAGAATTATATGGATGTTGAATCCCTTCATAAAATATTACCTATTACATTTTGGTTGAAGATCAGTATTCATTCAATTTGAAAAGATATACCATAATGAGAAAATTGGGAGCAAGTACTTTTTCACACTACTACATCAGTTGTTCAAAATCCTTGTTTTTGTTGTTTGTATAAGTTTTTTAAACGCAATTTAACATGAAATACATTTTTTTCTAAGCTATTACTGTCCATTTATGTAATTTTTTTGTCCTCTCCTTTACATCAGCTTTCTTCTTTCCCTCCATTTGCCTGATTATTTAGTTTGCAAAATAATCAATTGATCCAGTCCATGTGGTTATGTAGTTCTGTAAGCCAAAATGCCCTTCTGGCAGTGAGACAATAGTCATTGTGCTAGATAAAAAAAAAAGCTCTTACAGCCAAAATTGAGTGTCCATACCTCACCTCAGTAGTCCTTTCAAAAGTGTCCCCGTCACGATATGGTGCAGTACAAAATGAACCAACAGTTCAGGGCTTCTAAAATGTATAATGATAACTCTTAAGCTACAAACACACTAGATTTTCTCCTGCTAAAAACAACAGTTTGCCATAATTTGGGGTGAAAATCAAGAGTGAATACAGGTGTCCCTCAATATACTTATTTATTTAAGCATTTCTATAGCACCGACATATTACGCAGCGCTGTACAGAGTATACTGTCTTGTCACTAACTGTCCCTCAGAGAGGCTCACAATCTAGTCCCTGCCATATCATATCTATGTATGTATATGTAGTGTAGTGTATGTATCACAGTCTAGGGCCAATTTTAGGTGTAAGCCAATTAACTTATCTGTATGTTTTTTGGGATGTGGTAGGAAACTGGAGTGCCCGGAGGAAACCCACACATACA
Organism: Hyperolius riggenbachi; assembly: GCF_040937935.1. NCBI lineage: Eukaryota > Metazoa > Chordata > Amphibia > Anura > Hyperoliidae > Hyperolius > Hyperolius riggenbachi. The sequence goes on from NC_090654.1 coordinate 122,386,386, forward strand.
CAGTGAGAACATACAAACTCCTTGCAGATGTTGACCTGGCTGGGATTCAAAACGGGGATCCAGCGCTACAAGGCGAGAGCGCTAACCACTATGCCACTGTGCTACCCTATATGCAGCCTCCTCCTCAGGATCCAACCATTTAGATTCTCCTTGACCAACTGCTATTGTAATCTTGTTGCAAGCTGTAGTGGGGCAACTCCTGCTAATCCTCACCCTTTTCTCCATTGGGCAGAATAGGTTGCTTGAACACTCCCCCAAATATATATTCTGTTTTAATATTCCCCACCATACAAAATCGTGTACTTGTCTTTTTGGCCAAAACGTAACATCTTCAAGCCTGGAGAGGTCAGTGTAAGGGCCGTTTTGCACGAGCAGTTGATAGGCAGTAAAGAGACTGTTGAACTCTCACATCTGCTTGCTGCTGCCTGGCAACTGCTTGCTGCTGCCTGGTAACTGCTCACTGCTGCTTGGTAACTGCTCACTGAGCACGCAGGTCAGCAACCTGTGCAAAAGGGCCCTAAGTGCTGCTGCCTTCTCTGAGACTATAGGACCCAACCTATCACTTGCGAAGCATTCACAGCAACATTCATCGACAATGTGGTACCGGCACTGGGAAGATACATAGATATCTGTGCCCCAGGTGCCATGTACCTGGGTGCTTGCAAGCTATACGATATAGCACTATATGAGGGTTCCTAATTGAATGCTACAAATTATGACACTTTGAAGAACATCTTTGCGCTTTGCAATGTCATATTAAACAAGTCTGCCAGTGTGACTCACTGCCACTTGTTATACTTAAATGTGATTTACAAGGTGAAGAGGTAGTACTTTTCAGGTTTTGACTGCAGATGAGACAGAGAAGGTCAATCATTATTCAGAATGATATAAAATGGCAGAAAACAAGGTGCTGTTCAGTGACCCCAACCAGTGGCACGGAATTCACATGTGGTCCTAAGCTCCCTCTGATGTTGCACATAACAGCCTCCCAGCAGGTGCTCCCCAACAGACTACTGAACCACCTGCTGCAATACACTTCAAACAAGCATGAAGCACGTTACACGTTTGTGTCTCTTAAAGTTTACTAGCAAATGCACTTTTGAATGCGATTTTGATAACTGCGCTGATTAGAACTGAACGTGACTCTGAAGCTAAAGAAGGGTGGAGACCTTTAGAACGGGCAACAGAATTCATACAAGGTGAAGTAAATATGACCTCACTTGAATGTTCAATTTATTAACGTGTCGCTGTGACATATATACGGCTAGTGCATCACAATGACATTCTATAAAATATGTTTAACCTCTCAAGCATTTAACAACAAACCATGCATTAGTTCAAGCTGACCGTGCTCTGTTCTATGACAGTTAAGGTAAAGCTCTGCAGCAGTGGCAGGAAACAGGTTAATAAGCAGTCTGCATGCTCCAGCTCTGTGTAAATGCGCTGCGTTGTGTGTGTATATTTCCTGGGGCTGTATCTTTTTGCCTTTCTTGTCTCTCTCTGTCTGCTCTCTGTCAGTACACCCAGTGGATTAACTGACTATTGAGGATTCTCTTTTAAAAGAAGCTCTTTTAAAAGGGTCAGATAAAGAGAGAGAGCGAGAGGGAAAGAGAGAGAGACTGTCAAAATGAACCTTAGACAAAGATTTATTATAAACGATTTAAAGGGCTTAATGTATGTATCCCCAATGAGGCCTCGCAGCTATGAGAGGAGAGAGATGGATTGTGAAAGATGGCAGAGAGAGGAGGGGGGGGGGGGGTAGATTCTCTGTGGCCCCCTCACACACCCCTCTCCTCGCACACTCGCACAGCGGGATTCTGGAAACGCGTTCAATATTTCAAAATAGGAATTGTCCCCGTGTCACTGCGAGGACTGCTAATAATGGATGAGGCATGTTTCTAATGAACATACTGAAGTGATATGGCGGCCTGTGGTAAGAGGAACACAGTGCACTGGCTTTTCAAGTGGGAAATACGATTCACATATTATACTGTAGAAGTTATTAAACTAAGTTTACTACAGTGGTACTGTAAATAGTTAATACAACACTTATACATGTTAGGTAAGACTGTGAACAGACATGCGGCTTCTACAGCTAGTCCATATTACAACTAGAGTTCTGCATCCAGTCAAGGCAAAGATTCTCACACACAGGCCAGTGGAGTCCATTATGTGACCTATCAGCAAAAAAAGTCTGAGGACTTTGGCCTCCTGACCAGGGCTGGATTTACATTTCAGAAGCCTATAAGCTCAAGACAATCCAGGGCTTTTACTCATCAATTCAAACCACACCCAAGTCATGCTCTCCATAAACAGCTGGCAAACACTGTTCATACCTATGCAGATTTTCCTCTATTAAAATGCACATACATGGACAAGTGTGAGTAGTCTACACTTCAGCAGATGCCCCACCAACTGTGGCACCTCTAGGCATGTGCCTAAAGGCAAATCCGGTCCTGATCCTGACTGAATGCGGGACCCTCACATTGCCCCTTACCATCTGAATTAAGTTTATGGATACAGCCTGTCACTGTAAAACATAGCATCTAGCCTCACCTGGTTTACAAACAGCTCTAGCCAGTTGTTTGCTACCCTCACTTACTCACAGGAGGTCTCACAGTATGGTAATAAAAACAATCAATACTTCTGCTCAGTTTTTTTTTATGTAATTGCCAGAAAATTTACAGTTGCTTTCATTTCTTGCTTTTTATTCAAATCTGTAATTTAAACCTTATATGGAAACCTGATTGAATAAAATAGTGTGAAACACAAAGGGGGAAAGAGGCGCCCAATGATAGATAAAACTGTTAAAAAAAAGCTAATATAAGGTAGGAAGAGGTGGCTTACCTCAATAATGACACATTCATACACATATGAAGTTTAATCACGCACAGGCAACACATTACTAAGGCTAAATATAGTGCCAGAGATGTATCTAGAACCAAGAATGGAGCGCCTCCGTTCTTGGCTCTAGATACATCTCTGGCCCCCTTTGGAGGGGTGTACTCCGGTACTCAGTGGCTCTGCCACTGATAGGCCCATTGTTGTTTTGCCAATAGTGCGACCGGGTCCAGTTCCAGTTGGTCATCTGAGTGGAGTTGGGTTTACAAATCTCCACCTTCCTTCAGTGGTTGGTTGCCCCCTGTGCAACCTTCTTTTGTGAGTACCGCAACCTTTTTGTACATTTGCCATTGAACTTGTGACACACTGCACCATTTGGGCTCTCATCGTTTGTGTTCTTCTTTTTTAGGGTGTCGATCACCCCTAACCACAAAATAATGTAAACTTGTTTGACTTAAAAAATGAAACTCCCTAGTTTTTCAGAATCTAAAAAAGGCCAGAAATTATCACTTGCAATCTGAAAAATAGAATGCAATTGATGTAGAATGATAAAAATGTCCATTTATATGGGCACTGTTAACACATTAAAATTAGCGCTTGTTAGGAAAAAAAACAATGATAATGATGATGATGATGATGATGATGACTATAGTGTTTAAAATGGTGTTGTAATGTTCAATTTAAGTGATACTAATAATGCATTGGGTGGCACATGTAAAATAAGTACATAGAGCCAAAAATATAACGCAATACAAAAAAAGGGAAAGCCTTACCTAGACAAGCTTAGTAGATTCTCAAATATTTTCGAAACCAGACAAGGGTACACGTTAACCCAATCACATCCTTCCTTAGCTCTGCCCAAGCCACGCTGAAACCCAACCTCCAAAAGCATCCTTAGAGGGAACCTTAACTGAGAGGGATAGGAATGTTTCCTTTTAAACAATACCAGTTGCCTGGCAGTCCTGCTGATCTCTTTGGCTGGAGTAGTGGCTGAATCACACACCTGAAACAAGCATGCAGCTAATCCAGTCTGACTTCAGTCAGAGCACCTGATCTGTATACTTGTTGAGGGGCTGTGGCTGAAAGTATTAGAGACACAGGATCAGCAGCAGAGTCAGGCAACTGGTATTATTTTAAAAGGAAAAATCCATATCCTTCTCAGTTTAGGTTCCCTTTAATTGAATACAGAATACCACTTCACATGAGAATGAGTGACCAGGTCATGTAAGGCTGCTCATTTTTTACTGGGGTAAAAATAATATGTAACAAGAGGTATGATAGCCAGTACAATGTCACCTGAAGTCAGAAGAAATCAGAACATGTTTGGTATAAGCTAGGGGAGTTTTCAGCAACAATGGCTCACAATTGAAGAGGCTGACAATGTTGGATATTTGGCTTTTTCGACCTAGAAAACGATGCAACTGTATAAGAACAATTTTTATGAGCAGCTGCGGCTGTGCTCAGATGTGACTCCATGAGATGGATACCTCCCAACTACCCATACCGTGCATTCTCCAGCATCCAGCGATGCCCTGGCACAACCTTCAGCCTCCTTCGTTAAATAGGCTTTAGGCTACATACACACACTAGTTGGAACTCAGTTGTGGTGGCCATTCCACCATGTGTACAACTGTACCCCAAGCTCATTTGAAGATCCAAGATGCTGGATCTTCAAATTACAGCATTTTTATCATCCTCCTGGATGGTCAATGAGATGCAAATAATTCAGACCTGATGTAGAATTATGCAAATTGTGTAATGCAAATTTGCAGCTTGAAATGGTCAATCAAATCCCACCTTGGGAAATCAACCAATTGGTCCATTTCAAGTGACATAAATCTACATACCAAATTTGTATAATCCTGTATAAATTTAAAATGACTTGCATATCATTCCTACTAGCTATTTACAAGTAAAATTATGACAAAACACTGATTTTGTTTGCTCTGGTATGGGAAGAGATCCACGGGAGAAGAGGGTGTGACACCTGGAAATACCACAGTGGGTGACACCAACCCGTCACTACTCTGGGAATCACTGCATAGACATGTGTTTTTGTGGTTGTTACAAAAGCAAAAAATGCAGCAGAAGGAAGAAGACATGCAATATTGGCATTGCAAGAGGCACTGGTAATTCCAGAAGAGTCAAATAAATCACTGGGAATCTGGGATACAGTATTGTCTCAGTTAAAATAGATACATTATGGGAGGGGCCTATTTAAGATTGGCTTATTGACATTCAAATCCTTGCACAATCTGAGACCCGGATACCTGAAGTATTGGTTGCAACTGCATCACATCTCCCACAATCTTACATCAAAAATATCTAATAACTTTGTCACCCTTCTGGTCTAATAACTTGGTCAGCTCAAAACCTTTGAAGACAGAGCCTTCTGCCATGCTGCCCCTTCACATTGGAACTCCCTGCCATACCCATTTAGGATATCTCCATCCCTGGAAGCATTTAAGTCTAAACTGAAAATACACCTGTTTAGTCTGGCTTTTACAATCACCTGACTATTTCCTCTGTAACACAGTCCAGCAAGCCACCATGCATTGATCTGAGACGTAGCTATGCACTTTGAGTCCTATGGGAGAAAAGCACTTTCCAAATGTTTTTGTATCGTAAAATTCAGACAAATTCAAGCAGATCCACCAACAATCTCTATTTGGTGTCTGCCTACAGACATAGCACTCATCTCATCATTCAAACGGTGAATGTCAGAAAAGCAGGGGGAAAAAAATTGGTCCAAGTGTTCCATGCTTTTTTGCAGAAGGAGGAGAGTTTTTAGAGAATAATGATAGTGAACATACAATATAAATAGGGGTAATCTTCTGACAGCAAATGTTAAGCATAACAGGAGTTTATCTTCTTCTGTGAAATGACCCCTCAGCCTTTCATACTTTCCAAAGAAAGAAATACCTGAGCAGTAATGCTACGCACACCATGTCTACAAGCTAAAATCTTTATTACATTATGTACTCCCTGTGGTAGCCCAAGGGTTAAATAACGTTTATTCGACAAATGAATTTAACATCCACATCTCCTCCTCTCAGCAAACCCGGTGCGTTTCAGTCTTTTTTTATCCGCTAGACTAGTGCAAGCTCTGATACTCGCCTGTCACGTCTAATCTTAAAAAAAAGAGAAATTGAAAGGAACAAATTAATATGCAAATTTCATCAGCTTTGTAATAAAAAATGTCCTTGGAAAAAAACACAGAATAAAAAAAAGAAATAAAGAAGAAGGAGAAAAAAAAGAGAAGGTACAGGACCCGTGAGGTTTGGGGTTTGAATTATCACGGCCTCTGGATCCGGGATGTTGTTCGGAGAGAGAGAGAGGCCCGTTAGGAAATCAGGGAGGAGATCTGACTTGGAAATAATTATGATAAAGAAAAAAAAACTGCGTGCTGGCTGAATAAATGCTTCAGCTCCTCACAAGGTCTCGGCTGCTTGCTATTCACTCAGAATTAACAGGATTCGTTAGGAGGTGGGGAGAAGATGAGAGTGCGTGTGGACACCTCGGATGCTGGGAGGAGGGGAAAGCAGCAGAATAGGTCAAGAACTCAAGTTTTTCCGCTTAGGAAGGATCCTACATTTAGAATAAAAAATACAAAAGTATTTTTGTGACCAGTAATTTTTTTGGGGGGAAAAAGTAAGTATACCACTTTTTTTGTTACTTCATTCAAACAGTATATACAAATGGTATAAATTAAGTAAAACACGACAATTGTTTTTTCAATTATTTATTAACAGATAAATTAATAAATATGTAATTTCCTGTGGAAAAAGTAAAGCCTTCCTTGGTTCTAATATATGGTACAGTCCTCTTTGGCAGAAAGCGCTCCAACATGGCAGTGCTTGCAACTGTCTACCAGCTTTCTATGATATTTACTAGGAGACATTTTCTAACAGTGCTTCATACAGAAAGTTTGATGGATTTCTTGCATTAATGTTAAAATGTAATTTCAACTTGAGATTTGACTTGGCCATTCTCGAGGCTTCATTTCTTTTTCCCCAGCCATTTCTTCATGGGTTTACAGCAATCATCATGTTACAAGGTCTACTTTTGGTTGAACTTCAGTCAAGTGCTGGACCCTTTCTGTGCTCAGGCACCCATTGGTACAATGATGAAGCAGCAAAGAAGCTGTATCTTGCCAAATTGTTCTTTCTGGATAGAAAAAAGATCTTCCTGGCACACATTCCATATTGATCTGTTTCCTGTAGTTTCTTTCTAATGATAGACTCATGCTTTTTGACACTGATAGTGGTGAGAGCTACCTGTAGGTGCCTTGATGAAATTCTTGGTACTTGGATAATTCTTGCAGCATCTAGTGGTCTGCTCTTGGGGTTGAACTTGCTGAGTCTGCTTTGCTTGGGCATGTAGGCAGTTTTGAACTATTGGGGGCAACTATACTGGCTACCTATACTGGAGGCACCTACATGGCTAAACCATACTGGGGGCAACTATACCAGCTACCTATACTGGAGATACCTATCTGGCTAGCCTATAGTGGGGCAACTATACTGGCTACCTATACTGGAGGTAACAAGTCGATGATGGACGCTTGGGCGAGGAAGAAGACAAAGGCTATGGGGATCCCAGAAAGTGAGTTGTTAACTTCTGTGCCCGCTCTCCCCCGCCGCTGCAGCAGAAGCCGTTACTCACCATTCACTGCCGTGTACAGTGTCCTCTCTTCTCCTTCACTCACGCATGTCTGCAGGTGTTAATGTAACTCTCGCTCCTTAACCACTTTCCCCACCACTACAGTATATCTACGTCAGCTGTGGCACCCTCCAAGCCACAGTGACATATATATACTGACCTGGCTGCAGCCCTGCTGTGCACGGTCGGGTGCGCTTCAGAGCGCACCCTCTGGCACTGTCAGCTGCAATACTAATTGGTGGAAGGGAACATGTTCCCTTTTGGCCAATAAGTCCACCCCCCTCCCCTTCACTTGTCCCCCTCGGCGCACAAATAGTAAAAAAAATCATCCAGCAAGCAGCCTCACTCACCTACCTCGTTCCTGCGACGATCCTGAAGCCTGATCCTCCGATCGCTGCTCTGCATTCAGACGCATATTGCCGGAAACCCGGGTCCCGGCTTAATGACGTCATCAAGCCGGGACCCGGGTTACCGGCAATATGCGGCTGACTGCAGAGCGGAGAACAGAGGATCGGGCTTCAGGACAGTCGCAGGAATGAGGTAGGTGAGTGAGGCTGCTTGCTGTTGGATTTTTTTTTAGGATTTCTGCACGGAGGGGGCTGCCTCATGGGGGGGGGGCATCTGGCTGTCGATCCTGGGGGGTGGGGGTAGGATAAATAAAAGGGGGGGTTACATATTTGTAGGGGGGCATCTAATTGACTAAGGGGAGGGGGGTATTTACTAATTTGGTGCATCTGGGCAACTGGGGGGCAGTAATCATATACTGGGGGCACATTTGGCTATAATGGGGGGCAGCACTAATCCTGGGGGTACATCTGGCCATAATGGGGTTAATCCTGATCCGGGGACAAATATGGCTATAAAGAGGGGCACTATTCCTGGGGGTGCATCTGTCAATCTATTCTGGGGCTGTCAAATGCAGGAGACGCATGTGGCTATGCTAGGGGGGCTGATATTGGGGACACATCTGACTATACTGGGGGAGGCGGTGATACTGGGGACACATCTGGATATCTATACTGGGGCGACTTTAACTGGCGGCACAGTTTTTATGTCAATCGCACTTTTTATTTCCAAACAGGAATTGGTCAAAATTGAGAAACAATGCATTTTTTAAACATTTTCCCACTTTTTCCCATTAAAATGCATAGAGAGGAACATTTTACTTCATACCAAATACCCCCAATAAAAGCTTAGTTTGTCTTGAAAAAAATCGATATATAGATAATTTAAGTGGCACGAGTACAGATGAAGTTATTGCTGATTAAAAAGGGACACCGCTAAAGTGTCAAAACTGCTCTGGTCAATAAGGGGAAAACAAGGTCTGGATGCGAAGTGGTTAAGTCATTTGACATCGGAAGCTGGAGCTACGCTAAAGCACGTACACCAGCATGAGTGAGGGAGAACAGAGGACGCTGCACCTGGCGGTGGATGGTGAGCGACGGCTCCCGCTGCAGTACTCCCAATCTTACTTTTGGGGGGGGGGGGGGAGGGGATAGAGAGATGCGGCCCCACTTTGGGTAGTGGTGAGAGGGAGGGAGGTTCAAAGTAGCTGGTGCTGCAGCAGGGGGCAGGCGAGAGAGGCAACTACCCTCCCCACACAGGCTTAAAGTTGAAAAATTTAGGACTGACATGTATAAGTCAACCCTTACACTTTTATACTATGAATCAGTCCTAAATTTCTCGACGGAAAGTCGAGTATATACGTTAACTCCCAGTTAACTGTCAGAGAAGAACAGTTTTATATTATTTATTTGTTTGAACAAGGAGGCCTAAAGTGAACCTGTAGTAAGAGAGAAGTGGAGGCTGTCTTTATCGTATCCGGTAAAAATGGTGCATGAGGAGCACCGCAAAAAGGCACCAAAATAGGCGGCAATAGTAAAAGACATGATTAGTGACAATGAACGATAATTATGGTGCCCAACGCCAGCTATTTATCGTGTGCCATAATTATTGTTCATTGCCACTAATTGCGGCTTTTACTATTGCTGTCTATGGTGGTGGTGGGGTTGTTTATGGGTTACGGTGGCGTAGTGGTTAGCTCTCTCGCCTTGCAGCGCTGGGTCCCTGGTTCGAATCCCAGCCAGGGCACTATCTGCAAAGAGTTTGTATGTTCTCTCCGTGTCTGCGTGGGTTTCCTCCGGGCACTCCGGTTTCCTCCCACATTCCAAAAAAAACCATACAGATAAGTTAATTGGCTCCCCCTAAAAAAAAATTGGCCCTAGACTACAGTACTTACACTACATAATATAGACATATGGCAATGGTAGGGATTAGATTGTGAGCTCCTTTGAGGGACAGTTAGTGACAAGATATATATATACACTGTACAGCGCTGCGTAATATGTCGGCGCTATATAAATACTAAATAATAATAATAATAAAATAATACTAGTGGCAGTCTCCAGCGCTATTTTTATTAGATGACATTTTTTTATATTTACAATTCAATAGTGCCAATTGTCTTTTTGCTTCAGGAGTTTGTGAGTCACACGCCTGCCTGCCTCCAAAGTTATCAAACCTCAAAGGTAGATCAGAACACCTGATCTACCTTTATGGTCAATGGTTTCAAGTACTGGAGTCAGAGGATTAGAAGGGCACCTAAACAACTGACACTGTTTAAAAGGAATTAGATATGGCAGCCGCCATATCCCTATCACTACAGGGTCACTTTAATTCCATCCAGACGCATTATGGGTAAACATGAAGTGGTCATAAAAATAATTAGTGATTCACTTTTGCACAGGACCAGCTAATTTCGATCCGAGTTTCTGTGTAGTCTGCTTGCTGCTTTATTTGAAAACAGCATTTCTGGAACAAGGTGTACTTTAAGCCTGAATCTCCCCATCTAAGGGAGAAGATTGGAAGCAGAAGATATAACTTACGGAATAATAATTGATCAGGAAAATCCAACTTGTCAGATGTCTTTCTCTCCTACTAGCAGGGATGGGGATAGGATGCAGTGCAGGTCTGTAGATATCTGAGCATTTTTTAATGCAACTGTTAAAAGATAAACTACATCTCTAAACATCTCTAATATGTGTTCATAGCTTGAATTCTACATAGACTTATAGTCAATGCTCCCCTCACACACACACTTACATTAGGACGCATGTTTGCCTTTATATTCACCTCCCCATCAATGATCAACTTGGTCAGACTTACTGCTGCCTGCTGCAGGCAAAATAATTTCCCTCTTTTGGCCACCAGAGGGCACAGGGAGTATGAATTCTGTTTAGAGGAGGCAGTCGACCTTTACTTCCTGTGTACTCTGATGGTTACAAATTTCAGACTTTTTTTCTGAACGGAAGATGCCAACAGCATTAGGCTATGCAAAGCGGAAACTAGAGTCATTCAGATGGAGTAAGCATTGTTCCTTTTTTTCTTATTTTGTTAGTTAAAGGACAATCTCCAGTATTTTTTTAATGTTAGTTTTGAGAAGTGTGGAACTAGTTAGACAGCAGTACAAATCCAGAAGTGGCACTGTGTTGCCATCTAGGAGAATTTCTCTCTCAGATGGCCCAATATATGAGTGTAATGGTGAACAGGTGGATGGTATCAAACTAGTCTTTATTCCAAACAGAATCCACTCTGTATATTCATGAAAAGGTAGATTGAAGTGCATGTTGCATTGCTTCAGTGCTGCACAGGGCGCCCTTCATCAGAGCATTGTCTTGTATTGATAGGAAGCGTGTCAATTTCAGGGTCAGAAACAGCAACAAATAAAACCTTTTTTTGTAGAGCGGAGCAGTGATGGAATTCCATCATGTTCTTATTGCTGTCTTCCATTTTCTGTCCCCAGGACCACAAGAAATTACATTAAACCTATGAAGGTCACAAGGACAGGAAGCGAGTGTATATCTTCCAATGAGAAACCCAAATGGCATTAAAACCCCAAAGAGATGCTACCCATTTCCAGGCTATCAAAAATAATTTATTATTTTTGTATTATTTTATATTTATTTATTAATATAACTATGCTGATCCCACAGAAATAAAGTACAGGCAGTCCCCTACTTACAAACGACTCAAGTTGGAACGTTTTCATACAAAGTTGTCTTCATGTACAAAATGTACTGTCCTGTTTTGTTATTGCATATTTTTGTTGTTACATGGTAAAGTATTGTATAAACTGTTGCAAGAAGTTTCTCCACCTGTGGATGCAGGTAACTGAAATCTACGCCCTGCTTGCAGCCTTTTATTCCTGCCAGGCAAAGATGGATTGAGATGTAATGGAGCCCTAGGAAAGGTAGTCGATTTGGGGCCCTCATGTGGTCCTTTCAGTAAGCTGAAGTGGAGAGAGGTCAAAGGTGGCAGGTGGGCCCTTGACACCCACTAGGCTCCAAGCACCTACCTAGGCTGCCTGGTGGTCAATCCTGCTCTGCTGCCAGGGCGTCGTTTTCAGCCTCCCGTGGCTGCTCACTACCGTTGCTATCACACCCACTGCACTCATCTGCCTAATGGCAATGTTAACATTAAAAAATGAATCTTCCTTACCTCTCAACTCGTCCTTCTCATTGTTATCCTGCTGCTGAAGTATGCATGGTCAGTTCTGTTGTTTTCCCTGCCTGCTTCTCCTCACATCTTGCAATTCTAGCCTGTAACCCCCACCCCCCACATGGCAAGATGGCTACCCTGCACATTGGTACAGACAATGGGGCAGAAGTGGTCAACAGCATTGCAGCACTCGTCCACTGCATGCCAGTATACAACCCCGAGTGAACGTTAATAAAGGTGGGAGAAGCAGAAAGCCCACAATAGGGTTGCTTTTCCACCAATGCAACCTGAGGCCTGGGAGCCACCACAAAGTGAAAAGCAATATTGCAATTGCTAGCGATTTGTGGTAGAGCTTTATAAGCGATGTCCCTGCTCCTATAAGATACATTAGAATGGAAATGCGCCCAAAATGCTGCATGTCCTGTGATTGCGATTTCCCTAATCACAATGCTCCAGGGGGTTCTGCTCCATCCACTTACATTGGTAAAGCATTTTGGGAAAACGCTAGCGATTGAAAGTGATCCCAAAATGCTCTGGTGGGTCCCAGCTCTTAATGTTACGTAAATTAATTACCGGTAACTGGAATAAAATGCATGCATACTGTATATGCATGTCTACGAACATTCCCATCCATACTGAAAAAAAAATCATGCATTAACTAGAGCATTTGAATGGCAGCCTCACATGGAAGGTAGGCACATTTTAAGCTACTTGCAAATTTTTAGGTACAAGTATCTGGATTTTCAGAATCACTGAGCGGTGATGGCAATGCTGTCTGTGATGTTTCTGCAGCTTTGGTCCATTATATTCCACGTCTGTCTGGGCACACACTACTCTAATCCGGTGCCACTTGCCTATGGAGTTCCACAGGGTTCTGTACTGCCACCATTACTCTTTGCAGTCTACGTGCTCCCACTGGGCAAAATAATCCAGAACTATGGCCTTGGATACCATTGTTATGCAGATGACACACAACTGTATCTGTCCTTCAAGCCTGGCACCCAAGACCCATCAGCATCCATAAATGCGTGTCTAGTGGATTTACAAAACTGGATGAACACCAGCTGGCTGAGGCTGAACTCTGACAAAACAGAGGTGTTGGTGGTAGGTGGTCCACACATGATGGATAAAGTTCAAAACGCTCACCACCTCAAATTAGCAATTGGGGGAGATACTGTACAGTATAAAGACTCTGTGCGAAACCTTGGGGTGATCCTGGATGGAAATCTAAAACTCAGACAGCAGGTATCAGCTGTCGTCAAGTCTTCTTTCTTCCATCTAAGAAATATAGCGAAAATCAAACGCCTTATCCCAGCTGAAGGCCTACTTGCCCAGGTTCATGCATTTGTATCCTCCCGCCTAGACTACTGCAACGCCCTGTTCATCTGATCTACGGAGAAGGTTCTGCGCCCCTTACAGCTAGTAGAGAATGCTGCAGCCAGACTCCTAGCCAATGCCCCCCGCAGCTCACACATCACCCCAGTACTGCAAACTCTTCACTGGTTGATAGTAAAATGGAGAATCAATTTTAAGATCTGCCTGCTGACATTCAAGGCTCTACACCACATGGGACCCAAATACATAGCGGATCTATTGGAACTTTATGCCCCTCCACGCACCCTCCGCTCTGCCAACAAGATGAAGCTGGTTATTCCCAGGATACACTTAACATTTGGTGCTCAGGCCTTTTCCTATGCATACTCTATGGATCTCACTTCCACAATCAGTACGAGAGGCTCCTTCTCTGGACAGCTTTAAAAAAGGTTAAAAACTCACCTCTTCTTCCTAGCCTTTGAGACTACATAATGCAGGGTCACAGCGCTTTGAGTCTCCAGGGAGAAAAGCGCTATAAAAATATTTTTGTTATTGTTATGTCATATCGCTTATTACGTTTACTGCTTTTTGCAGTAATTTTACTACCCAGAACCAAAATGGAAAAAAAAATGGCAATCTGTACAAATCACTCGAAATAAAACAAAACAACTTCAAAAGCCCTGGAAATCACTCAGGAAAAAAAAATTGCTACTAAAAAGGCTCAGCAATTGTGATTTCTAGTGGGCCCCAACCATAAGGGCGCATCACTATTCCAATCAATATCCATGCCACGGAGACATAAACAACACATACCTAATGACATACCTGAAATACCATCTTTTGGGGGGGGGGGGGGGGGGTTCAGCTTTGAAACCGGAGCATGTGAAGGAAATAACCCTAAACATGGATAAAATATACAAATTGAATGGTTTAATTTAAAAGAATATACACAACTTAATGGTACCAATGGTACCAGATGAGACGTGATCCTTCACTCTGGCCCTGCTCACACTTATTGTGGTGCAGTGCCCTCTCACTATTGCTGTCTGGGCTTCCCCTTTAAGGTCTGTGCTCTCATTCATACTAGGAGCTGTGCTAGGCATGTTGTGGATGGACCTATCAATGTACTGTATATTAGAAGGATCTTATTGCATCATGCACCGCTGGTATGCATCGTTTGGCACCACTGGCTATAAATCACTGGAGAGCAAGGCAGTGGTACTAACTACAGATCCACCATGCTGTTAACAGTTGGCAGATATATTCATTGAGGAAAGATGCTTTTAGGTGAAAAATATTTAAGCAAAAGACCTCTGTAATACCTATTATGTAAACCATGAAGAATTTCTGACAAAAAGACACATTTTTATGCAGTGAAAGACACCTACAAGTATCAACACATCAGCAACAATTCAAATCCCCATAAACTGTTATTTCTTTTCTTTTTTCACCACAAAACAGGGAAGGGCTGATAACTAGACAATAATGAAAAGTAACCCCTTCAACCCAATCTATTAACCAATCAGGTGATGCCTGACTTACGTCTGAGAGCCTCATCACTTGCATAATGGATACACACCTGTATAATGTCCTATACAGCAGTGCTGTGAGGTAAAACATCAATTGACACGGGTGTGGATACAGACGCAGCGTGAATATGGATACAGAAAGCAGGAAATAATGTTATATACGGTACTCAGAATAGCGCAGCAAACAGAGGCACACACGCAGGCTTAGACACTGGTGTTTGCATGTTATTAAACCCACAAAACCTTGACATTTACCATATTGCAGGTGTGGCAAGGGTAAGTTTAACTGCATAAACACCCTGTAAGTAGTCTGTCATATTTCTTGTCAGCAGGGCCCTTCCTCCGCCAGAGACTCCCTATCTCACGTCTCTGTAATTGAATTGCTAGCGAGTCACAAGAGAGAAGAGCAAGCAGCAGCACTGTGAGGAGAGGGGAGCGCGCCAGTGGTGAGAAGAGGAGGGAGGGCTGAGGAATGGAACAATATAGAAATGTATATGAGGTACAGCGGAAGGGTCAAACAGGAAGATAATATGGAAAACAGGAGTAAATGAGGAAACCTGGGAAACGGAATGAAATGCGGAGGACTGAAGCTCAAAAGACAGAAAAGGCTAGAAGCTGAATCAAAATGTGACAAAATGAGAAATTAAGTTAATGAATTGTGATCTAAATAAAGTATAAAGAAAAGTAACCTATTAATGGCAAGCAGGGAAATGGAATGAGGCTACAAAAGATATGGATTAATTCAACTGACATACGCAACAAAGACATGTAGCAAGCATTTAATGGAAATGATGTATCAGAAATGCTGGATACTGCTAAATAAAAAGACACAGCAGCCTATTTTGTGAGCTAGAAAGCAGAGCGGTTTACAACTACAGGCCAAATTCACTTGACTGAAAGATGATTTATCAAGGCAGGTGCAAAGTAAAATGAGGAAAAGGTGAGGTACCTAACCAGAGTAGCCAGTCAGAATCCTTCATTTTACCAGATGAATGCTGATTGGTTGCTTTGAGTGATCTCTCTATATTTCCTCTGATTTTCTTTACACTTATTTAGAACTGCCTTGTCCACTCACCACGGTTTTCATCATCAGTTTAGGCATCCACTTACTTTGGGTAGAATACTTCCAAAATTATGAGGATTAGACACATAGAGACAAAAGTAAGAGGACCCTAAAGTGGTGTTTCAACTTGAGAGAAAAACTGACATTTTTTGTCCATTTTACTCCATCGCAAAACTGACAGTGAACTATTTTATATATTGGAGTCATTCCCGCTTTTCAGCCTGTGACAGATCCATTGGATCCATTGCGGTAAGCAGACAGGTGATAATCCCGGACAGGCGGATGTGTTCCCCCTATATTCTATGGTGGTAATACATCTGACCCGGGCTCCAGCCAGACCACAGCGGACCATCGGAGCGGACAATACACTGTCCACTTCCGCCTTGCTGCACCTGATCTGATTGCAGAGGCTGCAGATGGGAACTGAGCCTTAAGGTCACCATACATCTAGCCATTCTGATTCAATTGACAAAGCAATCTTATTGGGGAATCTACTTCAGTATGGCTGATGGAAAGATGTTGAGTAGTGGCCCACACACTTCAAGCGATATCCTATGTGATTCACCTATGCCAATTGATCTGACTGATGTTGTGTCTCCATGCTCTGAATACAAAAAATGATTCAGAGTCGATCGAATGATACGTAAATAGTAGTCAATTCCTGTGAGATCGACTGATATCTTGCATCCTGCCCAATCGACTAAGTTGGTCGATTAGATTTCAGCCAAATTCATCAATAGACAAGACAAGACAAATAACATTTATATTGCGCTTTTCTCCTTGCGGACTCAAAGCGCCAGAGCAGAGCAGCAGCCACTAGGGCGCGCTCTATTGGCAGTAGCAGTGTAAGGGAGACTCGCCAAAGGTCTCCTACTGAATTAGTGCTGGCTTACTGAACAGGCAGAGCCGAGATTCAAACCCTGGTCTCCTGTGTCAGAGGCAGAGCCCTTAACCATTACACCTTCAGCATATATGGCATACTGGAACACACTCGTCTCTCTCTCAATTCAATAAAATGATCGAAATGAATAATCAATTGTACAGCAAAATTGCTAGATGTTTGGCCACCTTTATAGTGTAGTAGGTTTATACAAAAATGATAATGGTTAGTGTAGTCACCATTGTTTTTGTCACCCATTAAGGCATACACTTACTTTGGCTAAAATACCTCCACAAATGAATAGGCAAAAGTAAGAGGAGCCTACTTTTGACAGCACAGCAGCACACTATAGTGACACAAGTTCCGATCTTCCTGGCCATTTTTTAACAGTTTACGTTAACTAAATGATTGGTTACTATTGAATATTATACAATGGCTATCAATGGTAATGTTATTATACACATATTCACTGAGGGATTATTCAATAGCTTTTATTCATTTAAAGGGACTCCGAGCAGTGCAAAAACTATGGTAAGATCCATATAATTTTAAAGCTATCTTTCTCCTCTTTCCAATGATATATAAACCGCCACCCTACGCCTTTTAGTTTTCGCTATTTTCGCGATTGAAATTGCAGCGGACGCAATTTCGATCGCGAAAATAGAGAAAACTAAAAGGCGTAGGGCGACGTCAGAAAAAGGAGAAAGAGAGCTTTAAAATGATATGCATCTTTCCATAGTTACATTGTATTACACAGGGCGACTTTTTCTGCTGAATGGAGCTGCTGACACTGGGGAAAGTGTCGTCCTGTGTAATACAAGTAACTATGGAAAGATGGATATCATTTTAAAGCTCTCTTTCTCCTCTTTCTGACGTCGCCCTACGCCTTTTAGTTTTCTCTATTTTCGCGATCAAAATCGCAGCTGCGGCAATTTCAATCGCGAAAATAGCAAAAACTAAAAGGCGTAGGGCCGCGATTTATATATCATTGGAGTCCCTTTAAAGTTTATTAGAAAAAAAAATCCCTTAAGATTTAAACATATTCATCAAACCAACATCTAACAGAAAATATCCCATATATGATCGATAAAGTTTAAAAACACAACACTATGCCATCTATATAAATTGCTCATGGCCCACAAAAGGCAATCCACACATATTCCATTACAGTCTGCAGTTGGATCTAAGGCTCCTTCCCACTGGCACAGACACAGCAGTTAGCAAGCTAAGTTGGAAGGGTTGATTTCTCAATGGTGGTAATTTACAGAAGGATCCCATTTTTTTATGGATCAAAAATAGCTTTCAAGGTCCATCTGCTAACCAGTCTTAAATACTAAAACATCTCTTCCCTTGTATTTAATCTCCCAGAGGTGACTTTGCACTTCAACCGATTCTATTACCTGCTGTGGACTTCCTGTGCAGTTTGCAGCTGGAAAATGAGAAGCAAGTAAACTGCTTTGACTGTCAGTGGGAGATACTTCATTTATATGTCAAAATCACTTTCCAGACAGCAAACCTGCTTGCTGAAGTTTACTGTCAATTTTGGTACCAAGAAAAGGTTAACTTAGGAACCATGTGCACTTCAGTAATGGTTCCACTCCTGCTGAGAACTCCAACTGAGCACCCAGAGTGCAGTCTAGTCTTAACGGATTCCTGAGACTCGCAAGCCTGCTGAAACATGACGTCTGTTAATGAAACGCCACCACTCTGGGCCCCCAGTAGGAGCCAACTGGCTGGGAGGAGTGGAACCTCTGCTGAGTGGTCAGATAGGCAGCAAAATAATCTTGTCTCTGTACTGAAAACAGTGATAAATAAGTGGAATATCTACCACCGACAATCAAAGGAGTTTGCATGCCTGTCATACTCTAATTAATCTGACAAGGAGTCCACAGCGTGTAATAGAGTTGGTGTTGGAAAGCAATGTCACCTCTGGGATATTGAATACAAGGCGAGAGGTATTTTAGTATTTGAGTATGGTCAGGGTATGACACTGTTTTGATGTATATAAAAAGGGATCCTCCTGTAAATTACAATCATCCTGGCAATAAGAGGAATCCACCCTTCAAGCTTGGCTTACTGACTGCTGTGTCTGTGCCAGTGGGAAACAGGCTCAGAACTAACTGCAAATTGGATTGAAATGGGTGTGGAGTAAAAGGCTGGTGTGTCTTTTGTGTTCATGAACAGTTTACCTCCAGTGTGGATTATGTTTTTAATGCTGTTAAGCTTTCATTTTGTGATCAATCTACTCAGGGGCGTAACTAGAAATCACTGAGCCCCCCTGCAAAACTTTGGATGGGGCCCCCTAAAGCCCCCCCTTTACCCCGCTTTCAGCACAAGTAAACTGGGAACCAATGCTAAGTTAAAGGAATACTGTAGGGGGGTCAGGGGAAAATGAGTTGAAGTTACCCAGGGCTTCTAATGGTCCCCCACAGACATCCTGAGCCCTCGCAGCCACTCGCCGATGCTCTGGCCCTGCCTCCGGCTCACTTCCGGAATTTCAGACTTTAAAGTCTGAAAACCACTGCGCCTGCGTTGCCGTGACCTCACTCCCGCTGATGGCACCAGGAGTGTATTACGCAGGCCTAGTATGGTCAGTGCCTGCGCCGTGCGCTCCTGGTGACATCAGCGGGAGCGAGGACACGGCAACGCAGGCGCAGTGGTTTTCAGACTTTAAAGTCTGAAATTCCAGACGTGAACCGGAGGTGGGGCCGGAGCATTGGGGAGTGGCTGCGCAGGCACAGGATGTCTGCGGGGGACAATTAGAAGCCCCGGGTAACTTCAACTCATTTTCCCCCGACCCCCTACAGTATCCCTTTAAACTGAGATGCAGTCATTAGAACAATTGTGCAGAGAATAGAAAGCTTTTTCTTTCTGTGCCCAGACTCCTCAAGAATCACTACAGGACACAGCACTTGGGGAGGGGAAGAAAGGTAGAACAGTGTTATCCACAAGATCCTGCAGAACACTGAATAGGGACGGTCTACAAATCTTGGTCTGTCAAACTTTGTATGATTTCTTTATCAGTGGCTGAGCAGATGCAGTCATTAGAACAATTGTGCCTTTAGCAGAAAGTTTTCTCTCTCCTTGCCCTTAGTTGTCAGTCTCTAAGGACGGGGGCCCCTGTGGCTTCTGGGCCAGCCTGCGACCTTATGCATGGACTATTGTTACGCCCCTGGATCTACTGTTCGTTGGGAGTATGATGAATATGTTTGGATTCTAAGACATTTTTGTGTAATAAACTTTGGTTGTTCAACAGCAGTTTCAAGGCCAATGTTGAGAGGTCAGAAAAGCTGGAAGGTGGAAACCCACTAGGCCCCAAACACCTGCCTAGGCTGCCTGTTTTTGGGGATCCCCAAATTCCATTCTGCATAAGAAGAAAAAAAGTGGCAGATACATAATGCCTGGATAATCCACACTAGGGAATGCGTTGCCAAATGCCCATACCTATTACCCAAAGGAGCTGACAATAACTACTAACCACTCTTTGTGCACCCAACCGTTAACACATGGGCTCCGTCTAAGTATACAGTTTCCATCTTTGCACATAATTGAGTTAGAGTTAATAAAACTGTATATAACAGCTTATGGCTGGTTCTTATAACAAGTTGATCTGCTAACTGATATCTATATCTTTTTTCAAAATAACTTGAACCAAACAAAACAAATTAAATCCCCCTCTAATTACAAGTGAACACGGATATTAGCATGCTAAATGTACTCATTACAGACATGCAGCTTTCTGCTTAAAGGTACTATATTTACTAAACAAAATGATTTTTAATGATTATCTTAGGTGACAGTTAACCAACAATGACTGTACAAACATGCTTGCTTAGCGCCCTACCAAGTACCACATACTGTACTATGGGAAGGGGTAGAATAAGCCTCAAGGAAACAACAGCAAACAGCCAAAGGTTTTCCAACATGGCAGAGTGCTAAAAGGGAGATAGATTGTAAGCTAAATGGATCAAAATAAATTACTTAAGGTGAAATACTAACATGTTAGTAGCTTTACAATGCTGTACAATCTCTTCACTGAAGAACCTTGAAGTCATAAGAAGCCAACTTGTTGCCCAGCTGCCCAACAGTCATGTCAAGAGATTTGAGGGGGGAACATTTAACACTTAGTTGAAGATATGACCTTATTTTATATACCGTACTGTACTTTGGCCATGTATCGGAACCAAAATGTCCAAAAGTAATTCAGAGCTCTTTAACTTGCCAGCATGGCTTAATTCCACGCAATTGACTAATATGAGTGGTAATAGTAAATCTGTATTCATTTCAAGAAGATATGTTGTCAACAATACCATACACTGTGAATTAGTCCCTGAACAAGCAAAGATCATGTAGTAAGTGCAGAGTGGATTTATGGCTGAAAGAAGGATACCCAGACTTGAAAAGAAACTAAACACACAGAGGCTCAGAGTCCCCTCTCAATTCCAAAAAACTGTCCCTTTTGTGCTCACACACATAGCGAAACAACAAGAAAAAATGATATTCCAGCATTCCCCAGGAGAGTGATCCAGAGAGAATAAGCACTAGGCAAAAACCTTGCAATGAAAAAAAAAAAGACAGAGAAAACCACAAACGTGGAACTTCAATTAATTTAAAGCTTCAATCAGTAAAGGATAAATCCGTCACAGATCTAATTACTAAGGCTCTCGGAAGGCCGGGGACAAGACGCCAATCTCGTGGCTGTTTGAACAGCGTGATGAACTGGGGGACGATGGATATCAAGTCATTTTGTTTAATTTATAAATGGATTTTCCCCTAATGCTTGAATTATCGTCAGAGCACAATGAAGGAGAGGGGGAGCACAGAGCCACAGTGTAGCCCCCCTTCCTCCACCATTTTCTGGAATTGAAGAAATGAGCTTAAAGCCTGTTTAGAGTATTTTTATAGATGATGTTGGAGGCTTATCTTACAAAGGTCTGTTGGCAAAGAAAGGAAAAGTCACAATAATAAAATGCAAAGACATTTTGAAATGTCTTGATTTCTCTGCTTTGTTGGTTCTTATCTGTCCTCATCGGAATGTTTTATCCAAGTCACTCTGTATGGTTCTAACAGTGCTTACCCTGCGCAATGGAAGAGCCCACAGACATCACAAACCCAACCTTCAAAGTCTCTTCTCAACCCATTCTGTGTAACTGTGCAACCATTCATTATTTTTCTTGCACATCATTTGTATTACATTTCATTACTAGTTGATTACTGCAGTAACCCCTACAAAGGCCTATAAATAAAAACCCGCTACAAGGAGTTGGAGGTGCTCAACAATTATAAAATTATTTAAAATAGTTTAAAATGTTAGGTAATGGATTGCTTACTTAAAGATGGATGTCTAAACTTGAATTCAGAACAAAAGTAGCTTTATTTGCGTAGCAAAAGACAAAACATTTTTTGATAGAGGCGCTCTTAGCTCCATGGGACTGCAGTTACGGCACATTATTGACCTGAAAAAGTGGGCATTTTTGCCCACGAAACCCGTTTGTCTTTTGTTGTGCAAATAAAGCCACTTTAGGTAAACAGTCCTTTACTTTACATTTGAAACTGTTTTTAATTATTTTCTAATTTTGGGCACCACAACTACTTGTACCCACCTGTTACCCTCTCTTGGAAGGAAGAGACACTCCAGTCTCATTTTTTTTAGAGAGAGCAACCTACGAACCAGCAAGAAGACCTGAGTGTGAGACGTGTTTTTTGCCCATGCGCACTGAAGATTGGTTTCTGGCAACCCAGGCTTGTGAGTACCTTGTTTGTAAAATGTATTTCTCATATTCAAATAATCTACTACACTTTATTGGGCTCCTGTCCTCCCATGTGTACAACCTTTTTCCTGTGTTAAGGTCCACGTGATCCACTCCTAGCTTCTAAACAAACACATAAGGACCTGCAGCTAGTACAGAATGCTATGGCCAGGCTGATAACTAATCAAACCAATTGTTACATAACACTGATTTGGTTCCTCTTCTGATTACTCACACAATTAAGAATTCTTTTCAAGACTGGACTAGTACTTACATTAACATTTTTCACAAATTAAGCCCTGGCTGTTTGAAAGATTGTAAAAGTGTATATGCCCTAAAGGGGGAGAATCAATCCAAAGTTCCCTCTATGATTTATGGCCTGTTGAACTTCGGTTAGATAATTTTTTTGCAAACACTTGAGACGGTCCTTTTCCATCCCTAGGCATTTGGTTCCTGAACAACTCTCTCTCCCTATCTCTTAGACCCAGCTACACATACGTTATTATTCACAAAAGTACCCTGTATAAAAAAAAATAAAACATTTCTGCAATTGAATTACCTCAAACTGCCAATTTGATAAACTCAAGCAGGATAATAACTTGGAGTTTTAAAGAGGAGCTGTTAGGTATAGGTTCTCAGAGAAAAAACCCACATATATCAGTAGCTAAATATTGGTTGTACTTACATTACATATGCATTTCACTGTCCACGTTTTGGATTTCACAGAATTTTTATATAGTATTTGCAGAGATTGATGCTCCTGACAGCTCATGGCAGGTTCCATGTTTGACTGTCTTGTATGAAGCCAATTGTGATGTAATATCCTCCCTTACCCTGCTTCCTGAAAAAGATCAGGATCAAAGATCCTAATCGTTCATGATCCGGACAACACTACTGTGCAGTGAATATTAATTAGCCATGTGGCAATAGGACTCATGCAGTATACTCTAATGGAACATGTGCCCTGTGAACAGCACAATGATTTTTCAGTGCTGTGAGTTGGGCTGTGTTACAAGCTGCTGTAACATGAGCCTGTAACTTCTCACTGTGAAAGCAGCCTTAGGGCGGGATAGGGAAATAAAGGGGAGGACCAAGGGAGTGCAGTGGGGAGAAGAAGCAGCCCCAGCATGCTCTGCACCTTCTGTTATGTGGCCTGACGGCCTCCTTAGGAGCTTGGGAATAAAGAGGCTTGCTGTTCAGCAAACATCAAAGTAAGAGAGATTTTTAACTTCAGTATTGCCTTTTTGGCTTCCTTCTAAACTGTTTAACACAGGAGAATAGAGGTTTAAATTAGCTTTTGCAACCTGACGGTTACTCTTTAAAAAATGAATAGAATAGAATACAAAAACAGAAGTACACAGTCCAGCCAATCAAAACCTGTTGTACACAACTGACACACCGGGAAGAATTAAACCCAGACTGCAGGTGTGAACTACATTGGGGGAACACTTTCAAGATAACATCCCTGACTCGATTTAGTTGGCACAATTGTTATAGATACTACCTTTCCTTCCCTACTTTCAATATTTCCTCTTCTCGCCCTCACATTTTTGTACATGTTTAGCAAAGGGTGGATTGCCAGAGACATAAAAAAAATATCTAAGTAGGCTTGGGATCTGTCTGTCTGTCACTCAACCCTATGACAAATGCCCTCCTCTAAACTCACATTATCAATGTTGAAAGATATTACTATTTTATTGATATAATATTTGAATAGACATTTTAAAATGGATGATTCTGACATCAGATTATCTATTAGATTCTAAATAGACTTAAACAAGCTTTGGCACAGCATTGCACAGATCTAGGAAAACTTTTGTGCTTGGAGTCGAGCTTTAAAAAAATTCCTATCTATACAACAGGCATTGCTCACATTTGGAGAGCTATGAAATGCCTCAAAGTTTTATAGTTAAAATCAAGACATCTGTGTACAATCTCTCATTTCACATGTATTAACAGGTTTTCATTTAAAAACAAACTTGCATACACAATGTAAATGTCTACTCACAGTTTGTATATTGCCAACACAAACACTTTAAAGAGTGTTCTCTAAAGCCCTCTCCATACTTGTAACTTAGGTCATTTGAAAAAATTGTTGTACTACTACCGATAGTAAACATATTGGTAATTTAAATTACCAATATTTTCCTAAACACTTAACCGGCACGCATTCTCACAAGAACTCTCACCTCCTAGAGCCTTATAGTAACCTCCCCCTCCTAGAGCCTAATGCTGGGAATACACCATAAGTTTTTTCAGCAAATAGATGGTTCGATAGATAATTTCCGACATGTCTGATCTTATTTTCGATCGTTTTTCTGATCAATTTCTCATAGAAGTGAATGGAAATTGATAAGAACAGATAAGAAAATCGATCAGAGAATTGATCGAAAATGAGATCGGACAGTAAATCGTATACATATGTATATATGTATATAACACAAACATTCCCCTCCTAGTGCCTAACACTAACTCTAGCACCCAAACTACTGCTACTTGCAGCCAATTGGCTACACAATCGATGATCTGCACCTCTAAAAGTTCCGACTGTGGTAGCTGATTGGCTACTACTACTGAAATGGGCACCCAACTGACCACCTGGGCAGCCGTCTACCAATAATTAGCATTGCCGATCCCTGCTCATAATTCACCTGATCCTGAGAAGACTGCCCAAAATGATCAAGAAGGATCATTTTGAATGACTGCTATTAATAGTGTGTACATAGTTGACTTTTTTCCAGATTTGTGTCCTTTGGCTAGTCTACAGTTTAAGCACTGATAATCTCATAATATTTAGTTTCTTGCTAAGACATTTACTGTTCAAATAACACAGACAGTCATATAGATAGACAGCTGTTTCAAGCTCCAGCCCTGCACTCACCTGGCTCTGGAGTCTCTGACTGCGAGGATGAGGATGCTGAACTGGCACCATCATCATTGGCACTCTGCGAAAGAAGCCCACGGCCGGGAGGCAGTTTCATGCCAAGCTGCTCTGCCATCTCTACATGGTCTCCTGGGTGAACATAGTCAAACATACTGCTTCCAGTCAGCTCCACCTGCAAACAACAAAACACCATTATATACTTTTAGAATGTAAAAACCATGCAATAATAATAATATTATAAACAGCATGGTGCCAGTAAGCACTGGTGAAAAGACACACCACAACAGATAAAAAAAATGTGCATGTGCACTATTATATGTGCCTAGAGCCTACATACAGTACAAAGATAACACCTCATTGGGCACTCAGCTGGCATAAATACTTTTTGCCACAGACCCTGAAAAAGTATGCAAATCAGATGTTTCTGACTGAAGTCTGACTAGAATAGCCACATGCCTGTTTCAGGTGTATGAGATTCAGATACTACAGAAAGATTAACAGGACTGCAAGACAATTGTTATTGCGTAAAAGGAAATAAATATGGCAGCCTCCATAGCCCTCTTACCTCAGGGCCCCTTTAGCATAATAGATTAATTGACAGGTACAGTTGTGCTGCCACACATGGGACAATATGCTAAATTGCTCAATCTGAGCTTAGATTTAAGTGATTATTAGATGATACCTGCTGTCTTTCTTGTTTTTGTTGTCTCTATGTGTAAGTTATTCATGTTTTAAAATGTCATTTTATATGCACAGGTGCCGGGATTCAGTCCCCTGTCTTTACCTTACCAGTGAACTGTCTCTTGGTCATTATGAAACATTATTCCTGCTACAAAAAGTAATTTCTACAGTACTGGTTTGCAAGTGAAACAACAAATATGACTAGCTTCTATGGGCAACAGGCACACGTGCTTTCCACACAAAAGACTCCATCCAGGTTACAAGTTTATTTCACCTACACTGGTGACCATGAATCCTGTCACCAATATCCAGTTACTAGAGATCGTGCCAGTTGGCCAATGAGTTCAGAATATAAAACACTCCATACACACATAGAAAGGCAGCTTCACAGCAGAGAAAAATAACATTGAAGCCAGAGATGAAACAATTGTGAGAGATCAACATGTGTAATGTCATCCAGGTTTGCCTTTTTCCACAGCATACACACACAGGTTTACTTTAAAGAGTCCAGTGAACATTTTATTGTTGGCAGGTGATGTAGCTGCTGCATGGTTTTTGGCAGTTGGAAACAGCTGTAAACAGCTATTGCCCACAATACAACAAGGTTCACAGACAGGAAACTGCCAAACTTTTGAACTGTTCTTGTGGGAGAGGTTACTTGTGGGAGGGGTTTCACCACAATATCAGTCAATATCAGTCATACAGCGCCCCCTGATGGTCTGTTTGTGAAAAGGAATAGATTTCTCATGTAAAAGAGGGTATCAGCTACTGATTGGGATAAAGTAAAATTTTTGGTCGGAGTTTCTCTTTAAAGATATAGGTGGCAGTCAGTTACAGAGCACAGTGTACACAGAAACATTTTGTCACACTAAACAGCACTGATGAAGATGTTGGCGATAAATATATACTGTATGTGTCTTATGGAAGATGTCAAATAAATCCTAAATAATAATAATTATTATTATTGACTTAACATATTGGCCTCAATTCACTAAGCTTTATCAAACACTTTATCAAACGTTTGATAATTTACCACATGGGTAAAATCTAGTTTTGAATTTACCAAGATGTTATAGATTTATTGAACGTTTTATCGATAAAACATTCCATAAATGTATAACACCTTAGTGAAATCAAAATTTAGATTTTACCCATGAGGTAAATTATCAAATGTTTGATAAAGTGTTTGATAAAGCTTAGTGAATTGAGGCCATTATGTGGCGCTATACAAAGTAAGACACAAACATGGGGTAATAAACAATACAGACAATGGTGTGTACACCAATATACAAAATAAAGACTTGGTACAAAATACAGAATTGGTAATTACAGTGACAAAAGTAACATGATTCGTTCAGTGTGTAACAAATTTAAAGACACAAAAGGGTGAGAGAGCCCTGCCCTTGTGAGCTTAGTCTAAAGGAATGGGGGCAGGGGGGGGAAAGACAACTGGGGGTAGGGGGGGTAGTATACAATATTCATACCTAGAGGCAGTGTGTTTTGAGGTTATTTAGTAAGTAACTTGTCCAGAGTCAAAGGGGTATGGCCTAAGTTAGAGTATGCTTATTGCAAAAAGTAAGATTTGAGGGAGCATTTCAAGATTTCAAAGGTTGGAGAGTGAGGGATGTGTTGTCGCAGGGGATTCCAGAGGAGAGGTGAAACACTTTCCAAATTGTGTAATATTAATAATAATAATTGCCAAACTTCCAAACACCAAGTGCAAATAATTTAGTATAAAGCAAATTTATTGGATCCTGACTGTCACTCTCCATAAGTAAACTTGTAACATATAGTGAGCAATCTCCTAATTACCACAAATGAATAATACAATCATTATGCATTATTGATTTGCCCCCCTGAAGAGATGAGACATCAACTGGCTTCCTGCTGTTTGCACGTGCAGCTCTCAGATCAGGCACAAATGCAGAACAACTATGCCTGCTTCCTGCCACTCTGACATCTTATCTATGCCTCTTCCTGCAACCTCCAAATGCCTTGTCACTGTGTGTGATGGCTGCTTGTATATCTGTGATCTATGCATCGGGTCTGATCAGAGCTCTAAGTGCTTTATTCTATTATTGTGGCTGTGGCTTTCTGAGTCTACACAGGAATAAGGGCCCATTCACACTTGAAAAAGGCAAAACACTAGCGCTTAGCGTTTTGCGTGGGTGATTTTACCGCGATTATTGTGGTAAAATTACTGTACAAATCTGCATTTGATGAGCAATCACGATTAGTGCGAATCGGCGAAAAATCCTGCATGTAATGCGTTTGCGAAACGCTTGCGATCGGCGGCAATACAATACCAGTTGCCTACCAGCCCTGCTGATCTATTTGGCTGCAGTATTGTCTGAATCACACCAGAAACAAGCATGCAGCTAATCTTGTCAGGTTTTGACAAAAGTGTCAGAAACACCTGATCTGCTGCATGCTTATTCAGGGTCTATGGCTAAAAGTATTAGGGGCAGAGGATCAGCAAGATAGCAAGGAAACTGGTATTGCTTACAAAGAAATCAATATAGCATCCTCCATACCCCTCTCACTTACGGTGTTCTTTTAGCTTCGTACATTCGCCCAACTAAAGTTGTTTGAAACATCATACAAACAACAGATTTCTCCATGCAATCTTGTACAAAAATATAGTCAAACGACATGACGAGGGCTAATATCAGGCATTTTGCCTGATCAACTCACACGACTGTTGGACAGATAACGTGCAGTTGGCCACGTGTGTACAATGTCGTTTAAACATTGCTCTAGTGAATGTGGACATGTTGGACATAATATTGTTTCCACTTGCACTCTTTATTGAAATGAGTTTGTTGTTTGAAATATCGTGTGCGGAAATGGCAAGTCTCTTCAACAATGATGCTGGTAAAGTCGTTTCCGCAGTGCTAGTTGTCTATTTCCCGCGACTTTTGTTGGCTGTGTGTAGGGATATTAATTTTAAGGGGACAACATCAATAATCCATTATACCTAAACACAATATGGAAGAGATTTACCCTACTTATTATTTCACCCATAGTTTAGGAATTTAAAGCTGACTGTTTTCCATACTATTCCAT
This sequence comes from Hyperolius riggenbachi, assembly GCF_040937935.1. NCBI lineage: Eukaryota > Metazoa > Chordata > Amphibia > Anura > Hyperoliidae > Hyperolius > Hyperolius riggenbachi. The sequence continues at coordinate 122,415,553 of NC_090654.1, forward strand.
ACTATTTCTGTGTATGTACGACATACAGACAGGAAAATGTATGTATCACTCTTTATGTAACTTCCCCCTTCAAGTTTAGCTGAACTTTAGGGATATTTTGCAATGAAGATATACAAGCACAGTGGCTTGCAGCAGGTGTCCATGACATACCCGATAAACGCCAATATACAGAATAGAGGAAAAGGTGTTCGAAAGCATACGAGCCGCAGTAAGCAATCCAGAATGCTACTTTCTCTGTGTCTCATTTTCCTGTCTGCGTATTTCTCCACTTGGCTCGTAGTTATTAATTTACAGAATCAACGCTGGGAACAGCTTTTGTGATCTCATATTAAATTTCCCCCTGAATCCGCCCCGTGGCAAAAATTACTCACATCGTTAAAAAATATTTAATTAGGCTGCAGTTTATAGCGGGCTCACAAGGGAGATGCCAGAATTAATGTGATTTGCATGAATTCCAGAGCCCTTTTTTTTCCCTGGCAGAGAAGAGTTGGGAATTGGGTTTTTATCGAGGTCGCTGACACAGACAAGGACGGAGACTTCTGAAGTGTACAGAGACGACACACAATGAAATCCCACGGCATCCTTGAGTTTAAAGCACAGATTACTGACTGTGCACCTTAACCTACCCTCAATGCTTTGCTTAATACTTCTTTGACCCTTCAACAATCCACTTTGTCTCTGTGTTTCGATCTGTGTGTTCAAATGTCTCTGCTGCTGTTCATTGTAGGTTTCTTTTAAATTAATGAAAATAAAACTACAAATGGCTGCGGTGGTGACCTTGCCTTTTGCCTACTGCCAAATAATAGACATCAGATTTCCAGATTTTAACTTGAAAACCTGTAAATCCTTCCTCATATTTCATACTTCTACAGTCACTAGTAGCTGCACCTGTGTTTTGGGACCACATATTGCTTTCCTCCTATATTGTCCAGCAGTCTCGATGCAAGCTGCCAAATGTCCATCTATGTAAAATGTAAAGATCCGCCTTCTGTTCAAGTGCCAGCTCGTCCATTTGTAGGCAATGGCAGTGCCAGCCTCATCATCCCTCTTCAGGTTGCCAAGGCCTGACCTGTAAGAAGAGGCAGTTTTGCATTGTGCCAGTTCTTGAGCCCACCTGGAGGGCTTACACAGAAAATGCTTTTTACACCAGCCCAGACTGTAATCACCTATAACAATGCAGGCTGAAATGTGTTAACAGAAAAGCAAAGCAGGGAAACAATCAAGATTGTTGTTGCATTTTGTGTAAAAGGCAATTAATGGTGGAGGAGAAATCATAAGGGCCATGTGACAAGTGCACTAAAAGCTAGTTGGTGGGGAAGAAAATGGCTGCTAAGCAACCAGTAATGGAATAATTGAAGGAGTATGCCTTCTACTGTTAGACAGGTTTAGAAACTGATAGATTAACCAACAGACTACGTAAATGTGTATGTATAACAATTTATCAGGGCTATTCAGGAGAAACCCTAAGGGAAGCAAATACAGCTAGAAGAGACATTATTCTGCAGGAAGTCATCTCATCTTCTCTTTCTCTTTGTGAACCGCAGTGTAGCATAATGCAGTTTACTTTGTTATTGGTAGCTTCAGTGGTGGTGATGCATGTAGAGAATTTGTTTTTCTGGATAGAGAGGGTGTTAGATAAAACACTAACTCTGGAGGACGAGGGGCTCTAAGATGTACTGGAGTTGAACACTAAAGCCTAAAAAAGGTAGTCTGAGCAGAAATAAGTGTAAAAAAAATAACCCACAAATATCAAAGGGAAAAAAAAACTGATGTGTTCTAAACACTATGGGCTTGATTTACTAAGACAAATAGCATGCCTTATCCGAGTTAACATGCCTTATCAGAGATAACATGCCTTATCAAAGTTAACATGCCTTATCAAAGTTAACACACCTTATCAGAGTAGCATAGCGAGCGCTACAAACGTATGCCTGCTAATTGGCACTCCACTCGTCCTGCCCTAAGCCCCTACAGGTCCGTAGCACTTGCTATGGTACTCTGATAAGGAGTGTTAACTTTGATAAGGCGTGTTATCTCTGTAAGGCGTGTTAACTCGGATAAGGTGTGTTAACTCGGATGAGGCATACTATTTGTCTTAGTGAATCAAGCCCTATGGGTGATCATGAATACAAAACAAGTGTGAACGATTACTGAGATGATCTCATGCAATGTCAGTGCAACTACAGTTCTGTCCTTGAGAACATGGCCATTCTGGCCAGGAAGGGTATACACAACCTGGGGTGCTTGTGGGCTTGAAAGGGTGCCATATTGTTGGCAGGAGCACCAACATATGAATATATACCAACTGTCTTGTGCTACCAACTGTGTGTGTAAGAAGAACACTCATTCTGTACAGTTACAAACTGCATTCTCCCCTCACAACAATCCTTTGCTTGCCACCTTAGCTGCAGAATTGCGATCTCTCTACACCTGTCATATCACCTGTCATATGTGCCCACCATCAAGTTTCCAGGGTCAATTGGAAACTTGGTGGGAGTACTGGTAAGGCTGTTGCCTTTGATTCAGTATTTAAAGTATACCAGAGACAATTTAAACTAAAAGTTTTATACATACCTGGGGCTTCCTCCAGCCCCACGCGCACGGATCTCTCCCATGCCGCCGTCACGGATGTTTGCACGTATCTTTTAAGGGACACTAGGGTATAACATTTCAATCACCACTGTTGCCTCATTCAGTCATTTCTTAACTTCTTCCCGACCAGCTAACGCCGATTGGCGCAAAGTCCTGGGGCAGCAGTTTGCAGGAGTTTGCGCGCACGCTGCGCGCGCATCTCCTGCCTGGTGGGCGAAACTGAGCTCCACCTTCAGTCTCCGAGCGGTGATCGCCGCTCGGAAGACTGTTACACGGTGAAACTGCCGTGTATTTATATGTACAGTGCTGCGACCAGCAGCAGCGCTGTACTGGGGACACCCGTGTGACACGGCTGTCCCCCTGGGGCACACGAGAGCGATCGGCTCTCATAGGGAGAAGCCTATGAAAGCCGATCGCCATTATTGGCTGGCTGGTGGTTGGGAGGGATCAATGAAAAAAAAAAAAAAGAAAATAGTAAAAAAGAAAAATAATAACATAAATATTTATTAAAAAAAAATAAACAAGGGGGGGCTGGGCGATCAGACCCCACCAACAGAGAGCTCTGTTGGTGGGGGAAAAAGGGGGGGGGGGTCACTCGTGTACTGTGTTGTGCGGCCCTGCAGCTTGGCCTTAAAGCTGCAGTGGCCATTTTAACAATAAAAGGCCTGGTCTTTAGGGGGGTTAAGCACTGCAGTCCTCAAGAGGTTAAAGAGACACTGAAGCGGGAAAAAAAATTATGATATAATGAATTGGTTGTGTAGTACAGCTAAGAAATAAAACATTAGGAGCAGAGACATAAGTCTAATATTTGTTTCCAGTACAGGGAGAGTTAAGAAACTCCAGTTGTTATCTATGCAAATAGTCATTGAGCTCCATGACTTTGAAAGTTGCAGAGAGCTCTGACTTCTGATTAGGTTATCTCAACTGTATTGTGTTTTTCTTTTACAGAGAACAGTTCAGGACAGGTCAAAAGTTCACTGCCTGTTCTGCAAAAACATTAAGAATGCGGAGTAATGTGTAAACTGCAAATATTAGAGAATGATGCAATGTTATAAAAAAAAAAAGCTGTATAGCTGAAAATAAAAATATGAGAATATTTTGCTACCAATGTTCTAGTAATTACCCCTACTACACAACCAATTCATGATATCATCATTTTTTTTTCGCTTCAGTGTCTCTTTAAAGAGTTTAAGAACATTGATATTACAAAAACTCTTCTCCTGTTATACTATCATCATTGCTTTGCCTGCATAGAGAACTGTTTCAAGAGACTCCATATTTCTAACACCTTCTCAGTTACATAACAAGTGATTGTTTTAGTGATTATCTATCTTTCCAGGCTTCAAAGTCTATGTGAATTAAAGTTCTGCAGAGTGAATGTGTATATTGGGCGATCCCAGAAGCCTCATGTTATCAATTGTCAGTTCTAAGGTACTCAAAGACAAATGGAACATGCCAGTACATTAAAGAAACCCTGATGTAAGAAGAGTATGAATACTGCCATCTTAAAGGACCACTATAGCGAAAATAAGAAAGTAGTTAAAATCTGACAGGTTTTGGACTAGTCTGTTCCTTATGGGGGGTTCTCAGTATTTACTGTATTTCGAAAGCATTTTCTGAACAGCAGTTGGTAAGTCTAACTTCCAAAATAGTGTGTACATGAGTAGTGAGGCTGGCTGGTATCTTACTATTTTTGCAATTAGACTTTGCAACATCTATTCAAGAAATTATTTTAAAAACAAGTAAAACCCCGAGAATCCCCCATGAAGAGGAGATGGACTGGTCCACAACCTGTCAGATTATAACTGCTTACTTTTTTTTGCTATAGTGGTCCTTTAAGTATATCATAAATATGCCAGGGTAACATGTTGATCTTTAGGTAACAGCAATGGCAGTCCGACACTTGGAGCAAGTATGCAGTTGATGAAGTCAGACCAGTCATGAATCCTGATCTGCACACCTAATCCAGGTCAGCAAATCACAAGGTACAAGAGGCACAGGACCAATACAACAACCAGACATTTTGAAAGGAAATCAGTCCTTTCATCCCTCATATTTTCTTCACTTCTGATTTTCACTGAAGTGTTTAGAGTTATTCCAAGAGCACTGATCTTTCAGCTGATTTTCTGGCCCATATCCATGTGATTGGTTGCAATGAGAGAAAAAATATGGTATTGTGACAAGAATATAGTATTTGTCAAAGTAGTATTACCGTTCTTGAAATGCATGATTAGCTTTCCTTCCATTTCACTATCCCTGTGAGTGCAGAGCAGAAAAAAATATCCCTCTGCAGACTGGTGCACTTCTGCTCCTTAGAAGTCAATGGGCGCTTTTTAAAAACACATTGTACTTCAGTGTTATGTCTTATCAGGAGCCTGACAAATACATTTAAAGGGAAAGTCTACTTTAGTTGATAAATATGACATTTCTTCAGCTGGCTCCAGACACTACTAAGATTAGCAGCAAACATTCCCTCCGCTTGATTGACACTCTGCAGTTAGTGGTCATGCCTAAGAGACTTCATGGAGAAGCATGTGATCAGTTTGGTCAGATGATAGATATGTAAGTCTCTGATTTGCTAGTCATGATCATGTGCTAAAGCAGGGTGTGATTACAGCAAATCAGAGCTTTGCAAATCTATCACCTGATCAAACAAATCACATAGTTCTCCATCTCCCTAGACCAGGCATGGGCAAATTTGGCCCTCCAGCTGTTAAGCCCCACAATGCATTTGGCTTTATGAGTCATGACTGTGGCTGTCAGACTCCTGCAATGCATTGTGGGACTTGTAGTTCCTTAACAGCTGGAGGGCCAAGTTTGCCCATGCCTGCCCTAGACATATCCATCACTATCTGCAGTGGTTCAAACAGAGACTGTCAGACTGAGAGTGTCCAAGTTGCTGGCAGTTACCCAAATAGTGCAGTATAGCTCCCAACTGTCCCTCTTTTGGAAGTACAGTCCCTCTTTGGGAACCCTGTCATTCTGTCTTTCTTTCTTCCTCATTTGTCCCTCTTTCAGAACTGATGTACAGATCTGTGTAAATATATATATTTTTCTACTGAGAAATGTGTTTAATTGACTCTAAACTTTATTACCATCCTTTAAATTGATATATTTCTTATTTTCAGATGTTAATATGAAGGAAAATTAACCAGGATAGAAAGAACCAGTGTGGTTTGAATTATAAAGCATATTCTTCTTATTAAATCTTTATAATGTGTGTGACTACGGGTGTGGCAGGGGTGTGGCTTAAGTGTCCCTCTTTCTGATCACTAAAAGTTGGGAGGTATGGTGCAGGTGTAGAAATAAAAAAACAATGCTTCCTGCTCTGTGTAGTTTATTTCTCATTCAAGAACAAATCCAGGCAGTCTGTACTCCCAACAAAGTACAGATTCCATACCTGAAAATACCGTAAGTGCTATGTATGCTAACAGTCAATTGTGGGAAAACTGGAATTGGAATAAAAGGGTAATATTTAATCAAATAAAATTAATGAAATTTTTTTGAAGCACTGATAGATTTTAATTGAAATATTTTTTAACAAGAATGGAAACTCACTTTAATGTATGAAAAAAAGCATGTATAGGACCATTAGCATCTCTGGCATGATTGTATCCTCAGTGAAAGAAATTCACAATCTATATGGCACTTTATCCAAGGTCACACAGTTCTAACATCGGATGCTGTGCCAGTTCTTCCACTTCAGTGACCAGCTTCTATTACAGAAGCCAGCATCTCCTCCTCCTCCTTACAAGAGGTGTCATGAGGAAAGTGCTGGAACGCGACCAAAAGGAAACATACATATTTCAGAAGTGCCGTTTCATTAGAAATCTCTTGTTGAGAGATGATTTATATCAGAAAGGGACGGAACTTGGAGCCTGGACAAAGGCATCATGGGATGTCAGAGCGTGGCAACAGTCATCCTTCACTTGGGATGGACAGTGACATATGAGAGGACCTCACTGTGACAGGGGGATTTAAAGCTTGGTGACAGTCACCTCCCAACCCTTCTCTCAAATTAAGCCTTTTATTGCCAGAAACACAAAAGTATGTGTCCCTGACATCTGTGTATTACGAGGATGTGACATGTCCCTGTGTGTTATGAGGACAGCAGGCCTTCACAATGGATTTTAGGAGAGAAAAAAAGCTCATGCCATTGATGTCTGTATTACCAGAAGGCAACAAGTACCTGTCGTGAATTTTAACAAAGTGATAGGATAAGCGGTATGTGCATGTACTATTTCATTAGGAACAAGAAATAGTTCACATAAATGAGGCTCCTCGCTCACAGACGAGTCTTTTACTGACACGTCCTCTGTGTTTTATCTAATATGTATTGAGCTCAGGATGTCGGTGCATTATCAAAAGGTGAAACATTTCCTACTTGTGCCTAGATGAATATTATTACAATTGCGACAAGCCGCAGCACGAGGGGGAGGCGAATAACACGCACTCTAATCTCTCTACAATCACTCTCAGTCAAAGAGGGGTTAAGTTGTGTCTCAATGCTCAGAGGCTCGCGTCTCACAGCCTGTATGTATTGACTCCCTCTCGCAGACGTTTAGTAATCCACGCTGACTGTTTGTCTTAATATTGCTCTCCATTTTGCAGTACAGGGGAATTATGCAGTTTAGATGTCTGTATATTAAAAAAGGATTTAATTAAATCTGGTGCCTAGAACACCCCCCAGCACACTCGGATTCGAGCTATAATGACAAATTTACTTCCTATTTATTACCATGCACAGGGGACCTACCCCTCTCCCCCCCCCCCCTCCCCTCCCAGCCACCCACCCCTCCTTTAACTTTCCAAAATTCACATTCTCTGCGTATTACCATAATATTCATTATCCCAACAAGGCATAAAATGTGACTTCCCACGAGTGCAATACCTAATTCCTCAAAAAAAAAAAAGACAAAGATAGCAACATAATCATTGAATTACAACTTTTTACATCTGTTCATCTTGTCAGCATATAAATTCTGTTGTTATGGAGAAAGCCGTGAAAGAGATTAGATGGGTCCAATAGAGACGAGGCAGTGGGCTGTACAATACATTAGCTCAGCAACGACAGCCAGCAGAACAGTGACATTGCTAACAGATTCTCTTCTATTCTTTAGAAGGAAATTATACTAATTTATGAACAGAAGTTTTTTCAGTAGAAAAGTAAGCCCACTGGTAATACAAAACACTAGAAAGCCCCTGGCCTGGATGTCAGTGATCCCCTGGCTTCATTCCCCTCTGATGCTCAGGACAATCAGCATGGCTAAATATCAATCAACCATCTTATACTTGGATCTAACTGTGATTATTTTATTATTTGTGAAAAATATGTAAAATATATTGTATATTGTTAAGTAAATTACATATTTACTAAAACCCAGATAACCAAATTTTCGGAAACAACAAGACCCAAAAAGAGGCTTTATAGGAGGGTGGAGGGTAGTGTTCTTGTTCAAATTCGGCACCACTTGGTTTGGTACCTGAACATTCAATGAATGAATGGTGCATTCAGCACCATTTCAACACCGGACAGCAGGACTGGGTGTGTTCCATTTAGCTTTGATACTTCTTCTTTCCAGCTTGGAATCAGGAAGTATCAGAGCTAAATGAAACACACCCATCCTGTTGTCCGGTGCTGAATTTGGCTGCTCCAAACCTCATGGTCCTGAATTGGAACAATACCACCGGTGGAGAGCAAGTAGTCTACAATAGGGGACAATATTTAGGCCAAAGCACGGCATCTCAACTACTGGGTTTCTCAATCATCAGCCAACATGAGCCATTTACATGCCTGTTTTATCTGTTTCAGCTGACCATTTACCTCTTTACATGCAGAAGCCTAACTTAACAGCAAAAAGGCAAGATTTGGCCAGTCTGCTTATTAAGCTTTTAGATGTAATATTTACAGTACAGCTGTGCCTAGAGTTCAGTTTTACTGAACATATCATACAACGTAGGCACAAGGGAAGATCTCAGAATTCTGTGTTTTTTTTTAAAAGACAAGAGCAGAACAGCAGAGCTCTAGATTAGAAAATGTAATAATATAAACTCGTGTCCGCAGTGTGAAGCAGGTCATTTGGGTGCTTGTTTAGTGAACAGTAAAATGGGCACCGCATAGGTTGCAATATAAATTGTGGCTATAGTGGTGCTCTGGAGGCATCCAATAAATAGCAATAATAGGTAGCGCAGGTATCGGCGGAGGGAGTGTTAAGCGGTGAAGGCAGAGGAGATTGCATACAAGGGGTAGGTTAGTGTTAGGCATTAGTAGAGGAAAGGTTAGTGTGAGAAGAGGATTAAGTGATAGTAAAATATCAGTAAAAATGATTGATATTCTAATATCGGAATTAGCCGCTGCTCAATAGTAGAATATATTGTACTAGTGGCTTTCCCCGACGCCTATCTTGTACCAATTGTCTATTGACCCGGCTTGTTTCTGACTCTGCACTTTCCTGCTACTTTGCTCATGCTTGTATTAAATCAGATTCTGTGTTTCTGATTCTCTGGATTTTGACCTCTGACTTCACTTATGGTAATCCTCTGGCTTTTGCCTCCATTTGGCTTGGCTGACAGTGGTCCTCTGCCTTTTGGCCTCCTAACTATCTAGGTTCAGGACTTTGGCCTTGCAGACAATGATCCTGTTGACTCTGATCTCTGTCTTGACTGGTGATGTCCCTCTGGCTTGGTTGATGATGATCCTCTGGCTTGGCTGATGATGTCCCTCTGGCTTGGTTGATGATGATCCTCTGGCTTGGCTGATGATGTCCCTCTGGCTTGGTTGATGATGTCCCTCTGGCTTGGCTGATGATTTCCCTCTGGCTTCTGCCCCATGCCTTAGCAGAGAACAGTTTCCAGTCTTCTAACCCCTGGCCTGGATGTCAGTGATCCCCTGACTTCATTCCCCTGGTTTGACTGATAAATATCCTTTGATTTTAGACCTCTGGCTTGGCTGACAACAACCCTCTGGATCCTGAACCCTGGCTTGGCTGATAACAATCTCCTAGCTTGGCTGATAATAGTAGTTCTTTGGTTTCAGACCTCTACCTTGGCTAACAACAATCCTCTGGCTTTTAACCCCTGGCCTGCATGACAGAGATCCTCTGGCTTCAGTCCTCTGGCATGGCTGATGATCACCTGGTCTCTTACCCCTGCCATGGCTGACGATCTCCTGGTCTCTAACTTCTGGCATGGCTGACAATCTCCTGGCTTCTGACCTGACATGACAGTGATCCTCTGGCTTCAGACCCCTGACATAGACAATGATCTCCTGGCTTCTAACCCCTGGCATGGATGATAATGATCCTCTGTCCTCAGACTCCTGGCTTGGCTGAAGATCTCCTGTCTTCAGACCTCATGGCATGGCTGACAATCTCCTGGCTACTAACCTCTAGCTTGGCTGACAATCTCCTGGCTACTAACCTCTAGCATGGCTGACAATCTCCTGCCTACTAACCTCTAGGTTGGCTGACAATCTCCTGGCTACTAACCTCTAGCATGGCTGACAATCTCCTGGCTACTAACCTTTAGCTTGGCTGGCAACTTTCCCCTGGCTTGCCTGTTGATGAGCCTCTGGATTCTGACCACTGGCATAGCTGGCAATTCAGACCCTTGGCCTGGCTAATGATGATCCTCTGGCATTTGACCCTTGGCTTGGTCTGCCTGTCAGATCTCCCAGGGATAAGCGTCTCACTAGGTTTATAATTACTGACAGTGGGGAACAATACACACCCTGCTGTATACATCCAGCTTTAGAGGAAATCCCAGGATCTTGACTTAACGAGCCATGCCAGGCCTAATCCTGATAAGTAGAATGAAAAATCCTGGAGAGGAGCTTTAAGGTAAACATTACAATATGTTCTCATTGAAAAAATATACTATATAAATGTCCTTTTGTAAAAATCAAGTTTCCACTAGCAAACATGGATAAGATTAGAAATGGATCGTTGTGCCATCTTTGCATGTCTGATAACGTAAGAACAGCACCGATGTAATGTGTAGCATGGCGTGTATCCAGATTCACTTCCAGATTTCGCATACACTAAAGCAAATCTGAAGCGGGAAAAAAAACTTTATCATATAATGAATTGTATGTGTGGCACAGATAATACACAGAACATACCATAATTAGCAAAGAAAAGAGTCTCTTATTTTTATTTTCAGTAATATATATATACTATATATATATATATATATATATATATATATATATATATATATATATATATATATATATACACACATGTATATATATATATATATATATATATATATATATATATATATATAACATTGCATCATTCTGTCATATTTTCAGTTTACAAACCACACTCTGTATTTTAAACTTTGATTTAATTACTGGTATTCTAGAATTTGTCCTACACTGACATCTGCAATCCATACATATCAATCAATTGACACAACATAAGTAGATTAATATCTCTGTAAATGACCACAACTCACATCTTTACAAAGTACTGCATAAACCACAACGCTCACAGCTCATGTACAATCGTATTACATCAGAAAGATTGAGCTCCAAAAACTATTTGTAGCCTATATAATAAGGTCCTCTTTTATAAGGGCAATCCATTTATGTGCACATCACAGCCTGCACATTAGCTATCAGACACAGACACAATCATAAATCCTCAGCACAATGGCTCATATACATGGCATATTCCGAGTATGTATGTGTGTTACATCGGATGATATATGTGTGTACAGAGCCGTCTCTGGCTGGCAGTCTAACTGTTTGTTTTCACACGCTGAGCTGGGTATAATATTCTCGGCTTGAATCTTTATTACCCATCTGGCACAGCCCGTGCCTAGTATCATTCATTCCATTTACACAAACAAATATCAGGGCTGAGCGTTCACTGCGGAGGGGCTGAGGGAAGTTCACCTTCCAGCAGGCTCACTCTGAGAAGCAGCCCAACAGAGGAGAGACCAGGTGTGCCTGAGGTGATGAAGACAAAGATGAGGAGGGGGCAGCATGGCAGGGGAAGGGAGAGCTAGCAAATTAGAGGCAGAGGAGGGAGTGTGGTTTTAAACGGTACAGAGGGAGAAATTGCAAGGAAGCCGTTGTTATAAAAAGGATGACAAAAACGGTAACAGAGCTGCTTGGAAATGACCATGGAGACGTGCAGGCTGTAGACATGCTAACCTCATAGCAAATGAGGAACAGTGCTTTGGATTTGATCTGCAATACCTGAGGCTTGCCTGACCTGAATGCTTGTCTTATGGAAGGAGAATAAATGGAGTCCAGGAATTCCCTTTTACACTAGATATTTGGAGATAAACATACATGTCAACATGTAGTATATTAAAAGGAAAATGCTCTGAATCAGTCGGCTAATTCTGTATTTAATGTCCTACCTGCACCTGAAGTAGTAAGTATACTGTACATGCCAGGGCTTCTCAATTGCCCAAGCTCATACAATGCCCTGAAGTCTCTACTCTCCTCCTCTCCACAGACAAAGCATGCCACTAGACTACAGACAAACAGTATCTGTGCAGCACTTCCTGCCTGTTAAAGTGGATCCGAGATGAACTTTTACTCATTGCATAATTGTGTTCCTTTCCTATTGTTTATAGGGTATTCCTCAAGCCAAATACTTTTTTGTTTTTCTTTTAATACTCTTATTCCCTATAAACTAAACAAGCCTCGCCCTCAGCTTTTCAGAGAGCCTTGGCACTGTAGCAAGGGCTCATGGGAGCTCAGTCTGGGCAGGAGGAGTAGGAGGTATTGCTAGCCAGAGATTTCAGAGGCAGAAGGGAGGAGGGAGGAGGAGGGGGATTAGGTTTTTTTCATAGGCTGAGTGCTCAAGATACAGATAAGCCTGCCTCTGTGTAATGTTTACAAACAACATGGCTGCTGTCATTGTATCACAGGAAGAAATAATCATATTCTACTGAAGCTGTTTGCAGCTAGATTTGCTGTGTAAACTATCTAAACTTCAGATAAGATATATAGACAAGTTACTTGTTATAGTTAGTTTTTCATCTCGGATCTGCTTGTCCTAATGATTGAGTGAAAATAAATAAAAGTGGCATAAATCAATGCAGTTTTTACTGAAGATAATCCCTGTGTCTGCATTTATGATATGATAACTTTCTACTGCCCAGTTTTGTGACAGCTTAGCTTTAAAGTGTACCTGAGATGAGTAACACAGAAAAATGTATACAGTATCTATACATACACACTGAGCAAACATATAAATGCAACACTTTCAGTTCTGCTCCCATTTTGCATGACCTGAACTCAAAGATCTGAAATATTTTCTACATACACAAAAAACCCATTACTCTCATATATTGTTCACAAATCTGTCTCAGGCCTCTTGCACACTACATGCGATTCTGATTTTTAATCGAATTTTCACATGTAATTCCGATTTTTATACGTTACTGCATGCTGCGTTTTTTCCGCGTTTTTCTTTTGATACAATCCAAGGAAAATTAGAATCCGAATCACAAATCAAAATCGCAAATCGGATTTGCAGTGTGCAGAAAGCCTAAATTTGTGTTCGTGATAATCCATCCAACCTCACGGGGCAGAAAACCATAGCTGGTGTGGCTACCATTTGCCTCACGCAAATATATATTTATTGAGCGCGCACTCATACACAGAGGTTCCCCTGAGATTTGACAATTGTCAGAATGGTTCCTCAGGACAAGCAAAGGTTGAGAAAGGCTGTTATAGAGTAAAGGCGTAATAACACTTGAGAATGGGGTATATTCACAAAACTGCAGTAAGTCTAACGATCGATAATAAGAGCATAATGCAGTATGGTAACACCCATTACCATTCTCCACTTATCTCTGTAAGACTGTACGCACTCTATTCTAATTGCTGAAGTTTAGTGAATATCCCTCCACATGTGATGGGAATTCATGGCAACATCATCATAGCACTTCTTACTCTGGAGTCTGATTTAGAAAGAATCCCTCTAGTAACGCTGACATTATTTCCAACCAGTAACAAATACTGTAGTGTGCTAAATTACTGCATGGCAAATATACAGAGGCTGCCAGAGATACAGTATATACTCGCATATAAACCGACCTGCATATAAGCTGACCCCTCAACTTTTCCTTGAAAAACCAGGGAAAAATTATTGACCCCCATATAAGCCGGGGGTAGGAAATGCTGGATTGGTGCAGCCGCCCAGTGTGTCCCAGTATAGCTAGTATAGTGCCCAATATGGGTAGGTAGTGCCTCAGTATAGCTAGTATAGTGCCCAGTATAGCTAGTAAAGTGCCCAGTATAGCTAGTGTAGTGCCCAGTATAGCCAGTATAGTGCCCAGTATAGGTAGGTAGTGTCCAGTATAGCTAGTATAGTGCTCAGTTTAGCTAGTATAGTGCCCAGTATAGCTAGTATAGTGCCCAGTATAGCCAGTATAGTGCCCAGTACAGGTAGGTAGTGTCCAGTATAGCTAGTATAGTGCTCAGTATAGCTAGTATAGTGCCCAGTATAGCTAGTAAAATGCCCAGTATAGCTAGTATAGTGCCCAGTATAGGTAGGTAGTTGCCAGTATAGCGCTTCCCCTCCCCGCTCCCCCCTTGGCCGCCACTGCTATTACCTGCTTAGGCAGCGGCTTCCTCTAATCCGCGTTCCCCCTCTCATGTTGCATATAAGTGGATCACAGCAGCGCACCCGGCGCTGCTGCTGTGACGATGCAGGGGGCAGGATAGAGCTCGGCTCCCTGTAGCAGCGATCTGTATCACCGTTACCAGGGGAACCGCTCTTTCCGGCCCCCTGCATCGTCACAGCAGCAGCGCCGGGCGTGCTGCTGTGATACACTTATATGCAACATGAGAGGGGAACGCGGATTAGGAAGCAGCCGCTGCCTAAGCAGGTAATAGCAGCGGCGGCCGCGGGGGGAGCGGGGCGCGGACCACCCGACCACCAGACCACCAGGAAAGACTCGCATACAAGCTGACCCCCCCAACTTTTGACCCCCTTTTTGGGGGTCAAAAATTTGGCTTGTATGCGAGTATATACGGTACTCACAGATAGGCCCATCAGTGGCTAAGCCCATGCCCTTAAATTGTACCCCAGAATCTTGAAAAACTGTGGAATCCCGGATAAGCCCACCTCTCAATGTCTACAGCGCGACCCCCAACTTTGAATCCATATTTTTTATTTAAATATATCAGCTTCTCTGCAAGTATATACAGCATTGACCATATGCTATTGCATCTTGCATAAGTAATTATAGAGCCAGGCATAGGGCCACCGTGCCGAGGAGTCCTATAGCAGTTGTCTGCTATGGCTATAATTACAACTCTGCCTGTGAGGCAGCAATAAGAGATTATGTTGGGGTAAGAATAAAATACAGTGAGACAACAACAAAAAGAGAGACAACTGTATCCGAATACTGATATATGGAAGCTGAGGAAACTGCTTCAAAAGGCAAGGGAATCACTACGAGGAATAAATCAATGTAGAAACCAGTAAAGAAAAACTATGGGTGAGAACCATTGCAGTAAGTGAACAATAAAAAAAGTCACAGAGCAGTGACAGGACTATGGAAGCAGTGATGGAATGTATGGCTAGAAGAAAAATATCAACAGGAAACTGAGCTATGCTCACAAGTAAGTAAATTGTTATATGTCCATAAGACAAACCGAAGTTACCGTAATTCACAAAACTTTTTTATTTATTATATATTTATTTTATTTATATACCACCAACATCTTCCACAGCACTGTGCAGAGTATATAGCATTGTCACTTAAAGAGAAACCGTAACCAAGAATTGAACTTCATCCCAATCAGTAGCTGATACCCCCTTTTCCATGAGAAATGTATTCCTTTTCTCAAACAGAGGTATGGCTGATTTTGTGGTGAAACCCCTCCCACAGTGTGATGTCACTGCCTCACAGCTCTGAGGTCCTGACATCACACTGTGGGAGTCTTGTTGCATTGTGGGAAATAACAGCTGTTTCCAACTGCCAAAAAAGCAAGCAGCATCTCCTTCCAGTGACATCACCTGCCAGCAGTAAAAATGTCACCATGTGATAAATGTCTGAATGTAAATCAAGGAGAGGAAAGGTTTTACAATGGGGAAACAGTGATTAAATCATTTATACATAATTATTACAAAAATGAAGCACTTTTTGTATTACATTACTTTCACTGGAGTTCATCTTTAACTGTCCCTCAGAGGGGCTCAATTTGTGTATAGTGTAGTGTAATGTATGTATTGTAGTCTAGGGCCAAATTAGGGGAAAGACAATAAACGTATCTATATGTTTTGGGATGTGGGAGGAAACATGAGTGCCCGGAGGAAACCAGACATAGGGATAACATGCAAACCCCTTGCAGATAGTGCCCAGACTGGGATTCGAACCAGAGTTGCAAAGCAAGAGTGATAACCACTATTCCATCGCGCAGCACTTCAGCACAAGCAGCAAACTCACTCAGGATAGTTGTTACTGACTAACTTACAGAAAATGTGAAGGCATATAAAGAAACAAAAAAGTACTTACCTCAGTAGAGGGGAGACCCTGGATGCTACAGAGGCTTCCCAATCCTCCTTGACCTCACCGTTATTGGCTGGGACCCTCTTCTTCTTTGTGGCCACACTCCCCTCCATGTGTGAGAGCAGCTGCATTGCACCTGCATGAGTCCTTGGTGAGCCTGTGCAGTCAGGAAGCTGCTTGTGCATGCTGGTTCAATGCAGATGCACTCGTACATGGAGAGGAGCGCGGCCAGGAGCAACATATACTCCACACTATTGTCATATATGTTTAGAGGGATCCGGCGCTGGAACTGAGGGGTATAAGGAGATCAGGGAAAGACTATCAAGAGGATTATGAGGTAAGTTTCTTTTTTTATATTTAATTATTTATTAACTTCAGGTACACTTTAACTATGCCATTTTTCTTGACATAATGTTGTTGTTTCTATTTTCTTTGACAGCTGATTAAAAGGTGTGAAATTGAGAGAAAAGCAGATAAGGACTTAAACAGTGTGAGAATAATTATAATAAACCATAGTAACACCATTTTGAGTTTAGTCAAATTCAGGAGAGGTGAAGGTGGGGACCTTTAGACCACAGAAGGTAAGAGAGCAACATTACACGGTCTGACTAGTGACAGAAGGTGAGGGCAGGTGAAGGAGACAGGAGATGTGTTGATATAAGGGTAAGTGATAATGGAATAATAAAGTAATAAGGAGACAGCAGAAGTTACACAGTAAGAGCCTACAGGTGAGGGAGTAATAGCAGTAATTGAGGGATGCTGGTAGAAAGTGAAGACAGTATCAGAGGAAGCATAGCGGCACAAAGGTGGGAGGGAGGGAAGCTGCTGCTCATGCCATTGAGTGAGTGCAGCTGAGCTTTTCATTTCAGTGTGAGCCCTGCGGTCTGTTTAGAGCAGGTCGATATACTTGTCTGAGGCAGAGAATGGATTAGCACATCATTCATGCAGCAGGCGCGGGGCGCTGCTCAGGGCGACAGGGACCGAAAAACTAAATTACAGAATGTGGTGGGGCAGAGGGCATGGGGGGCAGATCACATGGGATGACTGGTGACCAAAAACCAAAAGAACGTTTAATTCTCTGAAAATGTGCAACAAACATAGGCCTGTGTAACACCAGCCCGTTGTACCCTGACTGCTGTGCACTGGCAGAGTCTACCCAATAACTGGGGGAAATATTTCTGCATCGTTATTATGCAAACTACTGTTATGTACCGCCTTCATTTCTTAAGCCGTTACATAACAAGGCTCATACTACAGTGTTACTAATGTATAACTAAAATATTGCTAATGGCTTTAATTTAGAAATAATGTATCTTTGGCATGACCAAGTACGTACTTATGCTATACTGATGATCTCTGGATTCCAACTTGGCAATTTCTTCTTCTCCAACATGAATACTAACTCCCCTGAGCTGAACTGGAACTCTGCATGGGGCTAATCAGATGCGGAAGGTTAATGATTGATACCTGGCAGCTGATTAATCAGCTGTCAGGTAATTCATCATTGGTTTCTGAATCTTGACCCATTGAAAGGTCCATTTCTGCCCAGGGGAATTCTGCTTCCTGTAGAGCAAAAGTTTGGAATCTGTGCTCATCCTGAGTATGGTATAATGAATGCTGAATAAATAATGGTTAATAAGTGGCCATTTACCATACTAATAACTGATCTGTAACAATGTAAGTGCATGTGTTTACCTTTTGATTATTACTTAAAGTGACTCTGTAACAAAAATTACAACGTTTTTTCTACCATCCTACAAGTTCCTAAACCTATTCTAATGTGTTCTGGCTTACTGCAGCTCTTTCTACTATAACCATCTCTGTAATAAATCAATGTATCTTTCCCCTGTCAGACTTGTCGGCCTGTGTCTGGAAGGCTGCCAAGTTCTTCAGTGTTGAACTGTTCCTCTATGCACACTCCAGTGTGTGTTTTATTTACATAAGCCAGCAGCTTCTCTGCTATCTTATCAGTGATAGAAGAGAGCTGGATAAAAATCCTCCTCTGGAGGCTGTGAAAGGAGCTGGTCTGTTACATACTGAGGAATTAACGACATAGGCAGAACTGTCTGCAGGAAGCCTGTAATGTTCAGTGCATGAGAGAAGCTGGGGACAGAAGGTAAACACACACAAGTGATCTCTTGAGATTCAGAAGTAAGGCTGTATACAGCCTGCTTGTGTATGGATGTATTTTCTATGTGTGGACATGCTGTACATCAACCTACTTCCTGTTTTGGTGGCCATTTTGTTTGTTTATAAACAAACTTTTAAAAACTGTTTTTGACTACTTTTAATGCGGCGGGGAGCGGTGAAATTGTGACAGAGGGTAATAGGAGATGTCCCCTAACACACTGGTATGTTTACTTTTGTGCGATTTTAACAATACAGAATCTCTTTAACTATTACAAAACATTTGTAAAATTTCAAATACATTTGTCTCAGATTAAAATGCAATATACGTTATCATTTTGCTTTGTTCCTGTCACTTACAATAAGCTGTAGAAATGTGACAGATCTGACAGATTTTGGACTAGCACATGTACTCATGGGGATTTTCTTTATGTTCTTTAGTCTCCTTGAAAAAGACCTTTATAGTGGCACTAGAAAGCCAGTCTCCTCCTGTGCACACTATTCTGGTAGTTGGAGTATGTCACTGCCATAAAGGAGGTGCTTTTGAAAAAACAAATACCTGAGAATCCCCTGCGAGGAAATGGATTAGACCAAAATGTGTCAGATCTGCCACATTTCTAATGCCCACTATAAGTGATAGGAACATAGGAATTTATAGTGCTTTCTACTTTGGATCAAATGTACAACTAATACACATGTATTTAACATTTTTACAAATTTTCCTTTAAGACTCCAAGCATATGTGTTTACCTTCTGAATATCACACTTATGCAGAAGTTGAACAATAAGCTTCAGTAATAGCCACCCAATACTTTCTCTATTGCCACAAGTGATACTCTGCGTAAAATATAAAATTAAGTAAAAACAAAACTCCTCTGCCACTATTGTTGGTAGGTTGAACATTTTACAAAGTCTTAAAATATCTTCAATCCCTGTAAGTCGTGAGTTGTTCCCCCTCCTGCTTTCCCCTGATTCTCCTGCCTCTATGCATCCATGTAATGGGCAGTGCTATGGATCTCCAGGACATGCATGGAAAAATGAGGTGAATACTTCATCTTGTTTTTACCCAATAAATCTTTGAATCTTAGCAGTATGTCATTCTCATTGGCCTTATTTTACCAACTCTAACTGCCACTATTTAGGCCCTGCCTCAATATAGTAAAAATAAGGCTCTAATACCTTTTCTTGTATGTGCAAAAAAGGTAATATTTGGCCCAACCACTTTCAGATCTTTGTTCCCCTCTAGTTAGTTGTTCTGTTATAACCACCTGCAGGTTGGAAAGTCTTCCTTGGTTAATGGTGGAGCATCTTTGTTTTTAAGGCTATGGCTCTAAAGTCCTTCTTGAATGGCATCAATGTGGCATCAATGTGGTACCACATTATTTAAATATGAAATCTGATATCACCAAAGCCAGGCAATGAGTAGTACAGTGACTAATTGTTGCAGCTTACAAAAAAGAACTTTTAGTTTTCGTTATTTTCGCGATTAAAATCACATTTGCCACGACTTTGATCGCAAAAATAGCGAAAACTAAAAGGCGAAGGGTAGCGGTTTATATATCGTTGGAAAGAGGAGAAAGAGAGCTTCAAAATGGTATGCAACTTTCCATAGTTTCTGCACTGCTCGGAGTCCCTTTAAGGGTGAGGATAAAGTGAGACAATCTCTCAATTTTACCAAAAGTAGACCAAATCCAACAAAGAACCCCCAAAAATGATGGATCTAGAATGGCTTAATCAAAGCCCAGATCTAAGACGCATTGAGATGATGTGGGGTGGCATGAAGCAGGCTGTGTAGGTAAGAAACTCCTGCAACATAAAAAAGTTGGGACATTTCAGTGTGAAGGAGTGGAAATAAAGAATCCTTGAATCCATAGTTATAAGACATGCTTGTTTTAAGTTGATTCTGCCAAAGAAGACACAAGGCAAGACATTACAGGCGATGGCCCGAACCTCCGATTTTCAGTTCGCGAACGCGAACTCCCGCAAAAGTTTGGTTCACGCAAACTTCTGTGAACCGCAATAGACTTCAATGAGGAGGCGAACTTTGAAAACTAGAAACATTTATTCTGGCCACAAAAGTGATGGAAAAGATGTTTCTAGGGGGATAACATCTGAGTTTTTGCATGGATGAGTGAGATAGACGCCAAAAGTCCCGGGGAAAAATCTGGATATGACGCAAAGCAGCGTTTTAAGGGCAGAAATCACATTGCATGCTAAATTGGAGGCCTAAAGTGCTTTAAAACATCTTGCATGTGTATACATCAATCAGGTAGTGTAATTAGTGTACTGCTTCACACTGACAGACCAAACTCACTGTGCTGTGCAACGCACCGCAAACAGCTGTTTGTGTAGTGACAGCCGTGCTAGACTGGTGCCTACCATGGTCAGAGTGCAGCCATGGCGGTTTTAAAGCCCATATGGTCGCCGGGCTGAGGTAGCTCAATGACAGAACAGTGACTGATCGAATTTGGTCTGTCCACAATGAAGCAACGACCTTATTATCTTTGGTCTTTCCACAGCTCAATTTTCGGTGGCAGAGAGTACAGATGGCATTGCTCTCATCTGAGACAGACACACAAAAAAAATTCCACACCACTGAGCCCTGGGGTGATGGCACATTGGTGGTGGCTGCCGACTGAGTGTTAAGTGGGGTGCCAGAATCAGAGCAGGAGGAGGAAGATATGTTACGCTTCCGTGCGGAAGCTGTGAAAGATGAGGTGTTCTGTGTTAAATGGTCAACTACGTCCTGACAATATTGGGGGTTGATGGCACATGCCTTCTTCTGAACACTGTACTTTGGTCGAGGGCCGCATGAAATCACGACAGCGCGACTTCGAACAGACCTGCCAGGAGGCCTGCCTCTGGCTCTGCCTTTTGTTTTGTCCATATTGGGGGGGATGAAATGAAAGGTATGCACTGACTTGACTAATACAATGTACGGTTCACAGATGCAGTGTACAGGTATGCAGTGACTGCTGGTACAACAATGTGCGCTTACACAGGTGCAGTGAACAGGTTGCAGTGACTGGTATTACAAATGTGCAGCTGCCTGTCACACACACAGGTACCCTGAACAGGTTCAATGACTGGTGGTATCAACAATGCGTGCGCTCACGTAGGTATAGGTAGGTAGGTGCACTGAACAGTGAACAGGTGCAGTGATTGGGATTACAAATGTGCAGCTGCCTGTCACACACACACACGGACTGCAATGACAGGTGCAATGACTGGTGGTATTAACAATGCGCGCGCTCACGTAGGTAGGTAGGTAGGTAGGTAGGTGGACTAAACAGTGAACAGGTGCAGTGATTGGGATTACAAATGTGCAGCTGCCTGTCACACGGACTGCAATGACAGGTGCAATGACTGGTGGTATTAATGCGTGCGCTCACGTAGGTAGGTAGGTAGGTAGGTAGGTGGACTAAACAATGATGAACAGGTGCAGTGATTGGGATTACAAATGTGCAGCTGCCTGTCACACACACACACGGACTGCAATGACCGGTGCAATGACTGGTGGTATTAACAATGCGTGCGCTCACGTAGGTAGGTAGGTTGACTAAATAGTGAACAGATGCAGTGATTGGGATTACAAATGTGCAGCTGCCTGTCACACACACAGGTAGTCACTGAATGTGCTGGGCCTGGCAGTGGCACAGTAGGAATTAAGGTGCCATAATGCAAGTGGGCCACACACACACAAAAAAAAAATAGATCACAAGAACAACATTAGCTCTCAAAAGAGCTGTTGAGGATGAGGAATGCTTTTTAGCAATAAGTATCAGCAAGAAAGAGCAACCTAACAAGCCTAACTGTAGCCTAACTAAGCTTTCCCTAATGTCTCTACAGCAGCTCTCCCTTCTCTAATTACTGCAGGCACACGAGTGAGTCCAATGCTTGACGCTGCCTGCCTTTTATAAGGGGGGTGGGGCTCCAGGAGGGAGTGTAGCCTGATTGGCTACAATGTGCCTGCTGACTGTGATGTAGAGGTTCAAAGTTGACCGTAATGATGCACTATGGGGGCAAATCGAACTTCCAGAAAAGTTTGCGGTTCTCCGCGATTGCGAACCACGGAAGTTCGCCTGAAACCATTCGCTGGCGAACAGTTCGGGCCATCTCTAATTACAGCCAGAGCGTGCATGCAGTTTCCACAGAAGGTGTTAAATACATGATTACATACATTTTTCATATTTATTGTGCAGTTTCCTCACACCATTGTATACTGTTTGAATGATGATTAATTATGGATAGGTGCATATACTGTATATTAAAACAAGAATAATCTTTAGATGAGTTGTGCTTACTGTTTTCATGTAACCGTATCTACAGCGTAGAACTAGCTAATGCATTGATGAGTTGCCCGGCAATATTACCTGCCAGCACCACATTTCACACACAGCCAGATTGAAGGACAACAAGCTTTCCTGTTGACATCTTTAATATTAGGCTCTCTAACTAACACCAATGATCGGTGAATGTCACGGGGATGAAATATGAATTACTGCATTCAGCATGCGCTCATTTATCAAAAGAAGAGGGGGTGGAGGACAGTTGGCAGGAATCATTTTTAGGAAGGGGGAGGGCACAGCTCTGCTCCTCTTACGAAACCTAATAATATAAATATAAAAGCCTATATAGATGCAGTTGATTACTTTCAAAGATCAATACGTGGCAATGAAATCTAAACATTAACCTACTGATGTCTAATGCTTTATTTATCAGGCTTACTTAAAGGAACACTAAAATGTAAAATACATAAATACACATAGGTAAGTAAAAAGTACATTTCTCCCATAGTAAAATGCGATAAAAATAATTTCTCCTATGTTGCTGTCACTTACATTAGGAAGTAGAAATCTTACAGAACTGACAGGTTTTGGACTAGCCCATCTCCTCATGGGATATTTTCATGGTTTTCTTTATTTTTCAAAAGCGCTTAGTGGGTAGCAATTGCTCAGTCCAACTGCGAGAATAGTGTGCAAAGAGGTGTGTGTATGTTGCTGCTTTTTATAGCTCCTTTCCAGGGAGTGCTTTTGCAAAAAATAACTTAAATACAGAGAATCCCCCATATAGGAATGGACTAGTCAAATCCTGTCAGTTTTGTCAGATTTCTACTAACTACTGTAAGTGACAGCAACATAGGAGAAAAGAAATGTATAGTTCATTTTACTCTGTAAGAAACCTCCTTCTTATTTATATGCTTGTATTTTAAATTTTACATTTTTTCATAATAGTAGTCCTTAAAGTGAACCTCCGGACTAAAAATCTACTCAGCAGAACTGAAAAGGCTTGGTGTTTCTTTAACAGTTTCACAGCATCAGAACTTTGTATTTCTTACCAAAGCATCATTTTTAGCAGCATTTTTATCTAAGCTACACCCATCAAAGAAAAAAAGCCCAGGCTTTTTTTCCCTGATGCTGTGCAGAGCATGATGGGATTTCCTATGTTGTTATTCACGTTGCCTAGCAACTGGGAGAGGTGCTCAGGACACAGGACAGTTGAAACTGTCTCATGCTCCCTGTCACCTCCTTTCAACCAAAAAGATGGCTGCCATCATGAAATCAAACATTTGGCTGTTCTTTTAAAACAGTGTGGGTAAGAGATTATATTATCTATCTATTTTAATTAACATAACTAATGTAACTTAATGACAGTATGTTTGTTTCGGCTGAAGTTCCTCTTTAATAAGTAGGTGAAAAGGAGAATGATTTGCAGTAACCTATATCAACTTGTAGTCTTGTAGTCAACTATATCAACTTGTAGTCTGCTAGCAAGAAAAACAGTGGCTGTAGTGTAAAGCTGAACTAAAAATAGTAAAAAGCAACTGAAATCACACACATTTCATACCTTATATTACAAGGTACAACAGTATGCCTGCAACATGCAAGAAAGCAAAGCATAGCAGTCTATCCGATTTCACCTTTCACACATTTAGAGAAGTCAAAATAATGAAACATTGTATGCATAATTTGCAATCCTAGTTAGTATGGACCAGTTAGATATGGTTACATGCTTGGCCAGCAATCTGCAGAGAATCATGGACTCCTCAGGCTCCCATCAGGAGCCACGATTGGCTCCACTGATATGAATACGCATTAAGTGCACTTATACGTACATTTATTCATTGCACGTATCACACTACATCTTTGGCAGGCCACCCATTAGCTGCACCTACACAATGTTATGCCTGGAAAACCTTTCCTTATTTTGGGAAGGCACATGCATTTGCACATACATAGTGTCAAAGAAATGAGATCTAGAAAAAAAATAATTTACACCGATTTGGCAGAGGGGATTCCCATTAGTCAAATTTGTCTTGACCAATGGGCTGCCATGACATAAAATTCAAATACGCTGGCTCCTTGGTTCCTGATAAGCTTGCATCAGGGAGATAACAAGAGTGTATGTTCCCCCATATCAAAGAAGAATATTTCAGAAGAACACAGATGAGGGGAAGAATATGGGCATTCTGAAAAAATAGACAAGGCATTACAATGCTGTTTTTTTTTATAAAATACTTTTAAAATTATGTTTTATTTTATTTATTACATGAGGCAGTTTGCATTATTACTATTCCTTTGCATGAATGAAGGTGTCAGAAAATGATAGTAGTTGCTTATGGACTGTGGGGCGTTCCCCTAGCCCTCTTGTTAACAGGGTGGATGGCCAGTAAGCAATATACACCCTGCCTTCAATTACCCCCAACCTCCTTTTGTGGGGGACAAAGGTGTGGAAGAGCTCCCTGTTCTTCAGCGCTGAGATCAGGCTGCTTTCTGGGGGAGGAGTTTCCAGCATCCTCACAAGGTACTGAAAGCCATGCAGGTTGGTTATGAGTCATGGGGAGGGGAAGGGGCCACATTGTTTGTGGATGTTTCCTCCGTGACAACCAATCTGCATGGGTGTATTAAGGGATTACTCACTTTCTGGAGGAGGGGTTATGCTAAGTGTCTGTTTTTTTCCCAATAACAAATTTAAAAAGCCACAATTACTGTAATTACTTGGAAATTACCATAATATGCATTTGAAGTTGTTATAATATTGTATAAACATTTTTTTCTTCATAAAATCCATGATTTACCAACTTGAGGACCACAGTGGTAAACCCCCCTAAAGACCAGGCTGTGTTTTGCATAATTGGCTACTGCAGCTTTAAGGCCAAGCTGCAGGACTGCACAACACAGCACACGATTGATTCCCCCTACCCTTTTCTCCCCACCAACAGAGCTCTCTGTTGGTGGGGTCTGATCGCCCCCCAGTTGTTTGTTTTTTTTTTACAAATATTTATCTCTATTTATTTTTATTAAAGGTGTGTATTTTTGTGTTTTTTTCCACTGTACCTCCCTCCCACCCCCCCCCCCCCACCACCAGCCAATCACGGCGATCGGCTGTCATAGGCTTCTGCCTATGAGAGCCAATCGCTCTCTTGTCCCCCAGGGGGACAGCCGTGTCACATGAATGTCCCCAGTACAGCACTGCTGCCGATCGCAGTGCTGTACTGTGTAAATAGACAGCAATCACGCCACCTAACGGTCTCCCGAGCGGCGATGGCCGCTCGGAGACTGAAGGCGGGGCGGAGCTCTGCCCCTCAAGAAGGAGATGCGCGCGCACCCTGCGTAATCTCCTTCAGTAGCCGGCTCCAGGACCTGACGCCAATTGGCGTTAAATGGTCCTGGGGCTGCCACCACGACCACGCCCATTGGCGTGGGGCTGTCTTTAACTACCTGCGGACCGAGCGAATATGAATCTACGGCGGGCAGGGGGCGCTGCAGTCCTGACCTGTCCGCCGCAATGTGATGCCCTGCCGCCTCTATGACGGCAGAGCACTGTGAGCCGGGCATGAGCCGTTTTCATTGGCTCCTGGCCCTGTCATTCATGTAAGCCATTCCCATTGGCTTACATGGAGTGACAGGGTCAGGAGCCAATGAAAGTGGCTCCTGACCGGCGCACAGCACTCTGCCGTCATAGCGACGGCAAAGAGAGCAGCCTGCGGCGGGGACAGAGCGGCGTGTCTGGCGGGAGCGACGGTAACTTGCGGCGATTCGTCGGGAAGCGGCGGTTTGCTGGACCAGCACCCTCTGGTCCTTAAGGGGGCAGAGGGTGCTGGTCCAGAAAGGGTTAAGTAGTTAATATGGCATTGTTTGCTATTTGCTAGTGGCCATTGCAGTCATAGCCTGGAGCAGACAATCCCACAGTGATGTAATAAATGCCCAAACTGACACAACGGGTGAACTCGGCCACCAGCATTCTCACTGCCTCTCCTCCAAATAAATGTTGCAATCAGGATTTTCCCTGATCACGTGTAATTACCACACACCCTGGCATTGAGAGATCAGGCCCAGTGACTGATTAGGTGCTATGGATAATTGCTTTGCCCTTTACCTTAATTGACTCTCCACTGTATTCTATGGATACATATTTTGTTTCAAATGAAAAAAAAAACTGTTTTGCGGTTTTCAATTAGGACTTCTAACAAGCTGTGTTTGTTTTGGTCTGAAGGGGTTAAAGATCCCTGGCCGGTAATTACCACTCCACGCATGGGCTTCTGCCACAAATACACCTGTCTCCTCCCCTAAGCAAGAGAAACACAGGAACCTTGACTCTGAAAGTCAGGCCCTGCGCCGAGCGATAAGATTCCCCAGGGATCTCCAGCATTATCTCTCTTCAGCACTTGGACAGCTCCCAGCCATTGGCGGCCATGTGCCCGTCTCTTCTAGGAGGGAGGGGAGACTTGCAGCCCCTGAGAAATCAATTTCCTCGCCTGCTCCCCTATTTGCTTTTCAGAATGCCCTTGTCGGACGCGCAGTGAGACATGTGAGCGTGGCTCACTGATAATACAGCCAGTGAACTGTGTCCTGGGAATTGTACGCCCCTCTTCCTGGAGCTCACAATTTCCTCTCTCGCCTCAATCTCGGCTCATCTCTGCTACTGCACTTTGCAAATCTGCTTTGCTTTATTGCTAGATTTATATTTCAAGTAAGTGAGCAGGAGAAATGTTGCTTGCATTCCTATGAAGGACTGCAATTAGCATCTGCCTGTGTTTTCTGAGGCCAGACTTTGATAATTGCTCCTGGACAATGATGTACTAAGGTATTTTTTTTAGTTTGCAGCAATGGCTAAACACTTTAAACAATTTATTTTCTGTAGGTAAGATTCAGCTGTCATAATCTGCTAACATTCTGAGACTGTCATAGTAAAGGCAAAAGAAGCTTATAAGGAAACTCCAAAAAGTGCATGCTGATAGGGAGTGAGGAAAGAGGAGATCCTGGGGAAAAAATAAGTATGAGCAAATCTCAGCAACGGCAACAGAGACCACAAAGATGGATGTGTTTTATGCCACTCCTACACAATCTACAACAAACACACTTCTATCGTTACATGAAATAATTTTATAAAAAATACAAAAAGAACATACAAAGTCTTGCAAATGAAGGCTGTGGATAATTAGGTCTGAGAGCTAAGTAAAATCACCATCAATAGTAAAACAGAACATTGTCAAAGCAGAGGAACATTACAACAAAAAACAGAAACACAATATACTGTACAGTAACACATCTGAACTGCAAGGCAGACTGTTACCATGAATGAGAGCCTATTATTTCACAAAAGTTCTTTTTGGCAGTTGATAGAAAGTGACTCTCTCTGGAAGTTTTACTCACAGTGTTCCAACAACAGCATCAAACCAAAAGTAGTGGAAATGTGTGATATCAAAGGAACAATTTGTGATAACAATAAAAAAGGAACAATAAACATAACGTCACCTGGCAAAAGTTAGGCACCCAAATGGGTAGATTATTGCTAGATTTACATTAAAGAATAGTGTTGGACGTTCTTGATGATGAAGATATACTTTTACACTTGCCTAATTTTCACCCCTAAACTCACAGTACTGTAATATGTATGCACCACCCACAGGGCCGAGGCAGAGGCGAGAGAGGCTCCAGCCTCAGGGCGCAGAGTAGGGGGGAAGGGGCGCACAACTCGCTCAGCTATCAACCCCTATTGTGTTTGAATCAGAGAGAAATAAGAAAAGAGGATACATGGCAGGGATTGAGAGGCAGATAGAGATGAAGGTGTTGGGGGCCAAGGGGCGCCTAGCAGTCAGTGTGTGACGGCTGAGGTGGGAGGGATGGAGGGGCGCACTTTGGTGTCTCAGCCTTGGGTGCTGGAGGATCTTGTCTCGGCTCTGATCACCCATAACCTCCAGCATCTTTTTATAGTTACAACAGAAATGAGACCTGAGGATGTTTATTATGGCTGGTCAGTAGTTTTAGCTGCTCAGAATGAAACACCACATTTACATCTCTGTTGAAAATCTGGTCTGATGTATGTATGGCATCCGATATGTTCCTAACCTGACTGTGATCTCAGAAAAATTGGTTGGCCACCCTGGTTTACCTTCGATAACCACTAACGTTTTCTCTAACGGAACTTGGAATAGCCTTTTAGACCTCAACCTTCACAAAATTACTGGTATGATTGGTAATGTGCAAGTTCACAGCTCAGTCAACATCAGTCATAGGCTGTTATGCCCCAGGGATGATCAGCTTGTGTTTATGTATCTGATCAGCCTTAGGCCTGGGAACCACAAGAAAGAGCAAAGCTCTGTTGCAATTGCTAGCAATTTCTGATAGTGCTTTGCAAGGCATTTTCGGAGCGAATTCCTTGCTCCTATACAATGCATAAGAATGGAAACATTCCCAAAATGCTGCATGTCCTGCGACTGTGACTTGCATAATCGCTCTTGTGGAATCTCGTCCATATACATAGGCAGAGTGTTTAGTGAAATCGCTAGCGATTGAAAGCTATCCCTAAATGCTCAAAAAAAAAACAAAAAAAAAAAACACTCTAGTGGACTAGAATAGTGGACTGACTGATGATTCAGCAGCAATAATTAAGAATGGGTAATTGTCATACTTTTCAGATTAAAGGACACATGAAGTGAAGGGATATAAAGACTGCCATATTTATTTCCTTTTGAACAATGCAAATTGCCGGGCTGTTCTGCTGATGCTCTGCCTCTTAGGCCCGGTTCACATTAGCGTTCCAGGTCCGGCTTCCCCGGACCCGGAACGCTCCGTACACAGCGGATGGTGAATGGATACATTGTTAATCAATGCATCCATTCACACTCGTGCGCCATCCGGATCCGATCCGGGAACGCAGCTCCGGGACGGTCCGGCTTTTTTTCCAACATGCGCTATTTTTCAGTCTGTCCCGGTGCAGCTGCGGACCCGGGCCGGATCCTGACCCGAACATGCGGCCATGCTGTGCAATGAGAAACGGATTCTCATCACACTGGCAATAGGACCGGATGCTTCCAGCACCGGCTCTATGCCACTTGGGGGGCCCGGACTACACGCCGGTATCCCCCATGCTTGTGGTGCCTTTCTGGCACTGCAATGTATCTAGTTCCGGCTACTTTATTGTAGCCGGAACTGATACATTCCGGATCCGCAACTTGTGCCGCCTTGTGGCCACCGCAGAGACCCGTACGGTCTCTTTGCGGCCCCCAGACCCTCGGAAACTTGCGGACTCGAACCGCAAGTGTGAATGGGGCGTAATACTTCCTGTAATACTCTCAGTCATAGATTCTGAGCAAGCATGCAGATCAGATGTTTGACTGAAGTTTGGCTGGATTTCCAGCATGCTTGTTTCAGGTGTGTGATTCAGACACTATTGAGCGTTGGGGGAGGAGTTCATGGGGGGCAGCCACATGCAACTTATGTTCTGACTGTGCAGTTAAATGCTAATAACAGTGGGGCAATCAGTATTATGCTAGGTACACACAATGCAATTTTCTGACAGATTTACTGTCAGATCAACATGTCCGATCTGATTTCCGATCCATTGGACGTGTTGGAAATAGTCGATCTGACAGTAAATCTGTCAGAAAATTGCATTATGTGTACCTAGCTTTAGACGAGATTTCTGCTAATAACCTGTACAATATCTAGTGGTATAAAACAGTAGAACAGGTAAATGATCAATATGAGGAAGATAACAACCCTTTACCTGATCTACTACAAATTGTAATGTGTATGGCCAGCATTAGAGTATAGTGACAGATTGCATTGCACTCCCTGTAACAGCAGGAATGCAACGCAACAAAACAGTGGTGCCGTATGTTATCTGCATGTTGCTTTGTACACAGTGAATTAAAAGTATGCTTCACTGTCACTGTTAATGCTATTGGTTTGCAGTAACACACTGAATGCCACACTCTGTTAAACCATAGGCCGCATTGTGAACGGTGCATAGGTGGCGCATTGCAGTGCAGCAAGATGCACTACAATGTGATTTTAATGCCACACCACAACGCACCACTGTAATCTCACAATTCATGACAAACTATGCATCATTGCTTATGCTACTCACCATAGATTTAGTCAGGATACACAGGAAGTATTAGGAAAATCTGAGAATTTCAGCAGTGTACAATTCTGCTTCTGCTGTTAGAAAATAGTACAACGTGCATTTTTATGTTGAATACACACTACTGCACACATTTTACTAGTAATGCACAGCTTTTATAATTTCCTACTTCAAGTAACCGATAAATGCTGAACAAAAGAAACCAGGATAAACTGTAACGATTTGTTCAAGTAGTGACACAGGCAACTGCTCGAGATGCTTACTACAATCGTCTTATCAAACACATGGAAGCTGTGACTGACACTACAAAGGATTTTCACATGTCCCTGGCACAAACCTATCATTTTAATTACATGCGTTATTTATATCAGCCATTTGTACCTTTCAGGAGCAGATGAAAATAACGGGATTTGGTGGGTGGGGAAGAGGGGGGCGTACACACACACACACACACACACACACACACACACACACACACACACACACACACACACACACACACACACACACACACACACACACACACACACACACACACACACACACTCTGTTACAAAGGAGGCTGCCAAATGTATTTCCTTTCAAAGGAAACATCTGGCAATATAAAAAACTTAGATTTACTTACCTGGGGCTTCCTCCTGCCACTGGTAGCCTTTGTGTCCCTGGCCACAGCTCCACTCTCAGGCAGTCTCCCGGTTCCCCTCCGTAGCAGCTGCCAACCCGGCCGCACCGGTCGCAGTCATGCTCCCGTTGCCGGGAGTGTTCTGCACAGGTGCAGGCCAGGTCGGCAGCCTCTGAGCATGCGGGGATCGTTCTGCACCTGAACAAGTATGCAGCATGCAGCAGACATGGCATTGTTTACAAGGAAATAAATATGGCAGCCTTCATATCCCACTCACCTCGGGTTCCCCTTTATTGAATTGACCCCATGAAGAACTCCAAGCATAGGTTAAATCGACATTTTGTACCCGTATATGAGTAAGCTTAAATCAAGATATTACTGTACATTTGCTTGTCTGTTACCTCTAGTATTTTCCCGCAGAAGGTCCTGCAAAATATTTATGGACACACTTCCTGTTTTACCCTGACAAGTTCAGATAATTACAGTGAGTTTACTCGCTCTTGTCACTTTATGGCTAGCAGAACCACAGACTGACACCAGCAATTCAGCATTGTTATTTGGGTATTAGCAATTAAAAGTGACCAAATATGTACTCCATTTTCCTATATGATAATTTAATTTCAACATTTTATCGGATCAGGGGGCGATTTGATTACGGTATGTTCAATTGCGATTGATCAATGGAAATTAGCCAATATCTGGACAATTCAAACAATTTACTTAGTCGGGCACGATGGAAAGTATCGAACAATCATGAAGGCATCGGATACCGTTCACATGGTTTTGGTCAACACAGAATCAATTTTTGGTTTCAGAGCATTGAGGCACAACATTGTTCAGCACGATTAGCGAAGGAGAATGACATAGGATCTCACTCGTATTGTGTGGGCCACTGGTCATTTGACCTTCAATCAACCACACTGTTGTTTATCACCCAATAAAGTCGACAACTTCACCACTCAGCGCAAAATGGAGTATGGTATGGGAACCCTAACAGTCATCCAAAAGACACACAGGAGAAGAGGCAGCATCTACCCTCTCATAAGCCTTGCTACAGTGGGCATTGAAAGATTATGTAACTATTTAAGATATTCGCAAGGTACACACACACACACACAAATTACTCAGTAAAGGCAGTTCCAAGGAAGTGTAGTGTCTCATATACAGTAAATGGTTCCAGAGATGCGATACTGTGGGTTGATGTCTATGCAATTATTTAATTGGTGTACTTCAGCCAACTGTTGAAAGCTGGTACCCTATTACACATTGATTGTATCACATATGGTTTCTCAAGAGATCAGACCAGATAACGTTTATGCTGTCATGAGAATGACAATTACATGTAAACAAAGGCAAATATGTGAGGGATAAGGCAGAACAAAACACATACACACATACTTAAACACCACACATATCACCAGGGCTGTGGAGTCGGAGTCGTGGAGTCGGAGTCGTGCAATTTTGGGTGCCTGGAGTCGGAGTCGGAGTCGGAGTCGGGAAAAAATGCACCGACTCCGACTCCTAATGAATTTGTAACTGTAATTAAAATAGAAAATATGATAAAATGTTCTATTTCTCAGATAATAGTCATTAAAAATAATGTATATATACAGTAATAGCTGTGCTTAGTCCACAAAAATGAAATAAACCAATCAAAATTAGTTACTTGTGCTGCTTCAATAAAGCAGTCCCCGTATTTTTAAGGTCAGATATACACATCTGATTGTGACTGTATATATGATGTGTACACAGGAATCTTTTATATATACTAAATAACATCTATGCTGTAAGAATAAAGCCTGATGTGTAGCTGTGTCACTAATAGAGATGGTCAATGAGATGGAAATAATTCTGCATTGATGCCGATTTATGCAAATGTATGCACTCCCTTTGCTGATGAAATCAAATAATTTGATATGTTGTTAAAATTTGGTTTGGTGATTACAAATTAAAGGGTACCCGAGAAGGATGAAAAGTAAAGTTTTATACATATCTGGGGCTTCCTCCAGCCCCCTTCAGGCTAATCAGTCCCTCGCTGTCCTCCACCACCCAGATCTTCTGCTATGAGTCCTGGTAATTCAGCCAGTCAGCGCTGTCCGGCCGCATGCTGCTCCCACAGCCAGGAACATTCTGCACCTGCGCAATAGTGCTGCACAGGTGTAGTATGCTCCTGGCGGCGGAGTGTGTGCATGCGCACTACGCCCGACTGGCTCAAGTACCTGGACTCATAGCAGAAGATCCAGGTGGTGGAGGAGGACAACGAGGGACTGATTATCCTGAAGGCGGCTGGAGGAAGCCCCAGGTATGTATAAAACTTTAATTTCATCTGTCTCAGGTTTACTTTGTTACACAGTAGTACTGTACTCTACATATGCACTCCCCACAGAGCTGCAGGGAATCCACTGAGAATGCTGTGCACATTGAACACAGAGGGGTTGTCTGTTTACAATCTCCTCATTCCCCTGCAGAGTACCTGCACATCATTCTTACATGTACCCACACTTACATTGCCTAGGGCCTGATAGATGTTCTTTGTTCCGGTTTGTACCTTTTACAAGTACTCTTACCAAGGACTAGTTTTAGTCTAAAGGGAATAAATATAGTAGTCTACATATCCTTCTCACTTCAGTTGTCTTGTAAAATTCCTAAGCTTTGGCAGTTAAGAGACGAATTTCATGTTACATACTTTTAATCAACAAAATTGTAATATGCAAATTAGAGGAGTCGGAGTCGAGGAGTCGGAGTCGGAGGAATCCTAAACTGAGGAGTCGGAGTCGGTGGATTTTTGGACCGACTCCACAGCCCTGCATATCACACACACCACACAGTACATAGAAACAAAAATACAACCTAATTTACTAAGCCAAAGGAAAACTATGTTCCTTTGTTTTAGTGCGCTACAGCAGATGAGATCTCTGGACAGGATGCAGTTACATCCTGCCTGGACTGCACCATGCAGTCAATTGCATATATGAGGTATGAGTGGACTAGGCATTATTTTCGATGAATTGGGAATAGTGTACGATCATGCATGTTTCCCTCCTTTTTGCCGAGTATCACACTGTCTCAGCAGCCCCACCCTTAGTAACCGAACCCCAACCTACAGATTCATCCATTACAACCCTGGGTGTGTTTGGGGGTCTGTGTACAGTCTTTTATTCTATTTCAAAGGTTTTATTAAAGTTTTAACAGACTTAACTGATATACAATCACACAGCTGTCTCACAGAACTACTGTGCCTCATAAAGACAGACACCATGCATGTGATACTGTGCCCTGAATACTTCCGGCTAATTAAAACACTTTACAATGTGTTGTTTGGCACACTCAATTGAATGCTATGGTGTCCCTCAGATTGAAGTTAGGTCCATCAAGGACCAACTTACCATCAAGGGTGCAATTTTTAGGAGAAAGATAGAAGAAAGAGGAAGAGGGAAAAAGAAAAGAAGACAAAAAAAGAGAAAATGGGAGTCCCCTAAAACTCAAGGGACGCACCCAAACCCCCCTCCCACCTGGTGGCCATCATTTGTCTTCACGGACCCCGCACTTTAGCTACCTGGGTGGTGCGTCTGTGTACAGTCTGTTATATGTTTCTATCATATCTACCTATATGACGCCTGGTATTTCTACGTTCCTTCTGCCTACTTTAAAATGAGGAGACCCCGGACTTGCTGAAATAAGTAAAAGTTACATAACAGCAGGATAATCTATGCACACTGCTACAAGAACAAAAAGGAACATGAAAAGCTAAGTCTTGCTAGAGTTTATGGATGAATTACAGTCTTTTAGAGAAATGTCCTGAAACACAATGAATATAAAAGCTGAGGGCTCAGCATCTGACTATGACATCGCCCAGGATCTTCCAGATGTGTCATTTCCCTGAAAGTAGCAGGCTTTCTTTGGGCATATGCTCTCTTGGCACAAGAGCTTCTGCCTGTGGCGGAGACCCAGAAGATGGTTGTGTGCTGGCCCAGGGAAAGCTGCGATAGTTTAGCAAGCTCCCCAAGCACAAACGCACTACCATCTGTTCAACAAGGAAAACACACACGTCTCAATTACAGGCAAATGCCAATGCACTGACAGGCAGGCTCAATCTGCAGCTGGGCGTGAAGGTAAAGCTGAATCTATGCGGCTGCTTTGTTATCTTACAAACCATCAGTCACAGCTGGACTTAATTCACACCTCCTGCACCAACAACCTTGACCACTTGCATAACTTATCTTGAAAGGGCATCCCCACTCCCAATATGTACAGAGCAGACTTTACTGTTCACATTTACGTCAAACAGTCTAAATTCTGTAGATTTTTACTCATATCGTGCCTGTTGTATTCAGAGCAGCTCCACAGGTTTACTAAATAGTCCAATAAGCATAATACTTATTTGATGCGAAAGAATTACTAAACATGCCTTAGAAATGTAGAATGATGTGTAGTTATATGACATTAGTAAAGTATTACCCTACACTAGTGATGAAAAAGGAGGAGATTGCTGATAGACGGCAGGTATAATAGATGAAAGTACAGTGTAAACGCATGATTTGTTACGCAGAAAAAGCAAATGTACTTTTGCCAAAGCAGTTAGCTTTGGCAAAGTGGCTTGGCCCCGGTGCCACTGGGTGTTTGGTTTTGGCACCAGTGTTTAGCTATGACGCAGCTGAAATGCCATGTTTGTGCAAACAGCTGTAGGGTCCTTGATTTTGGCACTGGCATTAAAGGGACTCCGAGCAGTGCAGAAACTATGGAAAGATGCATATCATTTTAAAGCCGCCCTACGCCTTTTAGTTTTTGCTATTTTCGCGGTTGAAATTGCTGCGGCCGCGATTTTAATCGCGAAAATAACGAAAACTAAAAGGTGTAGGGAGGCGGTTTATATATCATTGGAAAGAGGAGAAAGAGAGCTTTAAAATGATATACATCTTTCCATAGTTTCTGCACTGCTCGAAGTCCCTTTAAGCTATAATACAACTGAAATGCTATGCCAATGTACTGTATTCTGTACCAGTGTCCATATTTGATGTATATCATTGTCTGTAACATTATGTACCCGTTGTTTGTTTTCCTACTTTGTACAGTGTCACGGAATATGTTGCCACTTTATAAATCGATAATAATATTGGCAGTGGGGTCTTTGATAATGCTATTGGTGGTGAGGTTCAGCTGAAATCCCATGCTAAAATTGTGGGGAGCAGGTGCCTGGTTTTATGGGGTTTCTTTTCCAGATAAGCTACCTTGAATAGTTTCACAGTGTGGGGAAATACTGTAGGAGCTTGTCATGATCCCCAACATAAACACTAAAAATACTGTTTCTTCCTCCACCTTGTACTGGCAGCACTGGTAAAAACACCTACTTACAAAGTAAAATACTATTCGTTCTTCCCTGACATTAGCCTTCCTTAATACAATACAATAACATTTGTAAAGCACTTTTCTCCCATAGGACTCAAAGCGCATATATATGTCTCAGATCAATATAGGGTTGCAGGCTGGACTGTGTTACAGAGGAAATAGTCAGGTATTTATAAATGTCAGACAAAACAGGTGGCTTTTCTGTTTGGACTTAAATGCTTCCAGGGATGGAGATGTCCTGAATGGCCGTGGCAAGGAGTTCCAAAGTGTAGGGGCAGCATGACAGAAGGCTCTGTCTCCAAAGGTTTTGAGGTGAACTTGGGGGTGGCCAAGTTATTAGATCCTTGAAATCTAAGATTGTGGGGGTGTAATGCAATTGCAACAAATCCTTCAGGTATCCAGTGCTCAGATTGTGCAAGGATTTGAATGCCACTGGGTGCCCACTCTTTTGAATGCATCTTACATGATCAAAATAGCAGAACTCCTCCCACTAAAGGTGCCCATTCACGGTACAATTTTTAGCAAACGATCATATTTTCTATAAGATCACTCAGATTGAAAGAAAATACTGTATTTAATCGATCTACACCACTAAAGAATCCAACTTGGGATCATAATACCAGTTATCTATGAAAAGAAATCCACCAAGTGGAACAATCATAAAGCGATTATTCATACAATCTGAATAATCTGATTGAAAATACGATTGCTCACTAAAAATTGTATAGTGTAGTTAATGAACACCTTACAGAAACAGAAGCCAAAATATCCATGTGAGGAAGTGCTTTCAAGGCCCTTGTGCAGAGTCTTTCCAGATGGGAACAGGGATCCATGATCTACCTTCCGCAGCTCCACAACACACGATAGGATGGAGGCAAGGGAGGGGGCGGGAGGGGGAAAATAAAAACTGTCATCGGAGACTGACTTTTAGCCAGTCAGCCCCATGTATGTTCTTATTTACTAAGAGATTGCTTCCTGAAAATTGGTTCAGAAGTGGATTGCAAGCTGCCTCAGCAAAAAAGGTTAGGAAGAGTTAGGCATTGTGCAGAGTTGGTGTAGATACAGGTCACCAGTGAATACCACCTTCTTATTTAGAACATCTTGTCCTCATGACACCCCATTTTACACGTACTCAGCACCAACATCTTCCGCAGCGCTGTACAGAGTACAGTATTTAGTCTTGTCACTAACTGTGCCTCAGAGGAGTTCACAACCGAATCCCTACTATAGTTATATGTTCACCGTAGTCTAGGGCCAATTTAGGGGAAGCCAATTAACTTATTTGTATGGTTTTGGGATGTGGGAGGAAACCAGAGTGCCCGGAGCAAACCCTCGCAGGCACTGGAGAATACCATTACCACGAAGTGAATGTTACTGTAAAAGGCCAATATAGTCATACACAACACATATAAACACAAACACATCCTTTAACAATGTCTATGCAAGCTTGGTAACACTGTATTCCTATGTAATAGTTTAGGCATGCAGCTCATCTATATTTGCCTCTTCCACAATGTACAATTCACCTCCCTGTGAGAATACATGCTGCTCACCTTCTGGACACTACAGACCAACAACCACTTACACAGCACACTATAACTTATTGATTAACTTAACGTCCTGTCCTCCTTCACCCTGTTCAGCTGTCTTACTTACCAGCACTCCATCACTTAGCAGGACAACCATATTACCCTATTTACCAGACACTAATGGACTACTTTATTACTGAGCATCACATTAATGGACTTTCCCTACGCTTTTGGCTTATTTACCATAGTCTGTTCCATACAGATTCACACATTCTTGCCACAGTGCAGGCAATCACTATGTAGAAGGTGGAATTTACTGAACATACAGCCGCACATAGAAGGCAGGTGGCATATATTCACAAGAGCGTGCAGCATAACCTTTTTTTAGAATGGTTATGATCATTAGAGAATGCAGGTAGAGGTGTGATTAGTCAATGTTTTCAGCACAAATGATCATATACCGTATTTACTATTTTGCAACTACGGTAACTGAAAATAGCCTCTTTTTTTAACATTATTTGTAATGAGTTGTGGGTGAAATATACTTATGAAAGTGAACTCTTTGCTTGATTAGCAGCTTAATTGGCTGCCTTAAGTTTACATTATATATGCACCTAGCTGTGTATACGTCATACCTATGAACATAGTTATCACACACGGGCCTGTTTATTAAAAAAAAACAAAACAAAAAAAAACAGTGGTGCTAAAGCCCCATACACATGCACTCAACAGCGGTCTTTTATGCTTTCACAACTCTTGTTGTGAAACAAGTTAAAACACCTAAAAAAGTATTTTTCTATCTATTGTTCAAAGAGATGATAAGACTGATAAGAAGTCAATCCAACTGTTGGATTGACTTCTGGTCAGTCTTATCATCTCTTTGAACAATAGTAAAATACTTTTTTAGGTGTTTCAACTTGTTTTACAAGAAAAGTTGTGAAAGCATAAAAGACCGTGGTGGACGTTTGTATGGGGCTTTAATATGCACATTTGTTAAAGGGAACCTTAACTGTAAAAAAAAAATGAGTTTCACTTACCTGGGACATCTACCAGCCCCTTGCAGCCATCCTGTACCCTCGCAGTCACTCATGGCTCCTCTGGTCCCCCACTGCCAGCTAGTTTCGTTTTTGCCGACTGGGAGTCGGCCGGCCGCCATGCGTACGTTTTTACACATTCCTGCTGGTGCAGGAAGCTATTGCAGACATCAACAAGTACATTTTTAAGTGTTACGAGTGTAATGCGTAAAATTTTACGCATTACACCCTTAACGCGTAAAAATGTACTTGTTGATGTCTGCAACAGCTTCCTACACCAGCAGGGATGCGCAAAAACGTACGCATGGCGGCCGGCCGACTCCCAGTCGGCAAAAACGAAACTAGCTGGCAGTGGGGGACCAGAGGAGCCATGAGTGACTGCGAGGGTACAGGATGGCTGCAAGGGGCTGGTAGATGCCCCAGATAAGTAAAACTCATCTTTTTTTACAGTTAAGGTTACCTTTAATCAGCCACAACAGGAAGATCCACTGTTTACTCATACACACACTCAGCAAAATTATTTTAAATGCACAATTATCAAACAACTTTTGTTGTTGAAACAAACCATAAAAGTTGTTTGCTATTGTTCAAACAACTGATAACAACTGCCAAACAACAGTTGGATTGACTCAAGCTGCGTCTCATCAGTTGTTTGAACACTAGCAAACAACTTTTATGGTTTGTTTCAACAACAAAATGTTTTATAATTGTGCATTTAAAAGAGTTTTGTTAAGCGTGTGTATGAGTAAACAGTGGATCTTCCTGTTGTGGCTGATTAACAAATGTACATATTTAGCACCACTGTTTTATGTTTGTTTTTTTATACAGTTTAATAAACAGGCCCCTGTGTGATAACTATGTTATAGGTACGACGTATACACAGCTAGGTGTATGAGCGTTGAGTATCTTTTTAATATCTCAAATGTGGTCTAGAGACTTGAACTGAGAGGGACAGACAGTAAAGCAGCTCATGGACATTAGATGGTGGCTGGTCCCCCGCTTCTTCAAATTTTCTTCTGAGTTTTCTTGAAACAGATTTTCTTTTTCATCTCTCTACAAAATAAAATGCTAACTAATATTAACCCCTTGCAGTCATAACCATAGATGCCTAAACCAAGTTGTGTGCACTGCTCAGTATTGTTGCCAGTGTGAACAGCCCTGACAGCTCGGTTTATACTTGATGTGGATGCAAAATGGCACCGTAAACACATACGCTTAGTGGATGAGATGCACTCATTTGCACATCTGCGCCGTCCATTTTGCATCCTATCCGTCTGCATTGATCGTTGTGTTTGATCGCGGATATGAGTCTCTTTGGTTCCGCCACTGCTGACTCCTCCCCTTGGTCCCAAAGCTCATAGACCATAGGCCGGCAAAAGCATGGGGCTTCCCATAGGATTACAATAGACCAATTCTCTATAGAAACAGGGAGAATTTTCATTGGTCAACTATGAAAAAATGACAATCCTCCCTGTTGCTGAGGATTTCCATTGGTCTTTTGCAAGCCAGTGGGATCCCCATGTTTTTGTCTGGCACCGATGTGTTTACCAGGACTGAGCGGTGGAGTTAGCAGCAGCGGAACTGGGGGAAACGAGAGTATATACTTGGCACAGACCGAGCATGGCGATCAAAGCGGACAGAGTATGTGGCGACCAGCCTATTGAGAACAGATATTGTCCACTGTCATGGGCCTTAATTGCATCTGTGCACTCTGCATTCCACTCTGAAAACATGCACTGGGTTAAGACTCTGCGTTCCATTCTTTTTAGCAAGTGGAACGTATCCAATTTTTACCGGAGGTGCATAAAGACGTACCAAACGTGTTAATTTCCTGCACAAGTGGGAACCGAGCCTAATACAAGTTTGTGTTTCGATAAATTCATTTCTGCACACAGGTTTGCTACAAGCTTATAAATATTACTTGACTGAATAAAAATTGTATTTGCTTCGGCTCTTTGATTCCCTTCATAATTAGGCCTGGACTAGGTCACTCCTGCAATTCTGTAGCAGCTACAACCATCTCTTATTATAGGTTATGGTGATTTGTAGTTGGCTACAGTACATATCTGGCCAGCTACAGATACATAATTGTAACTGCTAATCTGTAACATAATCATTAGCATCTACTATTGTACACTGCATAACATCAGAAGTAGTTATTGGAACTGGTGATTTTGTAGCCATCTCAGAACGCTGCTAAATGTGCATTGCTCAGCAACAAAATTGCTGAAATGACAATGACATAGCCCTCGCATTGACGGCAATTCATTTCCCTCTACCAACAAAAATACTCATGAGAGAGATATTGCAGCTGCTACAAAACTGTTTCTGTGGCACAGGCCTCACAAACGCGCCTGAATAGTGCTTCCTCCACAATATGTTATGTAAGGAGAAGGATGCTTACACTTGTTGTCTGACTGAGACACAGGCTGGGAATTCTACTTTATCCTGTTGCTCTGTCACATGTAAGGTGTACAACATACCTACAGCAACTGCATGTTTGTTTATTGAGCGTTTTAAAGCCTGAATGCTTTGGGGGGAGAATTCTGCATACTGGTAATAAACCGCCTAGGCTAAGCCTCAATGGGAGGGGGGGATACATATCAATATAAAGCAATATATAACTATAAGAAGTGTTTCTGATGCTGAAACCAGGATATTTAACATAAAAGTGGGTATCCTGAATAATTTACTGCACTCTTACTTTACTTTACAATATGTTATTACGGTTCCAATGCCTACATTCTCATTTTATTCAGATTTTACACTTCTATACTATGATTTTTTTTACAGAAATTGGGCAATAGATTGAATTACACTTATGTACTACATACATGTACAGTATGTACATTATGTATGTGAAAATTTGGAAGAGGGATAATAGATGTGTAACGTGTTCCAACATCATGCTTTTAGATTTGAATATATTCATCATTACAAATACAATATTAGATAATAACTGCTTACAGGGCTGCATTGGCTCACTGTAATGTTGTGGGATTAAACTCTACTCCTCATCACTTGATCACAGTATAAGTATTTATTATAGTTACTAGTGACCTTAAAAACGGGCTAGGTCTGTCAGTAATCCACCGAGCACGCACGCCGGCCGCCGCCCGCAAACACGACCGCCCCTTCTGGCCCCGTCCTCCTCCGGCTCTCGGCAGTGTCTCAGCGTCTTGTCCCTGCACATGCGCAGTGCTAAAAAGCACTGACACACGGACTGACGCAGGGACACTTGCCTATTATTAGGTAGGATGCTGGGCTAAAGCGCTCCTACCATCTTGTCGCTAGTTCACAACTAGCCCTACATCATATGACATCACAATTTTGTAGGTGTATTCTAAACTGCTTCCATTCCTTTATTAGTCTATAAAGAGTATATACCTGAAACAAAATGTAATACTGCTTGATGGATTTATAAATTGTTTTTCATCAGTTAAATATGATAACCACACTGTAGGACTATAAGCTCATCAGCAGAATGTAATAACACTATAATCTGCTCACAATCATATGGTAGGATTGTGATCAGTCCACCACCATACTGTTGGATGAGGCTGGTAATGGCCCAGTGTATAGGCTGGGAACAGAGCCACGTGACAAATGGAGTTTCCCAGCCACCTTCACTATTCTGACAGCCAGTCCACAATTACAGATGATTTTTCTGCTTAACCAATTTAGCTACGGTAGTTACCAGAAAAATGTCTGTGGTTATTTTCTCTGATGCTAAATTTGTAAGAGTCTGTGTCCTAATAAGACACGGGCCCTTATCCAATTCACTTTTTCTCCTAATTTCTCCTGGGTGATATTTTCATATTTTATCAACAAAATGACTTTTAAGCCACCAGAAAGCAAGAAAAAAGGTCAGAATTATTGTGACTGTACTATTAGATCTACATTTAGGTACTTTTTCAGATACAGAGTGCTGAAATAAACAGAAGATAACATATGATCTCTAAGGATAAAACTCCTGGCATAACCGGATGCTGCATGTTGTATGAAAACAAGGCCCGGATTTACATCACAGGAACCTATAGGCACAGATGTCCTGGCACCCTAGACTTAGCCCTCCATGAACCTAGAAACCCCCATCGAACCGCACCGCAAGTGTGCTGACTGTCCCAGCTGTCACCTCTTCCTTACTTTCCCTGCACGTTATAGGTAGCTACAGGTGCCCCTTAGTATTAGGTAGCCAGAAGTACCCTTAATATTAAGTAGCTACAGGTGCCTTCGTAGGGAAGGAGGGAGGGAGGAGCTCAGGGAGGGGAGTGAGCCGCCTTTCCATCATCAGGCACCGGTAGGCACATGCCTACAGTGCCTTATGGTAAATCCAGCCCTGATGAAAGCATGCAGGGCTCGATCCAATTTACAGTACTTTTTCTCTTTAAGTGTTCTCCTAGGTGATGTTTTCACATCTTATCAATAAAATGCCTTTTAAGCCACCAGCAAGCAAGAATGTCATCAGAATAATTTTGACATTACTTTTCACCTACTTTGGTACAAATGCATAGTGCTGAAAAGTTATTTTAAACAGAAGATGAAAATGATCTCCTAGAAGAAAACTCTCCTGTAGCATCCAGAATTCCAGATAACATTAGCTAACCAGCTTGCTCCCTACCTGTCTCTCCAGGACCACTAGCAAGTCTATGTCTATTTTTGTAATGGTGGACTTCCAATTCTGCTTAGTCCCTTGACTTCAGATATGCACATCCTCTTCTTGCCAAAGTACACTAATCAAACTGCTAAAGTGGTCCCTCACCATCACTCTACCTGGTGGTCCCCAGGTGCCTCAGCCCGACATTGTGCTGGATTTGAAGCTGATCACAATCACTCTGCACAGTTTTATTCTGCTCAGCATCCCTTTGGAGTGTTAATTATTACAGCTCAATATCACATAGTTGCACTTTTAATTACCCTATAGAAGCCCTGATGGCTAGACTGCCATATTGCTATGCATGCACACATCTTTCTGAAGTGTGCTACTGCACTCTACATCATCTAATTGAAGAATGTTCTTATTTCTCCACAGAACAATACCCCAGGGCACTCAATAGTGTGTCAATGCAATAGAGTTAATGGAAAAAAAACACCAAAAAGCATTATGTACAATGATAGTTTAAGCAGTCACAAAAAGCAGACACATTTTCCAAATATTTGATTGAATTCTTCATTGTTTTTGCAGCCATGCAAAGATGGCCTGCCTCTTCTAGAAGCATGCTCATGCAATGGAATTAGGTGTGGGCTAGACAGACCCTATTTCCTTATCATAACCATATTAAAATGCATTGTAGGCATTTCTCTACCAGACTCTTTTTTTAATAGGCTAGCAGGGCAGGCAGTGGTGACAGTGTCACATCCCATGATGCACATCTGCACCAGGAATAGCCGATAATGGGACCCCAGAGACAGCAGGGACACTCGTCTGCCCTCTCACAGGTCACAGCAGGCACATAACCACTGAA
This sequence comes from Hyperolius riggenbachi, assembly GCF_040937935.1. Classification (NCBI taxonomy): domain Eukaryota; kingdom Metazoa; phylum Chordata; class Amphibia; order Anura; family Hyperoliidae; genus Hyperolius; species Hyperolius riggenbachi. Next base: position 122,460,128 of record NC_090654.1, read on the forward strand.
ATAAGGCAAATATTACATACAGAGCAGTAAAAGCAGCAGCACCTGCACTTATCTACTATCTGTAAAGCAGTAACCAGGGACACAACAATGATACACAAAGGGCAGAACAAGAGGGTGGGGCACATATTCATAGCTGACAGTGAAACCTCAGCCAACCTACCATGAGGGAAGTCAAATGTATATTCTTAATTCCGCCAGAAAGAGAGGGATATGGAGGCTGACAATTGTATTTCCTTTTAAACAATGCAAATTGCTTGGCTGAACTGCTGATCATCTTCCTCAAATACTTTTAGCCATAGACCCTTAAACAAGCATGCAGCAGATCAGATGTTTGACTCAAGTGTGACTGGATTTGCCACATGCATGTTTCAGGTGTGTATTTTAGGCACAACCGCAACCAAGGAGATCAGCAGGACCGCCAGGCAACTACTATTGGTTAAAGCGTAATAATCCACATCCCTTCCACTCCAGGTATCCTTTAACTTTTTTTGTTACCACTTATTTACAGTAGATCCTTGTGTAACAACACAGAGTGACACTTTGCACAGAAACCAGACCCACAGTCTCATAATGCTAGTATCATTCATCAGTCTATTCCAGTGATGGCTAACCTTGGCACTCCAGCTGTGACAAAACTACAAATCCCATCATGCCTCTTCCTCCCTGAGTTATGCTTAGAGCTGTCAGAGTATTGCAATGCCTCATGGGACTTGTAGTTCCACCACAGCTGGAGTGCCAAGGTTAGCCATCACTGGTCTATTCTGTGTGGCCATTATATATCTACACAAAGGAGCACATGGCTTAACTAATGTTTATGAAGCGGGTGCAAGTGTTCCATGTTTCTCTGTATCACTGCATGACGCTTTTATTATTATTGTTTTATTATTTAGTATTTATATAGCACAGACATCTTCTGCAGCGCTGTATAGAGTATATTGTCTTGTCACTTAACTGTCCCTCAGAGGAGCTCACAATCTAACCCCTACCATAGTCATATGTCTATGTATGTATCATGTAGTGTATGTATCGTAGTCTAGGGAAGGTTTTTGGGGTAAACCAATTAACTTATCTGTATGTTTTTGGGATGTAGGAGGAAACCAGAGTGCCCGGAGGAAAGCCACGCAGACATGCAGAAAACATACAAACTCCTTGCAGATGTTGACCTAGCTGGGATTCGAACCAGACACCAAACACTGCAAGGCGAGAGTGCTAACCACTACGCCACCATGCTGCCCTGCCTTTAAACATGGATCCCCATTTACTCAAGTCAAAGATTAGGATTAATTCTTTCAGCCACACACAACTGTCCAGCACAGAGGAAACAGATATGTGACGAACAGATGGCAATCCTTATTAGCAGATTGGCTATCTATTCAGCATCACAATCCATATTTGTTATATATGGTAGGTGACAAATTCAATGGTTAAAATTCACAATGTGGCCCTTATTCAATTCACTTTTTCTCCTTAGTTTTCTCCTAGGTGGTACTTCCAATAAAATGCCCTTTAACCACTTGCCGACCAGGGCTGTATTGGCTGATCTGTGCTGCGTGGGCTCTCCAGCCCGCAGCACAGATCAGTATTATGCCAGGGCGATCAGACTTCCCCCCCCTTTTTCCCCACTAGGGGGATGTCCTGCCGGGGGGGTCTGATCGCCGCCGGCCATCTGCATTTTGCGGGGGGGGGGGGGGGGGGGGGGCTCCTCAAAGCCCCCCTCCGCAGCCATTTCCGCCCTCTGCCTCCTTACCGCCCTCCTTCCCTCTCTCCGTAATGCGCAGGACGGAGTTCCGTCCTGCGCATTGAAGGATAGGCTTCCGCCTATCAGATGCCGGCGATCCCCGGCCAATCAGAGGCCGGGGATCGCCGATCTGCCTTACGGCGCTGCTGCGCAGCAGCGCCGTATGATGTAAACAGCGGGGATTTCTTCACCGCGTGTTTACATTTTGCCGGCGAGCCGCAATCGGCGGCTCTCCGGCTGTTCACGGAGACACCCTCCGTGAACTGACATGGAAAGGCCGCTCGATCGAGCGGCCGTTTCCATGGTAACCCGCAGACGACCAGTTTACGCCGGTCGGCGTTAGCTGGTCGTCAAGAGGTTAAAGGGACACTTAAGTCAAACAAAAAAAAATGAGTTTTACTCACCTGGGGCTTCCAATAGCCCCTGCAGCTGTCCGGTGCCCTCGCCGTCTCGCTCCGATCCTCCTGGCCCCACCGGCAGCCACTTCCTGTTTCGGTGACAGGAGCTGACAGGCTGGGGACGCGAGTGATTCTTCGCGTTCCTGGCCACAATAGCGCCATCTATGCTGCTATAGCATATATCATATACCATATAGCAGCATAGAGGGTGCTAATGTGTCTGGGAACGTGAAGAATCACTCGCGTCCCCCGCCAGTCAGCTCCTGTCACCGAAACAGGAAGGCCAGGAGGATCAGAGCGAGACGGTGAGGGCACCGGACAGCTGCAGGGGGCTATTGGAAGCCCCAGGTGAGTAAAACTCATTTTTTTTGTTTGACTTAAGTGTCCCTTTAAGCCACCAGCAAATATGAAAATACATTTGACCATCATTTTTCACCTAATTCTTGGTACTTTTCAGTTGCAGAGTGTTGAATTTTTTTTAAGCAGAAGATGAAAAAGTATCCCTGAGGATAAAAAGTGAATCGAATAAGGGCTTGTGTGTCCCCAACAACTTCTGAAGGTAAATTGTACTACATAGCTTGCTCTTTCTTTACCTGTCAGTAATGTGTTGTACTATTAGCAATGGGCTCAGATATGTGGACATGGGTTTGTGTCTTTGTGGGCAGTTCTGAACATTGTATGGAGTATAGACTACGCTGTCAGTGTCATTAGACATGGGCCCATATTCAATTCACTTTTTCTCCTAAGTTTTCTACTAGGAGATCATTTTTCATATTCTATTTAAAATAACTTTTGTAACACTTGGCAATTGAGAAAGTGCCAGCAAGTAACTGAAAAAGTGCTGCCAAAATTATTCTGAGTATTTTCTTGCCGACTGGTGGCTTAAAAGGCATTTTATTGATAAGGAGAGAATATATAAACTAGGAGAAAACTTAGGAGCTCACTGACGCCAAGCACCGAAAAAACCTGCTTTATCTATTTAAAGGACTTTTGAGGTGAGGGGGGTTGAACAGATTTTACTTACCTGGGGCTTCTTCCAGCCTCTAGCAGCCATCTCAATCCATCGCCGCAGCTCCAGTCCTCCTCTGGCCACCCATAATGATCGCAACCTTGCCGGCGGGTCAGCTTGTCTGTGCTTGCGCAAGCACTCGTGCCCACGCAGCCACGCCATCTGGCACGCACTGCACAGTAGTTGTGCGCAGGCGCACTATGTGCCAGATGACATTGACGCGAGTGCCTGTTCAGGCACAGAAGAGCCGACCCACCGGCGGGGTCGCAATCATTACATGCGGCCAGCGGGGACACCAAGGAGGACCGGTTCTGCGGCGAGGGACTGAGACTGCTGCTAGGGGCTGGAAGAAGCTCCAGGTGAGTAAAATCTGTTTCATCCCCCTCGCCTTGGAAGTCCTTTAAGACATCAATGTAATGTTTGTTTTAGGTGATATAAACCACATAGCAGACTTACTGCACCAATAGGCTTCATCCACAAGTATAATGTTACTGGGCACATAGTAATTTGGCTGCTTTGGCTGATTGGCCACAGTTTTGAATTTAGCCAATTACTTTTTCCTTTTCAGTCTTGTGGTTAAGTTTTGACAGTATTTTCATAAGAACATTATGCTATGTACACAGTCATTGTCTGATTACAATCTGGAAAGTAAGTTATTTCCTAATGTAGCATATACATTAAGTCCTGAAAACTAGAAAAGTCCTGAAAGTTTATAGTCTACATGTAACAAAATAATTGTTAGATTGCCTACTTACAAAGGCTTATTCTGTAAAACATTGTGAAAGGCAAACACGGAACATGTAATATGCTCTGGAAAGCATGTTGTCCTGGCCTGACTTTGGTTGGTGAAATGCAGCTGGTTTGTATGGCCTATTGAACGCTATGCTTTGTCCCTGTTTACAGAATGTGTATGTAGCAGTGTAAGTTACCTAGATCATAATGACTATGTGCATACATCTTTAAGGGGTCCAATGAAAATGTTATAGGGATGACTTTAAGGTCGCATTCACAGTGGGACGTTATGGTCGCACGTTATAAAGTCTTATAACGCAGCTTACCGCACTGCAAAGCTAATCCTATGGACTGTTCACAGTGCGATGTTAAAGTTGCGGCAAAAAAATGTTGCGTTGTGGTAACTCACTGCTTGCAGTGCGTTACCGCTTAATGCAGACATGTTGCGACTTTAATGTCGCATTAAAACACAATGTCCCACTGTGAATACAGCCTCAAACAGCTTGAAAAAATGTAATTAAACGTGGAGTTTTTGTTCACTGTAAACAGTCAAGATCTCTTCTTTCATCTATAGGGACAAGTATGATGGGGTGACAAGGGTGGACACCACCTCTGTCTTTTTTTCCTGAAACCGATTAGTGGGTTGGTTAGTGTGAGGAATGTATGAGGGGCACTCACCTGAGACAGGCCAAGGTAGATGGACACAGTCTCCGAAATGTACAAAAATTTTCCTTCTTGATTTAGTGCAAATACAAATCCGTCCAGAGACTGTGGGGAAAAGAACAAGAGACAGTCACAAACGGAGAGGACGGGAGGAGAACAGACAGGAGACAGCAAACTGCAGATACCCAGCAGAGCAGAAACAAGAGAGGAACCACCCCAAGCACAAAGAGCAGGGAGAAATACACGGAGGAGAAGACAGAAAACAAACAAAGTCAACAGCACAGTTCAGGCATGAGACAAAGCCAGGACAGTCACACAGGAAAAGACAGCTAACAAGAAATCCTTGGTGTCAAATGTGCCGTTATAGACAGTTCACCAAGCAAGTAATTGAAGGGAGAGCATGGAACACACTGATGATTGTATACATTCCATGCTCTATTACAGAAACCGGATCAGTTCTGGACACATGTCTACATTACTTAAGAGGAATCATACTTCATTCTAAATGCCCGTTTGATGCTGAAGGCCATTATCTGGCTCACAAGCTGCATGCTAGAACTGGGGCAGTATAACCTGTGAGTCACCTCAGCACTACAGCACAGCTTGTGATCAGAACATGGCAGCTTCCATCTAACAAGTATTTGGCTTGACCACAGATTCTCTATAGCGGGGATATCAAACTCCAGTCCTCAAGAGCTGAGGTCCTCACACATTTTTGTCACAGTTCAAATTAATGGATGATACCGAATCAACAAAGGTGTGGTTCATCGAGTGGAACACATTTCTCCATTTCTCAATCCATCCAATACACTGGCATGGATATGACTCTAGAGGACTAGAGTTCGAAACCTGTCCTCTATAGCATGAATGGAAGTGCAATCAGAAGAAGTTGTATAATACTCAGTATATTTTTAATGAGAATCTCAAAAGGTGCATTAGGATTGATACAAATTTAAACTAAATAAACATAAAAATAATTACTGTATAATCCGGCGTATAAGACGACTGGGCGAATAAGAAGACCTCCCAACTTTTACAGTTAAAATATGGAGTTTGGGATATACTCGCTGTATAAGACTACCCCCCTCTTCCAACACACACCAAATAAAAATAAAAAAGACATCATATACTGGTGCCATGTATGAACAGATACTGGTGCTGTACCTTATGTGGTACCCAGTATAAAACAGTGTATAAGCGATTGACTGGTTGGATTGGTCAACTCTCCCTCTCCCTAAGTGGATTGGTCAGCTCTCCTTGTCTACCTGTTTATCAGAGCGGTATGGAAGAATAGATCGCGCTGTGCCCATAAAACACTCCTCTTTCACCCTTCTGGCCCAACCTTCTATCCTATTTACCTCCTTCTCTGCCTCTCAGATCTCACACATGTGCGCCCGCGCCACTTCACTACAGTCCTCAGCAGCGAGATCCGAGAGTCGGTAACAGGATAAGGAGTATCACCCGGCACCAATGCCACCCAGAGTATAAGACGACCCCTGACTTTTCAGGAGATTTTCAGGGGTTAAAAAGTATTCTTATACGTCAGAATATACAGTATTAATTATTTATCAGTGTGCAAAACACATTTAAAACTACTATCAGTTTACATATTTTATTTGACAAAAATAAAATCAAGCTGTGTAAACATGTTCTTTCTTCCCCAAAGCAACCAGTTCTGAGGGGTTTACAAGAATCCTGCTGACACAACTTTGGTGTAAAGTGCTCCAGCAGCCATAGTTATACTGCCCAGAGATTCTGTATCTCTTCAGTGACCGAAATATGGCAGCTTACATTCCTGACTCTGTTAAAGTAGCTGCTAGCTCCCTGACTGCTTATCCTACATGCAGTACATCCCAATACTGGGTAAATAACTGCCCTGGAACCAGCACTCAGCTAATGGAGTCTAAAAAATATCCATCTGTATGCTTGTTCCAAATTCCTGATTCACTATATAATGAAGCCAAGGGATGAGCAGATGCAATTACTCAGTTTTTGCAATATAGAAATAAGATTACATGAGAATGAGATCACTGGAGGGCGCTTCTTAACCCATGGACCAACTGCTTCCTCTTCCCATTCCCTTCTCCTCTAGCAATTGGATAGGTGAGTGAAAGGATTCAAGCATTTTAGTGGTCAGGGCCCACACAGAGCCCTGAGTCTCTGGTGACTGGCAGCAAATAGGCAGGATCTGTGCTGTCCCCGCCCCATTCATGACTGGAACTTATTACTCAACAGGTCACAGCAGGAAAAGGAGGATTGAGAAGAAGTTGTAGCTTGTCCATCAATTGAGCGAAGTTGCCATCGGTGAAAAAATACACAAAATGCATGCCATGCAACATGTAACATAATCAGTGATAAAAACCACTAAAGTTGTCATAAATGATTATGCTAATTTCCTGTCTTGCTGGAGCTTCACAGATGGTACTGGGCAAAAGAGGACAGCGGCTATCAGTTATTCTATCAGGGCCCATATACCAGGATTAGTAGTTGTGTAATCTGTCCATCATGTAATTTCTGAAAGCGGCTAGCTAATTAGAATCTGCTGTAAAAAGTTAGGATTTTCCTAATAGCAAAGTCATTGTCAAGACTGGTTTAAATAGATATAACGAAGAAAACTATCACTTTAAAAAAAAACAAAAAAAGAAACAGAAAACCAGTAAGGGCAATGTCACACAGGGGACAGAGCCACTAGCAACTAGTCGCAGTGACTGATTATTAGTGCTAGCAACTAATTGGCATTAACTAGAAATGGTCAGTAAGATGCTAATAATTTTGAGTTGTTGCAAATTTTTTGTTAATTTTATGCAAATCGATGCAGCAGGAATTGGGCCTATCAAAATCTTCAGCTACTGCATTTAATTGGTCAGTTTCCAAGCTGCATACATTTACATACATTTAGCATTAAATCTTCATCAGCTCAAAAAGATTAGCATCTCACTGACCATCCCTAGCAGCAACTAGCTGCCCAGGTGGCCTGGATTATTATTATTATTATTTAGCATTTATATAGCGCCGACATATTACGCAGCGCTGTACAGTGTATATATATATATATATATATCTTGTCACTAACTGTCCCTCAAAGAAGCTCACAATCTAGTCCCTACCATTGCCATATGTCTATATTATGTAGTGTAAGTACTGTAGTCTAGGCTAGGGCCAATTTTGGTGGGGAGCCAATTAACTTATCCAGGTGGCCTGGATGACACAGAACAGCAGGACATTACAGCACAATTGCACATAGAACACCTGTTTCCTAACCACTGGCACAATGTGTGTACATACTGGACCTAAAAGCAAATACACACACAGTACAATGATGTCTTCAGTCGGAATTATTCTGGTACCATGTAAAGCAAAAATATATCTGCTTCTAATTTCAGCCTGCATTGCCCTTCTATATTTGATTCTCACAGAAGAGAAAGGAAAAATTAAACATTCAGAAAATAACCGTAACTTTCCCAACAATCAGCAAGATTGGTGAGATTCATTTATTTGTACTCAGGCACCTGCAGAGCATGCTCGTAGCAGGAAAACAAAATGAAGCAATACACAACACAGCATCCCTATTCAAAGATCATCCCCCATGTAACAAGCTTATTGGATAGTTGGAGGAGAAGTCACGTTTTCATCTGCACAGTAGCACTCACGCTCTAGCTTAGGAAGCCATCCCTGCTGTAGCAGATATACCCTCCATCTAATCACTGAGAATACTGAATGTTTTACTGGCAAGACTCGTAAACAATTTATGTTTTGGTGCTCAAAAGATCAGCCAAAAAAAAAGATTGAGTCTCTTGATCTAATTTGATAAAGTTATCTAAGGCTGGAGAACACAAGTGATCTGCCAGATCTCTATTTAACTTTATATAAAAATGAGCAAAAACAAATCTTGCAGTGGGTATGTGCATGAGATTGCAACCTTAGAAATAGTAATTCATTGAAACCACACTCCAGGCACTCATATTTTCACAGACCTATTGTTTCAGAGCTTGTTTTCATTTTTTTTAAGCTCATTACTTACCAGATGTAAAATAAAGAATTTGTAAATTTCCTAATCAGGAGCCTAGACACTGGCCACTTCCTGCATGATGGAATATCTGTGCTATATGCTGCTATCTTCTTAGCTAGATTCAGGCTGTGCCTACCACCTTGCAATCTGAACAGTGTGGATGGTGTCATGAAAATGGCAGTAAAAGCCACACCTATCAAAGCTGAAAGATGATTCATTGGTCATGTGATGAAGATTTCAAGACCCAAATTTAAGCTGCAGAATCCTAATTTCCCATAAAAAAAAAACATCTCATTTTTCTAACCATTAATCTATCAGATGTATTTTTTAGATGTGTGTTTTGAAATTTTGGAATCTTTCAGAAACTTTCATTTTAGCCTAATGTAAGCCAGGTGAGGGTGGCAGTCTCTAGCCACCTTATAACACAAAACGACTAATAAATCAATTCACACATGCTCTTCAATGACCTCTAGGCCAAGCAATTTGGACGTCATACATACAATGACCACAGGCTGCAGAACCACAATTCCGAGATTCCAGCTGTATTTACAGTGCGACCTATGACATAGTCATCACCACTTATGAACAGCACAATTTCACAATTACAAAGGATGACAACCAGGAAATCTGGTCCTATTGACACACCTAGCTCAGAAACTTTCTTTAGTTGTAAAATAAAATCCAGGTTTTGCCAAACCCCCCCCCCCCCCCCCACCCTGATGCCTCCTCACCCAACTCCCCACACCGTTGGGGGGTGACCAGAGAGGTAATGCAGCTCTATGTGAGAGATTAAACCCACTAGCAGCCTTTTCTAAGCACTAATGATTTGAAAAAGCTCTTGCTAACGAAATGCTTTATAAGAGATTTTTATAAAATGGGATCACACCCATAGCATTACATTAGCAAGAGGTTTTCAAATCACAAAGTACTCAGAAAAGCGCTCCTAGTGGGTTCCAGGCCTGAAGCAGATGGAAGCAGGATCAGGAAAATGTCATAGTACAGCCAACAATCTCGGTCAGCGTTCCCAGGATACAACCAATCTCTGACAATTTTTACAGTTGGGTTCCCAACCTCTGTCAGATGCCACAGTCTGCCTCCAGTTTCCTTCAGCTATCACAGTGTTCCCCAAATTTTACTTGCAGTCACAATGTGGCGTCCAGTTTTTCTCAGCTCTCAAAGTGTTTCCCAAATTTTAGTAGCAGTTATGGCCCCCATTCTCTACCAACACTAACATTGTGGCCCTGAATCTCTAGCCCGCTTCCTCAGGCAATAATAGAGATAGAAGTAACTCAGAAGTTGTGTAGCCAAGTACAGAGCCTCTGTACTTGGCTACACAACTTCTGAGTTACTCCTATCTTTATTGTTTTCTGAGGAAGCGGGCTAGAGACCCGCGAAACGTTGCATTTGTTCTGGAGTACGAATTAAATCTTGCTTAAACCATACATAGTGATTGCGTTTGGTTTTGGGGAGGTAAGTCCACTCTTGACCCCCAACTAATATCTGTTTTTACCTATGATTAATTTTTACTCTGCACCTCTGTTTCCATGGCAAGTTTTCAAATTGCACTCGCCAACTCCTACCAACTACTTGGTGAGTGCATTTTGAATACTGGCAAAGAACAATGTATGTTAACAGTGACAGTATAACCCCCCCCCCCCCCCCCACGCACCCACCCACCCACACACACACTTCTATCTGTGTCAATGTTCAAAATGCAGTCTCACTAGCCTCTGTCAGCTGACACACTGTAGTGTGGCTGCTGAAAACGTCAAGGGATGATGCAGACACCTCCCCCCCCATCTTTCTATCCGCAATTTCGGTGTAGCCCTCAATCCCTGTAATTTCAGCAATTACACTGCTTTCACTTAATATCTGTCCACAGTAACAGGGGGTCCCTATCTTTTTTAGAGGAGAATACAAACCTGGATACACACTACAAGGAGGCCATCCAAAGCTGTGCAGCTTAGGCTCAAAGAAGGGACACTGAAACAGTGCAAGCTCAAGGTGAACCAAAACTTCTAGCATTATTAGGTTGGAGTAAGCACATGAGACATCCTATGGGCTTTCCAACCTGGATAATCTCAAATACCTTTTGTTTTCAAAAGAAAAATGTCTGTTTTGCACACTATCTAATACTAACATACCAACGGAGGTGCTTAGTCTCATTATAAACCTGATGAAGTGGGAGTGTTAGCCTACGAAACGCATTATGGTAAGCTTAAAGCGGTTTAAAACCCTGACATAATATAAAAAAAAAAACATGCTTACCTACTTTTTATATGCCATACGGTTATCATATTTGCATTTGTGCATAAGTATTATTATTCATTTAGAAGTTATAGGTTTCCAAAAACACAGTTTTTTGCTTTGTGAGCTGACTTTGCATTTTAATAACCGGTTCAGCACCGCAGTGCCGAAAATCTCATGCATCCAAGCAATGTTCACCTCCCATTCATTCGCCAATAACTTTATTGCTACTTATCACAATTAATTGATCTATATCTTGTTTTTTCCGCCACTAATTAGGCTTTCTTTGGGTAGTACAATTTGCTAAGAATTATTTTTTTCTAAATCCATTTTAACAGGAAGCTTAAGAAAGAAATGAAAAAAATTAATTATTTCTCAGTTTTTGGCCATTATAGTTTGAAATTAATATACGCTACTGTATTTAAAACTCATGTATTTTATTTGCCCATCTGTCCCGGTTATTACACCGTTTAAATGATGTCCCTATCACAATTTATGGTGCCGATATTTTATTTAGAAATAAAGGTGCATTTTTTCAATTTGCGTCCATCACTATTTATAAGCTTATAATTTTAAATAATATAATAACATACTCTCTTGACATGCATATTTAAAAAGTTCAGACCCTTGGGTAACTATTTATGTTGTTTTTGTTTGTTTTTATTGTATTTATTGTATTTTTTAAAAAATGTGGGTAATTTTTGGTGTGGGAGGAAAACTGCTAATTTCGAATGTAAAATAATATAATTGTTTAATTAAAAATGTATGTGGGTGCAGTTTACTATTTGGACACAAGATGGCCACAGTAAAAAAAGTCCTGGATGCGAACGATCGCGCATCCAGGAACTAAAAAGCAGAGGAGAAGTTTCCTGGGGGCAGAAATACCGCGCTCTCTGGATAGAAAGCGTAGTTTTTTTCTGCGGGGAAGTTAGATCGGTGAATGGGAATTATATTCCCATTCACTGATCGGGGGGCTAGCAGCGGGCGGCGGGAGCGCGCGCGGGAGCACCATGCGGCGGTCCAGATAGGCCAAACTGGTTAATAACTGGTTTTATTTGTTGCTGTTTTCTAGGCAGACAAGGTTTCAGTGTCTCTCTGTCTCCAGCAGCTCCTGCACAGTCAGAGAATGTGTCACATTCCTCAATTGATACATTTAAGTGAACACAAGATAACTTTATCTAAAGTTTGGATGCGTCTGCAATTCACTGCACTCAACTTTCAAGCTCTGTGTGTAACCCTTTGAATGCTGGTCTAGTAAAAAAAATATGCTGGTTGCATATAATATGCTGTAAATAATGTTTTAGAGCAAAGATGAAATGCCGGGTTATATTGCACTTTAATACACTTTCTGTCTTATTATGGCGATTGTGGCTCTTTGGAGGTTAGTCCTTTCTTTACTCTATTTTACATTGTTTTTAAGTATTTTATATTTTTAGTGCCTCCTTACCTAGTTTCAGTAAATACTAACATGTTTTCCTGGAGCAGGACTTTAAATGGCTAGTATTGTTGATGGTTTAAGTGGTTTCCTTGGAAGTACTGGTCATTGGCCAAGATGTCACCCCACCCACTGCATTCCTCATTGATACACCTCTGCTAAAAAGTAAAAAGAAATGTACTGCAACTTGTAAAGGGAAACTTAACTTTCACTAGAAACTACTACAAACAACAAGGGCCCATTCACACTTAGGCAATTAGTGGGCGTTTACGTATGATCGCTAAAGCGCTAGCGCAATGTTAACTATATGGCAGTGATCTCACTGCCACGATCGACAGTGATTTGCGATTAGCGCTAAATGCAAATGTGCTACATGCAGCATTTTTCGCGGTTTCTGATCGATGTATTTCAATTGTGAATCGCGATTGCTCAAAAAAAGCGAAAATTTTTAGTTAAAAATATGTGTTTATTGAGTAAAAATCGCCAGAGCAAAACGCTAGCACCAACTGCTAGCATTTTGCGTTTGTAAGTGTGAACAGGGCCCAACTGTTAGGGATAAACAAGACATCCTCAACAAGAAGTTATTAAAAAAAAAAGTATATTTTTATTGCAATTTCCAGCCAGCTGTAAATTTAAAAAGATGACTGAAGCTGAAATTGCTTTACTTTGCAAGCCTAGGATCTGTACTCCTTTTGTGGAGCACAGACTAATTACCAGTACTTCCCACCTTGTTGCAGGAGTCCACAGTGCAGAAGCTTGTCACTCATTTTCCACAACTGGGCCAACTGATTGGTGACACACTTGGATGCAGTCTCTGTAAAGATGTCTGTGGAACTGAGATTTATATGCAGATTTTACATGCTTACATATAAGCAAACTGAAATGAGGTTTGACATGATGCTAAGCCCTGTAACTTACAAACATGAACTGAAGGGATTGCCTTTTTTCTCAGAAATAGAGCAGTTTCACTTTAAGGTTGCATATCTAATTTTAAGAGAAACAAAAACCCTGCTCATTTGCTATAAAATACAGCTTTTCAACTCATATTCAATCTTCTCCCCATATTTACTTATTTATTTTTAAATTAGCCCCTATAGTGTTTAATAAATTAAAGAGAGGACTTGTCTGCCCCCTTGTGGTTGGCATCACATCTAATTGCTGTGCCATGACAATGTTACAGGTTAGAAATTGTACTATCTTCATTGGGAGGGGTGTGAGACTTAACTACCACTCTAAAGATTTGATTATTATATTATATTCTAATATTATATACTAAAATATGATATACTAAAATATAAAAGGTGTATGACAATATTCATGATGGGTCTGTGCAAATAATTTCTTAAGCTGAACAGAAAAAATATCAGCAGGAAACAAATACTAAAGAGTAGCAAAAAAGGGGGAGATGAATGAGCAAGAGAAGGCAGGAGACAACCGACACAAACTCCGATGGCCAGGAGAGATTAAGAGACATTAATAAAAATGAGCATTAAAAAAACAGCAACGGGAAAAGAAGCATGGTGTATAAAGACAGATTAAAAACAACAGAGCTGCCAGAGAAGAAAAGATGGTCAGAACTTGGAAAAAAAGAAATATCACATGATCTCTTCAGAACTAAAAGCTGGCAGAGGGTTCCCTGCCAGATTTAAATAAGAGGTAGAGAGAGAATTGGCAAGGGATAGGCAGAGATGGAAGGAGGGAAGGCAGGAATAAGGCAGAGAGAGGGAGGGAGGACAGGCCTCTCTCCTCAGGTTATGAATGAATGAGCACTGTTGTTTTTTCATCTCAGCGTGCAAGGATTTAATTAAGTGATAACAGTCACCTTGGGTGGCTGTACTGACCAGTAATGTGTAGGTAAGCAGCAGACAGGGGGGAGCAGCTGCCTTAATCTATCTGCAGACTGGAAGAAGGGGCAGCGTGGGGGGCAGGAAGCCGGTTGGCAATTTTTTCACCGCTGATAAAAATCAGGACCAAGGAAAAATATATATAAAACAATATCATAACAGTGCCGTTACCAGAGAAAAAAAACACAAAACAATGCAGGCTGTAATGAAAGCACCATGTTGCCATAGCGTGACATGTACGGCTACAATATTTTACTCTGGTATGATAACCCGCATTGGCTGCTACCTCCAATTTCACTCTTACATTTCCAATTCTCATGCTTGTCTGGTATGAAAGAAATCCACACCAGAACAATTACAATTACGCCTAGGAGAGAAACTAGACTGGGTTGCAGCCAATTTTATTTAAAGTTTATCTCTACTTTCTCAAAGTAAAGGAAAATGATCCTTATTAGATCATCACTCCATAGTTTAAGTATTTTAAACAAACTTCATATCTACCTGTGATTATTCTGGTATATTCCCCATCACACTACACAGCAGCTCTGCATGTTTCACAGTGAAAGTCTTGCTACGCTCTCACCTGCTAGCAAGATGGGAGTGATTATGGTACACAATGCACACAAGCTGGCAACAATTCTACAGATGTGTAGGGTCCCTCCTCCTTGTGGAAAGAAGGTGTCATTGCCATAAACTCAGCTAAGCAGAGGGGCGTGGCTTGCCAGCCAGCCAAGAAGAGGACCACTTTTTGACCTAGCTCTGTTGAGCCAAGCCACATCGGCTAAGTCTCGGCACATGTAGATAAACTCAGCCAAGCAATCAATGTGGGAAAATGCAACGAGTATCTTTTATAAAGGCAAGCTTTAATTAAGCGCTGCGTAATATGTTGCCGCTTTATAAATACAATAAATAAATAATTATGACTTTCCACACGCAGACCTTTCATGCACAATTTGTCATGCTTTCACACATGCTTTCTCCAATCTGTAGCAGGTGCGATCATATGAATGGCCACATACAATACAATGGATATGAAAATGTGCAAAAATGCAGTATGTTGTGAGTTGTTTTACTGTATGTGAAAATGCATATGATGTGAATAAGCCCGTTGATCAACAAATGAGTTTTTGGCACTGCACTGAACCTGTTAGTACAGAGTCCTAAGTCATGTCAGCTTATCAATAGCAATTTATAATGTTTTCCAATGCCTCTGACAACATCTGGCTAGTGGTGTCCATTTTTGTTTCAACAAACATAATACTGCATAATCTGGGTAGATAATGTTCCAACCAGGTGTCCATCATACCCACTACCACACTCTACATCCTGAAGCAGTGTACTCCATGAGTACCTGACACATGCCCTGCTGTAGTATTGCTATTACCAGACTGATAGTATAGATCCTTTTTCCATGAGTTACCAGGAGCCATGTTGCCCCACTCTCACCCATTTTCTTTAGTCTCAAATAATTAAATACAAATGCATACTGTAAAGTCTACACAGGAGTTATATGCAGGCAGCTGATTTAACACTAGATGAAACTCGGCCAAGGTGGCTGATAACTGCCTCTGCCAAGAGTCTAGCGTGTGTACAGAAGCCCCAGATGCCACCCAACACCTCAGCCAATGATCAATCCAGCAGATAGATTCAGCTGACAAAACTATTCTCCCTACTCATATCTCCCGCTGTGTGATGTCACTCGTGCGCTGCTCTGTCGCCCTCACCTAGCAACAGAACGGATTGCTAGTCTGAAGGCTAGCAACATGTCTGTACATCCTCGGCCCTGTAATGTAGCCTGGGGGTCGGATCCCAATCCCTGTCAGGGCACATGCCTTGCACTTGTGTATGAGACTTTACAACCCTTGGTTTTAAACTGAGCCTGCCCCCCCTTCACCCCTCACTGAGCTGTTTCAACTGACCATATGTCACTAGACCAGCACCCACAACTATCGCAGGTCTAGAGGTGGGGATAGATGGCCAGTGGGGGGCAGCTTAGTGAAAGAGGAAGGGGAGGGGCACAAATTATGACTGAAGCCTGAAAAGCAGCTGCACACAAGTTCACTCTTTTAAAAAGACTGTCTGGATCGTTTTTTTTTTAAATGTAGGCTCTGGTTCTTCAATCCTTAATCACTCATTGCCCAGAACTAGCAATTAGACAGTGAAGTGTGGGGATACATAGACATATGCTTTTTCTGGGCCAGTGACTTACTGTGTGGTATGGTAAGATTGACAACCCTACATAAACACAGTAGCTCCTATATTTCCTTCTTAGCAGGTTATGTTTTTTAAGTGGACTTCTAGGCAAACATCTTCACTTCTCTCAATATCCCCAGGTTCAGTCTGAGAAAAAAATAAAAATAATACCCCTTTTAATGTAGAAGCATCAGGCCCTCTGCAGGTCTGAGCTTGCCAGGCTAGAGGTCGGTCCGCAAACACAAACACAATATAATATA
Organism: Hyperolius riggenbachi; assembly: GCF_040937935.1. NCBI lineage: Eukaryota > Metazoa > Chordata > Amphibia > Anura > Hyperoliidae > Hyperolius > Hyperolius riggenbachi. The sequence goes on from NC_090654.1 coordinate 122,476,656, forward strand.
GACCGCATTCCTTCTCTGCAAGCCTCATCCATTCACACTGGTGAGACTAGCTGGGGATGCACATGCAACGGTCTGACCACAGAGCCCAGGGAAATGGGGATTCTGCATCCTTCAGTGTCCTCAGGATGGAACTTCTCAGGGAGGAGAGGGAACATAGAGAAAGGAAGGTGGGGTGTATAGAGAGGAATTAAACTTTGCTAGAATCATTTTATTTCAAAGTTCCATTCTGATGGGTATAATGTGTTACTTTAGTTAAGAGATGCATTCTGGATCAGCCATTCCGAAGGGGTACTAAAATCCAGATATCTAATACAGGATATACTGCTCCATTGGCTACATAAGTAAATTCTTGACAATGTCTGGCAAGAATTCCTTCCATGATAATATGCAAAACATAAAGACAGGAATACTCTTACACATACATATAAATGCCTTTGGGTATACTGCTCTGTAAATGACCTATGTAGTTGTCACTTACAGTCATAGCTAATTTTAAGGGTCTGAACCTTTGGACTAGTATATTTCCTCATGGGGATTCCCAAAGTTCCCTTTATTCTTTTTAAAGCACTCCCTGAGTCCAGCTGGCAGAATAGTGAGCTCAGGAGTAGACCAGTCAGCCAGCATCTTTGTATAGCTTCTTGCCTGGTACAGCTTTTGAAAAGAAAAGGGGATACTTTTAATCCCCCATGAGGAGATGTACTAGTCCAAAACCTGTTGGTAAGAGGTTTTGAGCCTTCAGATTAATACTACCTAAAGTAAATGACAACATAGACAAAAAATCATTAGTGGCTCATTATACTGTGGGATAAATGTACATTTTATATGTATGTGTATACATACATACATTTTACGGAATATCATCATAGTGGTTCTTTAATAGACTACTAGAGGTTAGATAAGGTAAAAGCATCTTACATTCCAAAGCTAGCTGTGGCAGCCCTGCAATGTATATTAGATGAAATGTCTGCTGAGATCTGATCTAACTGATAGACTAGCACCAGGAACATACCAATTGTGTACCTGATTTCATAGTATGGTTAGATTAATGCCTCCAAATAACTCCCCAAAAACAATATGGCTGACTGGCTGTTCCAGTCTTGGAGTACACAAGAAAGTAAGTAGTTAATTCTACTGTTTTCAGTCCTGGAAAGTGGTTAGTTTATGGGCAGCATTGTTTCCTTTAGCAGGGCCTTTTAGCGATGCAAGTTTTCAGTTTTATTATAGATGCATCTCTATATCTGCTCCTAGCACTATAAGATCACTCTGCAGTAATTTGATGAGCAAATTGGTGGGGCATGGTGCTGAAGGAGCAAAGTGAGGATCCCTGGAATGCAATGTAGGGGGGGGGGGGGGGGGGGGTGCAGTGACTCCCTTAAGTGCACCACTGCTGGGCTGAATGTTGGGGGTCTCATGATCCTGAAGTTGGAGACCTTCTGAGGGCATTACAGGGGGTGGGGGGTAAATCGTTAGATTTGTTGGCCGGAAAACAGGAAATAAAAAAAAAAAACATTGTGGCCATGGGCTGTAAGGATACTTCAGAGCCATTATTAAGTGTAATGATGACTATACGTGATACAGTGTTTCAAACAATCAACGATTCGATAACATCCAAAGCCAAATCTTGATTGATTCCATATGCGTCACACATGAAATATATTGTACTATCCAACATTTTCCAACCATTTCAATCAGTTTTCACAGGAAAAGGATTGATTAAAATGTAATTTGTCCCGCCTCATTGCTGGAGAGATTGTGGTCAGACGGGGTCACTACCTCATATTTTTAGGGCTTGCCCTGTTATTGATAAATATTGGGATGAGGTTCTAAAGTTGATACAACAACATACAGAGATCTCTGTTCCTAAAGATCCTTGGATATGCCTTTTGGGCAATCCAATGCAAAAATGAAGTCACATATGCAAAGGTTGTTGAATCACTATGTAATGGCAGCGCGTTGCTTGACAGCTAAGCACTGGCAAGATAAGAAACCTCCTAGCATATCTGAATTGCTTAATAGACTCTCTCATATATATAGAATGGAACAGATAACGGCAAAACTCTCAGACAAACTGTACCTCTTTGACAGGGAGTGAGGTAATACCATCGAAAAACCTGCGGCCTGGAAAACCCCATGGTGGAGCAAGGTACTAAGGTCTGTACTGCCCATATGCACTGCCGACTAACGCAGCTCTCTGGCCTTTCGGCTAGAGAGAGTGCGGAATTTTTTGTAATGCCGGCCGCAAGGTCGGGGCCAGCTTGCTGGCACTGGGGACTTGTCCTGTGGGGACTTCTGTCCCCACCCCGGCTCCCTCTTGGGGGAGCCACCCAGACCACATGGCCAGGCCATGTGGGTAACCACAGGGCAGGTTGGGGTCTTCCAATCCTGCGGGTGTCAGGGGACCCAAAAGCCCCCTGTGCCGAAGGCAAATGGGGAGATCCCCTTCGGGGGACACCGGAAAGGGCCCTGCTTCGTCAGGGCTTGGGGCTGCCCATAAACGTTTTGGTGGGGTGTTTATGCACCTTCACTTTTTCCGTGCATGGGCAACAAGCCTTGCTTACTCTAGGCTCCTGTTGCATGCAGCAGGGGCTACGAAAGCTAAAAAAAGAAAAAAATACCATCTTTTACAGTGCCGCTGGGGAACATGGGTAATAAGACCCACTCACTTGCTCTGTTCTCCAGTGCTAAATTGCTTTTGACCATCCTTCAGCTCACTCTCAATAGTTTCTTGTAGTTTTCTTTTCTTCTTCCCTTATTTCTTTTTGTCTCTTTATCTTACTTTCAGCTAATCCATGGTGACTTGCATTCTCATGGCTACGTATCACCTGGTTCTGCAGGAGGTCGTCAGCAGGGCATTTTGCCCACGTCCTCCATTTCTATATGTGAAATTTACGTGGTGTGTAGCCATTATGAATCAATGCAAATTTCCTATCTGCTGCAGTCTGTGATTGGTTCTTGTAACAGTTACTTGCTATTTGCACCATTGGATTTGTACATTACTTTATTTTATAATAAAAACTTTAATAAAAAAAAAATTGCCAAAAATAATGAGAACATTTACAACCAATGAAGCTGCATTATTGATCTGATCATTCTGATTCAGCTTGTATTGTGTCTGGCCACTTTAAGTAAAATTATTATGGAGAATGAAACAATTTCCTCCAGGACCAATGCGCATTCACATAGAGATTTCTGTACATATCTACAGTCCTTTCACCTTGATTCAGTTATACATTCTACTAGTTTCCTTGGCTAGACTTACATTAAACTTCTCTCTTTAAGAGATGCTCCCGAGTGTCAGTACCGGAGTGGGTGAGGAGGTTAGAGTAGAGGGGGGTAAGGGCAGCTTGGAGCAGAGGCCGGGGAAACTCAGGAGAGAATCCACTTTGGATCCGGCCTATGTGCAGTAATTATGCTAATTGCATGAATGCCCTTGCTCGTTTTTTTGCCGAGCAGCGGAAGATAAATAAAGGGAAATTGCCCCGCACACGGTGCAGTGCGGGAGGAATGCTAAACAGCTCTGTTTGTTGTCTGATTATAGGTCTGTTTACACTAAATTCCGGAGGTAATTGCTGATTTTGATTGCACGCTTATTTGTGCGCCTGTACAGCCGAGGGACACTGGGGTCTGTCTGCCTTTATAATTAAATCATTTTGTGACATGGGCGGAGGCTGGGCAAGGGTTTTGTGTCACTGAGATTAATTTGGAGCAGGGGAGATGAATGTGAGGCTTCGTATAATGCAATAGTGGATGCACAGAACAGACTTTGAGACACAACACTTTCTACTACACGGTTCTTTTTGGTATTATCAGCTTTCATTACTTACAGGGCTCAGGGGTTACGCTCACAGTGGGGACTTGCAATGTGTTTCCTGTAAAAACAGGAATACAACGCAATGGAGAAGAAAAGTCGTATCACACGTTATGCATGCAGTGTGATGCATACAGCACATAGCAAGTATGCTTCACTGCTATTGTTAAAGTAAACCTGAGACAGGAGGAACAAATTCTATTTTACTTACCTGGGGCTTCTTGCAGTCCTGTCTAGGCTTACAGGACCCTTGGTTTTCTCTCCATTAAGCCTCTGTGCCCGTTCTGAAAAACTGCCAGTAGTGGGCTACTGGGCGAACACAGCCTGGGCCACGCACCACCTCGATCGCACATGTTCTGTGCTCCTGGTCATTGGAGCGGGATTGAGAAGGGCAGTTGCCTTCAACTGGTCAAGTCAGCGAGCTTTTGGAGGAGCACAGTGGCACATTGGAGGGGACTGGAAGAAAACCAACGGACCTGTAAGGCTATCCCTCGCTGGAAGCCCCAGGTAAGTAAAACAGAACTTTTTTCCCCATCTCAGGTACACTATTAACACTCAAATTACGCGATAATTCATTGCATGCAATAAGTTATGCCTGATGGATCTGTTGTGCTGCTAACGCACAGATGTGAACGTACCAGTACAGTATATTGGCATCGTGTTAGCAATGCGATCAGACTGTCTGATGCACCTCAACACACCAATGTGAGCATAGCCTAAAAGCAATGACATCCGGTTAGGACATCAGGCATACTAAAGAAAGAATTTTACACATGAAGGTAAAGTAATTAGAAAAAGTAATGTTTTCCTTCAGTATGATGATACAGTATTTATAAAAAAAAAAAAAATCATATGCTGTTCTCTAGCACCCTAATCAGTGTTTGATCATCAGTAGGGATGGTCAGTGAGATGCCAATAATTCAGAGTTGATGAACACTGTATGCTGATTTTATGCAAATGTATTCCGCTTGAAAATGGACCAACAAAATGCTGCAGTGACTGGATTCAATTAGTTAATTTTTAAAGCTGTAAAAAATGCATTAAGTACACCTGCATCCCACAGTCTGCTTTCTCAGATCAGTAAAAACAAGTGTCTTGTGGGTAGCAGCTTGTAAATCAGGAGTGTCTGTAGTCTGATCCGAGGAAGCAGACCGTGATCCGCGAAACACATTATCTTAGTTTTTGACCAATAAATTACCTTTTACCCCATGTAAAGGTGTTTGTACTTTCTTGGAGGTCAGCTTACTTTTTATTATTTATTGATTACTAATGTACAACATTTTTGGGGTTCCTTCTCTGCCCTACTTTACTAGTTCTACAGTCCTCCTACTGGGTGGTGGTCTGTTTTAAGTTTTTAACTATCTACAATATTTTGGAGTGCGAACCATCCAGCTGAAGGACCCAGGAGCCTGAGTGAGGACGGGTTTTCCTCACTGGCTATTACACTGTGGTTGCAAGTGTTGGAGCCCACGTTTCTGAGTATCACTCTACAGACTTACTGTACTTATTTAAAAAGGTACCTTAACCTACTACACCATAAGGGGCCCCCATTGTCTCTTTGTGTTTTTTCCTATCTCCACTGTAGGGTCCCTGAAACCCCTAAACCCAACACTTGAGGAAGGGTCAGTTGACTCGTAACACGTAGTGTGTCTTGCTCAATAAATAACAAACGCAAGTTTGAAGCCTGTGGAGTGCTTTTTTCTACATCGGTGGAACCCCCAAAACCCAACCTCTGATTCTGGGCCAGTGACCTCTGCATCCCCTGTTGCTGCACCACTGCATGTTCCTAATTGCAGATAACTGACAATTGTGCTCCTTCCAAAAAGATCAGCTGCATAAAGTCTTATAATGCTGCAGGGCCCGTTTCCACCTCCACTGTGCAAACGGACGGCGGCACTTGTTCTCATACGATTAAGCATCCGAATCCCTCTAGCTGTGCCATGCACAGGTAGGGGGATTCGGATGGGTTGTTTAAAAAAATGCTGCAGGCGATATGTTTTTTTCCCCACAAGCAAATTTGGAAACAGCATATCAATTCCCTGTACAAATTCACGAGCAGGAAATAAGCCCTTAATGTAGTGAATATAATGTTCATCGAAATATCCAGAAAAATTTCCACCACTCTGGACTAAGGATCTTGTTTGTCTTCATTGATTCCCCTATGGACACCTTTCCATGAAATGTCAATGCCTAAATTTGTTGCGGATTCATCGCACATTCACCTAATCATCTTCATTTGCATCGAGCAGCTTACGTGCTAAGCAGTATTTTCCAGAGTCCCTTATAATCACCAGCAAATGTTTCTGAATAAGCCAGGTCATTAAATATAAACCCCGCTGCAGTATGGCTTGCAATGTTTATGCTAGATACACACAGGGTGATTTCACAACAATCTAATAAATGATCAATTTTCTTTGCAGTCGTTGAAAAATCGATCGTTTGCAAAGTAATGCGAATGATTCGTGCAGGATACGATCTACTCTCACATTTCATCTGATAGCACAGAAAATTGTTTTGCATTGTGTTAGCCGAGTGAATTATGTGAGTAGAGATAGCAGAAATAAAAAAATAAATAAATAGGAGTAAAATTTTACCTTTTAATAGCTGAACAAAGAAGTTTGTTTCATAATTCAAGAAAGAGAATAGGTCTCTGAAAATGCGCATCATCATACTCTTTCAGTTAGCTGTTAAAAGGCAGTTGTTTTTTTTTCCCCCTACAATGTGGTGTTTATGTGGACTGGAGAGGGTTGGATATTAACATAGAGGTTTGGGCTACATGACTGACAAATATTGTCGGTGATGCAACGCTGTCTTCATTACTACATCCTCATGCCTAACCTTTACTTCACCTTCCTGATGGAACCCCATCCTGATGCCTAACCTTTACTTCACCTTCCTGATGTAACCCCATCCTGATGCCTAACCTTTACTTCACCTTCCTGATGTAACCCCATCCTGATGCCTAACCTTCACTTCACCTTCCTGATGGAACCCCATCCTGATGCCTAACCTTTACTTCACCTTCCTGATGTAACCCCATCCTGATGCCTAACCTTTACTTCACCTTCCTGATGGAACCCCATCCTGATGCCTAACCTTTACTTCACCTTCCTGATGGAACCCCATCCTGATGCCTAACCTTTACTTCACCTTCCTGATGTAACCCCATCCTGATGCCTAACCTTTACTTCACCTTCCTGATGGAACCCCATCCTGATGCCTAACCTTTACTTCACCTTCCTGATGGAATCCCATCCTGATGCCTAACCTTAACCTCACCTTCCTGATGGAACCCCATCCTGATGCCTAACCTTTACTTCACCTTCCTGATGGAACCCCATCCTGATGCCTAACCTTTACCTCACCTTCCTGATGCCTAACCTTTACCTCACCTTCCTGATGGAACCCCATCCTGATGCCTAACCTTTACCTCACATTCCTGATGTAATCCCATCCTGATGCCTAACCTTTACTCCACCTTCCTGATGGAACCCCATACTGATGCCTAACCTTTACTTCACCTTCCTGATGGAACCCCATCCTGATGCCTAACCTTTACTTCACCTTCCTGATGTAACCCCATCCTGATGCCTAACCTTTACTTCACCTTCCTGATGGAACCCCATCCTGATGCCTAACCTTTACTTCACCTTCCTGATGGAATCCCATCCTGATGCCTAACCTTAACCTCACCTTCCTGATGCCTAACCTTTACCTCACCTTCCTGATGTAACCCCATCCTGATGCCTAACCTTTACCTCACCTTCCTGATGTAACCCCATCCTGATGCCTAACCTTTACCTCACCTTCCTGATGTAAATCCATCCTGATGCCCAACCTTTACCTCACATTCCTGATGGAACCCCATCCTGATGCCTAACCTTTACTCCACCTTCCTGATGTAACCCCATCCTGATGCCTAACCTTTACCTCACCTTCCTGATGCCTAACCTTTACCTCACCTTCCTGATGGAACCCCATCCTGATGCCTAACCTTTACTTCATCCTCCTGATGTAAACCCATCCTGATGCCTAACCTTTACCTCACCTTCCTGATGCCTAACCTTTACCTCACCTTCCTGATGGAACCCCATCCTGATGCCTAACCTTTACCTCACCTTCCTGATGGAACCCCATCCTGATGCCTAACCTTTACCTCACCTTCCTGATGGAACCCCATCCTGATGCCTAACCTTTACCTCACCTTCCTGATGTAACCCCATCCTGATGCCTAACCTTTACCTCACCTTCCTGATGGAACTCCATCCTGATGCCTAACCTTTACCTCACCTTCCTGATGGAACTCCATCCCGATGCCTAACCTTTACCTCACCTTCCTGATGGAACCCCATCCTGATGCCTAACCTTTTCCTCTCCTTCCTGATGGAACCCCATCCTGATGCCTAACCTTTACCTCACATTCCTGATGGAACCCCATCCTGATGCCTAACCTTTACCTCGCCTTCCTGATGGAACCCCATCCCGATGCCTAACCTTTACCTCACCTTCCTGATGGAACCCCATCCTGATGCCTAACTTTCACCTCACATTCCTGATGGAACCCCATCCTGATGCCTAACCTTCACCTCACCTTCCTGATGGAACCCCATCCTGATGCCTAACCTTTACCTCACCTTCCTGATGGAACCCCATCCTGATGCCTTACCTTTACTTCACCATACTGATGGAATTGCCTTCCTGTTTCCTAACATTTAACTCACTTTCTTGACGGAAATGTCTTCAAAGGTATTCCATACCTTTACTTTACTTTACTAAGGGAACCCCCTTCCTAAATCCTAACCTTAACCTCACCTTTTTAATGGAACCCCCTTCCTGATGCCCAACATTAACTTCATGTTCCTGATGGAATCCCCTCCCTGATATCTAACTTTTAACTACTCCCTCAATGGTATCCTAATTACTGGTGCCAAACCTAAACCTTTTAACTAGCAGGTAAAGCTACCCTCCCACTACTCTATTACCTCTTTATTTAAAGATGAAAAACTAACTATAACAAGTAACTTGTCTATATATCTTCTCTAAAGTTTACACAGCATATCTAGCTGCAAACAGCTTCAAAAGTTTATGATTATTCTTTCCTGTGATACAATGAGGGCAGCCATGTTCTGTTTGTTACATTGTCACATGCTGAGGGTTGGAGATGCTATCAGCTTGCCTGTGTGTAAATTCAGTCCCCTCTCCTCCTACCCTCTGCCTCTGAAATCAATGGCTAGTAACTTCCTCCTCCTCCTGCCAAGACTGAGCTCCCATAAGCCCTTGAGACAGTGCCAAGGCATAAATGGAGCTGTGGGTGAGGCTTGTTTAGTTTATAGGGCATAAGAGTATTAAAACAAAAAAGTATTTGGCTTGAGGAATGCCCTATAAACTATATGAAAGGAACACAATTATGCAATGAGTAAAAGTTTATCTCGGATCCACTTTAAACCGAACCTTAAGCAGGCCATACACTGGCTCGATTCACGGCCGTTTCGACAGCAGATCCGATCCTGGGATCGGATCTGCTGCCAATCGCTTGCGCTAAACGCACCCGCCGATCCGATTCCCTCCCGAAATCGGATCGGTCTGTCGATCGCGCCGTGCGGGAAATTACCCTCGATCGCCCGGCGGTAGGAGCGCGTCGCTTGCGGCGTACGATTCGGGCCCGATCCGAGCATGTATACATTACCTGAAGCTGGCTCCGGGGTCCTCTTCTCCTCGCTGCACCGCATTTCCGCATGTCCCAGTGTACGCTTATACTTCCTGTGTCACTCCGGTGACCAGGAAGTTGAAATAGAGGGCGCTCTATTTGAACTTCCTGGTCACGGAGTAACACAGGAAGCGCCGGGATGGAGCAAGAACAGCGGTGCGGTGCAGTGCGGAGAAGACGCCCGGGAGCCAGCCTCAGGTAATGTATACGGGGGGGGGGGACAGGCGGCAGGAGCAGCTCAACAGATTGTGATCGGTTTCAGGCTGAAATCGATTCACAATCTGTTTGCAGTAAAGGCAGCCATACGATCCCTATCTGATCAGATTCGATCAGATAGGGATCTGTCAGCTGGTCGATCTAATGGCACATCGACCAGTGTATTGCCACCTTTAGTCTTCTTTATCTTTGAATAACCCTAACCAAAACCTTTCATAGCCCAACCCACCAGCTCTTTCCTGAAATCTTCTCTGCAGGGCTTCAGTGTCCAAACCACTCACTTATTACCAAAAATGTGTTGCAGCCACGTGTCGGTGTCCAAACTCCAGCACCAGGTCCATCTGCTCCTACTGGGCTTATAACCTGATGGATCTTTAAATAACTGATTTTACAGAGAAACTGTATAGTATCTGCAAAGGAAGAAGTAAAACACTCAATGTCCTGCTGATAAGATTATTGCAGATCAAATTTTCAAAGGAGGACAGGATTAGTGTTGAATCCCTAGATTCATACTTACCGTAAGTTCTGCCTTAAACTTTGCTGCTTCTGTGTGAGCAAGCAAGCACACAAAATAGATATTCCTTTCTTGTCTATGTACTATACAGATATTCATCTTGTGCAGGAATGTGGGAAAGGTTGCAGCCACAAAGATATATGGCTATATGTGAAGTATTGTTAATGTGACCTGAGCAGTGTGTTAAGGTGCACATATTTCAAGCCCTGCTCTGGTTTAGCACCGGATGACTTATTTTAGCCTCATTTATCTTTTTTGAAGAAATCCGCTTTGGCATTTAGCAATTGTATAAAGCAAATGAGTCCAGGGTGTGATCTTACATTGTATTCATATATACGGTTCTTCTACTTGTTACCTATAGAGTATTAGTGATGGAGGAACACTAGCTGCTCCTGGCTAGTGATTCCTGGCAAAGGAAGGGTTACAGCTCTGGCTCAGTATCAGGCAGAACGAGGAGATACGGATCACACAGACGCAGTACTTAGTGGCCCAGAGAGGCATTTGTCTGCTCTGCGAGCTGCTCTTGACACATCCTCCAACGGAGAAGCTGAGTACTCTTTGTCTTGGGTTTGATGCAGGTTAAGTGGCCCATACATCTCTCTGGAATCTCAAAAGCACCTTGAAGGCTAATGGCAGCACAGCACACCGCACGGCCTCGCTGATAGGATCTCCAGCAATTTCCCTTCTTCCATCGCGCTAATCACTTGTCTCTTTTACTCTGGTTTTCTCCACCGTTTGAAGCGCTTAGTCGAGTTTTACATTGTATTCTCCAACAATGATGTAAAGAGACTGTCACCCCCAGAGTATATGCCAGACTGTGAGACGCTGTGACAGGGAAGACCTGCGGTTCATTGTGCCAATCCATGCAAGCTGACAAAGTGACAGGAATAATCAATGGCCTTTAGGACTACAAGTAGTAGTATTACCTGTTTAGCCCCAACAGAAATGTGACCTTCACGTTATAGAATAACAGGTTATGGCAAAGCTGTGACATGTTTAGTAGCTGCCTTCCCCAGAGAGATGGGTGCATTTTACACAATATGCCTTCAACTAAAAACACTGTTGTCAAATTACTGTACAAGCGGCTGGTCCCCCCGCATGAGAGAGGTTTCAGTGCTAGCGGGAGTGAGGGAGGGATGGTGGTGACAGCTCTGTAGCTGGAGGAGGTATGAGGGGCTGCTGACATTCTGTGTGTAAAGGTCACAAGGCAGGTATCCTGCTGGATTGAATTGGAGGCAAAAGGTCAGACATGAGTTGAGAGATTATGTAATTATCAAAGACCACAATTGAACAGTGAGGGCAAAGAAAGGGCTGGTACCACTGGGATTTCCACTGGGGGATTAAAGATGGACAGCCTATACATGCATGCACAGATTCTGTTATATTTCACACCAGAGGCAATAAGCAAACACATTGCCACCACTCACCCAACATGTAATGTAAAGAGCAGGAATATAGTGTAGAAGGAGGCACACATTATGTGACACATTCAATCAATTAGAAATTTTGGATTTTGAGCTGATTGTAATGAAAATCTATTATAAACTAGGGCCTGGTATATTGATTTCGGAACTGAATTTGAGAGGGAGTGGCCATTCTCTCTGTTCACTAGGTGTAGTCAGAAGTAGCGGATGGCCACATAGCTACACACCACATCTGTCAAACCCAGTGCCGGCAGTGTGCCGGTGGTTCCACCATTTCAGCATACCCATCAAAATAGCGTACAAATGCTACTGAGCATGTGCAATGTCATGCAGGTCATAAATTAACCCCATAATGCCCATCAGCAGCACTAATCTTGCAACCCGAGTTAGCAGTCTGAGTCCTGGTGTGCAATGTCCACTATCCAAGTGAAAAAAAATACATATATCCAGGCACATCGCCTCTAGTTAGGACATTAACTAAGTTATTAAGGAAAAGGAGGTGCTGAAGGGGGTGTGGCCAGAAAACAGCAAAAATCAATTGACCCTTCGCACTCTCGCATGCAAATGTTCAAACAAATGCATTCACAGATTCACTGATCCAGGCACAACTGTTATCCCTACAGCTAAGTTAAAAGCCGGGGTCTTAGTTCACAGAAGAATGCATTCTTATGCTTAGTCACCTACACTGCGCAGAAGTACCCAGGTAAACCTAGGTGTCCTAACTCTGGCCCTGTAACATGCATAGTGCAGACATGCAAACATTTATTGCATCAAACCTATCTAGGGATTAGGAGCACACATCCTGACGTCCTCTCCTGGGACAGATAGCCCATCTTACCAATCGCACAAGGGAGCTAACGTAATGTATCCATGCGCACCATGCACATACACCAGCATAACCTGTAAACACATACAGGGGAAGGAGGGAGTGCACTGAATTAAAACCATAGCCACAGGGGTCAGTAACAAGAAAAAAAACACATATATCCAGGCACATCGCCTCTAGTTAGGACATTAAATAAGTTATTAAGGAAAGGGAGGTGCTGAAGGGGGTGTGGCCAGAAAACAGCAAAAATCAATTGACCCTTGTGTGCACATGGATACATTACGTTAGCTCCCTTGTGCGATTGGTAAGATACGCTATCTGTTAACTTAGCTATAGGGATAACAGTGGTGCCTGGATGAGTGAATCTGTGAATGCATTTGTTTGAACATTTGCATGCGAGAGTGCGAAGGGTCAATTGATTTTCACTATCCAAGTGGACATAGAGTTAGTATAAAAAGTTGTCCGAGCGAAGCGAAGACCGAGCCCGCAGCCCAGCAAGCGAAGCGAGCAGGCAAGGGGACACAACTACTAACTACTAAAAAGGAGAACATCACTTTAAAGCGGTTGAAAATTCTGCCAAAATTTTCAACAAATGTGTGTTTTCCTACTTTTTATAACCCATACAATTATCATATTTGCTTTTGTGCACAAGTATTAAAGAGAACCCGAGGCGGGGTTCTTACAATGCAATCCCCATACAGAGGCTGGGTCTGTCTACAGAGCCCAGCCTCTGTTGCTAGTTAGTTTCCTCCAAAGACGCCCCTGCGCGCTGTCAGACCCCATAAACCACAGCCGCGGTATGCGGCTGTGTTTACCTCACTAATGTCAGTCTCGGCTGCTCCCCCGCTTCCTGAATCGCTCCGTTCCCCGCCTGCGTCCCTTCCCTCCAATCAGCGGGGAGGGAAGGAACGTGGGACCGGAGCGATTCAGGAGGCGGGGGAGAGCGGAGACTGACATTAGTGAGATAAACACAGCCGGCTGTGACACGCTGCGTGTCGACAGCGCGGCTGTGTTTTATGGGGTCTGACAGCGCGCAGGGGGGTCTTTGGAGGAAACTAACTAGCAACAGAGGCTGGGCTCTATAGACAGACCCAGCCTCTGTATGGGGATTGCGATGTAAGAACCCCGCCTCGGGTTCTCTTTAATATTCATTTAGATATTATAACTTCCCAAAGTTCAGTTAATTTACTTTGAAAGCTGCTGGTGCATTTTATTTATAACTGTTGTCATTCTGTTGTAAATGCTGCCAGCAGTTATTTCTGATCTGTTTTTCACTACAGCACTCATCAGCTGAAGTCCTGCACAGCCAGAGAATGTTTACATAAATGTATCAAGTAAAGAATGTGTACACAAGATAAGATTATAAGCAGTTCGGATGCAGGTTCTCCCTGCAGAAGAAAGAGGCAGTCCTGTGATGTAACCCTTTGAATGCTGTTTTGAATGCTGTTTTACTAAAAAAAAAACATTGTGTTAGTATATTATATGCTGTAAACAATCTTTTAGAGCAAAGAAGAAATTCTGGATTATATTCCGCTTTAAATGTATGCTGTTTTGTTAATGTATGCTGGTTTGTTGGAACACCGGCAGACTTTTAAACAGATCTCTGGTCTAAACTGAGTGGTATAAGCAGGAACTTATTGATTGGCTGACAGATTGCATGAGTGTTGCATAGCATTTGGTGGGTTTAATGCTGATTGGCTTATGACAAATCAGATGCATAAAGACTATTTGTTTTCCATATAGGTAGAAAAAACAACGCTTAGTAAAAAATAATACCTTTTAATGGCTAACAGATAGAGTTAAATTATGCAAGCTTTCTGGGATCTAGTCCCCTTCTTTGCTTTCCGTAGAAATTTATAATAACCTCATTAGTTTTCAAAGCCATGTCATTCAAACATTGTTGGTATATTGATGGCTGTAGATTGCATATTGGAATGGAAGATTTTCATTGATTAGAATGGATTACAATTTTGTAATATGTGTGCTAGTATGCTGCTCTAACTGATCAGTTGTTTTCCATTGATCACTATGATAGACTCAGCTGGAGACTCAATGTATGGCCCACCTTTTATATAATGGCACTCATCCCACTTTTGCTGTAGGAGACCAGGTTTTGAATACTGGCTGTAATGAGATGTTTTTTCTTTTTTATCAAATGCTGGCAGTAAGGAGCCCTAGGGCAAGACTCTACAATGCTTTAGGGTGGGATACTGAGAATGCCCTAAGTAGCTGCAGTTCTCAAGCGCTCTGAGTCTGAATGGAGACAAGTCCTATACAAATATCAGCAGGTGGACCAAAATAGTTTTTTCTTTTACTTAAAAAAAGTTTATGCTATTAGGTTGCATAAGTTTTCAGCCCTAACTTGTGCATATTAGAAAGCCCTAGTTCAGGATTTTTTCTGATGCATATTGTGTGAAATATATCACAATGTGCAAAGCACAACTTTTGTAAATTTTGCACAAACTATTTTTGCATTATTGATTGATTGCTTTATTATTTTATTGACTGAAGCGGCAATGCTGACTTCCTGTGTGAATTGTAGAGTATTTTAACATGTTAGCCCTCAGTTAAAGCTGGATATTTTGACTAAGGATGATACCTTTTATTGGTGAACTTAAAAAGAAAAAGAGTAAGCTTTTGGCCAAGAACCCTTTTGATGCCCTATTGTAGTGAATGCATCTTAATAACATTTATATCGGCCATTTATATATTGCATCTTAGTTTCTCCTTCTGATGTTTACATGTATATAAGCTGTCTATTTTGAGTCTACAGGAACAGAGACTGAATTCTTGGTCGAAAACATACTCTTTTCCTTTGAAGTTATCCACTAAATGGTATCATCCTGATTCAAAACGTCCTACTTCGTGAATGAGAAGAGAGGGAGTTCCGCAAAATGTCAGTAGAATAAATAGTCCAACCGTTATTAGATCAGGTAAAACCCATACAGCCAGGTAAATATGTGTCGGACCTGCTGGTCCTTAATCACAGCACTGGTGTAGAACTCCCTCTCGTCTCGTGTTTATGGGTTCAAGTCTCTTGGCTCCAGCACTGTCGTAGCAGCAGGGGTAGAGCGGAATCCACCGTACTTTTCCTCCATGTATGTCAGATACTGAACAACAATCTGTAAGTAGGGATGGTCACAAAGATGCAAATAATTCTGAGTTGATGCAGAAATATTTCTGCAGCTCAAAAATGGACAGAATGAAGCCTAGGTGGGATTCCATTAGCGTATTTTCAAGCAGCATATATTTTAATAATTCCGCATCAGAATTATTTGCATCTCATAGATCATCCTTATACATCAGTTGTTCAAACTCTTCCCTTATCCCATCACTACCCACATGAGGCAGTCAGAGAGGGGCTGAGAGGGAGCAGCAGCCAACTCAACCCGCTGTCACTGTCACACATCTGTTTTGAAGTTACAGGGAATATTCTTGGAGACCATACCTGTACATATTTATGGAGCTGTTTTGTCTCTAGGTCACCAGAAACAAGAGATAGCTGCACTGAACGGATAAAATTGTCCAGTGTTGGGGCCCTTGACACAGATGTTGTCATCTATCCCTTGAAAGCCGGCCATACATGTTTGATATGTTCTATCCTTTTCTATTTTTGCTTTTCCTTATTTTTTCTCTATGTTTTTAATATTTCAGATACATTTTAAGCTGCATACACATGCAAAACTGAGGAGGCCGATAACGACTGCCTCAGCCAATAATCTGGAATTTGTAAAGCAGCCCCAGATGAACGACTTCCGCTTGAAGGAGGAAGTGTGGTAGAGAGTCATGGAACGTGTCCCATAGGTCGCGTGCGAGTGAATTGAGATAGGTAACCCCCCCGTCTCATGTGGACACACCTGAGGCAATCAAGCCTCATTTTAATTTTGAATCTAAGTAGTTCCTTCCTTACTCGAAAGTCCATCCCTGGTGGATGGCCAGCTTTGAGGGAGTTGCTGCTGCTGGCTAGAGGACAATGGGAGCACAGGATGACTGCAAGGGGCTGCAAGAAGCCCCAGGTAAGTTAAACTGCTTTTTTTAGACTTAAAGGGAACCTGTACTGAGTAAAATTATTTAAAATAAACACATGAGGTAACTTCAAATGAACATTACATAGTTACCTTGCCATCAGTTCCTCTCAGAAGCATACCATTTTCTTCTGACAATGATCCCTTCCAGTTCTGACAACATTTTGTCAGAACTGAAGTATATCAGTTGCTGTCAGTTATTTATCAGTTGCTGTCAGTTATAGTTGAGAGGACAACTGATGTGCCAAGTAATGTCTATGTTTCCCTATGGCTCAAGTGGGCAATGTTACAGTTTAACAGTGTGCTGACCAGAAAACTGTTATGGGGTAATGGCCATTTTCAAAATGGAGGACGGAGAATTCCCTTGTTCTCAGTGGACAAACAGGACGCGGGAGAGGAGAAAGAGATTGAGGAGTAGACTACATGGGAGGTAAGTATGACTTGTATATGTTTATTTTGACTTTTAATTTTCAGTTCAGGTTTTCTTTAAGATTTCCTTTAACTTGAGAGCTTGCAGTAGGCTCCTCCAACATATATTCCACTATGGATTGTGTACTCACTAATGTTAATAAACCAGCAGATATTAATGTACCTGTTGTGAACTTATTGCTTGTTCTAAGACACTCATCTTATGACTTTGAAAGTTGCAATGGCATAGTTGCTGTAGGGTTGGTGTAGATTGTACAGTTACAACTTTGGCAGAGTTTCCCCACGCGATTTGCTTGCGGGGAGACTCTGCGGATTCAGCCCGATTTCTGCAGCAGTGGAGACAGGCCCGAAGCTTTTCTGCCTTGTTTACACAGTGTATAGACTTCCAGCACAATCTAATAGTTCTGCCCATTGGTAGGCTTATCAATTAGCAGCTAAATGAAGTGTAAAGTACGAGTTTTAACCATCGAAAACAAGTCAGATGCTTTAGCTGTTAATCATATACTGTTTTAAATGCTTTGGTTTAGACTATAGATAAAATCTGATGACAATACCACTTTAAAATTTCGTACATATGTGCAACTATTCCGCCCGACTATCATCCAAATTTGGTCTGTTGGATGAGAATTGGGTGTGTGTATGCGTGGCAAATGACCAGATGAGCGACTGATAACAGTCGGTTTGCCTGATCCAACCTGCAGTTCAACTCACACAACTGTTAGGCTGATACCGTGCAGTTTGCCACATGTGTATACGAGGATCCGCTTGGCTGCCTGCACAGGCAGGCAGCCTTTTGACCACTGTTCAGGTCTGCATTCTGCAGGTCTCTGGAAGAGAGACCTTTTGTCAGTTGTGCAGGTTGCTGCTGAGGAATTTGCATACGTTTGTCATGCAGATTGCCTAGCCACATCCTTTGTAGGCTTGCTCTATATATACCATGTGATATCACAGACCTGGGCTGGTCATAAGGGTTAGTTCCTGTGTAACACTCCTGTAGTGTCAGCCTTGCTCTTTGTTTAAAGATTAGCCTAGAGTAATTCCTGGGACTGCACTAGGCAGGTTCCCTAGTGCAGTTAGGATTGCATATCTGTTTTGTTTGTCTGCTGCGATTGTCCTGTCCCAGCGGTGGTCGACAGGAAGTCGTTCTGATCTTTGTTCTTGGAGTATAGCTGGAGCAGCGGTTGCTACCAGCTATCTCATCTGATCTGTCTTACTTGGATCGCACTCGCCTTGCGCTAGTGCTGTGGATCCTTCTGGTCTGCTACTCTCTTGCTGTACTTGGATCGCACTCGCCTTGCGCTAGTGCTGTGGATCCTTCTGTTCTGTCTTCCTGGATCGCACTAGCCTCTTGCGCTAGTGCTGTGGATCCTATCTCTCGCTTATTCCTGTTTTCGTGTATCTGTCTTGTCCGCTACGAACGCTTGCTGGAGGCTCGGTGAGGTAACCGTTAAGCAAGCGCTTGCGTCCTCTGTTGTTTTTGATGTTTGTCTGTCGGTGGTTAGTTAGGCGTGCTTGTCTCTGTTGTGCTTAACACGCGGAGACCGCGCATAAACGCGTGCACTGTTGCGAATGAGTGCGGTGTTCGCGTTTAGTTAGCGTTTGTTATTTTCCTTACCTTCTCATTGTATGATTTGCTGTGCCTTTGCTACTCTCGTGCTCTGCCTTGCTGTAGCCTTGTGTCACCTCTGGCAATCGCCTCTCTCGCGATTGCGTTCTTACTTCATATCTGCTGTTGTGTATGCACCGTCGCGGGTTGGCGACTAGTTTGGTGCACACACATACAATCTGTCCCTTTGCTCAATCTCATTCGCAATCGCTTCTCAGGCGATTGCGTTCTCACTCGGTTTCTTCTGTTGTGTGTCCTCCGTCGCAGGTTGGCGGCTAGATTGGTGGACATACATACATTCCTCATCTGTGCTTATTCGGTCTTGTGTCGCTGTTAGCAATCGCCATCTCTGGCGATTGCCTTCTCACTTTGTCTTCATGGTTGTGTGTTCATCGTCGCAGGGTGGCGACTAGTTTGGTGGACACACATACCCTCTGTCGCTTTGATCTCTCTCTCTTTCAGGGCTATCTTGCCCTGCGTTTCTTCCTTCGTGCAATTCCTGTCTGGCGTGTGTGGCAGGGCAGAGGAGTTGTTCCTCTGCACTCCACAGCTCCATCTGCCGACAGGAATTTCCCTCTACAGGTGCATTGCACCTTTTGCTGGGTTCCCTCAAATTACAAGCTTGTGGAGGATTTCCGCTGTGTCAGAGCACGCCCTGTGCGCTGATCACGGAGAGAATTCCACAATCGTTACAGTGTACAAGTTTTTTGCATGACTTGTACTTGTTTTGAATGCAGACAGTCCATCGTTCCACTTAAGTGTGCAGTATGTAAATGAGTTGGTTTGGTTGTTTAGTTGGTTTGGCCGTGTGGAAATACATATCATGTCAACGCGTTGTCGTGCGGTTGGTCATGATGTTGAGTTAGTCGTGCACTTTGTTGGACGTAAGTACGAGCCTTAACGAATATGTGCAAAGTACTGTGTAGTCAACCTATGTACTCTAACACATAGGTGTGGTAGACTGGGAGAAGTGGGAACAATAGATATTGCTGATTGCGTGGCCAGTGTGTAGGCAGTTTTCATTGAAGACAACGAAACAGCTTCAAATTTTTGAAAAATAGTGCGACAGAGCTAAAGCACAAAACAATTCCCGGGGACAAAAACGCAGTTACCTAGTAACACGTCACAAACATGTGTCACAGATAAAAACTCTCTTGGGTTGCATAGCCCTTACTGTGCTCTGTGGATCCATCCATGTGTCAGTCTATTCACTGTACATGACACATGACTCATACAGTAATGTGTAAGGCATACAGACAGAAATAAATATAACATGAAGTAAAGGGAGAAGAAGATTGCTGTCTAGTAGGAATACTTCTGCTAACTGTAAACAATGACTAGCCAGCCCAATAAACAGCTGCATGAGATCAAGGCCACCACAGAAGAAGGAAATTCTATTAGATGACCTTCAGTGTCATATAGGTTATTATTCCCAATTATTCCCCCCTATGACTGCAGACCTGTGCAGCTGCTTTCATGCTACCAACAGTGGACTGATTCATAAGCTATGTACACACGGGGATAAATGCAGCCCAAAACGAGCTTTCATGATCACATTGAGTGACAGTTTAGCTTAGACCAGTGCACAGATGAGCTGTTCTGTCTTTACCCAACAGCCCATACTACCCTATGAAGGGAGGAGGACATACAGGAGAAGGACAGCAGCATTCAACATAATACAGAAGATCCAGAAAGGTTTTTATGCACAGCCCTAGCCAGAAACGGAAGCTAACGTGTTAAGCTATCTCTGGTTGCCGCTGCCCCTCCTTATTCCTTGTACACCAAGACTTCCTCCCAGCCAGGCCATTCTGATAAAGAAAAGCCATTTCTCTGATTAAAGTGCGAGTCGGCAAGAAGATGCTATTTCTCTCTTAAAGAATCCAGCTTGGAGTTTCAGCAATGAGAAAATCAATGAGAAACAGATTAATGTGAGTGCAAAACAGAGCAGAGGGAGAGAGGCTGCAGAAATGTGGTCCATGAAGCATCTGTACATCCCCAAACAAGATTGCACTAAATGTATAAACACAAATCCTTTCAGCTATCCAACTGCTACACTGCCAAACCATAGTCCCAGACAGCTCCCGCCAGCTTGCACATCATAAAAAACCTAAAGGGTGACCCTACTTTCTTTAAACCAATCTAATGACATAACATGACTGATATAAGGGCTTTTCTTTATTTGTGTTAAACAACTACCTTTCAGTTTTATTCTGTAGCTGGTTAAAATTGATTCAGAAGATGCTTGCTTTCTTGCAACCCTGAGACCAATGCACTGTTTGGTGCATGGCACACTCCCAAATTCCTGTTTCTCTGCTTGTAATAATAAATTAAGTTATTCATTATATGTGTGGGGACTGTTCATGTGTACAGGTATATCAGAACCCAAAGTTTCTGGTCACAGGGCTGGGATGGTTGTCAGCAAACAACCCAATGTCCACTGAAGAGAAATATCTTAATTTTCAATTCATTTCTTACCAGACCACTAAACTGGGACAGAACAGAGAGGAGGTGACTCGACTTCTTAAAAAGAAAGCCCAGAGACAACGGGAGTCCAAATGGTGCAATATGTCACTGTAGTGTAAAGGATTAGAGAAAAAGAATGGGACTGACAAGAATAGGTTGCAAAAAGGGACAACCAACAACATCAAGCAAGTGGAGACTCTAAAACCTGTTTCCACTCGGGTATTTCCAAACAAGGATATAGCTGCTCTCTATAAAAAAAATGGCACTTATTGTGGTTGAGATACAGGGGACCAACAACCCTCCAAAGGGACGATTAAATGCAAAAGTTAAGAGGCGCCAAAAGAGGTATAAAATTAAGTAAAATCAACTAAAAATAAGGTGGAAGTGGTGGCTTACATCTAAGAAAACACAAAGATAATGCAAAGGGAATTCTAGTATACACTGGCAAGGCGTTTTGTGGCTCTATGCCCTCTTCCTCAGGCTAAATGAAGTGGCAATACACTGGAACTAGCCGAGCATGGAGCACATGGTGTTGATCGAAGGAAGCAAGTTATTCCTCCGATCAACACCACACCACAGAGGTGCTCCGTCCTTGGCTGTTCTGATCCAGTTCTGTGTCATACCTTAAGAAGGAACTTAAAGTTTTACAATCACTCATTAAAGGTATTACCTAAACAACAATGTATGACCAAGTGGTCAACATAGGGATCAGTAATAACTGGATCTTCTAGGTAAGCCTGGTCTTATGCTCATAATGTACATGTGGTGGAAATGGAGATGCTTTCTATTCCAGTATACACTCCTTCCTCCTGGTAAGAAAAGTGCATGGACAATATGAGTGGAATCTTTAAACACCTGAATGTCAGTTGGAAGGTGAAAAAATTTACCAGGTCTGATATATAAAATGTAGAAGTATCAGAGCTGCTTGAGCAGATAATTATATACCAAATGTTAGTCTTCTCTTGCAGGTTCGAAAATAAAAGTCGATATGTGGATAATGTGCATAGTAACACTATTTTCTTTCATGTCAACTGGTATACACAGTCTCCAGCATATTTAGGGGAGATCCGTTCTTACACAAACGAGAACTGGGGCGAGAAGGATATACAGCCCAACGGCATGATGGTAATTACAGAAGGATGGCAGTTATGGACTTGGGAGAAGACAAACCGTGATTAGATATAGATCTGACCTATAGGCATGGATGAATTTACGTCACTACAGATAGAGATCAAACGTACAGAGAATTGGCTCATCTGCCCAATCAACATTGATTCTTTTAGACACAGTAAGTATAGATTTTATAATGGATAGCAAGAAGATTCAAACAGTAATAACACAAACTTGGTTACTACTACATCTGCATAGCGTATAAGACTTGCAGAGAACTCAAAGCTTTTGCTGTCACCGTCCCAGTGTTGTCTGACATGGGTTTATCAAAGAACTTCCCTACTGTGCCTCCCAGCATGCATCAGATTGTGATTAACAGATTAATCACACTATGGTTTTATAAGTTTCCTGTTATGACACTCCTGTCCCTCCGTCTGATGTTCTGATCCCTCCTTCTGTCAAGGAACATCCTCTGTGTCATATAATAGTACATCTGCATCCATTAATTTATCTTCTCCTGTGAGGATGGAAAGCCAAAGCTAATGCATAATACATACAACAAGTCGTATTCAATACAGCAAAATATGTTAACTTGCAGGAACCAATAAGAAGCTTGGGTTTTGCAACCTGCTATGAGTGCACGGATGTCTAATTGGCTGATTCAGAATACTGCTCTCTGCATTTTAGGGTTGTGCTTTTGTACTAATAAAGTGAAGGAGTAAATAACATTTCTCATAGATGTGATAAGTGACACCAAATTCTGAGGGGTAATAGTAGGAAGCCTTTTGATTTGCTGTGCCTAATAAAAGATTACAGTAGTTGCGTGTTTATGTAAATTACCAGGCACAGCTATAAGGCACGGGGCTCTGCAGCAAATTACCCGCCAGACTCCTCATATTTCATAAACACAAATTTAAAAAGTCTTGTGCAGGCTCAGGAGCAGTTATTTTTATACAAATGACTATAGATTGTTTTATTCCTTTAGGATGCGTCTAAAGGATAGCTATACTTAAATCAGATGCTACACGGACAACTTTGTAATTTAATATTTAAAAATCACTCACTACATACATGTTTTACACATTATTGAGCAAACCTGTGCTCCAGAGCTGGATAAAAGGGGGACAGAAGGAACCAAAAAGAAGGCAGGGTGTCAGAGAGGGACACAGTGGGAGAAGAGGTGGCACAAAGGGGGACACTGAAGGAACAGGGTGGCAGAGGTAGTACAGAGGGACACAGTGGGGGCAGAAGGACACAGTGGCGGAGAGGTGGCACAGAAAGGACTCTGAGGGAAAAGGGGTCAGAGATGACACAGAGGGGTACACTGAAGGCACAGGGGAACAGAGGGGGACACTGGAGGCACAGGGGAACAGAGGTGACACAGAGGGAGACACTGGAGGCACAGGGGAACATAGGTGACACAGAGGGGGACACTGGAGGCACAGAGGTGACACAGAGGGGGACAGTGGAGGCACAGAGGTGACACAAAGGGGGACAGTGGAGGCACAGGGGAACAGAGGTGACACAGAGGTGGACACTGGAGGCACAGGGGAACAGAGGTGACACAGAGGTGGACACTGGAGGCACAGGGGAACATAGGTGACACAGAGGGGGACACTGGAGGCACAGAGGTGACACAGAGGGGGACAGTGGAGGCACAGGGGAACAGAGGTGACACAGAGGGGGACACCGGTGGCACAGTGGAACAGAGGTGACAAAGAGGGGGACACTGGAGGCACAGGAGGACACAGAAGAAGTACATGGGACAGAGATACCACAGTGTTCCAACTTAAGAACGGATTCAGGTTAAGAACGAACCTACAGTCCCTATCTCATTCGTTAATCGGGGACTACCTTTATTTTTATAATTATTAATTGGTGTAGAGTAGATTGTCTATTTCTTGATTTATAAAACCGAGCAATTTTTCACAGTTTTCAATCTTTCTCTTTCATAATTGGGGAAAATTGAGCACAAGTGTGTGATACATTGGTCAGTTTTTACAAATGTTACAAGCTTTCAGAAAAATTGGTTGCAATTCTTGAATTGAAAATAAATGTAAAAATTGGTATGGTGTGTAGCCACCTAAACTTTAAAGAGCCTTTACCACAAATGGCCACTCCTAAATTATAATGAAGTTCTTCGCAGGCAAAGCCATTTACCTTGATTATTTACATTCTTTGCCTCTTCAGGATAGAGTGACTGTTGGGTTGAGAGGGGTTTCATAAGCAGTCTGAGGTCAGTAATGATAACGGGCACTCATAAAATTGTCATGAGAGCAGTTTGATAGGAATACATAAAAGAACAAAGGGCTTTATTACGTGAAGAGGCAATTTAATTAAAGGACAGAGAAAGCGTTTGTTCCAGCAGGGTAAAACTTTACTGTACAGCAACTTCAGAATAAAGATTGCATTTTGTGACTTTTACTCTGAATGGAAACAAATGGCAATCTAAAAGATCTGTTCCATCAGATATATTCTTCTCTCCAACATGGAGTTGTTCCTCTCTGCCTAATCACCGTTAGACTTTCAGGGTAAAGCAGTATTTAGTAACATGGGACCAGAAACACGCATGAGTTCCTCTCATAGCACAAGTACGTTCCCGTGTGTGCGCACCTGCATGCCTACTGCTGTGTGCAAAGCAAGGCACGCCGCCATCAGGATGGAAATGTGCTAAATGTATAAATTTAATCAAGCAGTCATTTTACAGCAATCAGTGTATTTATGTTCCATTGCATAAGAAATGGTATCTTCCTCTCCGGAAAGATTTCTTTACACCAGTGTAACATAGGATGCCTCAGATGGGATCTGCTGATTTCTGTCATTGCAGATACTGTATTGAGCAGACATGGGACACGTCTGAACTTCATTGTGGGAGAATCTGGCAGGCATAGGATTTATGCTCACAGATTCATCAAAAGTATGTGACTTTCAATACTCAGGGCCACTTCTAGATTCCTTTTCTTCAACCATTTTCTTATATCATAACATTCTGAGTTCCAGTGTGTGACCACATCCACTCCTAACTTGCTAATCTTCTCTCCGTTATTTCCTCTGACCTGGACATATTGCCACCCAGGATCTCTCTGTCCATATACATTCTTACCTCATTTTGAATGCTGCACTCCTAAGCCCTGTGTCCCTCCTTCTCTGCTGGTACACCAATACACTTTCATATCATTCCAACCAGGGCCACACTCTATATTTAGTAAACTCGCAGTGCTCCTTGGTCACATCTCCTGCCTCTTGTCATCTTCAATTTGATTTATAATAAAATGTATCATCTCTGGCCGTAAGACAGATCATCAACCTGTTTCTGGAGCCTTTCCTGTCCGCCTTCCAAAAAGTGTTCCTCCTGCTCCCTGTCCCCCTCCCAGCAGTGTCCTCCTGGACTCCCCCCCTCCCAGTAGTGACAACTCACCTATCTGGGCAGCATTCACTGGGACAGATACACAGATGTGACTTTGTAGACAACCTCTGTGCTGGAACCGTGTGGTGGCTCTGTGACTCCTGTTGAACCACCAGTAGAGCTACTTGGGAAAGGGGGGGGGCAGAATCAGCTGCCACAGTATGAGTACTGAAAGGCGTGTGGGGCCAGGTATAGCATGTAAAATGAGTATGTGGTACAGGGCATATAGAAGAAGTATAGTTTTAGTGGGATCTGGAGCAACTATAGGTTTGTGGTCATTTAATTGAAAGGGTTAATTTTAGCATGAGGTTAATTTGGTGCTGAGGGTACAGTTAAGGTCCAATGCTACAGAATAAGCTGTGGTGAGGAGAATGAGAGGGTTGTGTCCCTGGTTCATGGATGATCCCCTGATATGTGCTGTGCTCAGTTTGAGCACATAATGCTAAAATGCAAACATGAGTTATCCATATAAAAGCATACACCGTTAGTAAGTTATTAAAAACTTGCATGTATGCTAACTTTGGTTCCTATCCTCAGACTGCATTTTTTGTGTTCAAAAATAGGACCTTTGTATATGGGCTGTAGTATAGCCAAAGTAGTTTATATACAGCTTTGTGATGGTATAATTTGCTGTCTGATAATAAAACTTTGCAACAGCCATCCTTTATGTAAACTGTGTAAGATTTGCTTATACCATGTGAAAACATGATATACTATATGCCTATTTAATCTTTTTCTTTGGGGTGAAATTGCCTTTACATATGAGTACATATAGTAGTAGTAGTGCCGAACCCTAACCCCTCCACTTAATACCTAACACTAAACCCTTTCCCCATAAGTGTCTACAAAAGAAGTCTTCCTACCTAATGCCTAACCCCCCTGTTACTGCCTAAACTAATGTCTAACCCTCCTCCCCAACCGGTGCCTAAAACAAACCCTCTAACCCTGGTGCCCAAACAACCGATAGTTGTAGTCAATCGTCCATGACCAGCTACAATCATGAAATACTATGTAATAGTCGACTAGCCACATTGGGTGCCTGACCCTTCTACTGAACCATAACTATGGACCAAAACAAAAATCTTCTTGTAGAGAGTAAACGCTAAATTACTTTTCTTTACAGTTGTCCCAATGAAAACATCTTACCCAATATCTTAATACCATGCACTTTTCCCTTACTGGCAGCTTCAGTTTCCAGTACTGAGCTACTGTTCAACCCTGCAGCCATTACTTTTAAAGGATACCCGAGGTGTCATGTGACATGATGAGATAGACATGTGTATGTACGGTGCCTAGCACACAAATAACTATGATGTGTTCCTTTTTTTCTTTCTCTGCCTGAAAGATTTAAACAACAGGTAAGTAAGTGGTATTTGCTGTCTGAGTCAAGACTGGGTTTTTTGCAGAAAATGGCTTCTGAGAGCAGGAAAGAGATAAAAAGGGTGAATTGCTCGTAGATTTTAGCTCTGGCATACTTCAATGAATCTGTCATTGAGCAAAAACAATAAAACAGTGAAAACTAGATTTAAATACAATTGTTTATTTCAATAGTTTATTTTCACCTCAGGTGTCCTTTAACCACTGGCCCTATCACTCTAATGCAATGTGAATAGGATGATAACCGACTTTAGCATGTGGCAGATCTATGAATAGAAGCATAGTGTTATAGGCTATAGCAGTGAGCAGGTGAAGCGGAAATCACTTAAAACAGATTTGCACTCACCCTGCTGACAGCTCTAGAGAGTGAGTATGTTAAAAAACCACCATAGGATTCTGCACTTCAGGTTGGATATGGTAGTGCCACTCTAAGAAAAACAGCGTTGGACTTGCTGGGGGTAGGGGTAAGAGAATTAAGGCTAAGCAACAATGGAAATTAGTTTCTATTAGTCGCTGATCAGAACACCTGCAGATGCTGTTCAGAGATACGTGGAGTTGAGAAATGTAAAGAAGCAGGTCCCATAATTCACACAATCAATAACATTCAATAAAACATGTAGCATATGATCACTAATCAGACTTAAACAACTCAATACAATGAACTGTTAAGAGCCCAAGTCTACCTGTATGCTGACACCAACCCCCCCCCCCCACCCCACCCCACCCCACCCCAATTGTTTAACACATTTATTAGAGGTCATATGTAAGAAGAAACTTGCTTTTTAAGTAACCGACAGTAACCAATCACGATTCATCTTTCAAGTGAAGCAAAATGCGATTGCTATTGGTTACAACATTTGCTTCTGGATTTTTTGTACGGTTTTAATAGATAAGCCTTCAGTCGTGGCCATTTGAGGTGAAAATGTACAATATTGTTACTGGGATGATCTAGAATTCTGCCTTTGAAGGCTGTGGCATTGCATGAACCATATTTTCACCTCCTTGGCTTATTTATACAGGCTCACTGGGTATATTTGTTTAAAGAGCAGTTTTTTTCACTTGGCAATTAGAAGGATACGCACCTTTAAATGGCGCCCAGCAGGTAGAGTCACAGCCCTGAAATAACCACGCAAGGCATCAAGTAATTGCATTAGAGGGTGAGGTGATAATTACACCAAGTTGAATAATTCATTATTTAGGCTATTTGTAATGCATGCTAATCTCCTGTCATTAGAATCAGCTGGAAGAAGTGTGTTGGGGAGGTGATGATACATGAACCTTACATGGAATGGGCAGTGCAGTCCAGAATACATGCATAAGGCTGCTGTCTATAGCTGTGTATACACCTGAGATTAGAGCTTAGGCTGAGCACACCATTATTCTTCATTTCCACACCAATCCCCATATAGAAACATTCATAAAAGGGTGAATGCGTTGATCGCTGGAAAATGCTGCTATGTTTTTTAGAATAATGGCATTTTCACCTTGGCAGATCTATAAAAGCACTAATCAGTTAAAAAGATCATATCTTTATAAGGTGACCACTATTTTCTGAGGTCTCATTATTTATTAACACTTACGTGCTAATCGCTTTTATAGTATATAGATCAGGCTGTGTACAGAGGTGGAGAGCTTTTTTCAGATCACCAGTTATTTTCTAAAGAGACCCCACAGACATGCAAGGTAGGCTTAAAGCGGGATAGTCAGCCATACAATCAAATTCCAATTACCCATTGCTCTGCGTTTATTATGCAGCCTACAACCTGACTCTGCATTGCAAGCATTTCAATATAATCAGAAATGTTTCTGCAGTAACATATCTTATCTCAGTCAGCCTGGCTCTATTTGCTACATTGCCGACAAAAAGGAAGCTTGGCATCTCCCCTCCCTCATTCCTACTCCTCACTTCCTGGAATAATATGGCTGTCTCTGCTGCTTTAAAGGAGTGAACACAAGAAGGAGGGAGGAGGAGGGCTGTGTGGAGGTGTCCTGATGTCTGGGTATGATGTCGGGGTCAGTTAACACTTTTCCAAAATGGGCTGGAAAAGACATGTGCCTAGCACACAAATTGGTCACAAATAATCATTTTACTTGTCAGAAGTCTAAAATTAAACTATAGTCAACATTTTATTCCAATCCAACAGGTTAACTGTACCATAAAAACTTCTAGAAACAAAATTCCTGTTAAAAAAAGTGCCTGGCAGGGTAAGGGCCGGTTCACATTACAAAACGCGGACGGCCACGCATGCGGAACGCAACGCGTACGAACGCACGCCATCCGCGTTTGTATGCGTTGCGTGGCTGATCCCATCACTGAGAAGTGAATGGGACAGCCGCGCATTTTTGCAAAATCTGCGTGCAGCATGCGTTCCCGGACCGCACAGGTACGGAACTCATGCAGTGTGAACATCAGACAGTGCACTCTATGCACTGTCTGATGTCGTGCGTGTCGGGCCACCCGCACGCGTTTCCAAAACGCGGCTGGAAACGCGTGCAGTCTTAGAAGACTTACTTTTACTTTACTTTTCCAATACCAAAGTGAGATTTTAGTGGCGTTTATGCTTTCCAGGGATTTTAAAAACACTTTGCTACTGAAAGCCTATAGGAGTGAGTCCACAGCAGTGTTGCGATCGTGGGCCGATTGAGAATTTGCTCCACCATAGCATTTTTGCAATTGAGCTGCGGCTATTACATTAAAGCCAGTAAGCTCCAAACTGCAATTGCTCCGGAATCGTGGCAAAAAAAAACATGCAACACTTTGGCGCTGCTGCAAGTGGGTGCCTAGCCTTAGACCCAGTGAGCAAGAAAATACTCAGAATAAGTTTTATATTACGCCTCCACCTGCTTTTTAGTACTTTTTCATTTGCCAGGTCCTGCAAAATGATTGTGTAGATAAGATGGAAAATGAGGAACGTCAGGAGAAAAGTTATTTGCATAGGGATCACTGTGTGCAAGCTAAGCTTCATTGATTATGAATAGTTAATTAACTAAATATAACAAGACCAGGCAATGGCACCCAGGAAACTAACAAGCTGGGCACACTTATAGCCCTGGGTCCCTCTGCTGTTGCAAAGCCTGCTCCCTCTATATACTGTATACTCCCGAGTAAAAACATATTACATGCTGCATGCATACGCAGGATTGCGTATGAGAGGAATCGCTGCCCGGAGGCTTGGGCGCAGGATACAGCCGTTATGGCTTATCCTGCTCCTGCACAAGTTTCCGGCAACGTTAAAGGGTCACTTAAGGCTAGCTAAAAAAATGAGTTTTACTCACCTGGGGCTTCTACCAGCCCCCTGCAGCTGTCTGGTGCCCAAGCAGTCTCACTCAGATCCTCCTGTCCCCGCCGGTGGCTACATCCGTTTTCGACGACAGGCGCCGACAGGCCTGGGAACGCGAGTGTTTCTTCGCATTTCTGGCCGCAATAGCGCCCTCTATACTGCTATTGCAGTTAAGAACGCGAAGAATCACTCGTGTCCCCAGGCCTGTCGGCGCCTGTTGCCGAAAACGGAACTAGCTGCCGGCGGGGACAGGAGGATTTGAGCGAGACTGCGTGGGCATCGGACAGCTGCAGGGGGCTGCTGGAAGCCCCCAGGTGAGTAAATCTCATTTTTTTTAGCTAGCCTTAAGTGTCCCTTTAAATACTATTCCCTTTCTAGGTCCACGTGGATAGTGGGGGAATGATGTAATTCGGCTTCCATCAATTGCTGGAGGCCGAATTACAGTGTTTAAAAAGTAACTTCAGCTCCGTCTTCTGGGTTACAAACATAAGAATAATAGTATAGCTAGCTGCAGCAGCAGCTCTCTAGCTAGCTATTTATATTATCTGTTTGTCACCCATGTGACATAGCCATTAGTTCTACTTTGCCATCCCCTACCATAATGAGCTGTCAGATAATGTTTCTTTGGCTCAGATTTATTGAAACTTAACAAAACGCTGTAGAAAATCTGAAGGTGTGCATAGAACCTCATCACCTTTTTCAAAGTCTTGTGAAACAAATAATCTTACACATTATGATAGAATTATGGGTATCAAGTGACCACATCTAACATGTGGTAGCTGTGGAACTCCAATATGCTCCAATCCAGGGTAGGAGCGATGCCCCGTGCTCTCCCCCAAGCAGATACACCACACCTGCACCACATTGGAAGTGCACTGACATCAGCTATCCTGTCCTACTGGGGTTTCACATCTACCATATATACTGGATATGGCAACTTACACCAGGTCGTGGCCCCTGTAGCATGTCGAATACGAGCTTCATCACTATGCTGGAAACTATGTTTGCCAGTGGTGATGAAATGGTGGAGCAAATTTTGAAGATATTGCATTCTGCAAGTTCTAACCAGTAGTGTGCCTCCTTATGTATCTTAGTGTACCCTGTGCCAACACTCTCACAAGCTCTACCCTTAGAGCCACATCCAATCGATAATTAGCACTGATTAAGGCCAAGACAGACAGAAATTGTGTGCAAGTTGAATTATATGGCTTGGTAAAACTATTCAGCGTGCCATAAACGATTGGTTCTGCATGTATGCCTGCTTACAAGGGCACAAAGGAATAATCATTTTCATATGTCGCTTTCTGTCCTAAAGGGATAGATTATGAGTGTTACTACAGTGCTTGTGTTTGTTTGTTTGTTTTTTGGAGGGGGGGGGGGGGCTTCTTGCAGTTCACTTCTAAAAATTCTTGTGGTTCTGATCTTCAAAAGCTTAATTGGATTTCTTGTAAACTTATTATGGGAACACTCCCCCCCCCCCCCCCCCCCACACACACACACACACACCAATCCCTTTTCTAGCTTTGCTTCCTCCAGCTTTGCTTAAAGGACAATTGAAGTGATAGGGATTTGGAGGCTGCCATATTTATTTCATTTTAATCAATACCAGTTGCCTGGCAGCCCTGCTGGTCTATTTCTCTGCAGTAGTATCTGAATAACACCAGAAACAAGCATGCAGCTAGTCTTGTCAGATCTGACTTTAAAGTCTGAAACACCTGATCTGCTGCATGCTTGTTCAGGGGCTATGGCTGAGGCAGAGGGTATTAGAGGCAGAGGATCAGCAGGGCTGCCAGGCCACTGGTATTGATTAAAAGGAAATAAATATGGCAGCCTCCGTATACCTCTTATTTCAGATCCCCTTTAACATCTTAGATTGAGGGAAACCTGAATAGTTGTCACTTTTTTCTCCAGTTTTCTTTGCTCCGCTTTTGTATAAATCAACCCCTGCGAGTCCTTATGCATTAGATGACTGAGAGCCGTCTATGTGATCATTTGTTTGCTATTAGTTCTTGCATGTATATTTATGAAATTAACACGTATAATGTGAAATAGCACAAGCTCTCGTCCAGCCTCTTGCAGAATACACGCCGCTCTGCCTGCTGATAAGAGATTCCCACGAGCATTGGGACATTAGGATTCTGCGAGAAGTCGCTGTATTTGTCTTCATTCTGTCTGACTGTCCTCGTGTGTTATTATTAGGGGCTGTCAAGCAGCTGCGTGCTAGAGAAAAAATGGCCTCACTTGGCTGTGAAGTTGAATGCAAACAGGCACCAGCAGACATTAACCCTGTTCTGCAATA
The DNA here is from genome assembly GCF_040937935.1 of Hyperolius riggenbachi. Lineage (NCBI taxonomy): Eukaryota > Metazoa > Chordata > Amphibia > Anura > Hyperoliidae > Hyperolius > Hyperolius riggenbachi. Next base: position 122,509,147 of record NC_090654.1, read on the forward strand.
AGAGTACAAACGTATTGATAATATCCTCATTGGGGTGAAATTGCAACGCCGTTTATTCCTGCATCTTTCACAGGACAAAACCTCTGCTACCGAGGCTAGCCACAAAGATAGAGCAGTGCTTGAAAGATCTGTTCCTCACATTGAAGATAGGGATATAGTCAAGAGACAAAGGTCAAAAAAGATCTGAGGGCTACATGGACATTTTGTACAATTATCAAAACATAAAAGTACACCTTCACAACAGGCAAGCATGCATTCTAATGGCCTGCGTGTAAGCAAGCATCTGGCAAAATCCATTCCAACTTAAAGTTTTTTTTCCCTCCAAGATTAATCAGCATAACTTCAAAAATGAGCTATAAAAAAGAAGTAACAGTGGTAACACATTGTAGTAAGCATATCTGTTATAGGAAACCTGAACTAAACTTTGCTATGACACACCCTGAGTTCCTTAATCCAATATGACCACATGGGCTGGTCAAATTTTCTTGATCAGATCGGTGGGCACAAATCAGTGGCCAATTGCACCTGTACATTGGAATGCAGCATTGTACATGGAGGTGATACTCTATCCTCCATGTAAACACAGGAGTCAATCCCATGAAGCTGTACATTGTTGTAACATCTAAACGGCACCAGTGTGTGTTCTTGCTGCCACAGTTCCAGTGTGTTCTCTAACTTGTCTGCCCTATCTTTACTTGCTGTTTTCTATGTCCACATTGCTTGAATGCTGCCTGTCTTGGTTTGTCCAGTGGTTTGCTTAAATACAACTTGACCTAACATTGGCTTGTCCACAGTATTGTTTGAATGCTACCTGGCCTAAACTTGGCTTGTCCACCTTATTGCCTGAATTCTACCTGACCTAAGCTTGGTTTATCTATCATATTGCCTGGTCGCTACCAAACCTAACCTTGGCTTGTTCATCTTGTCTGAATGCTACTTGACCTAAGCTTGACTTATTCCTCATATTGCCTGAACACTACCTGATCTAACTTTGTATTGTCCAGCCTCTTGTCTGATTGCTACCTGGCCTATCCTTGACTAGTCCACCATATTGGCTCAATGCTGCCTGACATAGCCTTGAATTTTCCACAATATTTCCTCATTACTACCTGACCTATCCTTGGCTTGTCCACAAGATTGTCTCAACACTACCTGATCTAACCTCCCTTTGTCCATCATATTGCCTGTAAACTGCCCAACCTAACTTCAGGTTATCAACACTATTACCTAAATGCTGCCTGACCTAAGCTTGGCTTGTCCACTTCATTGCTCAGATGCTATATGACTTTGCTTGTCCATTGCATTGTTTTCCTCATTATAAAGAATGCCAGTTGAGTTCTTCTCCTGCTGATCCTCTGTATTCAATACCCTAATCTACAGACCTAAAGTATGCAGATCAGGGGTTTTGACTTATATGTTATGTTCTCACTATGTGCATTGCTTAATTCACACAGTATAACGTGCATAGCACACCACGCCATGTGCACATTACAGTGTGCACGTTATTTTCATAGCATGAACGATGCTGTTGTAACTATGTAAAGTGTGTGTATTTACACGCATTATCCAGAAACGCACTGTAGAACATGATCTGTTACAATGTAGAGAACATGCCCATACAATTGAATGGACAGTGTATCCACATGCAGTAACACAACACAATGTGCAGTGTGTGCGAACACGCAAAGTGTGACCACCCTCAGCACATGCTTGTTACAGGTATGTTGTTCAGACAATACTAAAGACAAAAAAATCAGCAGGGCAGCCAGGCAATTGGCATTGTTTAAAAGGAAATAAAAATGGCAGCCTTCATACCCCATTCACTACAGGGTCACTTTAAATCATTCTGCATTCCACTATACAGGCTCCATTTTCTTGCTCTATAGTCTAGCAACTGTCTGGAGGCAATCTGCACTCAGCTGTTATGTCGCTTCAGCCAGGAGCTACCCAGGCCTGTGATTGATGGGGAGCCGCCAGCTGTAATTACATACGTGGAGTAGAGATTCCCCTGCAATGAAATGCTAAGGGAATAGTGGCAATGTAGTCACATCATGCACAGAAACTGTTTCTACTCAACAATATTATGCACAATAGAAGTCATCAGGACCTCTAAGCCTGCTATTTATGCCAGGAGATTTAAAGTGATACTTAAAGAGGAGCTTCAGCCTAAACAAACATACTGTCATTAAGTTACAAGTTATGTTAATTAAAATAGATAAGTAATATAATCTCTTACCCACTCTGTTTTAAAAGAACAGGCAAATGTTTGATTTCATGAGGGCAGCCATCTTTTTGGTTGAAAGGAGGTGACAGGGAGCATGAGACACAGTTACAACTGTCCTGTGTCCTGATTACCCCTCCCAGTTGCTAGGCAACTAGAACAACAATATCAGAAATCCCATCATGCTTTGCACAGTATCAGGGGAAAAATGCCCGGGCAGTTTTCTTTGATGGGGAGGAGCTTAGCTTCCGTGCAGCCAAAAATGAGGCTTGGATAAGAAAAACATAGTTCTGATGCTGTGAAACTGTTAAAGAAACACCAAGCCTTTTCAATGCTGCTGAGTAGATTTTTAGTCTGGAGGTTCACTTTAAGCCAACTAAAAAAAAAAAATTGATTTACCTGGGGCTTCTCCCAGCCCCCTGCAGCCGTCCTGTGCACGTGGCAGTCCTCAACGATCCTTTGTACTCCCGCCACGGTGCAATTTCAGTTTTGCGGACTGGAAGTCAGCGGGCCTCTGTGCCTGCGTGACTCTGACCAGACGTATCGTTGCTCGCATTACCTTCCTCAACAGCATTCTGCGCAGCCACAGGACAACATTGCGGACCGGAACCTGAACTAGGATTTGTATGGCCAGAGCCACGCAGGCGCAGTGGCCCGCCGACTTCCAGTCCGTGAAACCGAAACTGCACCGTGGCGGGAGTTCGGAGGATCGTTAAGGACTGGCACGTGCACAGGATGGCTACAGGGAGCTGTTAGAAGCCCCTGGTAAGTGAATCTCTTTTTTAAATTGGATTTAGTATCACTTTAAGGTGGACCTGAACTCAGAACTTCCTCTCTGCTGTAAAAGATTAACAACAGCATAATAACCTTTAAAGTAAAACATTTTTTGTTACAGCTGATACAAATCCTGCAATACATCTGCAGTGTGTCTACTTCCTGCTTTCGTGGAAGCAGACATAGGGTTAACATCCTGCGTTTACAAATCAGATGCTCTGCCCAGGCAGCCAGCTGACACAGCTGAGAGATCAAATTACAGCTGTGATTAGTCACAGATGAGGGGGAATTAGACAGGCTAAACTCTCTAAATACATACAGGGTGCATTTCTCTCTGTTTTCCTTCTGTCCTGTGCAAGAGTTCAGGTCCACTTTAAAAAGAAGTTTTTCAGTAACTCCAGCTTCCTGAATTGTTAAATGGCTTTTCACAGAGATTGAAGTGTGGATGGGAGAATCTGCACATGATTAGAATGAAGTTGTGAAACAGAAAACAGGGAAGAATTTGCTGCAGGAATGTAATTTGGTTTAAGAATGCAAATGTTTTTAGCTCCTGTTCTGTGCATAAATGTATTTGGGTTGTATTGAATTACAAAATATCAGTGTTGTATCAATTTCTTAAAAGACAGCAGACATGAAATAAACACAAAAATGAAACTTTTCACTATGAATGCTAAATATACATACTAATAAACAGCAGCATCCCCCCCCCCCCCCCCCCACCAAAAAAAAAGAATGCTTTTAATACAAATGTGTCTGTTCTAACAATTCCACATTACCCCCTGATGGATGATGTCCAAGTAAATACAGCAGTCCTATAACTTCTAAGGGCTCGTTTCCACTATCGCGAATCTGCATGCGTCCAACGCATGCAGATCCGCACATGTAATACAAGTGGATGGGCCTGTTTCCACTGTAGCGTTGTTGAGGTGCGTTTTTTTCAGCGTGAAAAAAACGCACAAAAGAGCCAACGATTTCGCCTGCGTCGGGAATCCGTGCGAATCGCCGCTAATGTATTTAATAGTAAAAACGCATGCGTTTGTTACATGCGTTTTTACCCGCGATTTCGCGTGCGATTTCGCACCTTTTTCAATTTTATTTAGCCCTGGCAGTGTCATGGTTAATTTCGCATGGCACCCTGCCATGCGAAATCGCATGCGAAATCGCGGGTAAAAACGCATGTGGAAACGCATCCGCATGCGTTTTTACAAGCGTCGGAATGCGGCCGAAATCGCATCGCAACAGTGGAAACAAGCCCTCAGACATCCCGTTCAATGTGGCTCTGCCCACTGACATCACACTTCCTTGTGCAGGGAAGCAGCGGACATCCGCTCAGCTGCATGTCATGCACAGTACTGTTATAATTTACATGCCCTTCTGTCTGTCGAAATAATCTACCTATCACATTCTGCCTGTCACTAGAATCTATCTGCATGTTACTACATGGAAATCAGAAGCACCTGCAACAGTCACAGGACTAACAGGTAACTGTGAGACATAGTTGGCACGTCATGATGCTAGCTGTGTTCTGTAGCTGCCAGTTTTTTACTTCTGTGCTCAGAGGGCTGTATTCTGCAGTAATTCACAATAACAAAACACTAATAGCCTTTACCATTAAACTTCTGTAAGAGTACCAGGCTTTTACTAATGCTATCTGCGCAATTCAAAAACAACACTATGCATACAATATATATAAGAAAGAATAAGTCAGGACAAAAACATTGATGCTGCCTCTGCTGTCTTGTTTTTAGAGGAGTAAGATCTCACACTTAGGCTTGGTTCACACGGACGCTTGCCGGGTGTCCCAGCTAAATGCTTTCCTGCAGAAACGCATTTGATAGCTTCTGATTGGTGTTTTTCACCCCCACAGGGAGACGCTGAGTCCTAGCGGTAAATGAACCTGGAAGCAACCTGTTGCTCATAGGGTCGGCTCAAACAACGGGAAATATTGGGTATAAAAACGCTGCATTTGCATAAACTGCTGAAAATGATGATACCAGCGCTGCACATTCACCTGAATAGGCAACGCTTAACGACAAGCGTTACGTAAGCGTCCGTGTGAACTGGGCCTTATCCTTGCTTCAGCACACTGGGGCCCACATGCAATTAAGTTTTTCTCCTGAGTTTCCTCCTAAGTAATATTTTCATGTTTGTCAATAAAATGCATTTTAAATAACCAACCAGCAAAGTAAATACTTAAAGGACAACTGAGGTGACATGTGATATGATGAGATAGGCATGTATTTGTATAGTGCCAAACACACAAATAATTAGGCTGTGTTCCTCTTTTCTTTTTCTTTCTCTGCCTGAAAGAGTAAAAAAAAATCAGGTATGCAAGTGACAGTTTCTATGCAGGTCAGGACAGGGTTGGACTGGGTCACACTATAGCATACCTCTCACTGATAAGTAATTACAGCCATAAAATACTTTCCTGTCAGTAAATGGCTTCCTGGAGCAGGAAATAGATCAAAATGGGTCAATAGTTCATAGATTTGAGCTCTAGTATACTCCAATGAAGGTGTCATTGAAGGGAGATAATAAAACAGTAAAAACTTAAAAACTAGATTTAAATATACAATAAAACTGTGTGATATCTAAAAATGTCATTTTTAGGAGAAGGAGGATAGATACAATTGTGTTTCTTATCAGCTTATTTTCACCCCAGATGTCCTTTAAAATAGTTTTGATAGTACTTTTACACCTACTTTTTGGTACTTTTTGATTGCGAAGTGCTGAACAGTTATTCTAAATACAAGGTGAAAAATTATCTCCTAGGAGAAAACTCAGGAAAAAAACATTGAATTGCATATGGGCCAGTGTGTTAAGGATGAATTCACAATGGTAAGAAAAACATTCCATGTAACTACTGTAATTGGAAGGGATGGTTGGACATACAAACAGATCCTATGCAAATCACATTAGTCCATTCATAACAGATCCGTTTGTTCTGTTATGATGAGTGGAGCACAAGGCTGTACGGTAGGCAATCATTTCGGATCACTGATGAAGCAGATGAGATGGAATCAATAAGTACGAACAGTGTCTGTTCTCACTAGGCTGGTCGCTGCATATGTTTTGCCAATTTACAAACCTGCCGCCATCACATTCAGTTACACTACTACTGCTGGCACCGCCGCTTAGGTCCATTGCAGGGGCAAAGTGCAGGTATACAGATCGAGCCCTGGAAGAAGCAAGGTGCTCCCCAGTGGATTGCAACAGACCAATGACAATCCTCTCTCCCTAGGGAGGATTCTAATTGGTTCACTGATTGGTGGAGTCTCGGCAACCACTTGCTCTGCTGCATGCTCGGCTCCCAATGCATGTCATGTATTCGGGAGCCAGAAGGGGCAGCATAGAGAAAGTGGCTGCTGGGAGCAGGAGGAGACACCACCATGCTACAAGAGTCGGTAAACATGTGGGTGGGAAGAAAGAGGAAGATCTGGCCCCCTACAGCTCCACCCCCCCCCCCTTTGAAGGGGCTATTATTACAACCCCGGTGTCAAATCTTAAAAGGGGTTCTCTTGCATGTTTTAAAAAACAAAAACTGACACTTACCTGGGGCTTCTCGCGGGCCCCCTGCAGCTGTAATGTCCCGCGCCGTCCTCCATTTGTCTGACTAGAATGAACAGAACTGCGGCTGTGCAGACGTGGCCATCTGGAGCTTACTGCGCACCGGGAGCTTACTGCGCAGGCACAGTACAGGAAAACTTTGTACTGCGCCTGTGCAGTAAGCTCCCGATGACGCCTGCGAGAGCGAGCACGCAGATCTATTCGTCTAGACCAGTGCTGTGCAACTTCGAGGGCATGGCGGGCCGTTTTTTTTCCAGACCACATGGTGGAGGGCCGGCAAACCTCCGCAACCCCGCCGCCTCCCCGGGGAAAGAAAAAATCTAGCCGCAGCATGGAGGAAAGGGTTTTTGTAAAAAAAAGTTGTGCTGCCACAGCATGGAGCAGGCGGCAGGGGGACCGCAGCAGGAGGCCTGGCAGGCCGGATGCGGCCCGCCAGTTGGACAGCACTGGTCTAGACAAATAATTAGACCGGTGCCGGTGGCGGGGAAACGGAGCATCAGAGGAGGACGGCGCGGGACATTACAGCTGCAGGGGGCCGATAGAAGCCCCAGGTAAGTGTCAGTTTTTGTTTTTTAAAACATGCAAGAGACTGCCTTTAATCACTCACTAGCATACAATTTGAGACAAAACCAGTCTGTGTCTACTGGATCACTTCTGAATCCCCACTGCAGACGTCTTAGTAAATCAGGCCCGCTGTACCAGGAATAGAAAATCAACACAAAAATTGCATTTTTAAAAGGAATCCAGCAAATGGCATCTTCCAAATTCTCATCACATCAGGTTTCCTTTAACAAACAATAAGGATGACAGCCCTGAAACTTCCATCTTTATAAGCAATCATATTTCTGTATCTTCAGCTTCCCTTTAAAATGTAAAACAAGGCATTTATATTGCAATTTAATAAACAAGGCCTAAATTGATGCACACAAGCACAGAAACACAGAGGCTCAATAAGGTGCTCCTGAAATGCATAATGCTGGCAGTTCTGCCTTGCTAAATAATCCTGCAAGTGTTGCTTATTATCTGGCCAGGCAGTTTTAGATTGTGAGCTTTCAAGGCTACTTAGGTCTTGTTATCATGTCATGATTTGGTAGCTGAAACCTCTATTTGCATGTAAATTGTGTGGGCCTTGCCCGACCAAGTAACATCTATCTAGATCAATTACATCATCCCCATACATCTCAGAGCAGGAGAAATCTCTATACATTTTCTGAAATATTCATTTTATTATGAATAGACAGTCTATGTCCTGGCTATATCATTTCTCTCGGTGAGTGTCCACCCTTTTCACGCCAACGGCTTCACAATTAACCCTCCCCCCTTCACCTTTTTTTTTAAGAGGAGGTGGGGTGCTTTCTATAATTCATGCAGCTATTCTCCTTTCCTCTCTGCATCCTTAATTCTTCTTATGTCCACCCCCCTTCTTTACACAAACACTGCCATGCTAATGTGGCTGGGCTGACAGACAGGATGCTCTGCGCACTGAATATCATTTAGATAATTAAAAATGACAGCTGAATCTTGCCCGCTGCCGACCTCTGGACCCTCCCCCTTCTCTTTCTCTCTTCCTCGGGAGGCCAGAGCCTGACTGATTGCTGTCAGTCAGAAGCTGGGGTGCTGGTGAAGGGAGGGGAGAGGATGTCCGCCAGCCGTGAACTATGACCCCTGCCGTGGATCTGAAATAGATAATGACCTTAAAATGCTATTAGACTTTAAAAGCAGGCAGCGTCGGCGTGTGCAGGTCTCTCATTCCTCCCCAGGGGGATCACATTGGATCACCTCCCCTCTACTGCTTGCTCACAGGTGATGGGGCATCGAACACTTAGAAGGAAAAACGTGGTCTTATTTCCATGAGTAAAGATTTTGCCTGTGCTTGATAACCCATTCAATGCAGTGTACGCAGGCAAGCAGCACAGGCTATATGTACATCAGCTGGATGTGATTCACTGATGCTGTATACATAACAATGGCTGAGAGTATGATAGGATAATGATCTGGATGGGATTGTCCCCTCAATCCTAGCAGACCCGTGCTTAGGGGTCAGAATGACATTCTTCATCTCAGTACTGTAAAGGTCATTTCTTAGCTGTACTACACATACAAAGCATTAGAAGTTTATTTTCACTTCAGGTTCTCTTTAAAGTAGTTTCACAGTTTACAGTGATGATTCACATGGCATTATATATAAGTACTCACTATCTTAGCTGACTTCTTGGCAACCACTCATTTTTTTTATTGATCACCCTATAAGATTTTTAGTCACCTTAGTTTTTCTGCATACATTTGTATTTTCATATATATATTTGTAGCATTTTTGCACATTTTTTTTGCACTTTTTCTGCATGGGTCTAATAGAGTTATTCACATTTATCAAAATATTTTTGAGTGATTCACATATACAACTTATTGAGATATATATATATATATATATATATATATATATATATATATATATATATACAGTTTTTTATCCCAATATTGCATTGCCAATCAGTTAGCTTTAAAATTGATGTTTATTGAGACGTTACCTATATATTTGGTCTGGAGGTGCATTGATTACAATTAGTGTGTATTGGAGGATTTTAATGAGTTTTTATCTGTTTTAATGTACCAGAGTTTGTTCAATAAAGTTGTTTACATTGCTTAAAAACACACAGGAGTTGTAGTTCTTCCAATTAAGGGCGTTTTTTTGTAGTCTAGGAAAGGGGCTGCATCCATCGAGAGGTTCTTGACAGAGAAGTAACGTTTAGCGTCAAGATGGGGTAGGCCTTCTTGAAGTGGTGAGTTTGAAGGCAAGGCCTTGTTTGAAGGTGTAGGGGCAAGCCAGATGGGCAGGGGGAGACAGTTCCGCAGGAAGGGGGCGGCTCAAGTGAAGTCCTGTAGTCTAGTGATTTATATACAGATGACACTACTTGGCATTACTCTGCGACAAATGCAAGTAGGATAACTATATGAGCAATAAAAAGTAGGGTTAACAAGTGATTCTGCTTAAAGCAACTTATAAGGGAAGAGGATGCTTTTGATATCATGTCTCTAACAATTGAATGAGTCCGAATAATACCTCTTTATGCCTCAAACAATGATCCTAGACTAGGCAACACATATCTTACAACTGTGACAGTTTTTAGTAAAGCGAAGCAGGTCAATTCAGTGCACGGACTTGGCCAGGTGGCACGTGATATGGGCGCCGCTATAGCTGCAATGCTATAGTCCTCACCCGTGTATGTGTAATTCCCGTTCCGGTAACAGCCGGACACCAAATTAACCAGTTCAGCCTTCAGTCGTTTTCACTTTATGCATCCGAGCAATGTTCACCTCCCATTCATTAGCCTATAACTTTATCACTACTTATCACAATCAATTGATCTATAGCTTATTTTTTCCGCCATTAATTAGGCTTTCTTTGGGTGGTACATTTTGCTAAGAGCCACTATACTGTAAATGCATTTTAACAGGAAGAATAAGAAAAAATGGAAAAAAATCATTATTTTTTCAGTTTTCAGCCAATGTAAAATAATACATGCCTTCATAATTAAAACTCACGTATTGTGTTTGCCCATCTGTCCCGCTTATTACACCATTTAAATTATGTCCCTATCACAATGAATGGCGACAATATTTTATTTGGAAATAAAGGTGCATTTTTTCCGTTTTGCATCCATCACTATTTACAAGTTTAAAAGTAAAAAAAAAATAGAACTATTTCATCTTTACATTGATATTTAAAAAGTTTAGACCCTTAGGTAAATATTTACATGTTTTTTTTTTTTTAATTGTAATGTTTTTTTTTATATATTAAACATTTTATTTGGGTATTTTTGGGAGGGTGGGATGTAAATAGTATTTGTTTGGGGTAAATATATGTGCATTTTTATTTTTTTTTACATTTAGTTGTAGTTTTACTTTTTGGCCACAAGATGGCAGCCATGAGTCTGTTTACATGACGTCACTTTAAGCGCAACATACGCTTAGAGGGACGCATGAAGCCAGAAAAAGCGAAGCTTCCGAGAGAAGCTGTCGCTTTTTCTACAGGGGAGAGCAATCAGTGATCGGGCACCATAGCCCAATTCACTGATTGCATGGCTAACGAACTGCGGGCCGGTCGCGTGCGTCCACGTGCGCGATCGGCCGTGGGAGCGCACAGACGCGCACGTGGCCTCCTGGACGTAGGTACTACGTCCTGGAGGCATAAATGGTTAAGTGCCCTCTCGACTTGCTATTTAACATCGCCGGGAATTTCAGCGGCAGCAGGGTTAGCCGTCATTTCACTCATTCTGCACCCAAATGACCAGCACCAATTCAATATGTAAGGTTCAATAAAGTGTACTGGTGCCCATCATCTCTCCAACCCCCTAACCTTCCGACCATTTTATTTCTGTGTTTTAGTTTCGAGAATGTTTTTATTGATTTTATCAAAAATAGTGGCATCATAGATATTGTATGAAGCCCATACGGGCGATCCTAAAATTTGTGGTTTATTTCTGTGTTTTAAAAGCAATTGTAAAAAAAATATGGATGCTGTAACCCATCACATGATTCAGTGTCCGTCTGTCTGGGCTGTCATGGTGGGGGTTACAAGAGTTTTTTTTCCTTTATGGAATTCTTCACAATTTAACACCATACGCAGTTCCAAATGCAACATCCTCATGTTATTCCAAAAGAGGCCTGAGTCACCGGAGCAGGAGCTAAACGTGATACTGTATCACAGCCACTGCGAATATGATCTACGCCAGACACTGCATCAGCAAAAGACAGTCTCCCATAATAGCAGTGCTGTGGAGAGAAGGTAATTTCTCGTGGCTGGGAGCTTTCCAGCCATATTCCAGTTGCAAAACAACACAACAGCCAATTAAAACCACCATTGCCTGGCAGTGCTTTTGCTATGAATGGAACAGCTGGCTGTAGATACACAGGGTGTTAGTTACCTGTAATCGGGTAGAAAGTTGCTAACTGGCACAGTTCTGCTAATGAATAAGAAAGCAAACATGCTTAGTGCCAAAGTGCTGACTGCCAATTACCTTACTGCCAACTACTTAACACCTTCAGTATCACACTGCTGTTAATAATCAGTGTTGTCTAAAACATCCATAAGTATAAACAACGGTACGTATTGTATACATTATTTACACAGGGCCAATGCTTGGCAAAAAACAGATGACCTCTGGCCAATAGCTGGAAATTCATTCCTTACAAAATGAATAACATTACAAATCATAAAGCCAGATTTTCATTTTTGTACTCTCACTATGACTTTTCACTCACACAATCACAAGATGCAAAATATAACATTATTTTCAGTGCTGCTTGAGTTAATAATAAATAGTAAGTGACAGCTCAGCCTGCTGTTGCTCGAATTCCCTGCGGCGTTAAAAACAATTTAACCTCCGAGTCGTAGCAACTCAGAGGAAGAAGTAATTTGGGGTGCAGTGACTGCTGGAACCCCGAATTATCCTTACACACCCAGTGCACTATAGCATTAGTACTATATCAGCACCTTACTTCAGAGCTTGGTGCTGAGTACCAAAACTACCTGCTTTGAGATTAGGGGGCAAAAGGTGCCATGCCTGGGGCACCAAAAAATTGGGCAGAAACACCCCTGCCCTGGGGATAGAGTCTCAGTTCCTACAGGGGACAATTATAATGCATGCATATTCATATTTTACTGATACTGCATAAGTCAAAGCAACACTACTACAAAAATAATGTACTTTGCAAACATGACAGCTAGCTGTAGAGCACATGTAGTGCATGCAAGGGGAGGAAATGATATGTTCAACACATAAAAAGAAACGTGGCATCAGAGCTTACCATCTTCCAGATATACAGGATGTACGAGTAAAGCATGACGTAGATGTAAGAGAAGGGAGAGATATCCCCATCATAGAAAAAAGAATATGGCGTTACAGCTGACCACATTCCAGATATAAAGGATGTACAGGTAGAGCATGAAGTAGACGTAAGAGAAGGGAGAGATATGCCAATCTCTAAAACAGTAATATGGCTTTACAGCTGAACACATTCCAGATATAAAGGATGTACAGGTAGAGCATGAAGTAGACATAAGAGAAGGGAGAGTTATGCCCATCAGTAAAAAAGTAATATGGCTTTACAGCTGACCACATTCCGGATATAAAGGATGTACAGGTAGAGCATAATGTGGAAGTAATAGAAGGGAGGGATATCCCAAACACAAAAAAAGAAAAGTGGTGTCAAAGCTTACCATCTTCCGGATATAAAGGATGTACAGGTAGAGCATGACATGGATGTAAAGAATGGTACAAACACTAAATAACCCATGGTGGAGACGATTGTTTTATGCCACCTTGGCAAAGAATCTAGTGTATAAAGCTATCACACAACATCGTTTACGGATTCCCCATGGCAGATTCCTAAACGACGAGCAAGAAACAAGTCCATGATTTTCATAACTACCCATGTGACAGGATTTAAGTAAGGGAAGAAATAAGCTCAGCAGAGGGAATGGATGAGACAGAGCTTCCCGCACATATAAATGATGAACAGGAACAGTGCAGAGCAAGATATTACTGTACTTCACAAAAATAATAAAAGATATCCTTTAGTTCCTTTCGACCCTATTCATTTAAGCCTAGTGCTTCTGGCAAATCTGCCTGGTTATTTCATGAAGCTGTAGATGAGCGGTGTCAGCTTGAATCAGATTCTTTTTTAACACCATATAGTCATATGAGAAATGGCAATACGGTAATTGTTAAAAGTTGTTTGCTTATTAATAACTATGAACATTTATCAGATTAATCTCTGCACTTTGTCCACTTCTGCCTGGACCACAAGGTAGGAATGGTCAAGGGTGGCTTGTACTGCTTCTCATACTGGCAGTGCTGTCACTGCAGTGGACATGCAGAGGTGCTAGCGCTGAACATGACGAGGAGCTGTTTCCATTGAGCTATATTGATGACCCAAACAGCTAAAGACAAGTATTTAACTCATGACCTTGTATGAGCAGCTGCTCCCCCTGGGGCTCATTCATCCAGAAGGCTGCTGGAAGGCTAGAGAGCAGCACTGTGTTATTCATGAAGAAACATCACTATTCTCTATGGAGACATCAAGCTGCGCTGGAAATCGGAGATACTATCAACAAAGATTTATGTTTAGGCTGTTAATTCTGTCTAAATTCGAACTCCAGGACTTTTTGAGCTCTGAATGGAGCAAGGAAAAGTTAAACCATGTGTCAGGGTGTATTGCTGTCTGTGTACCTCTTGGGCAGATTCCTTTAGTTCCTGTTGTCCAGGAAAACAACATATGCAATGGACAAAGACAGACATACAATTCTGATACAAAGGACTTGATTAACTATGGTTCTCATGGCTAGAGAACCTTGGGGAACATAGTTACTATTCCTACAAACCTGCCAATATTTAGTAAAAATTCAGTCGCACGAATGTACCTGCAGTGAGAACCTTTATTTAAATAAATTGAGGACAACTTATGTTCAAGACTCATACAGTAGGGGGCCTGAACAGTGCCTTTACTGACCAGTTTAGCCACCTAGCAATGTCAGGTCCCAGCACACTTGGGTGCTGCACATGGATCAAAGTGTGGGCATCCACAGAGGCAGTTCTGGTCAATTATTGCCTGGGAGTCATGCTATGGGACACGTCTGGTGAGTGGTTGGTACAATGCTGTGTTACCACTCTACTGTTCCAGCCACCTGTTTAAAGGAAACATGAGGCACCAAGAAAGAAAGATTTGATACTTACTCAGGTCTTCCTCCAGCCTCATATGCACCGCTGAGTCCCTTACTGTCCTCCCGAGTGTCTCTGTTCGGCCGCAATCAGCTCCGGTAACAGTCTCAATCACGTCAATTGGTGTCTTCTGCGCACACGCAAACCATGCACGGGCCTACTCCGTATGAGTTCAGTGTCAGCGAAAGTCACTGTAGTCAATGGGCGAAGCTGGAATTTAATTGATGGGAGCACAGTGCAGTGTGCATACGTGAACCACAGGAATCCCAGTGATATAGGTACTTCCTGTCCAGCAGGGAGTCCTTCATTGAGCGGAGAGGGGAGGACATAGGACGGGGGGCGCTTTGCATATGACCCTGTCAATGCACTCCGCCGCAAGGTCATATGTTTGTCATTTTTGGGGTTGGGGTGCAACAGGAGCATTGCAACGCACCGCGATGCCAAAATTAAGTGAAAAACCAGTCTAAAGGACATCCACAGCTGTAATGAATAAATATAGGTAATTCCCGGTGGTGTTTATCCATGGATTTTATCCTGCCACCTAGAGTTGAAAAGGAATTAATTACCTTTAAATGTTAATTGGTCCAAGCCAAGTTTTATTTTTATTTGTCTGCCTTCCTCTGGCTCAACTAGGATATGCAAGGGTGCAAGACAGAAATATACCTAATTTTTACTCACGTATTATTTTGGTTGGACTTGATGGATGTCTTTTTTTCAGCCAAACAATGTAACATCTTATATGTATGTGTAAGCATGTACTGTATTTACAATTTTATGCAATAGTGCGTAAGGAACCTTTAACAACTCAATTTATCTGGTTAGAAAAAAAAGGCTGGACAGTCACTGTTCTGTCATTGAGCTACCTCAGCCCGGCGACCATATGGGCTTTATAGCCGCCATCACCTGCACTCTCGTCATGGTGCGCACTAGTCCAGCATGGCCGTCACTACACAAACAGCTGTTTGCAGTCGCTGCATACCTTTCACTACATCTGTGAATGCACATTGTATTACCCCTGACAGTCAGTGCATACCTTTCACTTGAATGGATGGCAGACTTGCCCTCCATAACAGATTCTCATTAAAGGATTTAAAGTTGATTCGTCTCATATACAGCAGGGCCTCGAAAGTCCTCCTGTATTGTCATTTTTCGTCAATACCTCCCTGAGTCGGGACTTGCATGCCATGCCTGCTGCCTTCCTTGGAGGTGTGGTGGTAGCCGTTCCTGCTCCTTTGCCCACAGAGTGCCTGTTGCCTTCCTTGAATGTGTGGTGGTAGCCGTTTCTCAGGCTCCCACTCCGGACCGGAATCGAACCCGGATTCTGCGGCCATTACCCGTGGTCACCATGGTACTGAGAAAGTAATATGGAAACTTGTTTATCAGTCACACAGTTGAATGAATGGCAGACTTGCCTTCCATAACAGATTCTTGTTAAAGTTACTGAACAGCAAGCAGAACAAGTATTTAAAAAAATAGATGTAAGCTTTAACTATGTTAGAGAAAGAACCATTGAAAGTTGATAAGGCAGTCAGACATTACCTGACATCACTGAGTGAGGAAAAGCAATCTCGCCATGGTGCGCAGTAGTCCAGCATGGCTGTCACTACACAAACAGCTGCTTGTGGTGCGTTACACAGTGAGTTTGGTATGTCAGTTTGAAGCAGTACACTAATTACACTCCCTGATTGATGTATACACATGCAAGATGTTTTAAAGCACTTTAGGCCTCCAACTTAGCATGCAATGTGATTTCTGCCCTTAAAACGCTGCTTTGCATCCAATCCAGATTGTTCCCGAGGACTTTTGGTGTGTATCCCACTCCTCCATGCAAAAACTCAGATGTTACACCCCTTGAAACATCTTTTCCATTACTTTTGTGGCCAGCATAAATGTTTCTAGTTTTCGAAGTTCGCCTCCCCATTGACGTCTATTGCGGTTCACAAAAGTTAGCACAAACCAAACTTTTTGCAGAGGTTCTCGTTCGAGGTTCGCGAACCGAAAATCGGAGGTTCGAGCCATCTCTACAAAACACACCTGAAAACAGAAGCTAAGGGCAGACTATAGTCTTTGGAAAATGAAAGGTCACAGACCAATCTTACCACCCTTCATGTAGTATAAGAGCCATACCTTCACAGTCTTTTCTGTGGAGCTGAACTCCTGATCAGAAAAAAATCTTTGCAAGATGCTGCACACACAGATGCTGTACAGACACAAAAGATCAGTATCTGCAAAAGATCTGTTCTTGCCAAAAATCCATTCCTGCAAATTGCAATGATAGTCTATGAGATCTGCAGATCATCATACACACATGATTTAACTGACATTCATCTGCAGATCAAGCAATCACCCGCAGATCTGAAAATCCATCCTGGTGGATCTGATCTGCAGATGAATGTCAGTTAAATCATGTGTGATAGTCTGATGTGTGTATGCACTTTAAGATACTTATGGAAACAGCTCATTAATACTAAAATAAGCTGGGGCAAGCACATATCACTATGGTGTGTAAGAATGGTTGTATTTAACGATTTTCTGTTTTAAAAATAACATTTTTTTAAATAAAATATCATTTTTTTCTTGACTAAAATGACCAATTTGCCTTTTTTATTGATATGGGGATAGTCACAAAATGAAATAATAATAAAAAAATTCAAAAAAACTGCAATAATTTATACCATTTTAGCACTTTACAACAATATAGTAAACAAAAAATGGCAGCATTTATTGATAAATATGGAGGAATATAGTATCTTTTATAATCAGGCCCCTTAGTGTTGTAACAAATAAACACCACTTATGAAACATTTCCCAACAAGCTTCTAAATTGTAATTAAAAACATATTGAATTCCAAGCTAAGTAGATTAGTCACACATGTTTCTATTACAATCATTCAATGACAATTTAGAGTCAGAAAAAAATGGGCACGTTAAGAATGATCAATTAATTGCAGTCTTTTTTATTTTTATTAAATGTGATCAATTTATCAAATGAAAGATCAAGAAAAATTGGATCACATTAAAACATAAGATCAATAGTTTAAAACTCCATCAAAATCTAAACAAGTGCAGCCAATATTTGCCTGAGTAGCTAGGAATGTTACAATAATCATTATCATTTTAAACTTGCAAAGAAATGGGCCCTCCCTGTAATGTGTGTCTATGATGTCATTGGTCTATCTAAGCCAGGGGTGTCCAAAGCCTGGCCGAGGACCAAATGCGGCCTGCCGGCCCTTTTCCAGTGGACCCCAAAGCTCTTGTGAGCTTTATTGCATGCATGCTTAGGACTACCCTGTGTCACTACTCTGCCTCACCCTCAGCTCACCTCTAGTCCTATAGGAATTAAAATAGTACTACAGAGAATTGGTGTAACGATTGATGAATTCTCTCCGTGATCACAGCGCACAAGACGTGCGCTGACACTGCGGAAATCCTCCACAAGTGTATAATTTGCGGGAACCCAGCAAAAGGTGCAATGCACCTGTAGAGGGAAATTCCTGTCGACAGGGGGAGCTGTGGAGTGCAGAGGAACAGCTCCTCTGCCCTGCCACACACGCCAGACAGGAATTGCACGAAGGGAAGAAACGCAGGGCAAGATAGCCCTGAAAGAGATTGAGCAAAGGGACAGATTGTATGTGTGTGCACCAAACCAGTCGCCAACCCGCGACGCTGCATACACAACAGCAGATATGAAGTAGGAACGCAATTGTGGGAGAGGCGATTGCCAGAGGTGACACAAGGCTACAGCAAGGCAGAGCACGAGAGTAGCAAAGGCACAGCAAATCATACAATGAGAAGATAAGGAAAATAACAAACGCTAGCTAAACGCGAACACCGCACTCATTCGCAACAGTGCACGCGTTTATGCGCGGTCTCCACGTGATAAGCACAATAGAGACAAGCACGCCTAACTAACCCCCGACAAACAAACATGAAACAGAGGACGCGAGCGCTTGCTTAACGGTTACCTCACCGAGCCTCCAGCAAGCGTTCGCAACAGACAAGACAGACACACGAAAACAGGGACAAGCGAGAGATAGGATCCACAGCACTAGCGAAAGAGGCTAGTGCGATCCTGGAAGACAGAACAGAAGGGGCTACCAGTAACAAACGCTGTTCCGGTTAGCACCCAGACACACTGAACGATTTCCTGTCGGCCACCGCAACAGACAAACAAAACAGATATGCAATCCTAACTGCACTTAGGGAATCTGCCTAGTGCAGTCCCAGGAATTACTCTAGGCTAATCTTCAAACAAAGAGCAAGGCTGAAACTCCAGGCGAGTGTTACACAGGAACTAACTCTTATGACCAGCCCATGTCTGTGATATCACATAGTATTTATAGAGCAAGCCTACAAAGGATGTGGCT
Organism: Hyperolius riggenbachi; assembly: GCF_040937935.1. NCBI lineage: Eukaryota > Metazoa > Chordata > Amphibia > Anura > Hyperoliidae > Hyperolius > Hyperolius riggenbachi. The sequence goes on from NC_090654.1 coordinate 122,527,797, forward strand.
AGGCAATCTGCATGACAAACATATGCAAATTCCTCAGCAGCAAGCTGCAATACTGACAAAAGGTCTCTCTTCTAGAGACCTGCAGAATGCAGGCCTGAACAGTGGTCAAAAGGCTGCCTGCCTGCCTGCGCAGGCAGCCCAGCGGATCCTCACAATTGGCTGCCAGAGTGTATACTCAGTATACACTAGAAAATGTCAGACATTTTTTGTAGTCCAATCATGATTACTATGGGACCATGGAAAATGGCTGCAGAAGTCCCAGTGGAGGGTGAGGAAGAACAGAGACATGGGCCATGAACCTGTTGACAGAAGGGTATCCGCTTATGTCAGAAGTACCTCTTATGCATGCAGTAGCCACTATGCTAGCAGCAGCCATTGCACACTAAAGGGGACATGCTTACTACATTCATGGTATATGGTTTATTTCCCATGCTAATGTTTTATTTGACAAAACTATAATAGGCATACTGTACCTAGGGGTAGTGTTGGGCGAACAGTGTTCGCCACTGTTCGGGTTCTGCAGAACATCACCCTGTTCGGGTGATGTTTGGGTTCGGCCGAACACCTGACGGTGTTCGGCCAAACTGTTCGGCCATATGGCCGAACTAAGAGCGCATGGCCGAACGTTACCCGGATGTTCGGCTAGCGCTGTGATTGGCCGAACGGGTCACGTGTAGTGTTGGGCGAACATCTAGATGTTCGGGTTCGGGCCGAACATGGCCGAACTCCGAACATAATGGAAGTCAATGGGGACCCGAACTTTCGTGCTTTGTAAAGCCTCCTTATATGCTACATACCCCAAATTTACAGGGTATGTGCACCTTGGGAGTGGGTACAAGAGGAAAAAAAATTTAGCAAAAAGAGCTTATAGTTTTTGAGAAAATCGATTTTAAAGTTTCAAAGGGAAAACTGTCTTTTAAATGCGGGAAATGTCTGTTTTCTTTGCACAGGTAACATGCTTTTTGTCGGCATGCAGTCATAAATGTAATACATATAAGAGGTTCCAGGAAAAGGGACCGGTAACGCTAACCCAGCAGCAGCACACGTGATGGAACAGGAGGAGGGTGGCGCAGGAGGAGAAGGCCATGCTTTGAGACACAACAACCCAGGCCTTGCATGAGGACAAGAAGCGTGCGGATAGCAATTTGCATTTTGTCGCCATGCAGTCATAAATGTAATACAGATGAGAGGTTCAATGAACAGGGACCGGAAACGCTAACCCATCACAGATGTTCATTGTTCATGCTACTTGGTTGGGGTCCGGGAGTGTTGCGTAGTCGTTTCCAATCCAGGATTGATTCATTTTAATTTGAGTCAGACGGTCTGCATTTTCTGTGGAGAGGCGGATACGCCGCCGATCTGTGACGATGCCTCCGGCAGCACTGAAACAGCGTTCCGACATAACGCTGGCTGCCGGGCAAGCCAGCACCTCTATTGCGTACATTGCCAGTTTGTGCCAGGTGTCTAGCTTCGATACCCAATAGTTGAAGGGTGCAGATGGATTGTTCAACACAGCTACGCCATCTGACATGTAGTCCTTGACCATCTTCTCCAGGCGATCGGTGTTGGAGGTGGATCTGCACGCTTGCTGTTCTGTGTGCTGCTGCATGGGTGTCAGAACATTTTCCTACTCCAAGGACACTGCCGATACCATTCCCTTTTGGGCACTAGCTGCGGCTTGTGTTGTTTGCTGCCCTCCTGGTCGTCCTGGGTTTGCGGAAGTCAGTCTGTCGGCGTACAACTGACTAGAGGAGGGGGAGGATGTCAATCTCCTCTCTAAAGTCTCCACAAGGGCCTGCTGGTATTCTTCCATTTTGACCTGTCTGGCTCTTTCTTCAAGCAGTTTTGGAACATTGTGTTTGTACCGTGGATTCAGAAGGGTATAAACCCAGTAATTGGTGTTGTCCAGAATGCGCACAATGCGTGGGTCGCGTTCAATGCAGTCCTAGGCCGAAGAGGTCATAGCCTAGGGTCACAAAACCTGTTTATTTGGGCAATTTCAATGGTGGCGAGTCTGACGTACATAAATCGCAGCAATGGCCGTTAGCAACGTCTGAATCTCACGAAATGTCTCATGCAGGTAGAAGACATATTGTTAGACTTGGGCTCCAAAGATGGGGTCCCTACATCTCTGCAAACCAGAGTTACAGGGCTCCAAATTTGGTAAAATCCCCCATAGGCTTTCATTGGGCCTCCTATTTACAGTTCCAAAATCTCACATCTTTTCAAAGGGCAATTACTCAGCAGTGGCAAATTTTCTAGCATTGTAGGGACCCTTAGGGGGAACATTACTGGTGAGTTTCGGGCCCCTAGGCCGAAGAGGTCATAGCCTAGGGTCACAAAAACCTGTTTATTTGGGCTATTTCAATGGTAGTGATGGTGACGTACATAAATCGCAGCAATGGCCGTTAGCAAAGTCTGAATCTCACGAAATGTCTCATGCAGGTAGAAGACATATTGTTAGACTTGGATTCCAAAGATGGGGTCCCTACATCTCTGCAAACCAGAGTTACAGGGGTCCAAAATTGGTAAAATCCCCCATAGGATTTCATTGCCTCCCTATTTCACTTTCCAAAATCTCACATCTTTTCAAAGGGCAATGGCTCAGCAGTACCAAATTTTCTAGCATTGTAGGGACCCTTAGGGGGAACATGACTGGTGAGTTTCGGGCCCCTAGGCCGAAGAGGTCATAGCCTAGGGTCACAAAAACCTGTTTATTTGGGCTATTTCAATGGTAGTGATGGTGGCCTACATAAATCGCAGCAATGGCCGTTAGCAAAGTCTGAATCTCACGAAATGTCTCATGCAGGTAGAAGACATATTGTTAGACTTGGATTCCAAAGATGGGGTCCCTACATCTCTGCAAACCAGAGTTACAGGGGTCCAAAATTGGTAAAATCCCCCATAGGATTGCATTGTCTCCCTATTTCACTTTCCAAAATCTCACATCTTTTCAAAGGGCAATGGCTCAGCAGTACCAAATTTTCTAGCATTGTAGGGACCCTTAGGGGAAACATGACTGGTGAGTTTCGGGCCCCTAGGCCGAAGAGGTCATAGCCTAGGGTCACAAAAATCTGTTTATTTGGGCTATTTCAATGGTAGTGATGGTGACGTACATAAATCGCAGCAATGGCCGTTAGCAAAGTCTGAATCTCACGAAATGTCTCATGCAGGTAGAAGACATATTGTTAGACTTGGATTCCAAAGATGGGGTCCCTACATCTCTGCAAACCAGAGTTACAGGGGTCCAAAATTGGTGAAATCCCCCATAGGATTGCATTGCCTCCCTATTTCACTTTCCAAAATCTCACATCTTTTCAAAGGGCAATGGCTCAGCAGTACCAAATTTTCTAGCATTGTAGGGACCCTTAGGGGGAACATGACTGGTGAGTTTCAGGCCCCTAGGCCGAAGAGGTCATAGCCTAGGGTCACAAAAACCTGTTTATTTGGGCTATTTCAATGGTAGTGATGGTGGCGTACATAAATCGCAGCCATGGCCGTTAGCAACGTCTGAATCTCACGAAATGTCTCATGCAGGTAGAAGACATATTGTTAGACTTGGATTCCAAAGATGGGGTCCCTACATCTCTGCAAACCAGAGTTACAGGGGTCCAAAATTGGTAAAATCCCCCATAGGATTGCATTGCCTCCCTATTTCACTTTCCAAAATCTCACATCTTTTCAAAGGGCAATGGCTCAGCAGTACCAAATTTTCTAGCATTGTAGGGACCCTTAGGGGGATCATGACTGGTGAGTTTTGCCACTGCTGACTGAGCCATTGCCCTTTGAAATGGTGTGAGATTTTGGAACGGTAAATAGGAGGCCCAATGAAATCCTATGGGGGATTTTACCAATTTTGGACCCCTGTAACTCTGGTTTGCAGAGATGTAGGGACCCCATCTTTGGAATCCAAGTCTAACAATATGTCTTCTACCTGCATGAGACATTTCGTGAGATTCAGACGTTGCTAACGGCCATGGCTGCGATTTATGTACGCCACCATCACTACCATTGAAATAGCCCAAATAAACAGGTTTTTGTGACCCTAGGCTATGACCTCTTCGGCCTAGGGGCCCGAAACTCACCAGTCATGTTCCCCCTAAGGGTCCCTACAATGCTAGAAAATTTGGTACTGCTGAGCCATTGCCCTTTGAAAAGATGTGAGATTTTGGAAAGTGAAATAGGGAGGCAATGCAATCCTATGGGGGATTTTACCAATTTTGGACCCCTGTAACTCTGGTTTGCAGAGATGTAGGGACCCCATCTTTGGAATCCAAGTCTAACAATATGTCTTCTACCTGCATGAGACATTTCGTGAGATTCAGACTTTGCTAACGGCCATTGCTGCGATTTATGTACGTCACCATCACTACCATTGAAATAGCCCAAATAAACAGGTTTTTGTGACCCTAGGCTATGACCTCTTCGGCCTAGGGGCCCGAAACTCACCAGTCATGTTCCCCCTAAGGGTCCCTACAATGCTAGAAAATTTGGTACTGCTGAGCCATTGCCCTTTGAAAAGATGTGAGATTTTGGAAAGTGAAATAGGGAGGCAATGCAATCCTATGGGGGATTTTACCAATTTTGGACCCCTGTAACTCTGGTTTGCAGAGATGTAGGGACCCCATCTTTGGAATCCAAGTCTAACAATATGTCTTCTACCTGCATGAGACATTTCGTGAGATTCAGACTTTGCTAACGGCCATGGCTGCGATTTATGTACGCCACCATCACTACCATTGAAATAGCCCAAATAAACAGGTTTTTGTGACCCTAGGCTATGACCTCTTCGGCCTAGGGGCCCGAAACTCACCAGTCATGTTCCCCCTAAGGGTCCCTACAATGCTAGAAAATTTGGTACTGCTGAGCCATTGCCCTTTGAAAAGATGTGAGATTTTGGAAAGTGAAATAGGGAGGCAATGCAATCCTATGGGGGATTTTACCAATTTTGGACCCCTGTAACTCTGGTTTGCAGAGATGTAGGGACCCCATCTTTGGAATCCAAGTCTAACAATATGTCTTCTACCTGCATGAGACATTTCGTGAGATTCAGACTTTGCTAACGGCCATTGCTGAGATTTATGTACGCCACCATCACTACCATTGAAATAGCCCAAATAAACAGGTTTTTGTGACCCTAGGCTATGACCTCTTCGGCCTAGGGGCCCGAAACTCACCAGTCATGTTCCCCCTAAGGGTCCCTACAATGCTAGAAAATTTGGTACTGCTGAGTAATTGCCCTTTGAAAAGATGTGAGATTTTGGAACTGTAAATAGGAGGCCCAATGAAAGCCTATGGGGGATTTTACCAAATTTGGAGCCCTGTAACTCTGGTTTGCAGAGATGTAGGGAACCCATCTTTGGAGCCCAAGTCTAACAATATGTCTTCTACCTGCATGAGACATTTCGTGAGATTCAGACGTTGCTAACGGCCATTGCTGCGATTTATGTACGTCAGACTCGCCACCATTGAAATTGCCCAAATAAACAGGTTTTGTGACCCTAGGCTATGACCTCTTCAGCCTAGGACTGCATTGAACGCGACCCACGCATTGTGCGCATTCTGGACAACACCAATTACTGGGTTTATACCCTTCTGGATCCACGGTACAAACACAATGTTCCAAAACTGCTTGAAGAAAGAGCCAGACAGGTCAAAATGGAAGAATACCAGCAGGCCCTTGTGGAGACTTTAGAGAGGAGATTGACATCCTCCCCCTCCTCTAGCCAGTTGTACGCCGACAGACTGACTTCCGCAAACCCAGGACGACCAGGAGGGCAGCAAACAACACAAGCCGCAGCTAGTGCCCAAAAGGGAATGGTATCGGCAGTGTCCTTGGAGTGGGAAAATTTTCTGACACCCATGCAGCAGCACACAGAACAGCAAGCGTGCAGATCCACCTCCAACACCGATCGCCTGGAGAAGATGGTCAAGGACTACATGTCAGATGGCGTAGCTGTGTTGAACAATCCATCTGCACCTTTCAACTATTGGGTATCGAAGCTAGACACCTGGCACAAACTGGCAATGTACGCAATAGAGGTGCTGGCTTGCCCGGCAGCCAGCGTTATGTCGGAACGCTGTTTCAGTGCTGCCGGAGGCATCGTCACAGATCGGCGGCGTATCCGCCTCTCCACAGAAAATGCAGACCGTCTGACTCAAATTAAAATGAATCAATCCTGGATTGGAAACGACTACGCAACACTCCCGGACCCCAACCAAGTAACATGAACAATGAACATCTGTGATGGGTTAGCGTTTCCGGTCCCTGTTTATTGAACCTCTCATCTGTATTACATTTATGACTGCATGGCGACAAAATGCAAATTGCTATCCGCACGCTTCTTGTCCTCATGCAAGGCCTGGGTTGTTGTGTCTCAAAGCGTGGCCTTCTCCTCCTGCGCCACCCTCCTCCTGTTCCATCACGTGTGCTGCTGCTGGGTTAGCGTTACCGGTCCCTTTTCCTGGAACCTCTTATATGTATTACATTTATGACTGCATGCCGACAAAAAGCATGTTACCTGTGCAAAGAAAACAGACATGTCCCGCATTTAAAAGACAGTTTTCCCTTTGAAACTTTAAAATCGATTTTCTCAAAAACTATAAGCTCTTTTTGCTAAAAAAATTTTTCCTCTTGTACCCACTCCCAAGGTGCACATACCCTGTAAATTTGGGGTATGTAGCATGTAAGGAGGCTTTACAAAGCACAAAAGTTCGGGTCCCCATTGACTTCCATTATGTTCGGAGTTCGGGTCGAACACCCGAACATCGCGGCCATGTTCGGCCTGTTCGGCCCGAACCCGAACATCTAGATGTTCGCCCAACACTACCTAGGGGCAATCAAAAAGAATTGTGTTTAATTTCACTTGTTCAGCCTGCAAGCTATCTCAAGACCAATGATATGGCCCTTGGTCAAAAAAAGTTTGGATGCCTCTGATCTAAGTATAAACCTGCAATGGTAGGTCGCATCTTTATACACGGCATCATTTTAGGTTTTATTAACATGTCTGCATTGTTTGATGTTCCTATGAAAAATTATTGTTTGTATTGTACTATGTACCGCACTACAGTACTGCAGGAGATAAACTAAAAATAATAACTGACTAACAGATGCTAATTGGTATAAAGTTCTTAGTTATGACAGACAAATGTCTGTCAGAGTACCAGCCACAACTAGGTCGACAAAGGGATTTTAAATATTGATTCCAAAGTATTGCTCACATATAAGGTAACGTTTCTTGAAATGTGACATTGCGACTCATGCCGTCACACCCGGGAATAAGCTGAGTATTTTTGAAGTTGTGCATAATAGAGGATTTACATAATCCAAAATAAACAATTATTACTGGCTTACACTTCAGCCTTTTGTTCTAATGAAAACACTAGCAATTTGTCTCCCCTTGGGCACAGTACTGGCTGCTGCTTTGTGCTCATTGGGCGCAGCTGAGGCCAAGCTGGACACGCTGTAAAGAAGGCACCATGCTCAAAGTGGCTGATTAGCGCTGTTAACAATGACTTTGTAACATGAAAAGACACCAATATCTTTTTTCCTTTTGATAATGTTTATTTAATTACTGCTCTCAAAATATACCTGGATTGCATACTGGCAAGTGTATCTAAAGGTGACCTATAACAATACAATTTGCCGAACGATTGTTTCCAAATGATTGTTCGTATGATCGATTGGAAATTATCGTTTGGGACTAATGGTCAAAATCTCCTAACCAATCGGATCAGATTAATGAAATCAAGGTAGAATCATTTATAAACGATCGTTCAGCAATTGGGCAAAATGTGCACCTTAAGGGTAATGCGCTATGTTATGCCCACATGTGCATGCTATCACCTTTGTACAACCTGGCTATACTAAACCTCAGCAGGTTCCCAAAGTTAACTGAATATCTGACATAGATCCCACATTTGGCTTCTTGATTGATCTCAGGCCTCTGCTTTGGCGTAGTATGATGTTAGAGGTGTGTCTAGACAATAAGACTCATTACAGTTCCATTATGAGAAACTAATAGCATATAGAAGGTTATAAGGATGCCTAGTATTCAGTCTAACCACCACAGTCACTTCCTCACACACAATTTAGGTGTAGATTGAATAGCTCCTGTAGAGAATCACATAAAATGAAACTGGTGGTAAGTCTGCATACTCCTGCCTCTGTCATTAATGAGGTCTTATAGACGCCCAATACCCCATCTAGGGCATCGAATCAGGTCAAGTGAGTGCCGTGATTGGCAGGCATCTTATAGATGCTTGTATTAATTAATGGGGCATCCAGTCGGTGATCTGGGTGCTTGATTTAGCTAGTAGCTGATGAGCTAATACATAGTAATTAATGGTTGTAACTATCAGTCATTTGGGCACCAGGGGTTTAAGGTTAGTTTTAGGCACTTACCTGGGGGGTGGGTGGGGGTTTGGGGGGAGATGTTAAGGTTAGACATTAGGTGGGGAGTTTAGGTTGGGCACTTACAGGGGGGTTAGGGTTAGGCATTATGTGGGGGGTGCTCTTTTAGACACTTACTGAGGGTTTAGGGTTAGGCTTTTATAGAAGAGAGTAAAAATTGAGAATGGGTGCCGGGTACTGCATAGTAAAGTATTGGTAATTTAAATTAATTTAAATTACCAGTATTTTACTATTAACGGCACCACCCAGTGCCAAGCTCATGCAGGGGCCACGCAATACGTACTCCATTGCATGATCGCTGACTTGCCTTTGCAAGGCTGTTGACACCTTTTTTTTATCCCTGGTACCCTCACAGTGTGGGCTCTGCACTAGTACTAGGTCTAGGAAACTGTTGGGGAAAGTCCATAGTTTAATTCTTACAAGATCACGAAGACTAACTAAGACTCAGTAGGGCCCCACAAGTATTAACAACCAGCCCTGCCGAGATGGTAAGGTTGCATAGTATGCAGCCTTTCAATCAATCACTTATCTAGCAACCCACAACAGGGGCACTTTAAATCTGCCAGTGTAACTAAAAGATAAGCTGTTATTTTGGCTTTTGTTTCTGGGCAAGACATCTCCTGATACAAGTTAAGATTATCGAGATTCTGGGTAGTACACTCCAACCATCTGCTCATGTTTTAGTCTTGGAATTGTTCAAATCACTGGGGGTCATTTGCAATCATTCTTGCTAGGAACTGTTACATTGCTATTTTGTCATGTTTTTGAGGATAAGGTATAAATAAAGCTGTTACACATCAAAACAAGTGTTTCAAAGGGGAGTCTTTAAGAAAAGACGAGTAGTGTAGACCAGTAATAATGTTTCCAGTCAGTGTGAATACATATTGTAATTTTAATATATACACACACATATATACTGTATATGTACTGTATGTAAAGCGTAGGAAGAATTAATCTACTACAGTAATTTTATTGATAATCATAATGGTTGCAGTGGCTGGAAATTGTAATGGTTAAGGGCTCTTCTTTTCAGTCAGCCAGTATCTATTCAGGAAAGAGTTCTTGGGAAAGACTCTATAACACTGCTATTGCCTACTGCCCTGCTGCCGTAATTAAAAATACTCTGTTGCTTGGTCTAGTGGCCATTCTGGCCCATCTTACTTCCAATAGTGCAATACAACTGTGGCTAGAGCGAGGTCCTTGTAAGTACTAGGACCTTTGGGAAATAAAGAAAGTGTGTGTGTGAGTGTGCATGTGTGTAATGAAGGAGGAGGAAATAGAAGCTCTATTGAGCTATTACTGCGGTGTCTCTGCTAGGGAGGTTTGCATCAATTCCAAACAGCAACACAAACATTAGAGCCTTTTTCCGCTATGCCAGCAAATAGCGGGCAGTTTTCGCACACAGTTTTGGATGTGGACTTGCAGCCTATTGAAACCAAAAACAAAAGTATGCATGCTGCAGATTTCCACAACACACACCTGAATCCCCATAGCCATGCATGGCATGGAAAAGCAGGACGGATGCAAATTCACATCAGCACAGGTTTCGGAAATGGACACGGCACCCCAGTGATAGTGCAGCCTCAGAAAACCTTCACATAGGGTCTAACCCTACAATTCCCTTCATCTGCACCATCTAAAATAAAAATGAGAAGTTGTGGCTTAAACTTTTTTCCATATACACTAGAAACACAGAAACAGGGCACTAAAACCAAAGGCTGCATCATTCTATTTTTCATCTCCACACAGCGAATCACATTATCCCATATCCTAAGGTATAAGAATAATAATAAGCCACAAGGGGAAAAAAGTTTACAAATACCAAAATTATCATTCCTGTGTGAAATATAATAATCATCTAAAGCTAGTAGACTGATATTTTCCAGCCCCCTGTTCTTCTAAGTCACAGTGTGACAGTGCAGAGCTGCAGAGCCAGACAGCCGCTATCTCCACCATTGCTCGCCTGTGTCTTCGCTGGCTAAGCATGAAACAGCCTGTCTTAATCAACTGAGTGACAGAGGGTGCAGAGATCAGGAACTGCTACAGGTGTCAGGGAAGGAGGAGGGAATGCTCACTGCTGTAACCCCCGTCATGCCAGTCTACACTGTCTACATCCTCATATCAACACAGGACTGTCAAAACACACATCCACTTTTCCCAGCTTGTGTCATGTGAAAGGTGAAGTATAAACATAATACTCTCTATAGCAGCGTTTCCCAAAGTCTGACATGTTTGCCATGTATAATACTCAGTCTCAGTAGTATAGGTGATACATACGGGTGAAGATTTAAGTGTTAGTTGAGAATAAGGGGGTATTTATTAAAAGATTGTAAAATTGCTGCACACAGATGGCACAAGCAATTTTACTGTTATTTACGCTGTGTACATAGTGTGCACTGCGCTTTTAGCGCAACCTGTTACTATACGATTGCTACAGCAATTTTACTGCCTTTAGTGAATATCCCCAATAGTCCCTAAAAACAGATATTAGGCTGATTAACCTAAAAACAGATCTGCTTTGGTGGGCTTCACTCATTGGCATAGCAATACTGAATGCAGAGGTCTCTACTGAACCAGGGCCCCAGGACAAGATGGGATTACAAGGGGCCCTCCTTCAGTACCTCTATTAACTATTGGTACTCTAGTGACAATGATCACCTCTATATGTGTTTTGAATAATGATAAACGTTAAAAAGCACCCTCTCACATGTGGCTGGCCGAGATGAGCACATCTTGGAGTTTGGTTAGCATACACACTTACATACTGTGCTGGAGTGGCCCGGTATTAAATTTGCACTATGTTCCATGTCTCTGTACATAAGCCACTCCACCCACCATTCTAGGGAGGCATCAACATAGTTGGCATGAGTGGTAAATCATACAAGTGACTCTGCATAAATTGAAATGAATGTACCCAACTGACCGCTAACCGGGATTATAGAAACATGTTACTGTACAATCTGAAATACTGAAACAGGGACAATACAAACTTTCTAACCACTTAGAGTGACAAGGCAATGAGTATCTTACACCTATGAAGTGTCTGATGGAAGTGTATGGAATGCCAGTTGTCTTGTACCAGTTAGGCAGGACTCGCCAGACATTTCATTTGATGGGGGACAAGGTAATACTGCAACTGATGATCACCAAACTGGAGAACAGGAAACAGAACTAACCAGACCTACTTAAAGAGTCAGATGGCCACCTGTGTAGACAAATGACTGTGATGTAGTTAACTTACACAGTATTGCTTTGTCTTTCAGCATTGTATTGCTTTGTGTTATATATATCAGATATTAGTATCTTTAACATTTGTTTAAAGAAGCTTTTGTAACAAGAGGTTAATATGTGGTGTTCATACATTTAGCCTGTAGATGTCGCTGTTCTAGTTGCTGCTGCATAAGATGATTTATACTATGGTGGGTTGTTGGTTCTGACCTGTCCTGACTATAGGCATGTCGAGAAGACAGCTGTGTAAGCAGTTAGTGGATCCGTTAAATTAAAAAATCTGTTTAAAGGTGTCCATTAACGATACGATTCTTCAAACGATCGATTCTCCAATTCAACCATAATATTGATCACATTGATCCATTTTCGATCGATTTTATTAATCTTATCGAATTGGATATGAGATAAACAGAGGAACACCAGGAGCCCCAATAGTGTAGTATGTATTGACAAAGGGGATAATGACAAAGAGTAATAGTTGTTATAAGAGGCGCCGAGTGTTGTTTGTTTTGCTAGATACTGTAACTCCTTTTTCTATTGCCTGAGGAAGCGGGCGCTGACCCGTGAAACGCGTTGCTTTGTTTTATCTGCAGTTCGTTAATAAATAGACTGAATGTACAGTCGTGTTGTGTCTGCTTGGAGGAGGTAAGTCCACCACGGCCTCCTCTAATTACCAAACTTTTGGCTTTTAAGCTCCTTTAAAACCCCTTTTATCCTTTTGGCGCCTCTGTTCTCTCCTATATATTATCAAATTAGATAGCAGATTAGTGGGCCCGAAAAATTGTTTCTGATCGATTGATCATCTAAAGAATTGCATCGTTAATGGCCACTTTTAAAGTACTCCTGTCTCTGCAACTACCGGATACAACACAGAGCAATGACCACATTTAATGTTTAGGAACACTTCAAAACAATGAAGTACAACATCAGATTGGCTGCCCCAGTATGTAGCTCTTCAACTCTGAAATGCCCCTTATTAGGCAATGTCCCAGTTATTAGCAGTGCCAAGTCTGGGTCTTTAGCAATGCCAGAAAATTCCCTGTCTCTTATAATATAAAATGTATAGTCTAATCACTGCTGATAAACACAGACAGCTGAATGTTCTGGAGTTGTTGGCTGAACGTATGAAGGTATCACTTGGTTATGAATGATCATGTAGATTGCTCTTGTTGTGGCTGCCTGGTGGAAAGCATTACATGATATACTACTGTTATGGTTCCAGTGTTATTGTAAACGAATGGAGTATCTACATTCAGGGAGGAAGTCAGCAAACTTCATCTACTGCATCTCACCACAGGGTGTCAGAATTCAGCCTCATACTTTTAGCTGGTCAGTTTCTGACAATGATACTTACCAGAAAAGCACACATTCCCATTTCTGTAAAGTTACAGAAAGTGTAGCTCTAGATTTACCTGGGTTTATAACACATAACTGATAAGTGGTCCACTGTTCATGTTATCATTTGTGTCACACCTGTATTTAAGCAGATTCTAATTGTAAAATCTATAATTGATCAGCTATACCATGATCTAATGGGCACTATTTACATTAGATATTCTAAACGGTTTATTGAAAACGGTTTATGAATTGGTGTAAATTCATGTGATATTGGCCCACGGCAATTTTTCAAGGGTGGGGAGGCCTGACCTTCAAGTGATGGCAATGGTCAAGTGTATTGTTCCTCTCTTCACCCTGCCTGCTGGCAGCCGCCCCACTGTGCATCATACCATTGTCCCTCCCCCTCACAGCAACAAAACGTGTTGCTCGGCTTCAGCTGAAAGACACATCTGTATACACAGGTGCACAAACTGTCACTTTAGGGATCGAGTCCTGATCTGTACAGGTGACAGTTATTCAAAATGTATACATGGCTTTAGGCTGGTAAAAGATAGCCTGTGATTGGCTGTTGCTGGCAATACACATAGTGTTTTTCTTCTAATACTGTTTCAGCAAGCCTTGTAGGAATGAGCAGGATTGGCCGAATTTAAGTTGAGAAAGGGGTTTCCAAACACCCTATATGTAGGTATTTAACTCCATATAAAATTTCCTCTCTCAGCAAGCCAGCACAACCCCTCATCTCAATGATGTAAACGACTTAAAGAGACTCTGTAACGAGAAAAACGTCCCCTGGGGGTTACTCACCTCAGGAGGGGGAAGCCTCAGGATCCTAATGAGGCTTCCCCGTCCTCCTCTGTCCTACGGGGGTCTCGCTGCAGCCCTTCAAAGCCGGCGCGACAAATCCGACAGCCTGTTCAATATTTACCTTTCCAGGCTCCAGCGAGGGCGCTGTTTCGGCTCTTCTGACGGAGATAGGCGGAAATAGCGACTTGCGCCTGCGCAGTAGAGTGGCCCGACGGAGATTGGTTATTTCTGCCTATCTCTGTGGGAAGAGCGGATACTGCACCTGCGCTGGAGCCACGGAGGTAAATATTTACATCACCGCCGCTCTGGGAAGATTTTCGCCCCCACCGCGGGACCGAGGAGGACGGGGGAAGCATCAATAGGATCCGGAGGCTTCCCCCACCCGAGGTGAGTACCCCTCAGGGAACGTTTTTTCATTACAGATTTTCTCTAAGGGCCAGTGCACACCAAAAACATCTAGCAGTTCCGCAAAACGCTAGAGGTTTTTGAAGCAGATTTCAGAGCAATTCTAGGCATGTTTAGAGAGGTTTTATAAACATGTCTAGCGTTTTTTGGAGCGTTTTTGTGTAGCAGATTTCAAATATTGTTACAGTAAAGCTGTTACTGAACAGCTTCTGTAACAAAAACGACTGGAAAACCGCTCTGATCTAGCATTTTTTCAGAGCAGTTTTCCACTTTCCTATACTTTAACATTGAGGCAGAAACACCTCAGAAATCTAAAAAATGTTGCAGCCCCCGAGTTTGCGTTTGTGGAAAAAAAAAACGCTCTGGTTCACTTTCATTAGCCAAGCGCTTTTCCCCTTGCAAGTGCTTTAAAAAACGCTCCAGAACCGCTCTGGTGTGCACCAGCCCTAACTCAGCTTAAAGTGGACCCAAATTAAAAATACAAGATTTCAGAAATAAAATCTATTTTCTAAATTATAATTATAAATAGCAACCTTTTTTCAGCTGCATGATGACAAATATAAAATATTTTACATTTATTGGAGGAACCCCTCCCTTCCTTTCATATTGCCGGGATTTTTCCGGCAAACTGGTGGAGTAGATGGTTTCCGGCAATGGAGGAATTGCTAATGGCTGCCCCCAGTATAACCCTAGCTATGAAAAGAGAAGGGTGAAAAGCATGCACTGAAATGATCATTGGTTTGAAGGAGTGTTTATTTATCTGTGTATGTGTCAGAGTGGTGCAACTAAATATTTTTAATTAAAAAAATGTTTGGTTTGGGTCCGCTTTAAAGCATACACCCATTGTGTCTAAAATATAACAAATAAAATGTTTACTTAATTGATTAACACTTTCCAGATGACCCTCATATATCTGTGTGTTTATGGCCGGCATCAAAGCGGCAGCAAATCAACTTCAGTTCCATCTCATGGGCTCTAACACATGGCTTGCTATAAACTTCATATTCCAGTTCTGCTTAATTACGGACAGCTCTGGACTTAACTGAGCGATGCAGAGGAAATATATCTTCTTTCCTGACACAGTCCTCCAGCTCATATGTGTATCCATTGGCCTCAACCTGACTGTAGCTGCTAGCAACTGCAAGCCAATCACAGTCTAGCTCATAGTCACCTCAGTGAAGAGAAGCGGTGTGAATAAGCACACATGATTGTACATAATTCTTTACTCTTTCATGTATACTATACTATGCATTTACTGTATGGGCAGTTTTCAAAGTTTTAGGGCATATTTCCACCAGTATACTGTGCATTTTGCATCTTAATTTGGATATGCTAATTGAATGCGATTTGAAAAACGCATGCATTTTTAACACAAATATTTGCATCCGATTTTTAATGTCCACAGCAACATGACATCACTGCGACTGCACATGAAACAGGAAGAAGCATGTTAGATGAGAAAACGTATGCAAAAATTTGTATCAAAAACGTGAACATTCACGTGGGGCCATTGACTTTATTTAACCAGTTGAGGACCACAGGCTTACACCCCCCCTAGTGACCAGGTTATTTATTACAATTCAGCACACTGCAGCTTTAACAGTGTGCTGCACGGCCATACAACTTAATAGCCAAATGAGTCTGCCCCACTTTTCTGCCCACCAACAGAGATTTCTGTTGGGGGGCTCTGATCACTTCTGCAGTCTTTATTTTCTTTTTTTATTAATTTATTTGTTCTTTTATTTTGAATAAAATGTCTATTTTCTTTAAGTCTCCCTCCTCCTGGAGAGCCAATCAGGGCGATCCTCTGTCATAGGCATCAGCCTATGAAAGGAAATCGCGTAATGAGCCGATCCAGGGGACAGCCAAGTGCTAGGGCTTTCCCCAGTACAGAGCTGCAGTAGATCGCAGCGCTGTACAAGCAAAACAAACATCAGTTTCTGTTTTTCTACAGTCTGCCAGCAACGATCGCCGCTGGCAGACTGTTGATGGAGCAGAGCTCCGCATCCGCACGCGATCCCTGCTAATCTCCTTCCCCAGGACTTGACGCCGATCTGCATTAGGCAGTCCTGGGGGAGCCACCTTCCTGACTCCAATCGGTGAGGCGATCAGGAAGGGGTTAATCGCAAATTCGCAATCTGCATCCACGAAAGTGCACTGATTTCAGTGTAAATGTGAAAATTTGCATTGCGATTTCACACTCAGTGGAAATTAGGTGAATTCCAGGGTAAACTATAACTCTGGAATTCACCTAATTTCGTCCCCCAGCTCGCACATACTCTATAACCTGCTCTTTCAGCAGCTATGCAAGCTGTAGTTTGGAGTCAGAGCATGGGACATGTTTACAGTGCTTTTCAGACAGAAGTTGTAGAATCTAATTAAAGTTTACATGAGCCAAGGGGTAACAAAAAAAATATACATACCTGAGGCTTCCTCCCGCACCCTCAAGGCTGACTGCTCCCTCGCCATCCTCCTTCCCCACCTGGATCCTCCTTAATTGAGGGCCTGAAAGTCCTTCAGTTGGGGAGATGGCACAAGCACAGTCTGACCACATGTGCTCCTCCGTCGCGCCCCCATAGCTAGGAGCATTCTGTGCAGTAGTACTGGCAGTGCAACGGGGGGTGCGCGTGCGACTGGGCATGCGCAGTATGCCTCAGACCGAAGGATTTTCAGGGCCGAACTGCGAAAGATACAGGGGGTGCCGGAGGAGGGCGAAGGGACCAATCAGCCTGGAGGGGGCTGGATGAAGCCCCAGGTATGTATAATTTTTTTTTATCCCCCCACCTGTGTGTCCCACATCAATGACTATCTATTGAAGTCATAGGATCAGCATGACGGGCAGATTGTGAAGAGGCAGCACCCATATTTCTGTCATCACACATGCACATTGAGAATACACTGGCCACATGCAGCATGTGATCTCCTAGCAGTGGGTATCGCTACCCTTGCCCTCATCCAGGGCTCACTGTGTGCACTCATGCCCATGTCATAAGCCCAGTGACTGGGTCATGCTATTAGCCAATTTGTGTTCTTTGATATTCCACTTCACAAACAGGTCTCCCTGCTCTGACCGCGTGTGGATTTAATAGCCGTGCAACACGGAAAAATTAAGTAATTTTAATTATGCCTCGAAGTTATTTACTGCAATTAAGACCATTTATCATATGCAAATTAGTGCAAACGGGTCTCATTAGTTAGTAAATTACTCAATATGAGCCGAACAATGTAGCACTCCAGTTTGTAATGAAAAATCCCTGTAGAGGCGAGCAGGATCAATTAAGCTAATTTGCATATGCAAATATATTCACTTTTGCCATTTTTCTATCTTTAGTTCGGTGATTTGGGATGATTTTCCCTTCCAGGTGCTATTTTGTTCAGCAAATCAGCCCCCGCTGTGAGGATCTGGCGGAGACCTGCCGGGTCCAGCTCAGGAGACGAGTATGTTATGCTGGAAGCATGCAGGCTTTGCTAGACTCCCTACAGGCAATGAAGGACCAGGGGAAAATCCAATGCTTCCACGAGATTCATCACCTAGAAAGCAAACCCGCTATTGCTTCATATGTTCACAAAGACACAATCAGCCAACTTGCTAGGCTTCTGCTGCTTATAATGCAAAGAGAACCTATTTCCTGCCTTACCCCTGGGGCTCCTCATATTTATAGTACTGGCTCAAGCATTGGTACCTGCAGAGCTGTACCAAGCAGTCAATCCAAAATCAGCTCTCATAAATGCTGCTAAAACTGACAAAAGCTTAGATCTGATTGGCTATCACAGCATGATGTGGTTTTAGGCAATGTTGCCAACAAAGGCCACAGTGTTCTATGCATTCTGTCAATTTGGCACCCCATTGCTTTTGTAATTCAGATGGGTGTGTGTGTGTATATATTCATATATATATTCATATATATATATATATATATATATATATATATATATATAGTGTATATATATATATATATATATATATATATATATAGTGTATATATATATATATATATATATATATATATATATATATATATATATATATATATATAGTGTATATATATATATATATATATATATATATATATATATATATATATATATATATATATATATATATATATATACATATATATATATATATACACTAGTAGTAGACCCAAGCCTCTAGGTCTTTTTTTACCGCCGCTAGTCACTGCGCATGCGTCCGCACCCGCCGCACGCCCGCTTCCACACGCAACTGCCCGCCCACCCACCTCGCTCCCTGGTCCCTCCAGCTGTCCGTTACTGCACACATGTGCAGTAACAAAATAACAGGGACGCTGCATAACTGCTGGACGCAGCAACGCAGGCTCATTATTACATAGGATATATATATATATATATATATATATATATATATATATATATATATATAATATATCAAAAGGCCCATTATGGGTGCACCAGTTTTCTCCCACATATGAAAAACATACTGATAAGGTATGTGGTTCCAGAACAAAATTAGCCTAAGGCTCAACGCACACCATACACACACCATACAATCTTGGTTGTTCAATCTTACCACTTTCATGTAGTATAAGAGTTTATCCAATCAATCATTTAAGGTATTTTCAATATGTTGGCCCTTATACTACATAGATTCGGTAAATCTGTACAACTAAGATTGTATGGTGTGTGTTGAGCTTTAGACAGGCTATACCTATAATGGGGATTCATTTGTGTGCCCCTCTCAGGTATAGCTAGTGACTTAACTATGTACTCTGTAAAGTGCTGAGGAATAAATCAGCATTGTATCAATACATTGCTGTTCTCTGCAGTACATTACATAGATCCCTCTGATGTTTTCATATAAGCTCTTAAAATAGGCACTGGTATGTGTAGGCATTTCATATCTTTCTGAAGCAGGCACATTTAGGTGTACCCTGTATAGTTATCACCACAGTTGCACTTATTGTACACTTTGTTCTCCAGATGATGAAGAGTCAACTTCAGATATAGGACAAGGGATCACAGGGGTCACAACCATTACTGGAACCCTGGTTTAGAGGCTCTAGCTAGGGCCCTCCTTCAGCCGCTAATACTTCCTTCCCCCACATTTCAATGCAGAGGTTAGCATAAGGCATAATTCATTGTTGGGAAGCTAGGCGATACTTACTTACCATATACAGTATAACTTTAGAAATATTGCTTCAAATACAAATTTCAAGGGTTTTTATGACAGGTCCACTTTAACAAGCCAAAATGTACTGCACCTTATTTTCTCTACAGTTGTAATAATGTAATGTTTATGAGGCAGTAACTGGATAGCGAAAGAGCAGTGATTTATCAGGAAGTGTGCAAAAACTGGAGCACATGTGGAGCAGCAGATTGGAGAAATCAGTCAGGATCTTGGATTCATTTAGGGGCTGTGGTACACAAGAGCCAACCAGCAGGTAACCTTTCTGGGAACTGGTTGGAAACAGCTAATCATCATACATACATGTAGGAGGGCTCTTCCAAATGACCCTTTATTCTGGGCAGTACAGTGGCGTAGTGGTCAGCACTCTCACCTTGCAATGTTGGGTCCCCAGTTCCAATGCCAGCCAATGCACTATCTGCACGGTGTTTGTATGGTTTCCCCGTGTCTGTGCGGGTTTCCTCCCACAACCCAGAAACATACAGATACGTTAATAGGCTTCCCCATAAAATTGGCCCTAGACTATAATACATAGAGTACACGATACATACATATGACTATGGTAGGGATTATATTGTGAGCCCATCTGAGTGACAGTTAGCAGTGGAGTAGCAATAGGGGGTGCAGAGGTTGCAAGGGGCCTACCCTCAACCACAGTATTAGCTCTTTATTGATCCTGCGCTGATAATATTCATTTCTATAGATGCTTTGATTAGTAGTAATAATTAACATCCCCTGCGTGCACCTCTGACACTGTGGTTGTCCTTGGCAGGTTTTGGTGCGCCGTATCAATTGTTATGTACAGAGTGCTTGGTGGGCCCCAATGTAAAACTTGCACCAGGGTCCACAGCTTCTTAGCTACGCCACTGACAGTTAGTGGCAAGACAATATATACTGTGTACAGTGTTTCAGAAGATGTCAGTGCTATATAAATACTAAATAATAATAATATTCTGAGCACATTTTCATGGGTTCTTATGTACATCAGTCAACATTAAATACTGCTGATGATGTCTAACCACATAAAAAGTGATCATAAATTGGCTGTCTGCGATTGGTCTGCTGAATCAATGGATAACCCAATCACTCTGATTGGATCGTTTGTTGATCATGTGTCATTTCGATACTGACTTTCGTGCAAAAGCTGTATCAGAAAACAGCAGACTGTCGAGAGTTGCCTCTCTTTTGTAGGTATTTTCTTTTGCAGCTGTCCTGATAATATTAAAATGCAATATCTGTATGATCTCCTTTCACACTGGGGAAAATGTAACATGCATAGGTAATATTCTGCCTATAATTTAATATAATAGTTTTAGGGTGTGACTCTCAGCTTGGTTCTTATTGTAGAGCTGGGTGTGTGAAATGCACATATGCACCTAGATAGGAATGTATTACCTGTACTACGAGCTCATAAAACACGGCACATAAGGAATGTAAGAAGGTGTGTGGAAGAAGTAAATGTGTAGAGCTATCGGGCTTGTTTCTTCACCACTAACCACTGAGATGGGTAGCAGGGATGCTCCATTATACGTACTCTCGCCTTCCTGCCCTCTCACCACTGATGGCCGCCTGCGGGACTTTATCAATCACAGGCAGATGCCTGGTTTAAATGTCAGCGCTGGGGCTGCAGCCATCCATTCATCTACCAATTGATCAGAGGTGTCGGGGAAAGAGCACTGCCGAATTAACCCTTCCCACAGCCACACTCTTCCATCTTATTTACAAATATCTAGAAGACGTTCCTGATATTTAATTCTCATGATCCAGAACTGCTATCAGCTAATGATAAGACCCCAACAACATTAGGCGCTCTCCTTGTCCATCCAACGTTCCACATAACGCCATGGTGATGGTATTTCTAATAAATTTACCATGTATTTAAATGGCAGTTCTGATAAAGTTGGGATCTATTCAGCGTTTCCTACAATCATGCCAGTGATTAATTATCAACACTTCACAAGTCTTGCCCTGTCTTCACCCCGAACCAGCCTTATTCCACCAGGGATCTGGGCTTGCTGAAAGGACAAGAACCATTTAAACACAATCTTCATATGTATTTCCAGGCAACCTCATCAAGTATTTAAATGAAGTGTATTTCCAAGGGATGGAGGTCACAGAACAAGAGGCTGTGCTTGCTGAAGTGTGGTTAAAGAAGCAAGTCCATGGCCACAAGAGGAGACGGAGATACTGAAGCTGCTTCGCAGACAGCACTCAACGCTGATAAGACAATGATGACATCCTAAAATCCTTTGCTGAAATAAAGTAGCTGTATATCACAGAATTAATAATAATCCTTCTTATAAGCTGTTATAATGGACACTGGTAAGTAAAAAACAAAGCCTTTCTTTATGCCAGTTCATCCTTCTGCTTGTATCCCTATGCAGCACAGCGGGTATATTCTTAAGCCTGAGACCACCATTCTTTTGAAATTGCTATTAAAGTAGAGTCTCGGTTATCCGGCACCAAAGGGAATCGACTGATTCTGGATAAATGTGCTTTCAGTTTGCTTGGGACTCAATGTTACAAATAGGTCTCACTAATACAGTACTATACATCACTCTACTTTATATACATACCATGAACTCGGTATTAAATGTTAAAATGCAGTCATTGAAAGTATATTAACCTTGGGAGGGCCGTGGAATCCAGACTTTCAGCATAGCAGAGCCTACAAAAAGCCTAATACGTTGGCCTTCACCACTGTGACTGCTGGTTAGTTGAGTTCTGGATAACCAGGACTTTACTGCATTTCTTTAGAGAGCCACAACTCCAGCCACTATTTAGGCCGACGAGTGTCTGAACACTAAAGCTATGCTAGATGGAAGTTTCATGTGTATAGCTGCCGCCCGTCGTTTAAAGATTGGACATGCCAGACATTTAAAGTGACAAACAAGTGTATTGTTCCTCTACGTACCCTGCCCACCAGAAGCTCCTCTATCTTGCCATAGTCCCTTCTTCCCTCTTCATAGCAACAGAACACATTGTCCGGCTGTAGACTACCAAAATCTGCCCGCCGGAAGCTCCTCTAATCTTGCCATAGTCCCTTCTTCCCTCTTCATAGCAACAGAACACTTTGTCCGGCTGTAGACTACCAAAATGTGCCTGCTGGAACTCCTCTATCTTGCCATTGTCCCTCCTTCCCTGTCCATAGCAACAGAACACATTGGCCAGCTGTAGACTACCGACATGTCTGTATGTGCTGGTGACCAGATCTGCTGATTCCTGATAGCTACAAGTGACATTCATCATGCGTGTGTACACACCTTTAGGCTGGGTTCACACTACCCTGGACCTGCTGGCATTCATTTTAATGGATGCACTGCACTCACATTAGAGTCCATTGCAGGGTCTGTTACCATTCTGCAGCACATGCTTGCCATCCATAAAATAAAAACCAAAGCAATCCCCTGTCTGGGAGAACACGACCAGTTGGATTTTTCCACAATGGAAAAAAGAGTAACAGGGAAATGTTCACTAACCCAGTAGAAAGCTTTGCTGTCTTCAACCTTTCTGCATCAGTCTGCTGTCTGGTCTGTCATAATGCACAGCAGCATCGGTATGTCGCTGTGCTCCCTACTTGCAGGCATGAAATATAATACTGATTCTGCTAACAGAGTCTTGTCTTTACTGGCCTATTCTTTTAAGTTGGGCTTTTCCCAGTATGTTTGTTGTTGGCAGCTATTGTATCAGCTGCATAATTCTATGAGGGTCATCCAAAAAGTAAGGGCTGTTTCACACCACAGGACATTCTGCTTTGCTTGTTGATCGCCAGTTATTTGGCATGCAAGTTATTATTTCTGTGCAATATTACTTGCACCTGTCAGGTTAAAGTGAACCTCCGGACTAAAAATCGACTCAGCAGCACTGAAAAGGCTTGGTGTTTATTTAACAGTTTCACAGCATCAGAACTTTGTTTCTCTTATACAAGCCTCATTTTTAGCTGCACAGAAGAAAACTGCCCGGGCAGTTTTCCCCTTATGCTGTGCAAAGCATGACTGGATTTCTGATGTTGTTGTTCTCGTTCTGCTGTTTTGGTGCAATTTTTTTTTTACATTTTGAATTTGACATTTGAAGCCTAGTGTGTGCAGCTGGGAGGGGTAATTAGGATACAAGACAGTTGGAACTGTGTCTCCTGCTCCTTGTCACCTCCTTTCAACCAAAAAGATGGCTGCCCCTATGACAAAGATGGCAGCCCCCATAAATCACAAACACTTGCCTGTTCTTTTAAAACAGGGTGGGTAAAAGATTATATTATCTATCTATTCTATTAACATAACTAATGTAACTTAATAACAGTATGTTTGTTTAGGCTGAAGTTCCCCTTTAACCTCTTCTCTCCTCTCTTCTTTAGCTGCTTGTCATGTGACTGCAGATAACCAGTAACCGTTTGTTCAGCAGCAATAACATGAATATTCCCACCCCATGCTACTACAACAAAGGGTTTGGAAACCTTGTGAAAAATGTAATAAATGCTTAAAGGGAACATGAGGCATTTTTTTAAATAGTTAGATACTTACCTAACTAGAGGGAAAACTCTGGAGAGTCCAGAGGCTTCCTTCCCATCCCCTCCTCAACCTCCCCATTGCCGCACACGGACCCAGTGAACAGAAAATGTTCTTGTGGCCGCTCTCCCGCTGTAACGAGTGCGGCCATATTGCACCTGCACTTCTAAAGCCATGATTGCGCAGTAAGTTGAAGCCTCTTGCACAGGCGCAGTACAACTGTGCTTGTGCAAAGTAATTATATAGAAAAATAATCAGACGATAAGGTGTGTATAAAATAAAATAAACTGTTTCTTTAACGGATTTAACAAAAGGAGCTGTTACTCTCTATGGGTGACCCACGTATGTACAGTTCAGACAATATTCTTCTGACAACCTGGTGGCTGATAATGGAATCCATCCATCTATCTATCTGGCTGATTTACTAAACCTACCGCGCTCAAACAGTGCGGGTTAATACAAGCGAGCGCACGCTACGCGCGGTCCTGTCAGTGTAGCATGCGCTCTTAAAGAGAAACCGTAACCAAGAATTGAACTTCATCCCAATCAGTAGCTGATACCCCCTTTCCCATGGGAAATATTTTCCTTTTCACAAACAGATCATCCGGGGGCTCTGTATGGCTGATATTGTGGTGAAACCCCTCCCACAGTGTGATGTCAGTGCCTCAAAGCACTGAGGTACTGACATCACACTGTGGGAGCCTTGTTGCATTGTTGGAAATAACAGCTGTTTCCAACTGCCAAAAAAAAAAGCAAGCAGCATCTCCTTCCAGTGACATCACCTGCCAGCAGTAAAAAATGTCACCATGTGATAAATGTCTGAATGTAAATCAGGGAGAGGAATGATTTTACAATGAGCAAACACTGACTAAATAATTTATACATAATTATTGTAAAAATTAAAGGGACTCTCCTCTCATGAGCATGCCTTTAAGACTCTGACCAATACTGCAAAGTACTTAAAAATGCATACTTTTCTGTAGCTTGTGCTCTCCTCTTTCATTTGATGCCTGAATTGCCTTTCTATACCAAATAGTTTTCGTTCTATTTCAATTTAAAAATCGCAGCTGCCATCTTGGCTATGTTATAACTTCCAGGTCACCCCTGTCTTCTCTGTCTTCATCACTGAATGAAGCAGGAAGAGGAAGTGACATGCATGGCCATTGCAAGAGGCTCCTCCAGAGGGGTCATATCGCGACTTTGTTGGAAGTCGTCTGGCTTAAAGGTATGCCCATGAGAGGTGCTCGGAGTCCCTTTAAGCAGTTTTTTATCACATTATTTTCACAGGAGTTCCTCTTTAACTTACGTGCAATCCTTCCTACTGCCAAAGGATGTGCTGGAAGCATGACCTTGATACTTCACTAGCATGTCCGCTACTACATTAATTAACGTAGTAGCAACCGCACTAGTGAAGTATCACATTGAGCAGCAGTAGAAAGGATCGTGTGTAAGTTAAGAGCACATGCTACACTGACAGGACCGCGCATAGCTTGCGTTCACTTGTATTAACTCACGCTGTTTGAGCGCAGTAGGTTTCATAAATCAGCCTCTATCTATCTATCTATCCATCCATCCATCCATTTATGTGTCTACCCAGCCATATATCTGTTGTCTTTTACAGAGTTTACACTAATTGATCTTTTTCTGAAATAGAGCATCAAAAATGGATGAAAGAAATCCCACTGGCATGATTGTAACACGGTATTGTAGTTTATTGGTAAGGATGCAATATTAAACTTCATAGATGAAATCTGCAGTTTTATAAGACCCATCAACAGAGGAGGGTGGAGGAGGGGATAATAACATGCTTTATACCATGCACAAAGCCATGGTTATGTACAATTTCCAAAGCAAAAGACACACAGGCTACAAATAATGCCTGCAGAAAGAGATATAATGCCTTCTTCTTTATCGTCTGATAACCATGGATAAAACCGCCAATGTAATACAAGAATGATGCACCACAAAACCAATAACTGGCACCAGCACAAAAAGAATCATACACAAGATTAATGCTTTCCCAGTGCATGTTAATTAAAATAAAACAGTAATTTTAATTATACAAAATTAAAGATGGCATTTAACCAGCTGAAATCAACACTGCAGAAAGGAATACGAAGTCACATTATATACGTAGAATTAGACACTGAATTAAAAAAACAAAACCAGGATTTATATTTAAGAGAAAAACTGTAGCTTTGAAAGACTCCCACAAATCATTGCAACCATCTAAGATATATGAGATGTAAGATTATCACCATGCTGTCCAGTATGTGGTTTATGCTGTATTTTAGCTTAAAGCACACCTGCTAAGTTATAGCTACCTGGCACATCGCCTGTGTAAAGCATCTTCTCTGGAGCATGTATTCGGTGGGTTTAGGTGCCTAACAATACCAGTATATTTTTTACAGATATGCAGCTTACTATGGGCCTGATGCAGGAACTGTTGGTAAAACTGCAGTGCACAGGCAGTGAACAGTCATTTTACTGGTAACGCCAGGGGAGTAGTGCATCACACAATTAATGCAAGGTGCGTTACCAGGGGAATGCAATGGT
The DNA here is from genome assembly GCF_040937935.1 of Hyperolius riggenbachi. NCBI lineage: Eukaryota > Metazoa > Chordata > Amphibia > Anura > Hyperoliidae > Hyperolius > Hyperolius riggenbachi. Next base: position 122,554,207 of record NC_090654.1, read on the forward strand.
AAAGTGCGCTACGTTACTTACACAAGTAGCATATTGCGCGCTAGTCCCCTGACCCTATGTTATATCCTTGCTCACTAGATGGTGAATCGAAACCTGACATGGTCAATTCATCATCCAGCGAGTTTGCTGGTGACACAAGGACTTGCAAAGATGAAGAGAAACACAGAGGTGTCACCTGCCTGGCCAAGAAGTGTGGCCGGGGTGGGTAAATCACAAAACTGGCAGTGAATTATGAATCCTTTAGCAGTCAGAGAGGTTGTATATATGTTTCTGATCTGTGAACTTAAACCCTAGTTCTGACCGCGATTTAGTTCATTTGTATATTTTTCATGTATGTACAGGTGTGCTTTTTGTTCTCTGTTTGAACTCGATGGACGTATGTCTTTTTTCAACCCAAGTAACTATGTAACTATGTACTTTTTTGCATTAAGTTTATTTAAAATGCCAGGCTGGCTGATTCCTATTGATCTTCTTGCTTCCTTTTTCCGGAGTGAGAGTTATTTCCCTGATCCAAGCAGCTCACCTGACCCAGCCCACCTTTTCCCTGTGCTGAAAGAGAATGACTCTTTGTGGTTAGCACTACTCCTGCAGTTCCTCAGTGCTCAGTGTGTAATAAAGCATTTAACCCTTCCTACATTTATGTTAAGGTGCGTACACACGCCGGACTGGAGGCAACGGCGGGTCCGTCGTTACCTCCCGCTGGGTGGGCGTGCCAACGACAGTCTGGCGTGTGTACGCACTGTCGGCGGACTGATACGGCTGTTTCTGAGCGATCCGCACGGCGGACTGATACGCACGGCGGATCGCTCAGAAACAGCCGTATCAGTCCGCCGACAGTGCGTACACACGCCGGACTGTCGTTGGCACGCCCACCCAGCGGGAGGTAACGACGGACCCGTCGTTGCCTCCAGTCCGGCGTGTGTACGCACCTTTAAGCTTTTATTTTAGTCTATGACCATCTCAGAGATAAAAGATGTACTACTTAAATCATCAATCATCTTAACAGCATTAAATACACCTGACACTTATTTCACCAAAGTAAATGAAGGCTTGTCCTGTACACAGTGTACTTACAATATACTATTGAGGTTATTTCAAAAGCTGAAGTCAATGGCCAAATACTTCTGAAGGAAAAATAGGCCCTTATTGTGAGCAAGAGGCTCTTACGTCTTGTGCACACATGTAAAAGTCATTTGAAACATCCAAATAATGACAGATTATAAATGTTTTCGAATCGGACATGGCAACCCTGCTATTGCGACGCTGCTGCTGAATCGTTATAGCTGTGACATGCACAGCTATAGGGCTTTGGATGCGGCCTGTGGAAAACTGCTGCCGCTATTTTTGGGGGGTTGCACGCAATTTCGGATGCAGCTTATTGATTCCAATAGACTGCGGTTCCACATGTGGAAAACAGCTGTGATCTGCGGCTAGTGGAAATAGGTCAAAAAGCAAAGCTTTTCATCGTATGGTACCTGCAAGCCAAGCCTTGCATGCAGGAATACTTTCCCATTGATAAATACAGTGAGCTATGCATCCATTCATACATTCTTGTAGTACATTTGTTAAACTTTTAATGGGTGTTATTCTTAAATGATTTCTCACACTGAAAAATTAGATACAGTACCTGTAAAATATGACTTCCTAGATGAGTGTCAAAGACGTCAGTAGCCACAGAGCTGGGACTTCTCCTCCTCTGGGAACCTATAACTAAAGAAGAAAAGTTCTTAAAAATTGTATTTCACAGTCAAGCATAGCTCTCTACATTCTTGGTGGACAAGGCATACAATACTGTTGGGTAAAAGCGGCTTATACATCCTTTGCTGGACTTATAAGCAGTTATTGCAATGGCGCTTTTTTAATTTTCAAAGTTAAAGTTCAGCCCAAGTCAATATGCATTTTATATAACTTATTTTAGATGAGTTATACTTGAAAAAGATTTATACAAATGCTGATTTTTTTTTTTACAAGATATAAAACAAACACTTGTTGCACCAATTCTTAACTCCACCTTTTCACCTTACCAGCCTGCTGACTCCAGCCCCTCTGAGTCTTTCTGAAGTAATGCTTTCTGATAGGCTATGTGTCAGTGGGGAGGTGTGCCACATTTTCAGTCCCACCCCTTCCACACTTTCAGTTATGCCTCCTGCCACACACCCACTCACACCCCTCCCACACTTCCAGTCACACCCTTACTAAGCTTCCAGTCATGCCCCGTCACATGTCCAATCAGACCTCTGCCACATTTCTCATTTTAGATATTTTCAGATATTTTACATTGGTCCTTTCTTTCATGTGTACTTTTACATTTTTAGCATCTTCCAATAAGTTACAAAATAATTTCACACTATGAGCCTGATGCACTAAAACTCCAGTAAAGTTGCAATGTGCAGGGAACACATGGCAATTTTACTGTTACTAGTGCAGGGGGAGCACCACCTGTCCTCCCTTTAGCGCCACGTGTGTAACCGAGGTTGGTACTTGGTACTTGATTCACCACACGTTACCATAGCAACAGGTGTGTTAACCTTGTAACATCTGTGGCACTAATGGGTTAATGGCTGGTGCTGCCACTGCACTAGTAACGATAAAATTGCTGTGCAATGTTTCTAGAGTAGGTAGGTGCAAGGGCTTAAGGTGTTAAATAGTGTCCCTGTTCTGGAGTTTTGCTTTAAGGTGACCGTATTCACATGGTAAAATAATTGAAAAAGACTCTAGCGTCTATATAATATAACTGTGTATGTGCAGGTTGTATGCCCATATGCGGCTTGCAGTGCGTACTATGGATCATCCTATATGCAGTCCTGTGGATGGGTAATTGAATATCTGTTAGAAGCAGAAAGTAAATGAACATTCAGGCCCTTGGCAACCACCATTGTTCAGTAATTTAATATCCATGTGCCGAGTGCTCTGAAGCCGCCATTGTTCAGCAATTGATTATCTGTGTGCTGAAGCTCTTGCAGTCTTGTCTCTGAGAAGATTTCAGCGAGAGGACCGGGGAGTCCTGTGCCGCGGATGCCAGGAGGACGTCTGTCTGAATGCCGGGCCCAGGGATTAGGACGGCGAGCACTTCATTCCACATTACTCTAAATTCACAATGACACCTGAGTGCCCCGGTGCCAAGTTCTGATTAACGAGGTGTAATTAACCTACTCGTTGTGAGATACTGAAATTAGAATTAATCCATTAAAAGTTTTTCCTTACCTTTTTTTCTTTTAATTATCTAACTACAGTAAAACCAATCTGTCTAAAATTCTTCCACTGATTGCCTTGGTTTAAACATCATTGTTTAGAGAGCAGAACAATTCTATCAGCTTATGCTTTAAGCTCATTAGTGCTCAGAACAGGCTTAGGCAATCTGTTGTTCTCACATTGTTGCTGGAGTAAAACTACCGTCCTCCCCACACACTGAGGACTGAATGGCCAGTGAATCTAACGTCCCAAAATGATGGTGCGTGGCTGGACATTCAGATATGCTCCAATAACATTGAGGACCTTTCATTCCCAGCCAAGATTTCCTGTTTACATGTATGCTGTGGAGAGTGGAGCCAGGAGCTTTAAGCTCATACACGGCACATCACACTGCAGAGATCGGCACCTGATGCAAGGCTGAGGCTGTGCATACACATCTCTAACCTGCAGGCTAGCGACATGTTCTGTTCCTATGCTGGGTGGGGATGTAAATGGGGAGAACAAAGCTCTTAGCCAGGGATTGCTAACCTATCAGTGGAGAGGAGTTAGGGGATTCTGAGCACACGCTGGATTCTTGCCAGGGGCAGTTGTTATTGGCCGTCTCAGGTGTGTCATTTAGCGTGTTACCCTAACTTTACCCTTTTATTCTATGGCCATCTCCCCTCTTCTATCCTTGACCCCAATCCGACACCTGTCTCTTAGGTGTACCACTAATCTTACCATATTCTTTTATCTCTCACACTAGCCTTTTCTTCACCTTTCCATGCCTTACAATAACACTCCACCCTCACCTATGCCAAAAGGTGGCCACTAATGACAATCTTGATTCACAATCTTACCACTTCTATGTAATATGAGGGACCACCTAAAAAATCCACGCAAGGTATGCCCATTCAGTTCATACCCTTCTACTACATAGATTTGGTAAGCCTGTACAATCAAGATTGTATCATTAGTGAGCACCTTTAATGATTGCCGCTTTGATGTGGTATTTATCACTCTTCCAATATTTAACAGTACTTTAGTGTCAACTTACCCGTTTATAAGGTGCCAATCAGAATAACCTCTACAATAGTCCTAAACCAACGGTGTCTAACCGCTTTAGGCCAAGGGACATATTGCTGTTCTTGAGAGGGCGAGGGGGCCGGACTAACTAAATTAAACCCAATTTTTGCTGATTGCTGTTATGTACACTATGCCTGTGACATTATGTCAAATAAAACATTTCCATGGGAAATAACCCAAATACCAGGTGACAGTTGCTAATCAGTGGCTATTACCGCTGCTGGTACAGTGGCGGCTGCTAATCAGTGGCTGTTGCTGCTGGCATAGTGGCAGCTGCTAATCAGGGATTGCTACTGCTATGGTGGTGGCTAATAACCTACAGGCGAACAAAGGGTAGCACCACAGCTACGGCCTGGTGGCCCCATAGAATTAACAACTGTTGTGAGTTTTGGGGACCACCAGAAAAGGCTCAGCAGAACGCATTTGTCCCTTTGGAGATGCCTGTCCTAAACCAAACCTCAAACATCAATTAGCTCTAATACTAACCCTAACCTAACTGGACATTTTTTACTTAACCCTATACTAAACCTAAGTTCAGCCTGCACTGATCTTCCCTAACACCAATGATACTTAAAAACTGCAAATGTGAGTCTGGATTCCTTAGACCTCCTGACATTGTATTTAGACCACACTGCTTTACACCCAGCTTTTCACTACCACAGTTCCAGGCCATAGATGTCTGCAGTGTACTCCATTTATTTATTTAAAGTGAGAGAAATCCCTTTCAGTCTTCAAGATTTTTCATTACCATGGAATCTAATTTTATAAGGGAAAAAAGAAACGTTTTCACCTTGTGTGAACCCTTATTTTCATATTTCACATGGAAAAGTATGTACTTAATATAATTTATTCTTTCACATGATGTAATGTGAGATTTTGCAATCTGTGCTGTGTTGTAGATGAAGAGAGATGTGAGGTGTCTGGTAGAAATACTGATTTGTGCCTATTATACAGGGAAGAGTGAGCATCATCTGATGGTAGAGAGCTGCCCTCCTCTTTCTCTGGGGATAATCCGCCTGTCTTGCACGCTCTGTGACCTTGTCACTATGACCTTGGACTCGGAATCCCGGCTTCAGCCACTGTTGGGCCACCAGCATGCATTTCATATGCAGATGAGATCTGATATATGCAGATCGGATGCATTATATGCAAATGTGAATCATTCAGATGTAAATTGTCTGCCCTGAAGCATGTTGACTGTGTGAGAGAGGCTGTGTGTATATCTCAGTCTGTGTGAGTGTGGCTGTTTGTGTCAAACACTGAATCTGACGGCAGATAAGAACTGCTTGGCCTATCTGCCTCATGACTAGACTTTCTAATCCCTGCCCTATTGTCTGTCTAAAGGATTTTCCGTTTCCTTGCATTTTTATCCATTTCTGAGAAGGTGTCTGCGTCACATGGCTGTATGGCTGCAATGCATGCCTCAATGCATTTACGCTCACATTCAGCCTAATACTGTGGAATGATATGGGCTTATTTAATAACATAAATGGTGTGTAGTTACTCAATGTGACTGCCAGGAATTTATCTAATGATAATTGAATTGTGTTATTTGCAAGTCCAACTATTTATTTGCACCAACCAGCCGCAACATTACAACCACTGACAGGTGTTGGGAATTATCATAGTTATTTTGATACAAAAGTACCTTTCATGGGATTGATTATATTGGGCAGCAAGTGAACAGTCTGCTTTTGATAGGAATGTGCTAGTAGGAAAATAGGTACCGTATTTTTCAGACCATAAGGCGCACTTTTTCTCCCTCAAAAAGGGAGGGGGGGGGGGGGGAAGAGTCCCTGCATCTTAAGGTCAGAAAGTGTCTGTGAGAAAACGCGGAAAAGCCGCCGCGTGTGCTCAGAACAAGGCGGCTGATTCCGCATCCAACGCGGCGGTTTGCACGCGTAGGCCTACATCTGCCAGTATGGCTGAACGCGCAGAAACCGCCGCATGCCCTGATAGCGGTGCGGCTGGTTCCGCGTCCAGCGCGGCGGGTGGTACGCAACACATGTCTGGTGTGGCTGGGACTGATAGTCCACACAGGTTCAGAAGGACGCGCGCGCGCGCTGAGAGGCAGAACTTTTATGACAGCCAGAAGGGAGTCAGCTGACCAGGCCGGTCAGCTGACGATTCAGCCAGTTCCCATTGGTCCAGCACTTAGGGGAGGCGCTGGAGAGCGCTGTGCTATATATACCGGGTGCTAGTCATTCGCTGGTTGTCTGCCGTTGCGACCACTACGTGGAAGCACTCAGACCTTTTTGTCAGAATCTGTGTTACCATTCTGTTATACTTCAGACTAGTTCCAGGGTGTTGATGATCAAGGACCTCACACCCAAGATTAGGGACTTGTGTTACCATTCTGTTATACTTCAGACTAGTTCCAGGGTGTTGATGATCAAGGACCTCACACCCAAGATTAGGGACTTGTGTTACCATTCTGTTATATGTCAGACTAGTTCCAGGGTGTTGATGATCACGGAGCTCACACCCAAGACTAGGCATTGTTTATTATCTGTTATGACTTACTGCTTTCCTGACCACTCTTCTGTTCACTGATTCGGTACTTCGCTATATCTGATACTCTGTTGCCAAACCCTGCGTGCCTTAGGATTACCGAATCAGCCTCCTGTCTTTGTACTTTGTATGTCCGTGTGTTGCCGACCTGGCTTGCCCGACCTTGAGAACTATCTCCTCAGTTTAGAGATAGTTCACAGATCAGTCAGTGACATCCTCCTATTGGTGTCACTCACGCTCTGGTCCTTTCCTTTCCCAGTCTGACTCCTCCCTGCGGGAGATTCTCAGGCTGCTGAAAGGTACTCATTCCCTAGTGCAGTATTCCTTACTGCCTTTGTACCTGTCCTCCAGATATTGTTCTCAAAGTATTACTGACGCACCAAACACTCATATTACTCAGGTGTCCAGAGGTTAGTAATATATTGGATTATCGGTGATACTGCAGATCATCAATAATCAGGTATATATCTGTATTTTTGGTGATACTGCAGATCACCAATAATCAGACCCTCTCTGTGTTACACCGATCGTTACAGTGTCCCAAAAAGGTGTATTCTGTGTTCATGTGTCCTCCTCCCTCATCTCTTCTGTCCCCCAGTGTTGCCCCAATGTCCTCCTTCCCCTGCGTCCCTTATGTCCCCTTTCTCCTTACCCATATGTGCCCCCGTGTCCTCTCAGTGCATATGACTATGAGAGAAGGTAAGATACTTACCGGTATCAATCAGCTAAAGATGTGCAACAGTCCCACGACGAGCTGCAGATTCACACATTCGCCTCCGCTCACAGGGACTTGCTTCAACCGGATCCAGCACTATGTGTCCAATCAGGCATGGGAGCTGCAACACGCCCATCCAATCACCACTGCCTGCTATTCTACCTGGAAACAATGGTCCCGGAGGTAGGACCAAGGCTCTGTCATTGAACCAATCACTTGTAGGAATAAGGACCAAAGTCTGATGGCTAGATGGCTGGGAACCACTGTGAATCGCAAATCACAATTGCTGAGCACTTTTTGGTAGTGATTTTTGCAGTGTTTTCTGGGGCTTTTGAAGCATTTTTTTTTCTTTTAATGCTAGCAATTTGTACAACAACTGTGATTTGTGATTTGCTCCAAAAATGTTGCAAGACTCCACCAGAACATTTGGAAAATGTCTTGTTGGTTCTTCCAGGTGTGAAGTGATTAGTACCTACCAAAAGAGGTGTAAGAAAAAACTTGTGAACTGGCACTGGTGATAGGTGCCTAAAACTCGTTTATGTATTTGGGGAGAGAGAGAGAGAGAGCCTGTCTGGTGTGATCACATAGAAGACATACTGTAGTACATATTACTGAAAAAGCATGTTGAATAAGCTGAAAAGACAAGTGCAATCCACATTTGCATCTTACAGTACCTGCTGTAACATCCTGGTGCAATAGTGCCTCCAACCATTATGTATACATTCAAACTAAAATGATTATTATTTTATTTATAGAGTGCCAACATATTCTTTAGGGCCGTGCAATGTGCAAAACATACAACCATGGGGAGCATAGATACATGAGCAGTTCAACATACAACATACAATCAGGACAACCAGTGACACAAGTACTGATACATACAAATCATGTATGGTTTCAATAACAACACCAATACCAATAGATGTTCATTTGACAAATTGCACAGAAACAGCCAGGAAACAAAAGGGGGAGATCCCTACCCTTGCAAGCTTATAATTTAGAGGGTAGTGGGGTTGAGACACTGGGGGAGTAGACAAAGGGGTTAGCAGATGAGGAAGTGAGCTTTAAATTCTAGCTATAGCAATTACGGTATAAGCTTATATTATAATTATAAAGTGTACATATTTGACAATTTTTTGATCATCATTGCTGCTGACCTTGAGCTTTTTTGGAGACAAGAATAGATGTGAATGGATTTCTAGCGGTGGCAGTGACCTTAAAAACACAGTAAAGTGTTGATGGGTTTAGCATGTGAATACGGGTACTTCAGTTGGAGATACTACAGAAGATCAAATCAAATCAAATCAAAGATAGCTTTATTGGCATGACCAAAATTCATTACAGGTATTGCCAAAGCAAGGGGAAAAGGGGGACATGGAAGGGGGGTGGGGTAGGGGGACAATGGATAAGCAGTCTGTGGACATTTTTTAGGTTTACAGTTCCGTTATGCTCCTCTCAGTCTGTGGCATGCTGTGACATAGTGTGCAGCGATTGTCACTGTGGATTCCTCTTCTCCCAGTAGGATATATGTTTTTCTCTCATCTTCTAATGTGAGAAAGTCTGGGAATAGTTCCAACAATTTCTTAAAGTAAGTGTCCCTGGTTGCAGTATATTTGGGGCAGTGCAGCAGGAAGTGGCTTTCATCCTCAAGGGTCTTCTGCTCACTGTGTTGGCATAGTCTCTCCTCCCTTGGTTTGTACATCTGTCTGTGTCTCCCAGACTCTATTTCGAGGTTGTGAGCACTCAATCTGTAGACACTCAGGATTTTCCTCTCTTGAGAGTTTTGGAGCTTTTCCAGGTATGGGGCCATTTTATATTCTCCTTGTAGAGACTGGTATATGGCTAGCTTTTGTGACTGTTTTATTTCACACCTCCATTTTTCCACATAGTCCTCTTTACTCTTGGCTGTGGTGTGTTTTATCTGGATTTTTGTTATGACCTGTGGATCAGGGGTTTGGAGGGAGTATAGAGCTGACCACTACTTTCAGTGCACATGGCTTTTCTTGGTCTTTATTGTGCAGCATGGCTTTGTAGTGGGGTGAGTCAGGGCTGCTGCTCTGTAGGTGGGCCCAGAAGGACAACACTCTCTTCTGCATCTCAAGCAGTAATGGGAAGAACAAAGGCTAATTGCAGGGGAAAAAATGATTTTTGTTTTAGATTGTGTGGTTACACATTCAAACAGGGTTACAATCACATTTGGGTTTGTATTATTGTTATATATTCCCATCTGTGATCCATAATGCGTTTCTGTACCGTGTATCGACCAGCTGATCCGGCCAGCTGATAATATTCAGCTGGCCCGATCAAGCCGCTCGACCCGCACCCGCTCGATTCCCGCCGGCGGACAATGGCAGGGAATCGAGCGGCTGATAAGGACCACCGGCGGGGACGAGCGGGAATCGATCCGCGCGGACGAGCGGGGACGCTAATCGGCCGCCGGATCGACCCGTCTATGAACAGCATTAGTCCCTGTCTAGACAGAAAGTGGGGAAATCTCTCCAAGAGTGGCAGAGGCAAAACAAACAAACAAAACGAAATAAGACAAATAAAATATTTTTGTAAAGTGGGGAAAAGAAAGAAACCCAGACAAATGTTTACTTTTGACCTTAATTTCCTCTCGCAAGGACTACCAGTATTCATAGTAAAGCCACAAAGGGCCAGATTCACTTAACAAACATCAATAAGATTGCATGTACAGGCAGCACACGGAAATTTTACCCTTACTTACACCGACTTCATAGAGCGGGTTAAATTAGTACATCCGCATTACCTCGTATTGCTCGGGTAACACATGCTAAGCAGGTAGCATAGTGTGCCTTACTCTAGCAATGGAAGCATTACTCCGGTAAGATGGTTGCACTACTTGTTCAATGAATGCTATGTAGTCGTCTAATTAATGGTAAAATTGCCCTGCACAGCCTGCACATGGCAGTCTTACCGATATTTAGTGAATTTGGCCCAAAACTTCATGGTGGCCCCAGGGACAAGTAGTAAGCGAAGATTTCTGCAATGAGGAAACAGGCTGCAAAAACACCCCCAGACAAACAAAAAACCCAAAGGTTTCTAACTTGTTTCTACCCAAAACTATCATAAAATCAATTCCTAGAGTTTCACTTATTAGAAATGCATAAGATCAAGTGAAAATCATGAAGGATATTTATTCTAGAAGCAAAGTGAAGCATGGAAGCTGTAAGCAGAGAGAGTGTTCCCCAGACAGAGCATCACTCACTATCCAGTACTTTCACCTTGCTGTTGAGAGACTAACTCTTTGTGGCCAGCACTGCAGTTATAGCATATCCTTCTTATTATGATACTCTGTTGCAGTGCTGGTAATTGATCTGCACAGGTGATTGTGGTATAGAAAGAGCCTGGACAGGTTTTTGTCCAGCAAAATTGCTCATTTCAACAGGAAATGGAACTACAGGAGCAATCCAGGAAGGTAATTTCAATACAGTTAATTCAAAAAGTACAGATTTGCAATGCATACAATTTTGTGCATTGCTAATTAATATAAGTTTACTATCGTATGCATTTAAAAAGGAGAGGCTGAACTAGAGCTTTTACTAATACAGACACTGCACTGCCTGTAAAGTGAAGCTGTATCGCTGATTCAGTAAGTACATCCCTTTGAAGTGCACTACAGTTCAATGTGTCTGCATAGCTTACTCTCCATCTACTCCCACAGTGATTTCCCTTGGATCTCATCAGTCTACATCTTGTACGACATTGCCAGCACTCTTTCTGTGCCATCTCTTTCTTTTTCTCTGTGCCAGTGTTCTGTGCCTGACTCTCACAACAGGATGCTCTTGTCCCGTTAGGGCGTAGAAAGCCGTGGGACTGTAGCAGAATTTCCCTCCTTCAGACAGACTCAGACTGTCTCAGAAGTGTGGGAGCTCTATCATACTGGCCAGCTCAGCCACGGCCCCCCCACGGATTCCCGCAACATGAGGCTTCTCTCTCTGAATGGGAAGGATGTTTTAGTCTTGAAGTTACTAAGCAACTTGCTGTGCCTGCACAGCAGACAGCAGCAGGGCAGCTTAGTGTCCAGGAAAAGAATTCAGAAAGGGGGTGCAATGTCGTCATCCAAAAGATATGTGGGCAAATGTAACCTTTTGCTCTGGGCTAAGAATTACCAAAAGCACTGCAGAGAAAACAGCCAGCCCCATTTAAGCAGCCTATTGGTGTGTCGGATAATGATGTCATTCACCTTGAACGCTGGGATGTCAGTACATAACATTGCAGGCTTCAATGAAGAATGAACAATTTGTCTTGAAGAGAATAAAAACCCTCTTGTGTGATATTATTTAACAGTTTGACAGCCACTTCAAAGAGAGCTTCAGCTGAAGAAAGACCTAGAGCTCCCAGACGGTGACCTGGTGAAAAACAGAAGCTCCTTGCCAACAAAAGTCTCCTAAATATCATTTCTACACTACTGGATGGAATAAGGTGAGAAGAAAATACACCTTAATGTATAAAAACACCAACTCAGTTTTGTTTTATAATGCGTAGTTTTGTATTATAGAGAAATGTCAAGCCCATTAAACTTGGCAAAGTAAAGGTAGGCACACAGTGGTCAGTAATCAGTAATGGCCTAATATGACATGCGGATAGATCCCACTAATATTGGATATCAGTCGGTTAATGATCCATTCCTTCCAAACGGTACACTCGATCTAAAGTGGCCCATACACTGGTCAATTTCAGCCATCGATCGATCAATTCTATAGAAACAATCAGAAATCGATTCTATCAAATTCCACATTCGATCGATTTGCGGATCTCAATCGATTTCGATCAATTTGATCTATCTGACAGGATGGAAAATCTAGGTCGGTCTGCTGCTGGCAGCAGATTGATGGCCCATAGGGTTGCATTGGATCTAATGATCCATTCTGCAATCTATTGGTAATCTGTTCCTAGTGTGGCACACATCAGATAGATTCCTGTCAGATAGGACTTGACAGGCATCTGCCAGAAATCTATCTGATGGTTTCTGCTGCAAGTGTATGGCCACCTTAACTGACATTTCAGCTATCAAGCATCAATCAAACCGCTAACACTCCTACTGATTTATGAAGCTCTACACCCTATGCACCCCCTATATCCCCCTCCCCCCCCCCCAAGCTTACATGGAGATTTTCCAGTACGATGGGTCATGCAATGCATGCACAGGAGATTCAATAGATTGGCCACAAAGATTGATAGATATATTGTAAGCCTAGAATAATATTAATCACCAAAAAAGCACCTTCAGATACCTTTTATAAGCTTGAAGTGCTACTGTGTGTGCCTGGGCACCTCCAGCTCAATCGTAGGTGCGTCATCCTCCACCGGTGATGGTGCTCCAGGTGCCTTTGTAGTGACTAGACTATTGTTAGTTGTTAGTTATAGTTTTGGTGTTCCAGGTGCCTTTGTATTGACTGGACTATTGTTAGTTACAGTGGCAAAACTAATCTCTAAGCTGCCACAGAATGGTAATTAGAGGCATCTTGTAGTTGTAGCATATCATATGTTACTTTGGTAAGTTTCTGTGAGAGTCTCCTGAAAGGCTTGTACAGGTTGTCCCCGGTTAACGAAGGAGATAGGGACTGTAGGTTCTTCCTTAAAGAGAACCTGTACTGAGTAAAAACATTTAAAATAAACACATGAGGTAACTTCAAATGAACATTACATAGTTACCTTGCCAACAGTTCCTCTCAGAAGCTCACCATTTTCTTCTGACAATGATCCCTTCCAGTTCTGACATTTTGTCAGAACTGAAATATATCAGTTGCTGTCAGTAAAATATCAGTTGATGTCAGTTATAGCTGAGAGGAAAACTGATGTGCCAAGTAATGTCTATGTTTCCCTATGGCTCAAGTGGGCGATGTTACAGTTTAACTGTGTGCTGACCAGAAAGCTGTTATGGGGTAATGGCCATTTTCAAAATGGAGGACGGAAAATTTCCTTGATCACAGTGAACAAGCAGGACGCGGGACAGGAGAAAGACACTGAGGTGTAGACTACATGGAAGGTAAGTATGACTTGTGTATGCTTATTTTGACTTTTAATTTTTAATTCAGGTTTTCTTTAAAGGACATCCGAGGTGAAAATAAACTGATGAGAAAAACAATTGTATCTATCCTCCTCCTCCTAAAAATGATTTTTTTTTCGATATCCTACAGTTTTATTTTATATTTAAATCTAATTTTTAAGTTTTTATTGTTTCATTTTCTTTGCTCAATGACACATGCATTGAAGTATGCCTGAGCTAAGATCTATGAATTTTTGTCCCTTTATATCGCTTTCCTGCTCTCAAAAGCTATTTACTGACAGGAAACTGTTTTATAGCTATAATTACTTATCAGTGAGGGTTATGTATATAGTCTGACCCAGTCCGACCCGGTCCCGACCCAGATAGAAACTGTAACTTGCATACCTGGTGTTTAACTCTTTCAGGCAGAGAAAGAAAAAAAGGAACACAGCATAGGTATGCGTGTGCTTGGCATTGCACATACACATGTCTATCTCATCATGTCACATGTCACCTTGTTGTCCTTTAATCAGAATCTATCCATAAGTCAACACACTGTGCCATCTCTGTCCCATGTACCCCCTGTGCCTTCAGTGTCCCCCTCTGTGCCACCTTTGTTCACCTGTGCCTTCAGTGTCCCCATCTGTTCCCCACTGTGTTACCTCTATTTCCCTGTGCCCTCAGCGTTCCTATCTGTCCTCCACTGTGCCACCTCTGGTCCCTGTACCACCCTGTTCCTCCAGTGTTTCCCACTGTGTCACCTCCATTCACATGTGCCTTCAGTGTCACATCTGCCACCCACTGTGTCACCTCTGTTCCCCGTGCCTTCAGTGTACTGGAGCAAAATCTAATTTTACCGGTTGAAAAACATTTTTTCTTTGAAATTTAAAAAAATTATGTTCTCAATAATTTCAAGGTCTTTTTGATTTTTTTTTTTACTTGTTCCCACAGAATAAATTTCACATTTTCAGGCCCTTCACATTGGTGGGCCATTCGTCAGTCGGGTGTTCGTAAGTCGGGTGTTTGTAAGTCGGAGACTACCTGTACAGGAATTCTGGATCAGACATACATAGATATGAATGATGCTCTGGTAGTAGAATAAAATATCTGCACCAATAATGAAAACCTACGATGAGGGAATTCTGTGAGCTGCCATTGCTCCTTCGTGTTACTGGACTGGCTGTCATGCTTATCTATTTATTTTGAGGTTAACTGGGACCTGGGAAGGCACCTGCTAAAAAACGGCACGTGCCCCAAAAAAGAAAAATATCTACGGTAGCTTTGCAAAGGTTTTATACCATAGACAGAATAAACACAGTGTTGATCTAATCTCCACTGTTCTCCAAGTCCTAACAGAACATTAATGGAAATTATAAAAATTCCACCCAATCACCTTTACATTCTAGGGTGGGAGTTTGAAGAAGACATAGAACATTTATATGGCACTTTTCTCCTGGCAGACTCAAAGCACCAGAGCTACAGCCACTAGGGCCCACTCAGTAGGTAGTAGCAATGTTAGGGAGTCTTGTCCAAGTTCTTCTTACTGAATCGGTGCAGGCTCACCAAACAAGAAGATTTGAACCCCGGTCTCCTATGTCAGAGGCAGAGACGTTAACCAGTACAGTACTCTATCCAGCCACTGCTGGTTGGGTCTATATAAAATGATATTGATATTTTATATTGATATATTGCTCTTTCAGTAAAATGAGCTAGATAGTAAATTCTTACAAAAAAAAAAACCGTTGTGTTTTATAGGCAGTGTTTTTTAGATATGGAAGTAAGTAAAGGCCGGGTATGGGTCAGCCTAATTAATTTTATAAGTGAAATTAGTTTCTTTATTCTTCATACTTTTTTTGCATTTGTAGACACCTAGCCCACTCCAGGCTAACACTTCTTTTAGGATGTGGAGTGTATCTTGTGTATGAGAACAGAGGCTCTACAGTACAATGCAACATGCAGCCAGTACACGCAACAGCAGGTACAGTATAATTCTCTAAGCACCACATACCCTCACTACAAAGCCCAGCATGACACAGTCTGGCATTATATGGGCAGTAGGACTGGCTTGCCAGCTTTTCCTACATGCATTGTACAGCATATAAAGTTAAGGGAGCCTCCAGTGGAAAGATTCCTGACACCTGAATGTGAGGATGGAGCTACTCAAATCCAGTTGAGTGAGCAGACAGCAGCACCTTGCCCCTCCACCCCTCCTCTCTGGGTCTCTGAAGCGTGACCTGCAGCTTGGGCCAGTTTCCCAAGTCTACCAACTACAGCCCACACCAGAGCTCTGATTTCAGATGGAGAGAATGAGACCATGTCTGACTGCTCCCCTTACCTGTCATGTACAAAGGTCCGCAGAGGGGAAGGCTGACAGGTGCACAAGCTCTGCGATAGGGGCACAGAAAGCCTGAGAGGCACTATATATAGACATGTATATATACTTCTAGAGCCATGCTCATGCTGCCTGCCCTTGTGAAAAAAGAAAAATGCTGAAATATACGCAACACAAGGAAATGTATAATACTAAAAGAGCCCACTAACAAACATAGTTCTGAGCACTGATATTAACACACTGCTATAAAGAGGATAGGGGCATGCTCCATTTGTCTATAGATGTTAGGCAAATCTAGCTACATTATTCATTGTATTATGTATTTCTATAGTGCTCTTCACAGAGCACATAGTTATGCCAATAACTATTGCTCAGAGGAGCTCACAATCTAATCCCTACCATAATCATAGTCATTGTGTAATGTGTCTGTCAGTTTAAAGACAATTTAGAAGGGAACCAGGTGACATCAACATGCTTTTGGGACGTGGGAGGAAGTCAGAGTGCATGGGGAAAACCCATGCAAGCACAGGAAGGAGATACAAACTCCTGCAGATAGTGCTTTGTTATGTATCTTAAGTAATACAGATACAATAGCAGCGATACTGTTCACATGTAGTTCATGTCCGGTCTACAAGTAGCCAGTAATTTCATTGTGCATAATATGTCTAATGAAATACCACAAGCTTAAACCTACAGAAAGAGGCATTGAAAGAGGATTGATCAGTAAACAACTGGAGGCAGTGATGTTGTTGCTGCCCATGGCAACCACAGATTTCAAACCTAAAAAAATCTGATTGGCTTTTACGGAAACCGTTCATGTTTTCTTTACATTGCTTTACAAAATGTTCCTTCTAAATAGAGGTGTTCAATGAAATGCAAAACAATATCTGCTTGCATGCAGATTCTTACAAATGGTATGTACATTGGAAATGGCAAAAGTAGCAGGAAGTGCATTTGATTGGACAAATTCCAATCTGCATTAAATCTGTTTGCAACCCCCTGGCTCGGATGCTGGCTACATCCTTTTTATGCTGCCTTTTTAGATATTAAAGTTACAGCCAGGTGGAAATATAGCCAAGTGGCAGTGATGTGCTAAGTAAGGCCTGGAGACTACCATGCTATGTTTTGTGTACAAGGCTTAATAAGAGGCTATCAGTTTATGCTAGGGGTGTGTTCTAAGACACACTTGTGGAAATCATAATACAAATCGATTAGACCATAGTTTCCCACAAGACCAATCTCAGGTAGATCTATGTACACTGTAAAATCTCAGTGCATATCCTGTAGAGCCCCAAATCTCAAAGAATACTTGTCAGAGCACCAAATCTCAGTAAATACTCTGCAGAGCACCACGTCTAATTGAATACTCTGCAGAGCACCACGTCTCAGTGAATACTCTGCAGAGCACCACGTCACAGTGAATACTCTGCAGAGCACCACGTCTCAGTGACTACTATGCAGAGCACCACGTCTCAGTAAATACTTTGCAGAGCACCACGTCTCAGTGAATACTCTGCAGAGCACCACGTCTCAGTGAATACTCTGCAGAGCACCACGTCTCAGTGAATACTCTGCAGAGCACCATATCTCAGTGAATACTCTGCAGAGAACCACGTCTCAGTGAATACTCTGCAGAGAACCACGTCTCAGTGAATACTCTGCAGAGCACCACATCTCAGTGACTACTCTGCAGAGCACCACGTCTCAGTGACTACTATGCAGGGCACCACGTCTCAGTGGCTACTATGCAGGGCACCACGTCTCAGTGACTACTATGCAGAGCACCACGTCTCAGTGGCTACTATGCAGAGCACCACGTCTCAGTGACTACTCTGCAGAGCACCACGTCTCAGTGACTACTATGCAGGGCACCACGTCTCAGTGGCTACTATGCAGAGCACCACGTCTCAGTGACTACTATGCAGGGCACCACGTCTCAGTGGCTACTATGCAGAGCACCACGTCTCAGTGACTACTATGCAGGGCACCACGTCTCAGTGACTACTCTGCAGAGCACCATATCTCAGTGAATACTCTGCAGAGAACCACGTCTCAGTGACTACTCTGCAGGGCACCACGTCTCAGTGACTACTCTGCAGGGCACCACGTCTCAGTGACTACTCTGCAGGGCACCACGTCTCTCAGTGAATACTCTGCAGAGCACCAAATCTCAGTAACTATGCATAGCACCAAATCTCAGTGAATACTCTGCAGGGCACCACGTCTCAGTGAATACTCTGCAGAGCACCACGTCTCAGTGAATACTCTGCAGAGCACCACGTCTCAGTGAATACTCTGCAGAGCACCACATCTCAGTGAATACTCTGCAGAGCACCACGTCTCAGTGACTACTCTGCAGGGCACCACGTCTCAGTGAATACTCTGCAGAGCACCACATCTCAGTGAATACTCTGCAGAGCACCACGTCTCAGTGACTACTCTGCAGAGCACCACATCTCAGTAAATACTCTGCAGAGCACCACGTCTCAGTGAATACTCTGCAGAGCACCACGTCTCAGTACATACTCTGCAGAGCACCACGTCTCAGTGAATACTCTGCAGAGCACGTCTCAATGACTAGTCTGGGGGTGACAGCAGGACATGGGGGTGACAGCAGGACACTTGGGGATGACAGGAGGACACATGGGGAGACATAGGGACATAGGAGGACACATTGGGACAAAAGAAGGACACCATTTGGGAAAGGTCATGTACAAGATGCTCCTGAAATATGGACACACCAGGTTTAGGTTTTTTTTTCCCTTGGTTTTTGGCCTCTAAACCTAGGTGCGTCATATTCCTCTGCAGAGCACCACGTCTCAGTGAATACTCTGCAGAGCACCACATCTGAGTGACTACTCTGCAGAGCACCACGTCTCAGTGACTACTCTGCAGAGCACCACGTCTCAGTGACTACTCTGCAGAGCACCACGTCTCAGTGACTACTCTGCAGAGCACCACGTCTCAGTGACTACTCTGCAGAGCACCACGTCTCAGTGACTACTCTGCAGAGCACCACGTCTCAGTGACTATTCTGCAGAGCACCACGTCTCAGTGACTACTCTGCAGAGCACCACATCTCAGTGACTACTCTGCAGAGCACCACGTCTCAGTGACTACTATGCAGGGCACCATGTCTCAGTGACTACTATCCAGAGCAGGGCAGTTTCTAGGCTAAATTTCACCCAGTTCGAGAGTCAAAAAATAGCCCCCCCCCCCCCCAAAATCAAAGCTGCTAAGTGAAATCATGTCAAAAGGCTTCTTGAAACCAACTCACCATTTTTATTTATTTATTTATTTTAATTTTTTACTACCCCTCTTTATTGGGCTTGCTCCTGGCTGGCTTTGGCTGCCTGCGAGTCTGCTAGTCTCTGGACTGACTCAGGCTGAGAGGCTCTGCGAGTGCAACGCAGTCACACACTGCGTATTTATCGCTGCATGCGGCCACCCTACTCTTGCTCGCTGTCGTCGGCTCCTCCCCCAGCCAAGCCCAAGCGTGAGGTGGGCTGCCTGTATCTTTCCCGTTGCGCCGCGCAGCCTGCCAGTGTTGCCAACCTTTCACGTTATTTTTTACTGACAAATACCTAAAAATTTACTGACAAAAGATTTTTACTGACAAAATTTCTCCATAAGAGACAGTTTTCTCACCAGTAAATGCACATTAGAGACCGCTTTTCACCAGTAAATGCACATAAGAGACCGCTTTTCACCAGTAAATGCACTTAACAAGAGACCACTTTTCACCAGTAAATGCACTTAACAAGAGACCGCTTTTCACCAGTAAATGCACATAATGACAAACAGCCAGTGTCCCCAGTATATGTAGCCAGAGGGTATATGTGCCCAGTATATGTAGCCAGGGGGTATATGTGCCCAGTATATGGAGCCAGGGGGTATATGTGCCCAGTATATGGAGCCAGGGGGTATATGTGCCCAGTATATGGAGCCAGGGGGTATATGTGCCCAGTATATGGAGCCAGGGGGTATATGTGCCCAGTATATTGTAGCCAGGGTTATATGTGCCCAGTATATTGTAGCCAGGTGTATATGTACCAAGTATATGTAGCCAGGTGTATATGTGCCAAGTATATGTAGCCAGGGGTATATGTTCCCAGTATATGTAGCCAGGTATATGTGCCAGTATATGTAGCCAGGGGGCTATATGTGCCAGTATATGTAGCCAGGGGTATATGTGCCAAGTATATGTAGCCAGGGGTATATGTGCCAAGTATATGTAGCCAGGTGTATATGTGCCAAGTATATGTAGCCAGGTATATATGTGCCAAGTATATGTAGCCAGGGGTATATGTAGCCAGGGATATGTGCCAGTATATGTAGCCAGGGGGCTATATGTGCCAGTATATGTAGCCAGGGGTATATGTGCCAAGTATATGTAGCCAGGTGTATATGTGCCCATATTGTAGCCAGTCTGTCAGAGTCGACCATCTGACTTTAGCCCAGGGCAAAAAGAGCGCCCCCCTCCTCCCCCCCTCGTCAGAAAGAGAGAGCCTGGCAGTGCAGTACATAGACTGCCTGCCTACTTACCAAGTTGTTCATCATCATCATGGCAGGCCAGGTGCAACTCGGGAGTCTGGAAGGATCGGTGGGGGTCCGGAGGTGCTAGCGGGCAGGCAGTGGCAGGCCGGCAGCAAGGGCAAGGCTGGCTGGGCTGGGCACACACTACTAGCAGGCGCAGCAGTGGCAGCTAGTGTTGTCCGGATCATGAACGATTCGGATCTTTGATCCGAATCTATTTTATGAGTCGATCATCCGAATCATCAAAATGAGTGATTCGGATCGCAAAAGGGGCGGGGCCAGGAGCGACACGCCCCCTATCAGCGGGCAGCAGTGTCTTGGAAGCACAGCAGGGATGGATCGCTGAGTTGGAGGGGAGCCAGCCTTGCAGGGAGACAGGTAGATGAGAGAGAGGGGACATGGGTGGAACTGCCAGATATGTGTAGAGCACACATACTGGCTGAAATGTGCTGCTCATTATAGGCTGGCTGTTCCATAGTTGTACACAGTGAACACATGAGAAGCTTTTGGCTCAGCACAGCTCAGTAACTTTGCAGACAGTGTGATTGAAAGGCAATATAATCCTCCTGCACTCGGCACTAAACAGCTGCACTTATCTTCTGGGAATGCTTTCTTTCACTGTGCGACCTTTTCTTTCAAAGTGTACAGATGAACATATAGGTGAAATATATGTAAAGCATATGACTTCAGCATGTGGGTATTACGTGCAAACATTTCTGCTCTCTGCTCGTCCCTCCTCCCATCTCTGTCCACTCCCTGCCCTCTGTCCATCTTCTCCCCTTCTCTGTGTGTCCACCCCCTCCCCTTCTCCTGTCCACAGACCTGTCCTGCTAGTCATTTCACCCCCGAATGCTTCCGGTAGTAAAATGATCCGAGATTCGGATCAAAGATCCGGATCTCTTCAATGATCCGATTCGAATCATCCGGATCATTGAAAAGATCCGAACTTCCCATCTCTAGTGGCAGCGAGGAGCCCGAGTGGCCAAAAAGACTCCACCTCCGCCACACACTGCTGGTACGTCCGTGGCAGGAATAGCGCGGCCGCTCCTGTCACGTGACGTCAACACGCAGGAGCGCTCGCCGCCAGGTGATCGATTCGCGCTGGTGCGCACAGCCAGGCCTGCGCACAGCTCCTCCTGCCTCTCGCTGCACCGGCTCCTAGGAGCAGCCAGCAGTGACGTCACATCCTTCTCCTTCTGCCTGGCGCCCCTCCAATTTGACTTTCTTCGGCGCCCCGTTCAGCAGAACCGGCTGAACGGGGCTAGAAACGGCCCTGATCCACGTCTCAGTGACTACTATACAGGGCACCACGTCTCAGTGACTACTATGCAGGGCACCACGTCTCAGTGACTACTATGCAGGGCACCACGTCTCAGTAAATACTCTGCAGAGCACCACGTCTCAGTGAATACTCTGCAGGGCACCACATCGCAGTGACTACTCTGCATGGCACCACGTCTCAGTGAATACTCTGCAGAGCACCACGTCTCAGTGAATACTCTGCAGAGCACCACGTCTCAGTGACTACTCTGCAGAGCACCACGTCTCAGTGACTACTATGCAGGGCACCACGTCTCAGTGACTACTATGCAGGGCACCACGTCTCAGTGGCTACTCTGCAGAGCACCACGTCTCAGTGACTACTATGCAGGGCACCACGTCTCAGTGACTACTATGCAGGGCACCACGTCTCAGTGACTACTATGCAGGGCACCACGTCTGAGTGACTACTATGCAGGGCACCACGTCTCAGTGACTACTATGCAGGGCACCACGTCTCAGTGAATACTCTGCAGAGCACCACGTCTCACTGAATACTCTGCAGAGCACCAAATCCCATTAACTACTACACAGCGTACCAAATCTCAGTGACTAGAATGCAAAGCACCAAATCTCAGCGACTACTCTGCAGAGCACCACGTCTCAGTAAATACTCTGCAGAGCACCACATCTCAGTGAATACTTTGCTGAGCACCATATCTCAGTGAATACTCTGCAGAGCACCAAATCTCAGTAACCACTACACAGCGTTCCAAATCTCAGTGACTAGTATGCAAAGCACCAAATCTCAGTGAATACCGTATTTTTAAGAATATAAGATGATCCGGTATATAAGACGCACTAGGATTAGAGGGCAAAAATCAGGAAAGAAAAAACTAAACTAACCCTAGGTGTGTTCATGGTGCAGGGCATCTTATGGACCTTTACCCCTAAATCACCAACTACACTACACTACACTACACTACTCTAACCCCTGCTGCCACCACCAAGTACACTAAACTTCTGGAAGACCTGCCGGAAGTTCATAGCTGCCGGTGGAGGAAGAGAAGAAGCCGTCCAGAACAGGTGAATATAGCTGCTTACTACAACGCACTCGTTTGGCTGCACTAGACTTGAAGAAGTCTAGTTCACAGAATGAGAAAGTGGATGCACACTTTGTACAATAGGTTAGTGAACGTATTCCATAAAGCAAATTGCATGTAATGTATTTTCTTAAAGCAGATCCGAGTTGAAAAACTACGGTAACTATAACAAGTAACTTGTCTATATATCTTATCTAAAGTTTACACTGCAAATCTAGCTGCAAACAGCTTCAACAGTTTATGATTATTTCTTCATGTGATACAATGAGAGCGGCCATGTTCTGTTTGTCACATTACACACAGGCAAGCTGTTGTGCATCTCCAGCCCTCAACCTGTAAAAACTTCACTCCCCTCTCCTCCTCCCCTCTGCTTCTCTGGCTAGTAACACCTCCTCCTGCCCAGACTAAGCTCCCATAAGCCGTTGCTACCTCTGCCGCAAAGTGCCAAGGCACTGGAGAAGCTGTGGGTGAGGCTTGTTTAATTTATAGGAAATTAGTGTATTATAACAAAAAAAAAAGTATTTGGCTTGAGGAATGCCCTATAAACTATAGGGAAGGAACACAATTATGCAATGAGTAAAAGTTTATCTCGGATCCACTTTAACTATGGTGTTGCTCTTCTGTTACATTGCTATTTTCTATCAGTTAAGATAAAATTAAAACTTTTATTCATGTTTTCCCATTTAAAAATGTCAAACTAAAATGGCAGCAATGCCCAACGCACGAGTACAGCTAGGAAGCTATTTACACTGCAAAATAAAACACCCTAGTTCTGTCACCCATGTTTTATGTCTCTGATGGTACATTTACATTAATTAGCAATGCACAACGTTTTCACCATTACAAGTTTGTAAGAACAGTAACCAGACTCCACCCACCTTCTTCCTTCTTCTTAGCCATAAAGAGATTTACTCTTTATGGCCAACACTGCAGCTCAGCAATCTCATCATCTTCCTGCCATTTCCTCTCTTCTTTATAATAAGGAACCATTTCTTACTGTCCTTTTGTTTAATTATTTTATAAAGACACTGAGTAAGGTGTGGTAAGGGTTAAATGCTTTTTTTTAAAATATACAAACCAGGAAAGGGAGAAAATATTCTGTTCAATTATAATGCCTCAGTGCTGGCCATAAAGAGACAATCTAAACACAGCGCAAGGAGGAGGTGGCCACACAGGGGAAGACTGCCTGCTTCCTTTTCCTAGCTCCTTCCTTCTTGTGGGAGGAGTTGAGAAAACTTTAGGATAAGTGAAAGTGAACTAAGGCTGTGTGAATATAGACTTTTTTTTTACTACAAAAAAGTATTATTGGTGTTGTGCAGGCTGGTGAGGTTGGAGGTTCATGGGGTAAGAGAGGGGTGACGCCATGAGTTTCTGCACTGGGTGAGTGATGATCGAACACCTAGATGTTCGGGTAGGTTCGGCTGACGTCATCCAGCCCGCCTGCCCCCTCCCACCACTAGGGGGCGCCGGTCCTCCTGAGAGCTGGTCTGCCCCGCCCCCCGCGCTACCGCCGCCCGCCGGGGGGGGGGGGGGGGCAGGCCGGCTATCGGGAGGACCGGCGCCCCCTGGTGGCGGGAGGGGGCAGGCGGGCTGGATGATGTCAGCCGAACCTGTCCGAACCCGAACATCTAGGTGTTCGATCATCACTATGGTTGACTCCAACACTAGTGAAGCCTCTGGATGGGTATGACATCTGGGAAGCTGTCTGATCAATAAAATTGCACAGGAAGTGAAGTCAGAAGACCCAACAGCAAGGTGCATTCAATAGGTCTACTGAAAAGGCACAGACATGCAAAACTGTGTATCGCTTAATGTAAATTGACTAGCATATACATTTTAACAAGTGCTGATCTAGAACTTAAACACTTACATTTCTGAATTAGTGGAAAAAATTACACGCTGAAATATATAAAAAAGGGGTCAGTCTAGGTTTCCTATAAATAAATGAACAAGCGTCATGAGTGTGTGTGTGTGTGTGTGTGGGGGGGGGGGGGGGGGTGCGACCCGCACCAGGTGGGGTGACCCTGGCCACCCTGAGGGGGGGCGCTGTAATGGAGGGGGGAGTCAGCCTCGGGTAGGGCAGCCCGACCTCTCCCTCCCTTCCTCTCCCTGGGCCGCCCTCTGTGCTCTCCCCTCAGACTGCAGAGTTAGCGCAGGGAAGCGCTGTAAATAGTCAGTAACTCACCTCCCTGGTTCCAATCGCCGCTCAGTTGCCGCTGGTCTTCTCCTCTGCATAGACGCTTATACACACGCTGCTTCCAGTTTAGGAAGGGAGGGGGAGGTCGGGATGCGCCCCCCCCCCCCCGTGGCTGACTCCCCCCTCCATTATGGGGGGGCACCTACCTACCTACCCTATACTGGGGGGCACCTACCTATCTAACCTATACTGGGGGGCAGCTGCCTAATCTAACCTATACAGAGGGACAGCTACCCATCTAATCTATACTGGGTGGCAGCTACCTATCTAACCTATACTGGGGGGCAGCTACCTATCTAACCTATACTGGGGGGGGCAGATACCAATCTAACCTATACTGGGGGCAGCTACCTATCTAACCTATACTGGAGGCACCTACCTATCTAACCTATACGGGGGCAGCTACCTATGTAATATATACTGGGGACGCCTACCTATCTAACCTATACTGGGGCAACTACTTATCTACCCTGTATTGGTGGCACCTACCTACCTAGCTAGCCTATACTGGTGGCAACTATACTGGCTACCTATATTGGAGGCACCTACCTAACTAACCTATACTAAGGGCACCTACCTATCTAACCTATGCTGGGGGCAACTATTCAGGCTACCTATATTAGCCCACTGCCTTACTGTTACACAGTTACATTACAGTTAGCTCCACCCATGTGATGCCATGGCCACACCCATTTTTTTTGCCACAGCGCGCTTCACTTTTTTGGTGGAGGAGGGGTTGTCGGTAAATTATCCGCACCGGGTGTCAAATACCCTAGCTACACCACTGAATTAATGACAAGGGATATAGTCTTCTAAACAATGTTAACCAAAGGAACTACATGATATATTTAACCTGAATATTACGGTAGTTTTCAAAGCTGCAATGCAAAAATGAAAGCTTGAATCTGATTGGCTGATATGTACGGATCTCCTCTTTCCTTTTCTCTAGTTTTATGTATTAGCATTGCTGCGCTTTACTGAAGCAATCTGTTCTTCCCTAAATGGCCATTGTATCTCAGATAACAGAGCATGACATTAACAATGACAGTAGGCAGTCCTCTAGATGTCTGCAGTCCAATGTATAGTGGCTGCACCGAGGATCTTATGGAGCTGTCTGGCGCGGACACCTCGACTGTAGCAGCAGCAGCCGCAGACAGTGCACGGGTGAGGGGAGGGGGGGGCGTGCATTACATGGGGGAGACAAGGGGAATCAGCAACAACCTGCGGCTGCTGTTCCATCCTGCCGAACAAGACGATAACTCATCCAGGCAGAAAAATATCATCGCTCAGGGAATACAAGCACTGGCTGAGTGTAATTAGAGAGTAACCTGCACTAGAGCACGCCATGAGGATCCACTCACACACAAGGGAGTTTCCAGACACGAATGCGTCACACTGGATTAACTAAATCCATTACAACGTTACCACCGTACTCTGCCAAGCTATTACTGACGGTGTTTTCTCTCTGAATAGCAGTGTGCTTTGTGATAGCCGGCGGCTGTTGTGCTCCGTGACCTCTCGTCTGTAAATACTGTACAGCCATTCTGTTTGGCACTATGCTCGGTCTTTTCCCTGTCCCCCGGCTATATACCCTTGTTTATCATGGTCTGCACAGATGTAATGCTCCGGCATGGCTTGCTGAAATTGATCTGTTCTGTCCCTCTGCTGCTTGTCCTCCTCAGAAAGGTGGCTGCAGCCATTCCTGGTCAGTGCCATGAGTTACACTCCTGTAGCTATCAGCATTCATGGATACATTACTGGTGAGCAAGCAAGTGATGGTGATGGTATTACTGAGTCAGACAGGTTCAGTTTCCTAGCAGGGTCATGAAACTATTGCGTGAGTCATGCCTATAGACTAGAGGTGTTAATACCTCTTGCTTGCATGCAAATTGTATGCAGCCTGGAATTTGGCCAATTAAAGCAAATCTGAAGATGTAAAAACAACAAACAAACTCAACATGAATAAAATACTTGCCTCCTGCAGATTTCAAGCAACATCATCATTATCCCCTCTGCAGTCCCTTTCAGCCATGGATCTTGAAAATGGCTCAGATCTAGAAACTACTTCCTGGGCGGTGCATGGCGACCTGGAGTTGCGCACTCCCAGATTGCGTCAATACACTAGGCATGTGCAGTAGGAGCCGAGACGAACCCGAGAAATACAAGAGTACGCACTGGGGCCAGCAATAGGCACAGAGAGGTTTGTAATGGGAGGCAAGGGGGAGGAATAGACAGAGGAGCTCAGCCTCTTCCAGTCGGTAAATATTCAAAAATATTACCAAATATTTTACAGAGTTAATTCAGGGACCAAGGGCTACATAGACAAAAGAACCAGACAGAGAGGTATGTCTGCACATACCTACAGTATATAGTCACATAACTTTTGAAAATATGAATTCAGGTATGCTCTACATGCACTCCCTCACAATTTTGAAGGGCCTAGCTGTATGTTGTAAAACCCTTGTAGGGTCAGGGGCTCCTGGTTTCATTCTGTGGGCAAGGAACTGTCTGACTGCTTAGAGATTGAGTGTGAGGTAAATCTGGATTTATGGACTGTATTCAATTTGCACCCTAACTGGGATCCCATTGACCATCTCTGTATGTCAAGAAACTCCCTTTTAACAATTATATTTAGCCAAGACAGCAAACCTACATTCATTATTGCTCAGGCCCCAACCTTTCTAGAAGAACAAGCCTTACTGTGGAAGTAAATTGTCCTCTCCATCTTTAATCCTCTGTTGTCCATCTTATAGGTCTTATTTATACAGCTATATAAATAAATGTATTACTAAAAGTATAACTAAACACAAAATTGAAGCTGATAAATTCCTGAAACTTTAAATTGTCTGTGTGTCCGAGCAGCTGCACACCCAGCAGCAAAACTACAATTATGCTGCTGCCCACAAAAAATGTGATGGGGCATCCATGAATATAACAGATGAGGCATTAGGCTTGAAGGGTAAATTATGAGGGATACAACTTAAATGTAGGCATATAAATGGGAATATATTGTTATGACATCTGCAATGAGCTTGGGTCCATAGCACCAGAAACATTTAGCTACAGTAAATAACGAAGGCCTATTTCAATGGTTTGGTATTTTCAAGTTATTCCCATGTGTCCACCACTGTCCACTGAGCACTCTAATATGCCAAAGGAAAACCTGGAAGTGCTTTCACAGGCAGCAGGCTATCACACAGGATGTCCGCAAATAAAGTGTAAGGGCCTGAGGATATTTGTGTGCTTCTGTGCATTTTTCAGCAAGGTGTAATAGCCTGTAACATTAGTATGTTGCACAAAATGTATACAAGTGTGCTCAGCGAAATAATTTATTTGGGTGCTGGCAGCCATCTGTTAAAATGGGCACCACATAGACTACAATGTTAATTGCGGCTAACGCATTAGCCAGTGTATAATTTGGACGCTGACCTTCGGTTATGCATGATTGGCAAAAGATAGCGGCAGAGGACTGCACAGTTATCAGTGGAGGGATTACTCGGGGGGAGGAGGGGGGGGTAATCCCTCGGGGGGGAGGAGGGGGGGTAATCCCTCCACTGATAACTGTGCGGTCCTTTGCCAATCAGTTACTCTTACAAGCAGGTAGAGTAGGAGTTAGTGTGAGAATAGGGCTAGGTAAAGTTACAGTAGATTATCAGGAAAATTACTGATATTCTACTATGGGTATGAGCCAATTACAAACAGTAGAATACCAGTAATTTTACCAATATTCTTCTAGCTATACCTCCCAACTTTCTGAGTTAATAAAGACGGAAACCTTAAGACACACCCCTGCCACACCTCCAGACACGCCTCCACCACACCCCTAGTCATGCACAACAAAAAGAATCCATAAGCAAAAGATGAAGTTGTATCATTCATACCACACTGGTCCTTTCTATAATCATTAGGTTTCCTTAATGTTAACATTTTTAAATAGGAAATGCATCAATTTAAAAGATGTAAGTACAGTTTAGAGTCAATTAAACACATTTTTAAGTATAAAAATATTCACATATACTGTATATAGAAAATACTTACAGTACATCAATCCTGAAAGAGGGAGAATTGAAGAACAAAAAAGGGACAGAGGGATTTTTTTCCCCAAAGAGGGACTGTCCCTCTGAAACAGAGAGAATTGGGAGCTATGCTACTAGCGGCTTCACCCGGTGTCCAAATTACCACGTCACCCTTTTTCAACGTATTTGCGCTCAGGCCCTGAAGAGAACTCTTCTCTGGGTCCTTTTATTCCATTTACGATAATGCCGTTTCAGTGTATTCACACAAGACATCGTGTCTCTTACAGAAAATCAGTGTAGGGGTCTTCAGACATGCAGCCTTAACAAAACTGACATCATGGCTGAAATGTAGACAAGCTTCCTGAAAAATGTCAGCTGACAGTATTTAGTCCTTATCTGTGGCAGCAGTGGGGGGCTTTACTCCTAGGCGCTTTACAACTGCCTCAAGGCTCCTAGACTGGATTATAAATTCTATATTAATTTGTCTATCCCAGCATAGCAGATAAAGCATTACCTTTATCCAGCTGTTGTACCTATTACCACACTGTGCTCTCTATATGGCAGTAAGCACGGGATGCTGTTACAGAGACACCATGATGAGAGAACACAATATTAAGACACGCATTATCTAGCCCTGTCACAATCTTCTAATGTGCATCTCCTGCCAGTGGGCTTGTTCAATGTCAGCAGCATCAGTCATATTTCTCTGCATCCTTTGTGTCACATTTCTCAGCAATCCTCGCTGTGTCATGTGCCACTCAACACACGTTCTGTGACTGCTGAGCTCTGTAGGACTTGCTCCTAGGTTTTGGCCTGTCCCAAGTGGTGATTATGCCCAGAGTCAGAAAAGTCAATCAGGTCATTTGCCCAGCAGCTTCTTGATTGGCTGCTTGTCACAAACTTCACTGTGCTGGGCTTCCAGTGCCGAAATACATGTATAGATATCCACTGACAATGGAAAGGCATGCTGGGTAACAACCTGAGGACGCTGCAAGAAATATAAATTACCTCTTTTCTAGTGAACTTAGAAATCTATTATCTATATGTGAGAAGATATAATACCAGTATTTTCCAGGTAGCTTAGTGGCATAGTGGATAGCACTCTTGCCTTGCAGCACTGGGTCCCCCGGATCCTAGCCGTGGAACTATCTGCATAGAGTTTGTATGTTCTACCCGTGTCTGTATGTTCTACCCGTGTCTGCTGAGTTTATATGTTCTACATGAGTCTGTATATTCTACCCGTGTCTGCTGAGTTTATATGTTCTACATGAGTCTGTATGTTCTACCCGTGTCTGTGTGTTTTCCTCCAGGCACTCCAGTTTCCTCTAAGCACATCCCAAAAAAATACAGATAATAGGGCTTCCCCCTAAAATGGGTTAAAGAGAATCTGTATTGTTAAAATCGCACAAAAGTAAACATACCAGTGCGTTAGGGGACATCTCCTATTACCCTCTGTCACAATTTCGCCGCTCCCCGCCGCACTAAAAGTGGTTAAAAAGTTTGTTTATAAACAAACAAAATGGCCACCAAAACAGGAAGTAGGTTGATGTACAGTATGTCCACACATACAAAATACATCCATACACAAGCAGGCTGTATACACCCTTCCTTTTGAATCTCAAGAGATCATTTGTGTGTTTCTTTCCCCCTGCATCTCTCATGCACTGAAGTTTCAGGCTGCTCTTTTTTCTTCCTGCAAACAGCTTTGCCCTTGTCTGTAATTCTTCAGTATGTGAAAGCCCAGCCAGCTCAGAGGACGATTTATCCAGCTTGTAAAAGATAAGAGAGCAGAGAAAAGCTGCACTAATCTAAATATCACACAGGCAGTGTGCAGAGAGGGGCCTGAAAGGGGGAGTTCATAGCAGAACCACAACACTGAAGAACTTGGCAGCCTTCCAGACACAGGCTGACAAGTCTGACAGGGGAAAGATACATTGATTTATTACAGAGACTGTGATAGCAGAAAGTGTTGCAGTAAGCCAGAACACATTAGAATAGCTTTTGGAACTTGTAGGATGATAAAAAACAGGATGCAATTTTTGTTACGGAGTCTCTTTAAGGTTGGCCATGGGGGTGGGGAGTGGCTAAGGTTAGCAGTAGAGGGTGGTTAAGGTTAGCCGTAGGGGAGGGGGGTGGGGTGGTTAAGGTTAGCCATAGGTGTTCATGGTCAAGGAAAAGCATTAGTAGAGGGAGGGTTATGTAGTTATTAATGCAAAAAGAACTCGTTTTGGCTTCATCAGGCACCCTTTTTTCCTCAGTGCCCTTTTTGCATAGATGCCTTGAGTGAGGCTGGAGATTATATATCAGCTAACCAGCTTCACTTTGTCTTCTTTGTGAATTCCAGTACTGTGTACACTGGCCATGCTGACTATATCCACAAGAACACACAGACAGAACACAATACAAGTATGTATAGGTGAGAACCAGGCAATATGCTTATAGGGCTCTGGAGGCCAAAGTTCGACCACTGGTTCAAATCTTGTGAAAAATAATGCTTGATGCTTCTCAGGGCAGGCTACAGCATATATAAAGTAATATTTCTGTTCAGTTCTGCAGTCCATTGAGCAACAAACACTTATAAAAGAAACCACAATGCAGATACACATATCACAGATCCCTTAGGATCTAGTGCCATGGAAAAAACATATTAAAATAAAAGCTTCTTCTCCTCTTGGGCTTTTGATCATAGCTGGGCCACCGACACAAACATAAATATAAATTTCACAGAAAATAACCTGCTTTACTCCAACTACCTGGGCAATAAAAATTAATGAACTCCAACGCTCCCCCAGTCTCAGTTCCAAACGACTCTGTAGACCAGCCTGCCTGGGACCAGCTGAGTGATTCCAGCGCGCCACAGACTATTCATCTCCCTGCTAGGACAATTTTAATTTAAATGCAATTAGAAGCTGGGAATGAACATTATGCATTAGATAAAGCCTGAACATGAAGACTATCATAAATACCATTTCAACAAAAAGAAAAAAAAATTAATTACAGAGCGTTAGGGCAGAAGTCAGGATTTCATTTGTGTGTTCCAATAAATGTTAAATGCTTTTTAAATATACCAGTAAGATATAGAAAAAGATACAAATGGGTCAATGATGATAGGTTGTCACAGTGTCACATTTTGCACCAATGCACTAAATTGTGCCTCCCATATACACAAGGGCACATGTATGAGCAAGCAGGCATTCAAACCTTGCTTATGTACACACTGGGGACACGTGTGAGCACATGTCCCTCGCTCCTTTCTGTACACATTAGGACACACTTATAAACAGGTATTCCTAGATCCCGTCCATACACACTGAAGCCCACGTATGACCGAACAATCCCACCTCTCTTCCATACACACTGGGGCACATTTATGAGCAGATATTACCAGTTACCTTTCATACACATCTGAGACATATGTAGGAGCAGGCATTTCTACCTCCCTCCCATACCTACTCAACTACATGTACAAGTAGTCCCCAGTTAACAAACAAGATGGGCACTGTAGGTTCGTACTTAACCTGAATCTGTAAAAATCTGAAAAAGTCGAAACACTGTACCATGTCTGTCCCCTGTACCTCCTCTATGCCCCCTGTGCCTCCAGTGCCCCCCTCTGTCCCCTCACTGTTTTGGAGTGCCTTCAAAACTTTTACTTTGGAAAATTGGCACTGTGATTGGCCTGAGAAGGTGGGCTTGCACTCACAAAACGCGTTGCCTGTGCAAATAAGAATCTATTCTAGTCTACCTCACTATTGACAAAAGAGAGGTAGGCCACCTCTACCTTTTTTGCTTTTATTGCGTTTTTAACACAGTTTTATTGCCTTTTGGCACCTCTGTTGTTGAATTTTACCTAACCCACCCCCAACCCCGGGACTGACCTGCAGTGGTTCCAACCACCTGCGGAACCTTTATATGTTTTTTCAAGAGTGAGACCACCTCCAATTCAGCCACCACTGGATTGTCCAAATGGAGACAGGCTTGTGTTCTTAATCTGCTCCCTGTGGTTGGTTGCCCCATACTTCAACCCACGTTTGTGAGTATACTGCATCTCATTATTTATACCAGGAACAGTATGTATGCAGGGGAGACTAGAGCACATCTAGGGGCCAGCAACCCCAGCTCCCTTACATACACACTGTAGTGCATGTAGAAGCAGGCATTTCCTTAAATACACACTGCAGTGCACATAGGAGCCATTATTCCCAGCTTCCTACCATCAAAAGAAAGCTTCACAAATCGGGTAAAAATGTAAGAACTGCATATTGATAATCCTCAAAGGGTAATTGTACCGTGTTACAAAAATGTTGAATTAAAGGACAACTGAAGTGAGAGGGGTATGGAGGCTGCCATATTTATTTCCTTTAAATCAATGCCAGATGCCTGGCAACCGTGCTGATCTAAATTGAATTGGCACCAGTCCTCACTACCCTGTTTGACCTCTCCCTATCCACAGGCACCTTCCCCTCAGACTTCAAGCAGACCCCTCGCTACCCTCCAACTTCCCCCTATCTCCCTCCTCCACTTTGCCTCAAAACTCCTTGAGCGTCTGGTTCACAAACGCCTGACCCAGTACTTCAATGCCAACTCACTGCTAGACCCACTGCAATCTGGATTTCGGCCTGCCCACTCAGCCGACACTGCTCTCACCAAAATGGTCAATGACCTTGCCTTAGCTAAAGCTGAAGGTAAATACTCCATTCTCCTCCTCCTTGACCTTTTAGCAGCTTTTGACACAGTAGATCATCCCCTACTCCTCCAGTCCCTTCAGTCCATGGGCATTCACAATCTCGCCCTGACCTGGCTTTCATCCTACCTCTCTAACTGCTCCTTCACAGCCTCCTTCAATGAGTACTCGTCCACCCCTCTCGGTGGGAGTCCCCCAAGGCTCTGTCCTTGGCCCCCTACTGTTCTCCCTATACACATCCTCCATTGGCAAGGTTATCTCCTCCATGGGTTTTAACTATCATCTGTATGCAGATGACACCCAGATCTACCTCCACACCCCTAACATATTCACCACTACCATGGACAAGGTCTCCTCCTGCCTATCAGCCATCTCCTCCTGGATGTCTACTAGGTTCCTGAAACTAAATCTAGACAAAACGGAATTTATGATCTTCCCACCCCGGCCATCCATGAACCTCCCGGATGTGCATGTCACTGTTAACCACACTACCATTCGCCCTACCTCTCAAGCCTGCTATCTGGATGTCACCCTGGACTCTGCACTCTCCTTCACCCCCCACATCCAAAAGCTCACAAAGTCCTGCAACTTCCACCTTCATAACATCTGTAAGATTCACCCTTTCCTGACCTCTGCCACCACCAAACTCCTCATCCATGCCCTCATAATCTCCAGCCTTGATTACTGCAATGCCCTTCTGTGTGGTCTCCCTATGATCTGAATAGCCCCACTGCAGTCCATAATGAATGCGGCAGCCAGAATTATACACTCCTGCCATCGCTTCACCACGGCGGATCCCCTCCTTGAATCCCTCCACTGGCTTCCTATCCAGTCCAGAATCAGATGCAAGATACTGTGTCTGACCTACAAATCTGTCCACAAAACATGTCCAACCTACATTTCCGATCTTATTCAGAGGTACACACCAAGCTGCTCACTCCGCTCCTCCAATGAACTTCTCCTGACCGTCCCCCACATCACCCAGTCCCATGCACGCCTCCAGGATTTCTTAAGAGCCGCTCCAACACTATGGAACTCCCTACCTCCATCCATTAGGGCAGCCCCCTCCTTCAACATCTTCAAGAAGGCCCTCAAAACTCACCTTTTCACTCTGGCCTACTACCCCTCACAAGTGCTCTAAACCCACAGCTGAACTCTGGTCCCCTACCTTTCGTGTCTCTACCTCTCCCTCCAGATTGTAAGCCTGTGGGCAGGGTCCTCCTCCTTTTGTGTCCTACCTGATCATGCACTTCCATTACTGTGAACCCATGCTATACATCTGAGTGAACCTAACTTGCCTAATCTCCATGCTCCCCTCCAGTGACTGACTAAGCATTACCTGGTACTCATACTGTGCTGTGTGATCTGGTCTTTCTTGTATTCCTGTATTGTCATTTTGCTGTATGTCACCCCTAAATATTGTCTGTAACCTAAACTAATGTCCAGCACTGCGTAATATGTTGGCGCTTTATAAATACAATAAATACATAAATAAATAAATAATGCAGCTAATCTTGTCAGATCTGACAATAATGTCAGAAACACCTGATCTGCTGCATGCTTGTTCAGGGTCTATGGATAAAAGTATCAAAGGCAGAGGATCAGTACGACTGCCAGGCAACTGGTATTGCGTAAAAGGAAATACATATGGCTGCCTCCATGTTCCTCTCGCTTCAGTTGTCCTTTAAGTGCATGTGGGTGAGATAGATGAGGTTACCCTCTAGCACGCTTTCATTACATGTTTGTAATCTAGAAATTTCCAGGCTCTAGAATTTGCAGTGGGTTCCTCCGTCCTTCTAGTTGCATTGCTTCCTGTTTCAAGTATTAACCTTTTCCACTCGGAGTTCTTTCCTAAAGGAAGTCGTTTCTGCTCGGAGTTTTGTTTTAAAAGAAATGCGCTCTCCCATTTTAACATGGAACATAACACCGTAACATAGTATATCTTATATTAAAGAACACATTATAACGTTTAATTTGATACCTTATTTGGACAGTTTGGCATCTTCTAGTGGCTGGTAGCAGAGGAGAAAGCCAAGGTATGGTAAATTGAAAAACAGTTTCCTGGGTGTAATCCGGGCCTGTGTGAGCAAGTTTCGCAATAATAGGTGGTTTTATGCCCGGCACCCGGGGTCTTACTGTCCCTACACACAATGCAATCGTTGGTATTTCGATTGGGCATATTAGCAATAAAATACTGGTTACTATTTACACTCTCCCCCAGTCCATTCCATAGGATTCCATTGATTCTCTATGCAACTTTGCAAGCAATTTGCAAAAAATCTGCAAAGTAATCTGCAAGGAATCTGCATGGAATCTGCCAAAACAAATCAGCAACCATTTTTTATTTAAACAAAAAAAAAAAACAGCAAGAAAACAGAAGTGACATTTAAATGTAAATGTCACTTCCTGCCGGCGGGGATCGCAGACTTCTGGCTTGGGGCTGGGGGGCACTGACTGTGTGGGCATGTAGATTTACATGCCCACTAAAGTGAGAGGTTAGATCGAGGTTTTCGGGGGGTTCGGGAGCGCCGTAAACAGCGCTTGAACAAATGTCCTGCATAGCGAGACATAGGAGTGTAACGCGGAATTCGTGATGTCCCGATATGCGAGCGGGAGCGCAAAGGGTTAAAGGACAACTGTAGTGAGAAGGATATATGGAGGCTGCCATATTTAATTTCTTTTGCACAATTCCAGTTGCCTGGCATCCCTGCTGATCCTCTGCCTTTAATACATCAAGCCACAGACCCTGAACATGCATGCAGCATATCAGGTGTTTCTAACATTATTGTCATATCTGACAATATTAGCTGCAAGCTTGTTTCTGGTGTGATTCAGACACCACTGCAGCCAAATGGATCAGCAAGGTAGCCAGGCAACTGGTATTGTTTAAAAGGAAATAATTATAGCGGCCTCCATATACCTCTCACTTCAGTTTTCCTTTAAATAGCTGTACACAGAAAAACAGACATCTACCTATGTCTGGAAACGGCAACAAGCAGAGCTTAAAGGACAACTGAAGTGAGAAGAATATGGAGGCTGCCATATTTATTTCCATTTAAACAATACCAGTTTCCTGGCAGCCCTGCTGATCTATTTGGCTGCAGTATTGTCTTAATAACTCCAGAAACGAGCATGTGGCTAATCTTGTCAAATCTGACAACAATGTCAGATTTATTGTTGCAATAAAATACAATATTGTTAAAATAGTTACCCTTGCATTCGCATGTAAAAAAGACTTTTTCAGGAATAAAAAGTAATCACACATCATATTCAAAAGGCAAAAAAGGATAAAAAAACGTTTTTAGGCTTATTTGCACCTATTGATTTGCATTTCTATTAAATAAAAAAAAAGTTTCTGCAGCACAAAACTAAAAAAGTATTTAGAATGCCAAACTACAGTATTGCTCTACCCCACCATAAGCCAACAGTACTTTCATCACTGCAGCAGTGACACTATATACAGTATATTGTGACCAAACGATCCTATGTGATGACAATACTGTCGGACTGACAGCAAGCTAGAGAGACAGGTCTGTGACTTTCTGGCTATCATTACACTCACAGCTGCTAGTGATCACATGACTGCATGTTCATATAGCAAGTCAGGTCATGATCTCGCTGACCAATCCTGGCACACTCTCGTGTTCTCTCATTAGGATGCTCCAAGTACGCCCATCTGTGCAGGACATTTGCATTTCGCCTTTTAGAAGTCTCTGATTAAAATGTCGCTGCCCTTTCAGCTTAATTAGTTTTGCCAATTATTCTGACACTTTAACCCCACAGCTCAGCCCACCAATCAAGCTGAGCAGAGCAACAAACTAAAAGCCAATGGAAACATACGTGGAATCAAACAGTGTCTGCAAATACAGGTGATATGGGGACTGGACTGCTTAGAAACAGGAGGCATCGTTTTCTCCCATCTGATGAGAAACACGGATACAAATGTGATCAGTATGCCATCCGGAAGGTCGCCCACTGGCAACATAAAGGATTCATTTATTTATTTTGTAGCCTGAAACATACCTGAGGGTCATGAATACAGACTTGAGTGTGCACAACCATACTAATATTAATAGACATCTTCTTTATATTATTTCCCTATTAATACCATCAATATCAAATGGCTTTTCTGTTTCAACTCTCCACTATACCACCAGATGGTTAAGCAGCATCCTGAGGACAAGAATAACCACAGAAGGATAATCCTGCCCCAAGCCTGAAGGGTCCATTCACACTTAAAAGCGTAGATTTTTTCCGGCGTTTTGCGTGAGGGATTTTCTCACGATTTCACGTGGAAAAATCACTGGACACTGCGTCGATTTTCCCGTGATCACGTTTAGCGCTTCTATAGCACTGAAACGCGATCGTCGGGAAATCGGCTGAAAATGGTGCAGGCGACCCGTTTGCGTTTCGCGATTTTGCTAATCGCCTCAAATTGCCCAAGTAAGAACAGGCCCATAGGGTTTTATTACACTAGCGCTTTTTAAAAGCGCTAGCGTTTAAAGGGATACTGTAGGGGGGTCGGGGGAAAATGAGCTGAACTTACCCGGGGCTTCTAATGGTCCCCCGCAGACATCCTGTGTTGGCGCAGCCACTCACCGATGCTCTGGCCCCGCCTCCAGTTCACTTCTGGAATTTCTGACTTTAAAGTCAGAAAACCACTGCGCCTGCACGCCCGTGTCCTCGCTCCCGCTGATGTCACCAGGAGTGTACTGCGCAGACACAGACCATACTGGGCCTGCGCTGTGCGCTCTTGATGACATCAGCGGGATCGAGGACACGGATCGAGGACACTCCAGAAGTAAACCGGAGGCGGGGCCGGAGCATCGGTGAGTGGCTGCGCCAACACAGGATGTCTGCGGGGGACCGTTAGAAGCCCCGGGTAAGTTCAACTAATTTTCCCCTGACCCCCCTACAGTATCCCTTTAAGCGTTTTGCCGAAATCGTGGCAAAACGCTCGGTACTTATCCGTTAGCCGGGCGCATCCGGCAGGTGGCGCTGTTGTAGCGAATTTCATTCATGCTTAGTTAACGTTAGTGCTGTGTGAATGGAAGCGCCGCAGGTGGCGCTAATTACATTGATACGGCACATAACAATAACAGCGTTAATGGGAACTAATATGTATTTCAAGTGGCCGGAACTGTTACTTAATGCAATTAAAATGAAGGCGGCGGCAATTTAACAGATGAAGCCGCCGCCTTCGTCTGTTCTTCGTCTTCTTCTCCCACTTTGCCCTCCTCTGGCTTCTATACAATGCTGGCAGCCTGCGGGGACATGCGTCTCCCCCCAGAGTCGTTCGTCGCGGAAGGGAATCCTGTTTGTTTTCTTGCGACGAACGACTCTGGGGGGAGACGCATGTCCCCCCCCAGCTGCCAGCATTGTATAAAAGCCAGAGGAGGGCAAAGGGGGAGAAGAAGACGAAGAACAGACGAAGGCGGCGGCTTCATCTGTTACATTGCCGCCGCCTTCATTTTAATTGCATTAAGTAACAGTTCCGGCCACTTGAAATACATATTAGTTCCCATTAACACTGTTATTGTTATGTGCCGTATCAATGTAATTAGCGCCACCTGCGGCGCTTCCATTCACACAGCACTAACGTTAACTAAGCATGAATGAAATTCGCTACAACAGCGCCACCTGCCGGATGCGCCCGGCTAACGGATAAGTACCAAACGCTCTAGTGTGAATGGGCCCTTTAAGTTGCAAGCCCAAAACCCAAAACAAGTGATAGTCTCATGGCTTCTGCAGCCTATTCCTCTGTCTTTGCTGAAAAGCCAAAGACTAGTGGCATTCTTACCTACCCCTCTGTACAGAAGAGCCCAAATCCCACAGAATAGACACAGAAAGCATGTGACGCATGTAGAAGTGACCCAGCAGACATACTTACATCAACAACCCCACTCCCAGAAATGCATATATTAATTGCAGAGAACACAGGGGCAGATTTATCAAAGCACTACCGACAGATTTTTCTTCTAAAACGGTTCTAACCAGCAGGGGAACTGTTCTGCATAATAAGAAACTTCTCAAATCCTACATAATAGCAGCAGTTTAGCGTGGATTTCTAGAGCTGCACTACAGTTAAGAAAAGTGCAAATCCATCCCTAAACTGCTGCAGATTAGGGGCCCATTCACACTACAAGGTTTTGCCGGCGATTTCGGCAAAACTCGCAAGCGCTAGCGCTTTTTAAAGCGCTAGTGCTCTAATACCCTATGGGCCCATTCTTACTTGGACGATTTGCGTTAATCACCGGTGATTAATGCAAATCACCAAACGCAAACGTGTAGCCTGTACCATTTTCAGGCGATTTCCCGGTGTTCGCGTTTAGTGCTATAGAAGCACTAAATGCGATCTGGGAAAATTGCCCCAAGTTGCCCCTTCTGTCTGGCACGAAGCAGAGGTTAACTCTGACACAAGAACTAGTTGTGTTTAAATTTCCTGCCTTGTATTTCTAAAAACTAATAAGGAGAAAACAATATTCTGTTTGACATACTGCAGGGGTCTCAAACTCAATTTACCTGGGGGCCGCAGGAGGCAAAGTCAGGATGCGGCTGGGCCGCATATGGGATTTCACAAAAAAAGTCAATCAGCAGCTCACGCCCTCCCTCTGCATTGATTTTTATTTTAAAATCAAATTCACACTGAAGAAAACTATTTTGCCTATTTTACCTTATAGTTCGCTTCAGTGCTCCCATTACAAGTAATCCGCTGTGTCTCCGCTGCAAAACGAGGGCTGCAGAGCCCCCAAATCGCCCGGGGGCAATCCGCGGGCATTTCCTGGAAGGGGCAGAGCTTTCAGCTTCAGCTCTGCCTCTGACGTCAATCGCGGCGCATCGCCGCCTCTCCCCGCCCCTCTCTGTGAAGGAAGACTGAGAGGGGCGGGCAGAGGCGGCGATGCGCCGCAATTGACGTCAGGAGGGGCAGAGCTGAAGCTGAAAGCTCTCCCCCTTACAGGAAATGCCGGTGTAATGTCAGAATGGGCAGCCCCGAAGATTGGGCAGCTCTGTTGGTTCTGCGCATGCGGATGTAGCATGTGCGTGCTGCGTCATCCCCCCTCGCTGCAGCGTGAAGGAACTTAGGTAAAGAGCATAATTTTAGTGCTGCTCTGCTCCGCCCCTCGCCGCCAAATTAAAATAGTTGGTTGAGCGCAGCAACAGCACATCCCCCTTCCCACCATCCTCTATCAGGCAATACTAGGATATAACACAATCAGCACCTCTCTAATTCGATGCAGAAAATGATGCGGAGGATATCGGGGAGGGCAGTAGGAGGCTATTATGCTGATGACAGTGCTAGTGGTGGGCGGAGGCAGCAGCAGCAGAAACACGGGCATGCGTACCACATTGTCACGTTCTGATGACGTGCAGCCGATGCTCTAGTACGTGATGACGTTTCCCTTCAGCCAGGGCCGGAGCTACCATAGGAAAAAATGGGCAATTGCCCCAGGGCCCCAGAGCCTGTAGGGGCCCCCAAGGTGTCCCTCCCCATCTTAACTGTTGCTCCTCAGGGACTCTGCAGAGTCTGTTAAGTTGGGAGGTGATTGGGGGAGGGTCAGCAGCCAGCTCAGGGGCCCAGGAGGGAAATTTGGCTGCAACAGAGGGCCTCTAATGGCACTTTTTGGTCGGGGGGTGTCTGTTGGGGGCCCCCCAGTTTAATTTTGCCCTAGGGTCCAATTGTTACTTGAACCGGTCCTGCTTTCAGCGTGCTGGGCTGCTCTCGGGCTGCCCATTCTGACATTACACCGGCGGATTGCCCCCCGGGCGATTTGGGGGCTCTGCAGCCCTCGTTTAGCGGCGGGGATGCGGCGGATTACTTGGGAGCACTGAAGCGAACTATAAGGAAGCTTTTGCCGGCGCGGGCCACAAAATATTGTATCGAGGGCCACAAGTTTGAGACCCCTTTGCTGATGTCACAGCTCTCTCAGTACTTCCCTTTCCTGTGAGTTAAGGTGGTCATACACTTACAGATTTGCAGCAGATTCTACCATCAGATTTCTGTCAGATGCCTGACAGGAATCTATCTGATGTGTGCCACACACTAGGAACAGATTTCCAATAGATTTCAGAATGAAATCTATTGGAAATCGATCTAAATGCATTATTGGACCATTAGATCCAGTAGCGGCTCCAGGAAAAAATTTTAGGGGGTGCTATGCAGGTGCTGGACTAATTTCCGGGGGAGCTGGCGACCTTCCGCGGCAAAAAATGGGTGTGGCTACAACCGCGCCATGGCGGAAAAAAATGGGCGTGGTCATGACTGGATGAGGGCGGGGCTAACTGTAATTTAAAGTGAACCCAGGGTGAGAGTGATATGGTGGCTGCCATATTTATTTCCTTTTAAACAATTCTAGTTGCCTGGCAGCCCTGCTGATCTATTGGCTGCAGTAGTGAACTGAATTACACCAGAAACAAGTATGCAGCTAATCTTGTCAGTTCTGACAATATTGTCAGAAACCCCTGACCTGCTACATGCTTGTTCAGGGTCTATGGTTGAAAGAATTAGAGGTAGAGGACCAACACGGCAGCCAGGCAAGCTGGTATTACTTAAAGAGAACCCAAGGTGGGATTTCATTATGTTAGTGGGGCACAGAGGCTGGTTGTGCACACTAACACCAGCCTCTGTTGCCCCATGGTGTGCCTCCATGTCCCCCCTGCGCGCCGCTATACCCCCGCAGTGCTGGCGACACGCAGGTGTGTCGCCAGCACAATGTTTACCTAATTGCTGTCTGTCAGCGCCGCTCCCCCGCCTCCTTCGCATCGGCGCTACCCGCCCGTGTCCCTTACCTCCCACTGATAGGAGGGAAGTGACGCACAACCAGCCTCTGTGCCCCAGTAACATAATTAAATACCACCTCGGGTTCTCTTTAAAAGGAGATAAATATGGCAGCCTCAATATTATTCTCACCTCGGGTTCCCTTTAAAAGTGCAACGCAAAGACAGAGGGCCCAAGTTTTGGTGACCCTTTCCCCAGAAAATTCACATAATTGTGCAGGTTTTCTCAAGAAAATACACGTAATGTGAGCAGATTTGAACAAAAAACACCTTCAATGACCCCAATATGCACAATCGTTATCAGATATGACCCTAATATGCACAATCGTTATCAGATATGACCCCAATATGCACAATCGTTATCAGATCTGACCCCAATATGCACAATCCTTATCAGATCTGACCACAATCAGCAGCACCACCTGAAAAAGAAAAGAAAAACCCATTTACTCACCTAGTCAGAAGACCTCCTGTTCCAACCTCCTCCTCTTCCGACCTCCTTGTGGCGCGCAGCTCAGCTCCCACGATCCTCTTCCTTCCTGCAGCAGCCTGCATTACCCGGCGAGCAGGGCTACGGGAAAAAGGCCGCCCGAAGCCCTGCACTGCAGACTCCAAGTCTGCAGAGCAGGGCTTCGGGCGGCCATCTTACCGTAGCCCTGCCTGCTGCTCCGGGCTGCTGCTGTGAACTGACTCGGCGTCTCTTAGACGCCTGAAGTCAGTTCACGCCAGGGGGTGCTTTGGGGGTGCTTGGACAAATTTAGGGGGTGCTTGAGCATCCCCAAGCACCCCCCTGGCGCCGCCACTGATTAGATCCAATGCAACTCTATGAGCCATTGATCTGCTGCCAGCAGCAGATCGACCTAGATTTTCCATCCTGTCAGATAGATCAAATCAGGGCCGGCCCGCCCATGAGGCGGGGTGAAACTTTTGCCTCAGGCGGCACTTCTGGAGGGGCGGCAGCCGCCCGTCTGTGTGTGTGGGGGGCCGCCCGAGCTGGAGGGGATAGCGGGCAGGAAGGGGGTATTGGGCCTAGCGGCGGGGAGGGGGGTCGGACCCCCCCCCTCCCTCGCCTGGGTCCCCCGTCCTCCGCTCCCCTCCAGCTTTAGAAGTGAGGTCGCTGGCTGCAGCTATATTGTAAGAGGCAACGGGCGGGGAGGACTCACCTCTTCCTCGTTCCAGCCCGAGCCTGCGCTCCACTGACGTCACTTCCTGCTACGCCGCAGGAAGTGATGTCAGTGGAGCGCAGGCTCGGGCTGGAACGAGGAAGAGGTGAGTGATCCCCGCCCGTTGCCTCTTACAATATAGCTGCAGCCAGCGACCTCACTTCTAAAGCTGGAGGGGAGCGGAGGACGGGGGACCCAGGCGAGGGAGGGGGGGGGTCCGACCCCCCTCCCCGCCGCTAGGCCCAATACCCCCTTCCTGCCTGCTATCCCCTCCAGCTCGGGCGGCCCCCCACACACACACGGCTTGGGGGGAGGGGCGGCGATTTTTTTGAATTTTGCCTCAGGCGGCAAAAAGTCTAGGGCCGGGCCTGGATCAAATTGATCGAAACCTGCCGCACATCAATCGACTGATCGATGGCTGAAATCGACCAGTGTATGGGCCCCTTAAGCAAGTTTGTTTATATTCAGCAATTGCCTGGGATTATTATCCCAACTGCTTGTTTCAGCTTTGACCACTCTGGGAATAAATATATGCAGGTAGAGCACTTAACGGTTGAAAGTACTATTATCCTGTAAATATAATGAATTCACAAATCCATAAAAGCATGTAAAAATTGACCAACTGCAAAGAATTCACCATAATAACACATATCAGTAAAGAATAATGTTGTAGTCTCCAAATGGTGGGATTCAGCAGCACTTGTCCTTTCCTACGTAGTGAACAACAGCCTTGGGTAACATGTTTATATTTGGGTTATACCTGTATCCGGAATTGGGTAATACCTGTATCTGCAATATTACACAATTCTGCATTTTTAGACCTTTGTTCTCCCATTTTATAGAGCTTTGCACCTTTCACGATAATGCATGTTTTCTATGAAGTTTTTGTTGGTTATTTATATT
The DNA here is from genome assembly GCF_040937935.1 of Hyperolius riggenbachi. Taxonomy (NCBI): domain Eukaryota; kingdom Metazoa; phylum Chordata; class Amphibia; order Anura; family Hyperoliidae; genus Hyperolius; species Hyperolius riggenbachi. Next base: position 122,598,669 of record NC_090654.1, read on the forward strand.
AGACTAGTCTACCTAAGCCCGTTTAAAAACGGGCTCTAGGTAGTGATACCTCTGCTGCATGTTAGTGCATACGCTGTTCGCCCGCCCGGCTCACTGGCCCGTCCTCCAGTCACAACTGCTGACCGGGTCCGTGCTGCGCACATGCGCAGTAGCAAAAAGCACGGACCCAGCTACACAGGGACAGCGTGACGCAGGGACACAGGGGTTTTATTATAGAAGATATATTAGTCAATGTATTGTACTACATACATTTGTTTACTATACTGCACCATGATTGCAGAAATCGCAATATCTATGCCATCAGAGCAGATTCTGCCCTGATTAACATAAATGTGGCATGCAATTGTATTAGAATGAATACAAGATATATACATATCATACATATCATACATTATATACAAGACTTAAGATATTATTATTCACATATGACACCTAATCCAGGTACAGGTTGTGTTGTGCTTTTTTTTTTACATCTACTTCAGGCTTCTATCTGTATGTGAAATGGCAGCTGACTGCAATCCACGTAAATCGTAGATAAATGTGGTCTTCAGTGACTTCTGAGGATCCCTGTGGTGTTTGTGGTGTTACACTTGTCTATTACTCTCTCAGAGAGCCCCACTTCTCCAGATCCCATTGTTGAAGAGCAAGCATAATGAATATTGTGTTAGTGAGCAACCTAATCAATACTCCATCTTCAGAAGACAAGTAAATGCTGTTTAACTCATTCATTAGCGGAGACGGACTCCTGACCTGAAATGCTTTGGATCTGATTTATGAAAACTGGAGGAAAGGGTGACCATATTACCCAGAGCAACTAATTAGGTCCAGCATTTATAAAACAGCTTCACTATGGTATCATTTATTATGCTTGCAGTGTGTATCTATACTGTACCGTGCAGTCTATCCATTATACTGGTAGTAACGAATGTCCTATTTTTTAAAGCCCTACTAAACCTAAAGAAAAAAGAAAAAACCTACATCAGGGCTAGTGGAGACTAGCACAGTACTGCCCTGTAGTATTCACATCTGTCTGCCTCTGGTTTCCACAGACAGTGGGAAAAGAGGTCTATGCCCCTCCCAGGCAGCTATCTTTAGGCTAAGTAAACACGATGAGATTTTCTGGCAGATTTACTGTCAGACTGATTATTTTCAACATGTCCGATCTGGTTTCCGATCGATTTTTCATAGAAGTGAATGGAAAATAGATCGGAATATCGATTGGAAATTTTGGAAATAATTGATCTGACAGTAAATCTGCCAGAAAATCTCGTCGTGTGTACCAAACATTAGCCTTGAAACCAAAAAAGTAATTTCGTTCTGACAGTCCTAGCTCTTCATGGAGTAAGGCTTCCCTTTACCCACTAGACAAAAGTGGACCACCGCGCCCAATCACCCTTTCTGCAATAGTCTGTTCAAAATTGATCTGCAGCTTATTGATCAGATATGTTGAAATCAATAGATCGCTGGCAGATTCTATCAAAGTTATCGAATCTGCTGTAAATATTGACCCCATATAGGGCACCCGTAAATTGTAACCCTTGATGAATCTAAAGCTGAATCCAATAATCATTGAACTTTCTGAAGGGACACAATGTAGTCATGCAATTGACTAACTGCTTGCATGTATGGTCCTTGGTGAAATCCATTTAACCCTCCCTCTACATTTAAATTGTTATGTCAGAAGGTGCAGTGCTTCTAATGATACCAATGGGGCTGCCTATGTGACCAGGTTTGGAAGTTTACAGAAAAGAAGCATATTACTAAAGGGGGACAGAGAGACAGAAGGAGAATGTGAGCGAGAGACTGCTGATCTATCATACCTGTATCCCTCTCTGCATTCCATGTTGCCCCATTTTTCTTTGTTTTGGCAATGGCCATACATAGCTTACTTTGCCCAGCAAAGCGTATGTCAACTTCTATATTATATTAAAGAGACCCTATTGAGCATCTGCAGGACATCCTCAAATATAAGGTGGAGGAGCACAAGGGCCCATATGCAATTAACTTTATCTCCTGGGTTTTCTCCTTGGAGTTAATTTTTTATTGTCTATTTAAAATATTTTTTAAGCACTTTGCAACTGAAAAAGTACCAAAAAGTAGTGAAAAGGTGCTATCAAAATTATTTTAAGTATTTTCTTGCTTGCTGGTGGCTTAAAATGCATTGTATTCAAATATTTAAAAATATCACTTAGGAGAAAACTCAGGAGAAAAAGTGAATTGCATATGGCCCAAGGTGTCATCATGGAGGAGTGGAAGACGGTTCTAATGGCAACCTGTTATGCTTTAGTCAACTTTATGCCCAAGAGAGTTAAGGCAATGCTGGAAAATAATAGTGGGCACGCAAAATATTGATACTTTGGGCACAATTTGACATTCTTCACTTAGGGGTGTACTCACTTTTGTTGCCAGCTGTTTAGACAGTAATGACTGTGTGTTGAACTATATTGAGGGGACAGCAAATTTACACTGTTATACAAGCTGTACACTGACTACTTTACATTATATCAAGGTGTCATATCCTCAGTGTTGTTTAATGAAAAAGGTATAATAAAATATTTACAAAAATGTGAGAGGTGTACTCACTTTTTTGACATACTGTATATATTCAGCCGGCAACATTGCCAAAATTTTGTACTGATGCTGCAAGATCTTCACATACGCTGCTAAGTATGACTTACCAACCCTGTTGGTGATTCACTCATAGCATGAGAAGAGCCAGGTAAGACATAGTATGACTTAGCCTAGTTAGAGGACACCTGTATTGCATTTCCATATAGGCTGCAATGGGTCCACCAGGAACACCAGACTCTTCATAGAAAAAGCTTTTTTGAATAGTGGCATGAAAAGGCTTTTTTGAGCAGTGGCATGAAAGGGCCTTTTTGAGCAGTGGCATGACCTCATGAAGCGTTCTCTGGAAGGAATACAGGAGCCGGTTACCTGATATACAGCACTTGCTGTATAAAGGAATCTCCCTATTTTGACAGGCCTTAACTAGTTATCTTCTTTCTGCTATATCCTGTCTCATTCCACTTCATGCACATTACTCATACCTCATCATCATTGTCTGATTCTTTTTGTTCAACCTGTCTTCTAATCATAACTTTTCCTCTGTGTCACATTACATCTTGTAGTCCCGCTTTCACTGTATCTCAATGTGCCTGTCTCTCAGCCTCATTTAATACATATATGACTTTGCAGGAAAGGAAAATGATTTAATTTATGATCACTCGTCCCTAATGTGGATACTATGAATGTGAAAATCTGTGATCCTAATTTTAATTGCTCCATTCGCTCCCTGTAGGAAGGCGGCTAAATTGGCTGAGTGAAATAGTGGCGAGTGGCAGGAAAACGGAGTCTGGGTTTTGTAACGTTTCTAAATAACAATGCCATTTTCACAGCATGTCTCAGTGAAGCATGATTACCGGTCAGAGGAGAATTCTGTGAGGTTCACCTGGAGTCGGAGATGCAGACAAACCAGTGTTAGTCATCTGATGTGGGACTCTTTACATTTCATACCATAAGAATAACAAACTTACAACACAACAATTTCCAGGCCGCAGTATAAATACTTCAGGAAACGCAAGAGGCGCGTTCACCTATTTTCACAAGAGGAAGTTTTAAATCAGGATGTTACCATTTGTTGGCTAAAATTAAGAGATTCAAAGAGTAAGCTTTTGACCCAATATTTACGGTAAGTCTTTTCCAAACTCTGTTTCCTGATAGTGCTGTATATTAGGAAATAAGAGTATGAAAAAAGCTATGTCCCTGTGTAAACAATGCAGTTGTACAAGGTGTCTTCTATATTTTTCTAGATTTATGTATGGAAAATAGCACCCAAAGTAAGCACTGCAATTGTGCCGGCTTTGCCCACAGTCTGAAGTGCGTGTGTCCAACCTGAAGTAAGACATGAAAATCCCCATGGCAGACCCCATGCAGTACCACATAACACCCGCCCACCTAAACCCCCCTACCCACACACACATTAACAGTTAGCATCCCAGTAGCAGATCTGAACCTCTGTTCTCTTAAACTCCTTTCGCTGTCACTATGGCCGGGATTGGGTGATTGCACTCTCATTTTTTAATAGTCTTCAGCAAAGCCAGCACTCATGTCCTGTCCTGTTTTCAGCTTTGCAACACAGATCCGATCTTCTCCCCCAATCATCTGGTGCCCAAGCCATAGTGTGCCATACCCTAGATACCCCTTCTTTATTTGTCTATTGGATAGGTGCATGAATAATTACCGTATATACTTGTGTATAAGCCTAATCTTTCAGCACAACAAATGTGCTGAAAAGTTACCCCCTCGGCTTATATGCAAGTCAGTGGAGCTGAATGCATGGAGCAGGTTTTTGTTACTGGCAGAGGAGCGTAAGGATCGTGCACTAGTGAGCCTGCTCTTGCCAGCTGGCTCCCTGCTGTGTCCATGCCCCGCATCCCCTGCAACATTGTGAGCAGAGTGCTTTGCTCAACACTACCTGAGTCCCCTGGCTTGTGGAGCGGAGCTTGCAAGCAACGTGTCAGTTGTCAGTGCAACGATCAGGGATTCTTCCGGTGGGGCAATCGCTGTGTCTCATATCTATGATGCCATCTAGTGGTGTCTTGAGACACATCTGTATGATCCTGGGCACATCTGACTATGGGGATGTCGGTTGTGCAAAATGTTGTGATATTTTACCAAAAATAGGGGGCATGTTAGCACATAATTTACCAAGCAGTTTAAGACCTGCCTGTACCTGGTGGTAAAGTCAATTTGTATGCATTTTGCAGTTTTTAGTGGAGTTGCTATTCCTGCTTTAGTGGGGATCCTATTCAGGCTGTGTAATAGAAAAGAATAGTAGAAATAAAACTCCAAATATTTACTGGATTGTTTTTTTATAGGGAATACCTATAAATATACTTTTCATAGGTTGCTACTACATAACAATAACCACCTTAGCAGTAATCGCGAAAATCCACATCTTAGAGCGGTAATCATGTGCCTGAGTGACTTATATGCAGGAGCTGCTGCAGATCTCTCTCTGGTATGTTTTTCTTCCTTTGTTTTTAGTGTTTAAAAGCTTTTGAAAAAATTACACGGCTTTTAGACCCTAAATCTGGAAATAATCATAAAGCCACCCCCCCCCCAAAAAAAACAACAACAACCACAGAGACTTTTCTACCTTATGGAAGACAATTAAAGATTATTACTATTATTTACCGCAAATATATACAGAGCAAAAATATAAAGGGACCGTGGTTCAACTCAAATGTAGTATGAACGCACGCCATCTGCGCTTGCATGCATTGCGTGGCTGATACCATTCACTGTAGTGAATGGGTCAGTCGCGCGTTTCGGGAAAAAATGCATACAGCATGCATTTGGGGACCGCACTGATCCGGGAAGCATGCAGTGTGAACATGAGACAGTGCAGTCTATGAAATCCAGATGGCAACACGTGCAATGTGGGAGTAATTGAGTAAGTTCCCCTAACTTGTTGTTACTGTTACCAGTGCATAAAGCGATGGGGCATGTCTTCAGCAATATCATGGACAACAGTGAGGACCCACATGCATTTCCAAAGTGTGTACAGTTGTCCTTAGTTGTGGTCAAGAGCGATAAGGCATGTGGGAAAAACATTTGGTCAAATGACCAAATTTTATTGTTATTTCCTACTGTAGTCCACTAATGCTTGTCCTCTCACCTTCCCCAGTCTATTGGGTAAGAACCGGCTGCTCAGCAGAAAGCCAAGCAGGTTATTGTACAGGATCAGTCATCCACAATGATCACAAACAATCCTTCCTGAAGACCATAGTTGCAAGTGTATACCAGGCTTTAAAGGGACACCGAGCAGTGCAGAAACTATGGAAAGATGCATAGCATTTTAAAGCTCTCTTTCTCCTCTTTCCAATGATATATAAACTGCCACCCTACGCCTTTTAGTTTTCGCTATTTCCGCGATTGAAATGGCCGCGGCGGCAATTTCAATCGCGAAAATAGAGAAAACTAAAAGGCATAGGGCGACGATTTAGGTGTCGCCAGAAAGAGGAGAAAGAGAGTTTTAAAATGAGATCCATCTTTCCATAGTTACTTGTATTACACAGGACGACACTTTCCCCAGTGTCAGCAGCTGCATTCAGCAGAAAAAGTCGTCCTGTGTAATACAATGTAACTATGGAAAGATGGATATTATTTTAAAGCTCTCTTTCTCCTCTTTCTGGCGACACCTAAATCGTCGCCCTACGCCTTTTAGTTTTCTCTATTTTCGTGATTGAAATCGTGGCCGCGGCAATTTCAATCGTGAAAATAGCGAAAACTAAAAGGCGTAGGGCGGCGGTTTATATATCATTGGAAAGAGGAGAAAGAGAGCTTTAAAATGATATGCATCTTTCCATAGTTTCTGCACTACTCGGAGTCCCTTTAAGTTGTCCTCAGCTAAGGAACATTGGGGAACAATGGTGGTTCAACTGATGGGGTTTCTGGGTTCATATCAAATTGTTTGCTATTGAAGGTAAAGGTTTGGAATACTGTTAGCGCTACTGTGATGGCAAGGGAGTACATTCAGCATGCACACTCCCAGAACAAGACCTTTGTGTTTTAAAATAACTACAATACAGGACACTATGGGGTTAATAATAAAAAATCTAAAATCAAAAAAGTTTGGTTGCAGGCCCATGGCTGCACAGCTGACTAATCTCTCAGCAACTTCAGTTCAAATAAGGACCACCAAATTTGCTATCCATTAGCTCACCATTATTAATAACATTCTGCCCATGTTTCCTGGATTTTCTGTAAATCAGGTACATTCAATAGCAGTGCATCTAGTTTATTATTATTATATGTATAGAGGGCAAGCATCTTCCACAGCACTGTACATAGTACAGACAATAGTAAGGAGCATAGATACAGGAGCAGTTCAGCACACTGTACAATCAGGACAAATATAAAATCATCTTTGCGACTACAGTGACCATATATAGTAAAGAGATCTCTGTATGTGGGAAGACAGTGTGTGCCAACTTTTATTTCAGAGCTATTGATTTTTAAGAAGATGACTGCTGTACCCCATGCTGTTGTGTACTGATATTTACAGTTTACAGAGCTAGAAAGCGTATGCGGCTAGGCCAGCATGTAATAACCGATGGAGGTGATGCTACCTATAATGCTGATGATATGATTGATTTCCAAGGTTAAAATGTGGTCTCCATTGCTTAGAATGGGATGAAATCGCTAGAATAAGCTGCTGACCTCAAAAACCCATTTATGTTAGATTTGGAATAAGCTGTACATTCTGGGTAATGCTAAAGGTGTCTTAAAGGGCCAGTTTAGGACCATTTTTTTTTCTAATGCAATTCACAGTAATGCAATCATACAAATGTGCATTTAGAATTGTATTGTGAACATGTGTATTTCAGCAGTCAAATAACCTGCTGTGTACACAGACCTGCAGCCTTTCTCTCCCCTACCGCTTCTTCATCTAGGGGCAATCGCCCAGAGCCCATCTTGATCACGTGAAACATCAATGGAGATGCTGTCATTCACTAAGGATGTGCCACGTCACAGCGTTGGGCCACGTCACACATCTCTGCATAGTATCAGGTAGTGCTAACCTTATGCGCTTCTGCATATCTGAATAACGTGCAAAAATGGGTGGTTTTCCATAGCAATTGACTATGCTATGAAATAACTGACATATTTCTTACACCTACGGTGTGCATTGCGTTATGTGTGGCTTATAGTGCATACATTACCCAGTGTAAACATACCCTAACAAGGCATGGCTGGAACAGTGATCACAGCTAGCCCACCACCCCATAATATCAAAGCATGTGGCTTTTGGGAAGAGAAAGAGATCACATGACAACCTTATCACTTGGCGCACATACTCTGATTCACTGCAGAATTAATTCAAAGTAGACTTTTACGGCTGGTTCACACGGGCTTCTGCTCAACGTTTCCCACCGGCCACGTCGCTCATCTTTAAAGCGCTGCCTATTTAAGTTAATGGGCTGTGCCTATACTGTAGTTTACTGCCGTTTACCATCATTCCACTCCCAATTTTTCCTGTTGCTTCAGCCAAACTCGAAGTCATATGTCAATATCCTTTGGACATTTCCTGGGCATTCTCTCAGGCCACATGGTAATTTCCCCTTTGAGGAAACAGTCACACAAAACATTGGCCTCAATTCACTAAGCTTATCCCTTGTCTTTAATAACATTTCTGAGCTGTTTCTAGCGTTATCACCATGGTGATAAGGCATGTAGTATTCACTAAACAATTTACCACAGGCAAACCTTAAGTTAACTCTTCTCTCTTTAAGTTAAGGAGATATCTCTAAAGTTAACTTTTGAATACTTAAAATAACTACAGAATTCTAAATTTAAAGAGAACCCGAGGTGGGATTTAATTATGCTAGTGGGGCACAGAGACTGGTTGTGCACACTAACACCAGCCTCTGTTGCCCCATGGTGTGCCTCCAAGACCCCCCTGCGCGCCGCTATACCCCCCGCAGTGCTGGCGACACGCAGCGTGTCACCAGCATAATGTTTACCTATGCCTGTCTGTTAGCGCCGCTCCCCCGCCTCCTCCATATCGGCGCTACCCGCCCGCGTCACTTCCCTCCAATCAGCGGGAGGGAAGGGTCGCGGGCGGGTAGCGCTGATACAGAGGAGGCGGGGGAGCGGCGCTGACAGGCACGGATAGGTAAACATAGGTAAACATTAGTAGGTAAACAATAGGTAAACATTGCGGGGGGTATAGCGGCGCGCAGGGGGGTCTTGGAGGCACACCATGGGGCAACAGAGGCTGGTGTTAGTGTGCACAACCAGCCTCTGTACCCCACTAGCATAATTAAATCCCACCTCAGGTTCTCTTTAAAGACAGGCTGTTAATTAACTGCATGTGAAAATAACTACAGAGGAGGTAACTTAACTTCTTAAGGACCGCGTCATGCCAATAGGCATTAGTCTCCCATCATGATCGCCACTAGGAGACTGTTAAATGGCGAAACCGCAGCGCTGTGATCTATGGCAGCACTGTACTGGGGACAGCCGTGTCACTCAGCTGTCCCTTAGAGAGTCTCAGGAGCCATAGGCTCTCATAGGCTGATGGCTATGAAAGCTGATCACTGTCACTGGCTGGCGGGGGGAGAGAGAGATAGAAAAAATAATAAATAAAAAATAGCAAATTTTATAAGAAAAAAAAAAAGTACAAGCAAATTTTATAAAAAAAAAAAAGTACAAACAAATAAAAAAATAAATAAACAACCCAGCAGCGATCAGAGCCCACCAACAGACAGCTCTGGTGGTGGGCAGAAAAGGGGGATCACTTGTGTGCCGAGCTGTACGACCGTGCAGCAAGCCCTTAAAACTGCAGTCGCTTAAATTGTAAAAAATAGACTGGTCACTAGGGGATGTTCTGAAATGGTTAAGGACTGAAGTGATAAGAGAACTCACTCATTGTGAAAACTTATCTCTACACCTTAATAAGGTAAGCCTCTTTAGTGAATTAACACTGAAAATAGCAATCGATGTGTGGTGGTAAGTTTTCTCTTGCCTTATTATCACCAGCATTATCTTAGTGAATTGAGGCCAATGTCCCAGTTGGACGCAATATGAAATTCTTGGTGTTTTTTGTTGTTGTTAATACGACGCTGCCATCACCAGTGTGAACCTAGTGATAAACAACAGATCCTGCAACTGCGACCGACAAGGTAAGATGCACTATTAAAATTATGTTATCTAGAGATGTAGAACACAGCACAGATAGGCTCAAGTTAAGAAAAGTTAAAGCACTCCTGAACTGAGAGGGATATGGAGGCTGCCATATTTATTTTCTTTTAAACAATGCACATTGCATGGTGCTAATTCCTTTAGCCATAAACCCTGAACAAGCATATGCCGATCAGGTGCTCTGAGTCTGACTGAAGTCTGACTGGATTAGCTGCATGCTTGTTTGAGGCGTGTGACTCAGACACTGCAGCAGCCAGAGACCAGCAAGACCGCCAGGCAACTGGAATTGTTTAAAAGGCAAAAAAATATGGCAGCCTCCATAACCCTCTCAGTTCAGGTGTCCTTTAAGTTTAGGTTGCATGTAAAGCATTTCTTTGAATCTGGAGAAAATTTGAAACTTGATACGGTGCTTTCATTCACTTCTTAGTCTGCATCTGGTGCTTACCAATGACGCTCCCAGGACTCGCCTTCACTGAGTAGACACATCATTTCTCAGCACCTGAACTATGCGCTGTTGCATCTCTATGGTAATATCACAGTGTGCTTCCCATGCAAGCTACGAGTACATTTGCTTTATAAACGTGCTCCTCATCCCTTGTGTTTCAAGGATTACATGGAAATGGCGCTGCATTTGGAATGTGGTAAGCAAACCCCAACGTCTCCAGTCACTTCTCCAACTGGTGTTTGCAGAGCCGCCGTGAGCTGTGAAAGTGTTAATCAACACAGTAGCCAGACACTGCAGCTTGTAGAGACTAGTGAATTGATTTAAAAGGTTTAATACGAGCATCAGCTTGCGCCTATTACTGCTAGTAAGCTGTACTGAGGTTATTTGTTCGCTTGGAAAAAATAGTGCTGCTTAGAATGAGCACATTAAGGGTAAAATTGCAGAGAAAACCCCATTACAACTTTATTGCTGGCAAATTGGAACCAAAGCTCGTCTGTATTTCAATTACTCAGTTACCAAAGAGATAAATCCTTTCTTCTATTTTTTTTTCTGCTCTCTCCCTTCTCTCTCTCCTTTTGCAGACGTTCAATCTCAGACTCCGTGATGAGAAATCCTCTTATTATACCCTACCGACAGCACGCGGTTTTTCTTAGCAATTTCGAGAAATTGTCCATTAAGTTCTTTTTATTACGTCCCAAAAGCTTCTAAGCTCACAAGACATTTATCATGGAGAAATGCTGGCCGAGGCGTTTCAAGGTCCCTCCTTCCTATCAGAGCCTCAGCGAAAGCCTTAACACACGTCATGCTGTGTATTTTAACATGTGGCGCTCATACGGCTTTATTCACTTATTTTCTCAACATCACTTTTGGAAAACTTTAGGAGAAAATAAAACAAACAATTACACATTTTGTTTATTTCAATATGTTTACTCATGGAGGAACAACTGTCTTCTCTGAATGCTTCTTGTAGAATGCTGCCTGCTTGGCAGTCTCTACCAAACTAACCTGAAACTATGCCAAAGAACGCTTTTTGTGAGACTCTAATGGCAAACGAGACTGTTTTAAAAAAATATCTGGCAGGAAACTGCTCAGTGCAGCAGCAGGACTAGATATATATTTCCTACCCTCTCCCATCCAAGCATCTACTCTTGCCTCACCTCAACAATACTCTTAGGTCAGTTTATACATAAACTCCACGAGGAACTGAACTGAAAGTAACGTAATTAATAAAATTGCCCATTGTAAAATCTTTCCTCTCCCTGATTTACATTCTGAAATTTATCATTGGTGGTGACATCTTTAGGGCTGTCAGGTGCAGCTCTGCAGAATGTTTGTTTACTAAAAGTTCCAAAGCCAGTACAAAATAATACCTTTTTCTCCCAGAATGCCTTGGGGCAGAATTCTGCATAGCCTAGATTAAGCATCACTGGGAGGATGGGGCTACAGACCAATATATAGATATTGGAAGTGTTTTTGATGATGAAACCAGGAAAATGTAAGTGGTAAAAAATGAGTGTATCCTGAATAATTGACTATAATCTATTACTATCTGACTGTGATGCCTCTTTAACAATGATATGTAACAAATGTTGGGTGTATAGAATTTCTTTGTTGGTCTTCAACCAACCAGTTGCAGTTACAATTTCCCTCATGGCCTCCACAGTCACCAGACCTGAACCCAGTCGAGATGGTTTGGGGTGAGCTGGACCGCAGTGAAGGCAAAAGGGCCAACAAGTGCTAAGCATCTCTGGGAACTCCTTCAAGACTGTTGGAAGACCATTTCGAGTGACTATCTCTTGAAGCTCATCAAGAGAATGCCAAGAGTGTGCAAAGCAGTAATCAAAGCAAAAGGTGGCTACTTTGAAGAACCTAGAATATGACATATTTTCAGTTGTTTCACGCTTTTTGGTTATGTACTATACTTCCACATGTGTTAATTCATAGTTTGGATGCCTTCAGTGTGAATCTACAATGTTCATAGTCATGAAAATAAAGAAGACTCTTTGAATGAGAAGGTGTGTCCAAACTTTTGGTCTGTACTGTATATCTACTGACCTGGGGACAAAATGGTTAAAGAAAATCTAGCAGGGTTGATTTACAGAGACAGGATACAAAAAATAAGCAAAACTGGAGCAGTTACCCTCGTATTTCATATGCTGAAAGAACTGTGGATTGATTACCCAGATAAACTGGCTGGTGTTCTTCAGCTCCAAATTTCTTGGCATTTGTCTCGGTTAATGCAGTTTATCCTGTTGACTTGTTATTAAAATTGTAAATTAAATGGAGGCTTCTAAAAATTCCTGCACAGATCTTTGTTTGTTTTCTCAGAAGTGTTCCAGGGCCTCTAAAACCAGGAGAGCTCAGTGATGCGGACATAAGTCATGCAGAGGAGGCCTTCTTCCTCCAGCACCTAACTATTAGCCCATAACCAAGGCATGGTGGCTAATGCTGGGCATACACGGCTCGATGCCCTCTTATCAATCGAGCCATCAGCGGCTCGATATCCGACGTGTCCGATCCCCGCAGGCAGACAATAGCGGTGAATCGAGCGGGAGATAAGAAGCGTTGGCGGGGACGAGCGGGAATTGATTCGGGTGCACGTGCGGAGGAGCGGGGACGCGGCGGGAGTTGATCCGGCGGCTAATCGGCCGCCGGATCAACCCGTGTATGCCCAGCATAAGAGGTTACGTGGCTAACTCTACCTTTACAATGCTAGAGGCCAGTGTTTGAAGCCAAGCTGTCCACTGCTTGGAGTTTGTATGCCCCCCTCCATGTTTGTGAGGGTTTCCTTTGGATGTTCTGGTTCTCCACAAACAAAAAACATACTGGCAGGTAAAGAGTCCTTCCTCAAAACATGACTGATGAATGTAGAAGTAAATGAATGAGAGCTACACTGAGGGACAATTAGGGATGGACATTGTTGGTGGACTTTGTATAGTGCTATGGAAATGTGGCAGAACTATATAAATGCAAAAATAATAATGCTAATAATAAATGAGATCCGATGGACATGGGCACTGTGGAATATAGATGAGCGGGACCTGAGCTTGTTTACTGAACATTCCCTAAAGGTGCCCACAATGGCACAATTCTGAAGCAGATCGATCGTTTCCCATCACTGCGGTAATCGATTGGAAACTATCGGATGTACCCATTAATGGCTGAATTCCCACTAACCAATTCAATCAGATTAATGGAATCTGTTTTTATGATCGATCTCATAAATCTGATCAGTTTGGTTGGTGGAAATTTGGCTGTTAATGGGCACAACCGATTATTTCTGATCGATTACTGTGGCGATCAGAAATGATCGATCGGCCACAGAATTGTATCATTAATGAGCACCTTTAGTTTTCTAAGTTTAAAGGTGGCCGCACACCATACAATTTTTTAAATATCTGTTCAATTCAAGAATAGCAATCAATTTTTCTGACTGATTGTAATAATTCAAAAATCTGACCAATGCACCACACACCTATGTTCAATTTTCCACTAATCACAAATAAAATAACTGAAAGCTCATAAAAAAATGATTGCAACTGTACATCAAGTAATTGACAATCCATCACACACCATACAATTCTTGATAAAGCTTTTCTGAAATTTCCAGCATGCCCCATCTCCAAAAAAGGAAAAAATGGGAAATTCGATTGGATTTATCGATTGACAACAAAGAAAAGCTCTCGATTTTTCATGACAACCGATTGAAATTATCGCATTGGTGTCAAATTGGATCTTTTAATTGTACTGTGTGTGTGAGCCACCTTTAGGCCCTGTTCAGACTATGCGCGTTCCTAGCCGTTTTTCCAGAACGCGTACGGGCAGACTTTGCGCATAGAAACGGCTACTAATGTTTTCTAATGGTCTCATTCACATGTATGCGTATGAGATGCATACGTTTCTCATCCGAATTGCTGCACGCAGTTCTGTGCGTCATGCACAGAAATGGACGCAAGGAAAGTCAAAGGACGCGTATCAAAAACGAGTACTATTGCGTTTTTACGTACGTTTCCCTCTGCGTTTCCCATAATTCTTTTCTGTTTCCTGTGTGAAAAACGCAATAGAAAATGCATTCAAACGCAAGAAAAACGCATGCGTTTTTGTTTTTCAACTTGCATTTTCTTTGCATCTCTATGGGTTCAGCAAACGCGCATATTCTGAACAGGGCCTAATTGTTAAACAGCTATGTGCAGGCACTTTGGTCTAAGTTGATGATATTCCTTGTCTGCTAGTTTTATGAAAGTTTAAAAAACAGCCTGTATACTCCACCGCTAACAGCAGACATGTGAGAAGATTACTTCTTTTGCGGCTTCTACACTCATCTGTTCCTATGTCAGTAGCTAGATATTACCCACATCACAGGTAGAGCTTCTTGTATAGCAGACTTCAAAGTGTTATTGTCATTTAACATTTTTCACATCCAATGAGTCAAGTAAGCAGTAAATATACTTTTATATTACTAGAACTAAAGTAATTTTGTTCCTGGCAATACTTCCTAAATTAGCACATAAAGTGATTCTTGCAATTCTTCAAATATAACAAAGTAGAGACTCAGATTTTATAACACGATATATTAGTTTGAGTTTCCTCCTCTTTTCGAAACAAGTAATTCAGTTTTTTTCTGAGCTACAAAGGGCTACAGCAGATCCCAGCCTGCTAATCCTGTAGGCAGACATTGCTTCTTGATTTATGTTGTAAAACTTAGAAAAATATGAGTGTTTATAAACTATTAAATGAAAGTGAAGAACTGTATTTCTGCATCATAGTTTAGATTACTAGTAAGTTCTCATAGCTCATAAATGAAATACTGCTTTAAAAAGGCGGTATTACTGAGTGCCGGGAGGGGTATCCCCAAGCCACACTCGGGAAACTGCCGGGCGGGGAATATGCAGTGCTGCAATAGAGAACTCACCCCCTCACTCCCCAGGATTTTTTTTCCACTTGTTCCCACTTTTCTGCTTAAAGAGACTCTGTAACAAAATTTTCAGCCTTAGTTCTTCTATCCTATAAGTTCCTTTGCCTGTTCTAATCTGCTCTGGCTTACTGCAGCCTTTCCTAATTGCACAGTGGCTGTGTTATCTCTGTTATATGATCTAATCTGTTTCCTTCTGTCGGCTCTGTCGGGTTAAGGCTTGAATGTGTGGAATGTGCAGGGCTGCTTGTGATTGGATAGAAGTGATACACACCCTCTGCAGGCCCCCTGCAGGCTCTGTATGACTCACACACTCTGCTTATGTGAGCCTATCACAAGCTGGTTAGTTTGTTTGTAAACACTGCCTAAAACTGTTAATTACAAGCCAGGATTGCAGCAGAGAGTGGCAGAAACAGCACAGAGGGGCCCAGGAGAACATAATGAATAGAATGGTATGCTTTTTTCTGTAAAAATTTTAGAGCACAGATTCTCTTTAACATACCCTGAAAATGTGGTGTTTCTAGCACCAGTGACCGATTGGTGCTAGAAACACCGAATTTTCAGGGTATGTTAAGCAGAAAAGTGGGAACAAGTGGAAAAAAAATCATTCGAAAAGACCTTGTACTTTTTGAGAAAATCAATGTTAAATTCGTCAGAAATTTCTGCAAAAATCCGCACTGGAATGCGGAAAGCGGTAGCGGTAATCGGCAATGGCGGAAAGCAGATTTTCCACGGAAATTGGCAATTCCGACCATCCCTAGAAAACACTGATTTAATTGTAAGGAAGCAGCCAGTAAGTTTAATTTTGGGCCAGTTCCATATGCTCCATATTATCCATATTACTTCCATATGCTCCAATATGTTTCATATTAGGCCCGGTTCATTAGCGTTCGCTATCCGGATTTTCCGGATCTGATCCGGACCGCATACTGTACAAACGGAACGTACGTTCCGCATAGCAATGTAAAGGCTATGCGGACGTTCACACGTGTCTGTTTCGTACAGTACGGAGCCAGATCGGATCCGGACTCTTTTCCAACATGCGCTATTTTTTGGGTCCGGATCTCCGGCCCACGCACCCGGACCGGAGCCCCACCTGAGCCTGACAGCATCATCAGGAACACAGAAACCAATGGGAAACGGAAGGCACAGAACACACTGCCTACAAAAACCTGAAGTTCTACCTCACTTCCTATGCGTATCCAAGCGGCCATTTCGGATGGGGACACATGGGCCAAGCATGTCTGGAGTGGAGCAGCAGTGACAGACGTGCTGGAGCTGTTTGGCAGAATGTCGGAGGTGAGGCCTACAGCGGAGGAACCTGATTCTACAGGTGCACCAGGTGCACCAGGTGCACCTTCTGCTGACCCCAACATTTTTTTTTTAAATTTCACTATTTTTTGCCCACGGATCCGGATGGCAGCCTGATGCATGCCTGATACAAACGGACCGGATCCGGATCGGAACCGTACGGTTCTGATCAGGATCAGGTCAGGATCCGATCAGGATCCGGTCCGTTTACTTGCCAAAACGCAAGTGTGAACGGGGCCTTACTGTTAGCTGATTACTATTTGTTAAGAAGCCGCAATAACATGCACATTTAGGAAAAAAGTAAACATAATATTGATTCGTTATGTCCCTTTAATGCATTGCTTTAATTTACTTTAGCTGAATGTGAAAGATTCATGCTGAATGTCTAGACTTGTATATATAACCACCAACTTCAAATTCCAATGAATAATTGTGTTTCTTTTCCTTGTACAAGTAAATGGTTAAAGGTTATCTGCTGAAGGCAGGATAAGGTCTCTCTTTCTTTCAGATTTCTGATTATTAGAATAAGAATCACTGATATGTTGATTAGACACCCCCTCGTGTCTCCCCTCTAAGCCCAGCTTCTAGCACTATCGCCAGAGAGGTGAAGCATGTGGCATAAAATCTATAATTGTAATCAAGTGTGTCTAAAAGCTGTCATTACCAGGAGCCACTCCAAAGTCAAGGCAGCAATAAGGCACCCAGAGGCAGTTTGCAAGTCATCTCCGTTGGGGAGAGTCTAAAAAGATAGCTGCATTATCCACGGTCCCTTGTGCACCACGTCACAGAATAAATACTAATTCCCTTCTGTGTGTGGTGGATCAAACACGATGTGAGCAGTTATGAACCGCACTGGCCCCATTTTTGAGCCTAAGGCTTTGTGACCTTTTAATTAAACTCAACCATATTCCCCAGGGATCGGGTGAAAGGTCACAAATCAAGACGTCACCTGTTCTGACAGAACTGTCTGTGTGAAGGTTGTAAGAGGTAAATGTATTGGACAAGTTCAGGATGGGCTAAGACAGAATTCAGAAAGACACGACTCACAAGGCCACCGCTTCTTCCTGTAAGTCAGGCATCATTTATTTTTTACATTTTAGAAATACACATTTTATGGTTTTTTCAGGGGAACTGAAAAGAGAAAACAAATATAAGTACAGTACTGTAGCCCATAGCAACCATCAACTAATTTAATGTAACCTTAAAAGGAATTCTGATTAGTTGCTATGCTTACTGCCCTTTGCAGCTTAATTTACTAATAGACATGATCATGGTGGCTAAGGACTGTAGCACAATGAGGATTTTGTCCCTGATTTACTAAGGCTGTGATCCAGCAAAACCTGTCTGCTTATGAGACAAACGCTTGCAACCTTTACCCTGAGTCATATCAGATCGTGCAATTGTAGTCGTGCGCAGAACATTCAGTGTAAGTTTATAATATATCCTGGTAGTCCTTGGTTTATTAATTTAATGTAAAGGGGCTTTCAACAAGAATAGATGTTGGGCAAGATCCTACCAGATCACAAAAGAGGAGGTCAACATTGTAGGGGGACATATGTGGGCACTCTAGATTTCTGGATTGATAAAAGCAGTCAACTGAGTGATAGATATCTCAGAAAACCCCTGAAGGAGAGGCTGCTGTCGTCAGGAATCACCTGTTGTGAAAAGGAAGCCAAAGACATTGGTGGACACTCGTACTTACATTAGATTGTCATCTGAAACACTTGCCAAGTATCATTTTGGGAAGTTGAAATCTTGCCTGTGTATATACCCCAAAGCTACATACACAACGGAAGAAACGTGTGAAATGACCGAAGAATGATCATTCAATGATCTATCCGATAAAGCTCTAAAATGTACCCGAGGTGGAACATACTGCAGTATTTATACTCACCTGGGGCTTTCTCCAGCCCCATGCGGTCCGTGGGCTCCCTTGCTGTCCTACCATGCCGCTCCAATGTCCCGAGGTCACTTCGGGTAATTTTGCAAGTCTCGGCCAGTCATGTTACTCTGCGCATGCATGGAGTAAAATTACCTGAGGTGACCACGGGACAAAAGAGCAGCCGGGGTGGATGTCGATGGAGCCCACAGACCACAAGGGGCTGGGGAAGCTCCAGGTAAGTATAAATACTGCAGTATCTAACATCTCGGTTATTAAACTACCGGTATATGTTCGTAAAACAATGCAGAGCGTAGATATAGTGCTGTAAACTTTGCAGACACATTGTTTAAAAATGGTGTGAAGAGCTGTAAACACTGTGGACGATGAATGATTATCTGCCAAAGTAATCCATCTTGTCGGTCATTTAAAATGCCCCAGCACCACCATGGATTGGACGTTGGACATTCACTAAAGCCGTTGTTTTTGCCTTGCATCGTCTAACAATATGTGAACTGATATGTGAACAATATGTGAAGTCGTTCTTCAGCCCTTTTTAACAATTTTTCCTTCCCATGTGTATGAGGCTTTAGACGAAAAACTGAAGCTGCATTAAGTCTATAAGTATTGGTTAAAATACATTACATACTGAAAATACGTAAGTGGAAAGAATGTCATATTTCATAATAGCAGTACCACCAGCAAGCACCAAGTGACAGTGTGCAGAAGAATGTGTGAAATGACATCACAGCATACAATGGTATCATAGTGTGTATTTTCATCTCCAGTATCAATACCACATTCCACCTATATGCCATACGCTTGTATTTTATATTAAAATGGTCTCTAGCTTTAAGCAAGTGCATGCTACAAAACCCGTAACACTTTGGGGTTCTGGAATATTGAACATGCTTTCTGCATGAAGTTCCCACTTCTTTCCCATAGCCAATTTCACAGCAGCTTGTGACTCCTTCGCCCATGTCTACAGAGTGATGATCAACTTACCATCTGAAGTAACTGTCAAGCTACATGCACTCTTGGGATAAATGTTGCCCTAAACAATCTTTTGTGATCTATTTGGGGGAGATTTTATGACTCATAAGTGTTCAGATGTGCTGTCTGGCTTTCTCCCAAGAAGCCTAATCTATCCTATGGGGAGAGGAAGGGGGGAGATGACTAGGTGTACCTATTATGTCCAATAGAAGGCGGGGGGAGCAGGTGTACCCATTTCATCCTACGGGGGAGGAGGGGAAGAGATGTACAGGTGTACCACTGAAGTTCACAGCAGAAACTACAATACTAGTATTTAGTCAACCAAATAATATGTAACCTGGTGAAAAGTTCACAAGTGAGGGTTGCCAATGTTGGGGGACACATATACGCCCACTAGACTTCCATATACAGTACAGTAAATGTGTATGTGTGTTCATGACTTTAGTCCAATAAGAGCAGTGTTTGCACAAGAGAAATACAACTTTTCATACTTTGAAAAGTCCAAACTACTGTAAAAGGGAGTGGCTTTATCTCCTGATCAGCTGCAAAGGATTTTCAGGAAGAGCAAGGATGGCTTTTTCCCTTTGGATAGTTGTGATGTTATTTAATAGATAAGGAGAGATAATTAATTTGTGAATCAATCCTTCCATGTCTGGGTCCTTGACTTCAGCAGTCGTGTAAAGTAAACTAAAGGTTCCTGTACAATACTCGATTTTCCTGTTCGATCAACCATTCAATTCAATCATCTTATCGGATCAGGAGGATAATTATGGTGTTGAAAAGGGTGTTGAAAACAAAGAAAAACCTGAGAATCCCCCATGAGGAGATGGACTGGCCCAAAACCTGTCGGTTCTGTCAGATTTTAACTCCCTACTTTTTACGCAATAGTGGTCCTTTAAGATTCCACACTGACAACGCTGTCTGTGTCTTAGGTCCTGAAATTGGAAGTGAATAAGGAAAATTTGGGCGCCTCCTATCAGCGGAAGTTTGGACGCCTCATAGGCGCCCATTCAAATATCGATTTTAATTGGGCACCCAAAAATTGCCATTTTTTTCGGTTAAGATTAGGCATAAGAGGTAGGTGGATAAAGTTAGGAGTGGGAGGGGTGGGGGAGGTTAAGGTTAGGCATAACAGGTAGGTGGATAAAGTTAGGAGTGGGAGGGGTGGGGAAGGTTAAGGTTAGGCATGAGGTAGGTGGATAAGGTTAGGGGTGGGAGGGGTGGGGGGTTAATGTTAGGCATGAGGTAGGTGGATAAGGTTAGGGGTGGGAGGTTAAGGTTAGGCATGAGGTAGGTGGATAAGGTTAGGGGTGGGAGGTTAAGGTTAGGCATGAGGTAGGTGGATAAAGTTAGGAGTGGGAGGGGTGGGGGGTTAAGGTTAGGCATGAGGTAGGTGGATAAGGTTAGGGGTGGGAGGGGTGGGGGGTTAATGTTAGGCATGAGGTAGGTGGATAATGTTAGGGGTGGGAGGGGTGGGGGGTTAAGGTTAGGCATGAGGTAGGTGGATAAGGTTAGGAGTGGGAGGGGTGGGGGGTTAAGGTTAGGCATGAGGTAGGTGGATAAGGTTAGGGGTGGGAGGGGTGGGGGGTTAATGTTAGGCATGAGGTAGGTGGATAATGTTAGGGGTGGGAGGGGTGGGGGGTTAAGGTTAGGCATGAGGTAGGTGGATAAGGTTAGGAGTGGGAGGGGTGGGGGGTTAAGGTTAGGCATGAGGTAGGTGGATAAGGTTAGGAGTGGGAGGGGTGGGGGTTAAGGTTAGGCATGAGGTAGGTGGATAAGGTTAGGAGTGGGAGGGGTGGGGGTTAAGGTTAGGCATGAGGTAGGTGGATAAGGTTAGGAGTGGGAGGGGTGGGGGATTAAGGTTAGGCATGAGGTAGGTGGATAAGGTTAGGAGTGGGAGGGTGGGGGTTAAGGTTAGGCATGAGGTAGGTGGATAAGGTTAGGAGTGGGAGAGGTGGGGGTTAAGGTTAGGCATGAGGTAGGTGGATAAGGTTAGAAGTGGGAGGGGTGGGGGGTTAAGGTTAGGCATAACAGGTAGGTGGATAAGGTTAGGAGTGGGAGGGGTGGGGGGTTAAGGTTAGGCATCGGGAGAGGGAGGGTTCAGTGTGAGAATAGGGATATTTACAGCTAGAGAAGCTGAAAAATTTTGTTTTGTCTGCACAGATGCCTGGAAATGCTGCAAATATAATACTGAGTTGATCTCAGTTCTCTGTCAGTTTTTCCATACTAGTGTTGTTTCTTCAGAAGAGTTACAGACCTACAGCAAGCATGCAGTAGCAGCCAGTTGTGCCACAGCATATAATGCTTTAAGTCAGAGTTGAATTTCAGTAAAATGTTTTACAGGTTATCTATATATACAGCTAATGACCTTGGGGGACCTTGAGCAAGGGAAAGGTATTTAGTTGGAGTTGGAGTTTTCTGCTGATTCTCTGTGAGCTGCACTGCAGGTGTCCAAATCTCTAGATGCTTAAACTGATGGCCAAGACAAGAGGAGGTAGATGCGAGATCAGATTGCTGCCTGACGTGTGAAGACTTACTAATGTGTGTAGTCAGTATATAACAAATCATAAATAACTGTGGCACCGAAGAAAAGGTCTCATCAATGCCAGTGTGTTCTGTAAAAAGGAAACCTCAAGAGAGAGGACTAATGGAGCTGTTCCATCTTTACTTGCGTTTAAAAACCTTTATCGCCTGGTAAGGTTTAGTGAATGGGCATTTGGCAAGATGATCGGTAAAATCTGTTGTTCTATGCATTACCAAATGCAGTAATGCTTAGGGAATGGAAGCCGCAATGTCTGCAAAATCCTTAAAGGAATACTGTAGGGGGGTCGGGGGAAAATGAGTTGAATTTACCTGGGGCTTCTAATGGTCCCCTGCAGGCATCCTGTGCCTGCGCAGCCACTCCCCAATGCTCCGTCCCCGCCTCCGGTTCACTTCTGGAATTTCAGACTTTAAAGTCTGAAAGCCACTGCGCCTGCGCAGCCACACCCTTGCTCCCGCTGATGTCACCAGGAGCGTACTCTGCAGACCCAGCATGGTCTGTGCCTGTGCAGTACGCTCCTGGTGACATCAGCGGGAGCGAGGACACGGCAACACAGGCGCAGTGGTTTTCAGACTTTAAAGTCTGAAATTCCAGAAGTGAACCGGAGGCGGGGCCGGAGCATCGGTGAGTGACTGTGTGGGCACCCCGGGTAAGTTCATCTCATTTTCCCCCGACCCCCCTACAGTATTCCTTTAAAGTGAACCTGAGATCAAATAAAAGAAAGAAATTATAAGAACCTAAGGTTTCCTCCAGCCCCATTCAGGCTAATCGGTCCCTCGCCGTCCTCCTCCACCACCTGAATCCTTTGCTAGAGGTTCCGGTAATTCCCGCAGTCAGGGTGTACTGCACGAGCCCCTTCGTGTTCTGCATCTGCGCAGTACTACTGCGTTGGCGCGGGATGCTCCAGGCCGTGGGAGCACAACAGTGGAGCGCGTGCAGCCTGTGCTGACTGGCGCCAACTGGACAGATTACCGGAATCCCTAGTGGAAGAGCCAAGTAGCGGAGGAGGACGGCAAGGGACTGATCAGCCTGAAGGGGGCTGGAGGAAGCCCCAGGTATGTATAATTTCTTTATTTTATTTAATTTCAGGTACACACTCACTGTGTGCAAGTATACCAGTGATAATTGCAAAGGAAGGTTGAACTTAGTAGGTTGTTTAAGTAAAAAAGATTCATTGCATTATTTTTGTAAGCCTCCTCACATTGCAGCCTTTTTCACAAGTGAATAAGACTTTTGCACAGTGCTGTATATTCTCCCTTTGAACTCATTCAGTACAGCTACAGGTCAATGTAAAGGAGACAAGCTAAGATAGATGCAGATAAACACATGTATAGCTGTAGATCATTGTGTCAGTAAGTGGTCCTGCGCTGTCCAGAGTGCTGATCTTACTACACTGACACATATAACAGGCAGCACCAGGAACAGATGACAGCCAGAGAGAGATACAGCTGGCTATCACTTCACACTCCGTCTTCCTGGAGCTCTCTCATAACACAAGACGTGAAGCTGTTTTACAAAAGTTGAAATTGCACAAAATCAAAGAATTTTTTTCTCTTTCTTATCCTGACATTTAAATTTGTGCAAACTCAAAGGGCTGGGAGACAACATAGTTTAATTATAATATACATTTTTCTTGCCTAAGTCATGCCAATTACATCTGATTGGATATTTTCTTTATTCAACAAGCCCCTTTCATGTCATTTTAATTTACTGTCAAAGCAGCCGGAATATTGGAAACTAAATTATTTACTTCAACCCATAAACCAATAATGTTCCATTTGTCTCGTACGTGGAGAGTCTGGGCTAACAAGATTATTAAGGACATTGCTTGTAATAGTGAATGTCCTTCACCGCGTGTCTGCTCCCGCTGCGCTCTCAGAAAGTAGACTTCAAAGCCCCTCATGCCATTCCGTCACACCGCCTCTGATTTCAATTACTGCCTCTCTGGGCTCTGTGAGAGTGGATCAGACGCTCTCCCTGCCCGCTGCTGTCAGACACACCGAGAGCCGCATGTTCACAGGGGACCAGTATTCCCAGAGCTCAGAGAGGTACATGTATAGCTAAAACTCACTCTGCATAGAGAGCGCTCCTCCTCACTCTTACTGGCTGCCGCTTTAAAAGGAGGCATTCCGCACTCTGGTAATGCTTTACTGGAACACAAATCTCAATAGAAAAGACAGCAGAAGGTCAAACAGGTTCTCACATCTCCACGGCTTAATGATGACAGAGGCTTCTCAGTCAAAATTTGTATTTCTGCCAGGAAAATCGAACATAAAAATGGAACCGCTATTGAAAGAGAAAAAAAAACTAAAGCAAGACTTGGTATTAAGACTCTGTGATCTCTGTCATACGGCAAGTAAACTTCTAGAGTTCACTTTTCCCAAAATGCCAGTGGCTACCCCTTTGCCTGGGATGCTGTCTGATTTAACCACTTGAGGACCACAGTGCTAAACCCCCCTAAAGACCAGCCAATGTTTTACTAAAAGGGCCACTGCAGCTTTAAGGGCTCGCTGCAGGGTCGCACAACACAGCACACAAGTGACACCCCCCTTTTTCTCCCCACCAACAGAGCTTTCTGTTGGTAGGGTCTGATCGCCCCCCAGATGTTTATTTATTTTTGGGCAAATATTTATTTTCTTTTTTTTAAATAAAAAAAGTCTATTTTTCTTTAAATTTACCCACCCTCCCTCCCCTGGCCAGCCTATTACAGCGATCGGTTGTGATAGGCTTCAGCCTACCACTGTCGATCGCTCCTGTGTTCCACAGGGGGACAGCGGTGTCACACGGCTGCCCGCAGTACAGCGCTGCTGCAGATCGCAGCGCTGTACAAGGTTTATAGTCGGCAGTTTCGTTGTCTAACAGTCCCCGAGCTGCGATCGCCGCTGGGAGACTGAAGGCGGAGCACTGCTCCACCTACCAACCGGAGACACTGTGCATCCGTGCGTGTGATCTCCTGCAGTAGCCGGCCCTAGGACTTGACGCCAATTGGCGTTAAGCTGTCCTGGGGCCGCTGCCACGGTCACGCCCATTGGCAAGAGGCGGGCGAGGTAGTAACCCTAAGGCACACAACCTGATGATAGTGAATGAGACTCTCACTGCTTGAAGCTGATGCAGAAGTGACTCACTTTGTCTCAACAACAAGCCAGAATGGTATTTCCATGGTGCTGTGCACTCTGCAATGCCAAGTCTTAAAGGCACACACACAGATTGTTCAACCTCTGCTTCCCTTTCCCACTGCATCAGGGAAACAATATATAGAAGAAGTAGCTACAGCAGTAGTGCATCCTACCGTCATGATTTTCCTACGGCCTTGTTATGACGGACAATTTGAGTCAGACGGTTTCCATGATATGTGCTGCCCCACAAACTCAGCACTGACTATTTAAATTCCCAACTTGTAAAGCCTGCGGTCACCAAGTGCTTGACAAATGCTGCACAGTGGCCACCACCAGGGCATAAAGCCACAAGCAGGCTTAGTTCTTCAAACAAAAGGGGTTCAGACTTTATCTATGCAGTAAAGTGTACGGGGAAAGGAGGATGGGCTATCTCTTATGCTGGGAATACACGGTACGTTTGTACCGTGTATTCCCAGCATTAAAGGTGCATTTTACTGTACAGATAGTGTAATGCCTTATAGGCGATTGTATGCAAAGAGGGTCCAGTGTGCATGGATCCTCAATATAAGTTATATGTAAGTTATATGGTTTTATGTGACAGATAAAGTTTTAACAGTGTGATCCCATTTTGTTTGAAGAACTAAGTGTGTTTGTGGCTTTATACCCTGGTGGTAGGACTGGGCAGAGGCAGAGGTGAGAGAGGCTCCAGCCTCAGGGTGCGGTGTAGGAAGGGGCGCACAACTCACTCAGCTATCATTCCCCTATTGTGTTTGAATCAAAGAAAAATAAGAAAAGGGGATACATGGCTGTCACTGCAAGCCATTTAACCAGACATTAAGGTGTGTGTGTGTGGGGGCCCTGGTTCTGGGTAAACACGGTACGATTTTCCGTGCGATAGATGGATCAGATAGATAAAATCTGTCATGTCCGATATTGCTCCCGATCGTTTCCGTGCTTGATTTCTCATAGCAGTGAATGGAAAAAGATAAGAAAAATGAATAAAGATAAGAGAATCGAGCGCAGAATCGAGTGCGGAATCGTGCAGGAAAAACGATCAGGTCGCAAAATCGCACAGAAAATCTTACAGTGTATACCCAGCATTAGTCTAATAGCAATCAGTGTGTGATGGCTGGGGTGGGAGGGATGGGGGGGGCGCAGTTTGGTGTCTCAGCCTTGGGTGCTGAAGGACCATGTCCCGGCTCTGTGCTGGTGGTGACCACTGTGTACCATTTATCAAGTACTTGGTGACTTCAGGCTTCACAAGTTGGCGATTTACAAAGTCAGCGCTACCATTGCTACCTGCCTCACAAACACGTGTGAAATCCCCAAAAATTCTAACGTAACTGATCACATCGATGTTCAGAGATAGCATTTACCGTCCTGCTTAATTAAAAAATGGTTTATAAAGCTTTTTTTTTTTTCAAATTTTCATCTTGTATTACGCTTACAATGGAGGGCTATTGTAGCACCTGTCAAACTCTTGGAAAATGCCCCCCGAAGGCAAAGATGCCTACATAGCATTTGGCAGGCATTTCAATGTTTGACATGCTATTTTTGGCATTTAAATGAGTTTTTAATGATCCAGCTTGTGAAACACTACTAAGATGTCAATCATAAGTTGGGTATCAGGTTTGCACTATGAAAGCTTATCCCGTTTCTATGACGCTTGAACTGAATTCCAGTGTGAGGCCAGTTTCACACTGAAAACTAGTGGAATCAGCGCGATTGAATGATCGCTTTGAACCGCAACGCCAAAAACAGCCTTCTGAAATCTCCGAGTTACTATGCTGTAATCCCCCTTCGAGCTGGCAGCCAAACAGAAAATGAGGCTCTCTGGCACTTACTTCCTGTGGCAGAAATACGAAGTGCACGGAAGTGAATTGAAAAAATACGCTTCCGTGTATGCACGCCGCAAAGCCCATGCATAAACTGTTTTTAAAAAGCTGTATCGCGAAAAAATTAAGGTGGCCATACACTGATTGATATGGCCAACAGACAGATCCCTCTGTGATCATTATCTGATCAGAGAGGGGTCTGCCTGTTTGAAGCCCTCCACACACTACACACAGATTTTCAACCAATTTCAGCATGTAATCTGTTGTAAATGTGTGCGCTTCCTCGTGGGATGCACATGTTTTATTAAGGTGTTGCCCCTGCCATTTGCCGTGAGGAGACACCAAGATGAAATAAGTGTACTTGACTACAGTTGGCTGATGATAAATGAGAACTGGCATCTGATTTGTTTTACAAGTGCTGACTCAGTGTTACTCCCCTTTATTACACATTTATCTGTGATACTACAAAGTACTCGTCCTCCAGTGTTTCTAGATCCTGCTCATAAAACCCGTATCAGATTACAGAGCAGGCTGAACAGCGAAATCTGCACCTCCATTCAGAAATTCCTAGCTCATGTTTCATTGCTCCAAGATGTCTAATTAAAAAATCACTACCCTGCAAAATGTCTTCCAGGGAATTTATGGTTACAGAAGCTTTTTTCCCTCTCATTTTAAAAACAAACACTTTTTTCACATAGACATTAATATTTATAAACCAATTCCGTAGATATTTAGCTGTCTGACAGGATAAACTACAGGTTGTGCAGAACATTCCACACTGCACCACTGCATGACACCACACTGCCTCACATGACACAACCAGTAAGTGTCCTGCAGTGTCCAAACTGGACAAATGCTGTTTGGCCTGATCAGATTCCAATCTCACAGAAGACAATACGCATAGACTAGACATTATTATATGATCACATTACAATGTTGCCATTCTTCATAGAGACTGAAGCAGTGCATCACCAACAATAGCACCCCCCCAAATTCCTGTGAACATCCCCAAATAAAGGTCACCATAGACTATTTCCATTTTTATTCAGTCAGGTACACTATCAATAGTTCTCTGATATTGATTGTTTATGTGGATTAATGACTCACACCACCCAAAATCGATCAGATTTCTGCAGCACAAAGCTATCTATGCAGCTGTCATTGGTCCGCTGCTTTCACTGGGACAAAATTTACTAATATTAACCAGCTCTGGAAAACTGTGGAGAAACTAAGTGGATCCAGCAAACGAGACTTAAAGTGTACCCAAGATGGATTAAAGTACAAATACTTACCTAAGAAGAGGGCAGAGGCTTCAGATGTCCTCCTGGCCCCCACTGCTGTCACACGCAGACCCCTGGAATATCTCCGACAAGAGCTGTGCAGTAAGCCGAAGGCGCTCATGCATGAGCGGTTTTATGCTATTGTACATGCACGGTACTTGTACAAGCACGCTATGGCCATGCTCATGCACAAAGAGGAGCACAGTCCCAGGGTCCTGGGCAGCATCGGTGGTCTCCAGGAGGACGTGGGAAGCCTCTGAAGGATCCAGAGACTTTTCTCTTCCTAGGTAAATATCTCTTTTTTTTTATTTTAATCCGCCTTGGTTCTCTTTATTAAAATTTGTCTTCTTTAATGTAGCAAGTCTGCAGCCCTCACCTGGAACATATCAGACTATAGTGAGGATTTCAGAAATGGTTAGTAAACTAACAGCTATCCATCCATGATAACCATCTAACTGCTATCACATGATGGATATTTTGTCCTTGCTATGGTTTACTATGGCTTACAATGGTTAGGGCTGCAAATGTCTGCTACATAAAATCAGTCCAATCTCAATAACCCAAGGCCACGTTGACTTGATCATGAAGGTTCTCCACTATTCTTGCCTTGGAGAAGCTTAATCAATCGTGGCTTATATGCATAAAGAAACGAAGAAAAAGACAATCTGTCAGCAGCACTGAGCTCATGAACATCATTAGACAGCCTCACTTGGGGTGAGAATATTGACAAGACAAGACAATTAAATAACAGGAGAAACAGCAATTCCAAAAGTGTAAGACTTTATTGTATGAGTAGTTTCATCATAAAGATTCAGACTATTAGAAGTCCTGGTTTTACAGGTTTACTTTAAGCAGACGTAGAGAATCGCTATGATAGCAAGTCAAAGCGCAAAATCCATCCCAGAGGCGTGAACACATGGTTCAATATAATTATGCAAAACATTTGGCTATGAGCGTAATACCACTGTATTGTGCTCTGTATTGGCATAGTGCACTGTATCCATCTAACAGCATGACCTCTGGACAGAATCATAATGCAGTTCTGTTATATTTAATATAGAAAGAGAACACAGCAGCTACTCAGCATGACCTATCATAGGCATAATATAATATATAATCAAAATAAGGCTGCTTGTATGTGACAACAAGAACCATACTGATGCTAATGGGGAAAATAATCTGCAATATGTTACAACTGTGTAAGATGTAATACATACATTTATTATTTTAAAAACCAGAAAGCCTTAAAATGACATCAAGTCGAATGAAATGTGGATGTATATTTTAGATTTTTTTTTAAAGTTATAATTCTGTAGTACTCTTCATATCACAGAGCGAAAATAATTAAAGAAAATAAATAAAACTGGACCCATCAAACACTTAGCTTACATAATTACGTAATTTCTAATGTGTTGCTCTGGTATAAGACCTTTTCATGGTAATGGGCACAGGTGAAAGATTTTAGCTGCCTCTCTCTAGCAGATGTCTGTCTGAGTGAGCAAACAGTGCCTACCCCAATTCCCCAGGCTTATACTTGGTGTTGTCTCTCCCCTAGAGCTGTTCTTAGCTTCTATATGAAGACAGCTAGAGCAACTTCAACCATTGTCACAATCGGGGTTCACACTTACTAAAATTTGCATGCAAATTGCGAATGTACAAAATATGTGTCTGTCGCACATTTGATTTAGGGAAATTGAGAATCATACTTCTGCTAAATTTTACAAAATTGTGCTTGCGTTTTCGCATGTGTGAAATAAACTTAGAGCTTGCAGTCGCCCATCACATCCGAATTCCCATTATCATTAGCTGCAGTAAAAACCGCATATGTGAAAACCCACATACAAACATGAATTTTAACACAAAAAAGTATACAAAAAACGTTCAGTTTTTTGCAATGATAAGGGTCTGCTTCCACTAGACCCAAATCGCTGTGTTTATCAACATGCAAAATCAGATAGAGAAGTGCAGCCTATTGAAATTAATAGGCTGCAATTCAATTTGCATGCAGGGAAAAAATCAGATGACATACAGCAAAAATATGCATCGCACATCCAAATCTGTATAGTCATGCATAAAATGGCTAGAGAGGTTCAGATGCATTCTTGCACCACTGTAAGTGCCAACATATGTCTAGCAAGATGCACGCCGGCAAAGTGTGAACAGGCTCTCAGAGTGATTCCTGCCTTACACGTAAAATATATAAAGGCCAGGAGCCTGATCACCCTGGAAGTGACACAGGTGCTTCTCCCTGCCTCTGCCAGGGCTTTAGAATTGTTTACAGGGTACCATCTAAATGCACTTTGCATCACTGGAACCAGGAAGCCCCATTCCATTGTATTGGTGTGTAATGCCCAGCACCAAGTTATATGGGGACAGGACCTAATATTGTGAATAAAAAACATTTACAAATGTATCTATGATAAGTGGCAGTTTTCACTTTGCTAGACAGCCTTCATTCCAATATAATCCTTCTCTTGCAGCTATTCAAAATAAATATACCTAACTGACCTTGGAAGAGAATATAAAACATCAATTACTACAGTATATTAACCTGTGCTATACTGGACGCCTCTAGCTGATAAATTGAATGGCCCTGGTATGAATTCTGGGCTGACCAAATATCTACCTTCACTCATCAATCTTGTAAGTAGGACCTGATGCCATCTATCCATAGCAAGACAGAGGTTATCCCTGCTGAAGAGGAGGATTTCTGTATCTTCTCCAGACTTGAGAAACAGACTTGAGACTTCAACATGGTAGAACTGACAATCTGAATTTCTAGTATTAGTATTTCACATTACACAGCAGGAGTAAAGTGCATGTCATGTGGGCGATTCCCTGGTTGGTGGCACATGGCTACAGGGAAATTGTCCAACTCTAACATAGCTGCTATCAATATCAAAAGACCAACACTAATGATGTAAAAGTCATTAACTTCACAGCTAGGTAAGTGTCCATCTCTTGTCCACCACAATATAATAACTGGCGAGAGTGATTTGCCTAGCAGTCGGAATCTTAAAACTGCCACAAGTAGGTTTATGCCTATAATATATGTAACAATCACATCACTTCTCCTGTGCAAGGTCTGTGAAACACAACTTTGCACGCTCTACCTCAGATCTCAACTGCTGGCAGAACCCAATTCTTAACTTGGCCTATGCGCTAGTAGCTGGACTTATGACAATCCATGGTAGACAAGGAATCGCACACCACCAGTGAGGTGCTGGATCCAAACACCAGCCATAAAAATCCAGAAGATCCACAAACTCAGTGAACCAAGTCCATTTTTAATTAGACATAGGGCTCGATTCAGTAAACGGTGCTAAGTGTTAGCACGCCTCTTCATGCCTAAACCAGCTGTTCACGCATTAAAACGCGTGCGAAACGCATCGCGCGCAAAGTCCTGCGTGCAAAACTTTACGCGCGCAAAGTCTGAAAAAAATGTCGCACCTGATGGCCCTATAACGTCGCATTGGATGTGACCTTAACGTCGCACCTATGCGACGTTAAAGTCGCATGCATGCAACGTTAAAGTCGCATCCAATGCAACATTATAGGGCCATCGCGATGTGACATTTCGCGCGCACCGGATTTGGCGCGGGACTTTGCGCACGGACTGATTTGGAAAAGGTGCTAACCTAGTTAGCACCCTAATTAACACGCCCAAAGTGTTTAGGCGTGCTAACTGGGTTAGCACCGTTTACTGAATCGAGCCCATAGTGACACAGATCCATTTCACAGACCAATAATTCGTTTTGGGGCCCCGTGGGGTCCCCTTTGTCAAGGCAACAACACAGAAAAATGGACTTGGTTCACTGAGTGTGCGGATCTTCTGGATTCATCTGAGCGCGCCCAGACTGGTGCTGCTGCTCTCTAAGGCTGCTCCAGACATTACATCTCATTTCTGCTACTTTAAACCTCTTAGGGCTCATTTCCACTATAGCGAATCCGCATGCGTTGTCCGCATGCAGATTCGCACAGCCAACACAAGTGGATAGGCCTGTTTCCACTTGTGCGTTGTGCGGAGCGTTTTTGTGTGCGGTTAAAATCTGCACGGCAGAGCAATCAGAATTTGCTCCCCGCACACCGCTAAGCGAATTGCATACAATGTATCTAATAGGGAAATCGCATGCGGTTTTGGCATGCGTTTTTACCCGCGATTTCGCATGCGATTCGCATAGGAGGTAATGTTAATTTACACAGGCAGTGACATGGTTAAAATCGCCCACCTACTACCCTATGCGAAATCGCATGCGAAATCGCGGGAAAAAACGCATGCAAAATCGCACCCGCATGCGATTTTGTCTGCGGTGATTTCCCGGCGATTCCGCACCGCACAAGTGGAAATGCAGCCTAAATGGAAAGACTGGACTGAAATTTCAGTGGATTCTAATGTATCACTTCTCCAGCAACACCTATGACCTTTCAGAACACCTGGATTACTTGGGATGGCAAAGATTTAAGCTGGATTGGATCTTCCTTGGTATCACACACTGCTGAACACTGCACACCTTCCTTGGAATTGACCTGAGACCTTAAAGACTTTCTGCCTCTTTGTGCCCGCCCTCTCCCATCCCGTGAGTAACTTTCATCGATTATCTACAGCATCTATGCTCAATAGACTATATTTTTCTACATATATTATATATTATATCTTCAAACTCCTAAACAAAGGACTGTGTCTTCAAATCCATGCTGTCCATACATACATCTCTGTGTAAGGACAATTCAGTCTACACAGGCCCTTTGATCTCTGCAGGATACCAGCCACAGCTGTGAAAGTTCACACCTTGACTTTAAATAGGGCCTTTCTCAGCAGGAGCCCTGCGCTGTCTCTTTTGTCCAATCTAATGTGTAAACATCAATATTCAGCAGAGACACTTTTCCCTGTATACCAACCAAGAAATATCTATCCAATTGACAAATCAACAATAATTCTACTTAAGTCTGTTGGAATCCTCAGAAAGGCTTGAAGAGGGTCCAGAGGACCTGGGAAAAGACGTTCTTCACTGCAGAACCAAAATAACTCTGTGACAAAATCTACAGAGTACAGTCAGGCAACAACCCTAATAGTGTAAAGGCGGCGAGAAAAACACAAACAGGTCCGGGAGCCCACTCTGGTGCAATATCGTTAATGTATATGGATAAGGTGCAAACAAGCAAAATATATACTCACAAGTCTGGGTTGCAGCAAAGGCAACCACTTGTGTTCGCAGGTGGAGAAGTACCGTCTCCACTCGGCCTTGTGCTTCCCAGCTGGTCGCTGCTCCTGGTGAAAAATGATTTTACGTCGGGAAACTCGACTCAAATCACCCTCGATATAAAGTATATATGAGGGAGGACAACTGTTTAAGAACGGGATAGGAGGCGCCCGGTCTAGGAAGCGTCACAGTGTAAGTTATTACTGGAATAAATGGTTCGAGTCGAAGTGCACCAATTGTCAAAATAAAATAGCTCGAATATTTAATTGTGACTCCTTTGAGCCTTTATGTCCTGCCATACATCTGTGAGGTAGGACTATTTTATTATTCCATATGTTATAGTGATGGGAACAACCATTTATTCCAGTAATAACTTACACTGTGACGCTTCCTAGACCGGGCGCCTCCTATCCCGTTCTTAAACAACCCTAATAGCTCCAGCACAATCCAGCAGAGATGACAGCCACACATCTGGAGATTGTTCTCTCCTGGAGCCCTCAATCTCAGACCCTAGCTCCCAAGGTAGCCCCATCAAGGCTGTCCTCTGCAACGTCAGATCAATAAACAACAAAACAGCAATTATACATGATCTAATAGAGTCTTCTGACCTGGCCTGCCTGACTGAAACCTGGCTTTCTGAACCAGTTGGCCCCACCCTGGAGGCCGCCGTGCCAACAAACTATTCCGTGATATACTGCAACAGGAAAGAACGCAGGGGTGGAGGGGTTGCACTTTGCTTTAGATCAGCTTTGAAAATCAGACCACTTACTGTAGGACCTACCAACTCGTTTGAATGCTTGGGGGTGCAACTTTTAGCTGAGAAAAACATTAACATATTGCTGATCTACCGCCCACCAGAAAAATACTCAGGCTTCCTTAAGGAACTTGTAGATCTCCTATGCAACCTAACACTGGAACACCCCAGATGGATTGTTCTTGGAGATTTCAATACATGGGTGGATGACGCCTCTTCACAATTTGGAATAGAGCTACCTCGTGCATTACATGAACTGGGTTTCTTCCAATCAATCAGCTCTGCTACTCACAGGAAAGGTCACAATCTGGACCTTATATTCCATACTGGGCTGTCAATAGCCAATGTGGAAATTAATCCTGTTGCCTGGTCAGACCATCACACTATCCACTTCTCCCTCTCAATACCAGCTGTCAAACACCAGGTCAAGAATCAAATAAAATATCGCCGCTTAAAAGGGCTAACACCTCAAGATATCCGAGATAACCTTAGCTTTGATGAATTGACTGAATCCAGTTTGGACCTTGATAGTCTGGTGTTTAAATACAACAAATGTGTGTCCTCCACCTTTGAGACCATTGCTCCTCTGTGCACCAAATATCTTACTCCACACCATCATGCACAGTGGTTTGATAACACCATAAAAGAGCTGAAAAGACAAGGCCGAAAACTTGAGAGACTGTGGCGCAAATCTCAGTCCCCAAAAGACAAACATGCCTTATTCCTCCACTTGAAGAACTACCAAAAGGTAATCACGGGAAAAAAATCATCCTTTCTATCACAAGAGATTGCAAATGCAGTTAACAAACCAGCCCAACTGTTCCGTACAGTGGAAAAACTGCAACCCGGCATGTCAAAAACTTAATATCGAGTCTTCAAAGGACCTCTGTGACCAATTTGCCCATTTCTTAACAGACAAAGGCCTCAATTCACTAAGATCATGCTGGAGATAATAAGGCAAGAGAAAACTTACCTCAACACAGTAAGGCCTCAATTCACTAAGATCATGCTAGAGATAATAAGGCAAGAGAAAACTTACCTCCACACGTGAGAGAGTTATCTTACCTCTTCATTCCTTAAGTTACCTCTCCTGTAGTTAATTTACCTCCTCTGTAGTTAATTTACCTCCTCTGTAGTTATTTTCACATGCAGCTAATTAACAGCTTGTCTTTAACTCTGGAGTTATTTTAAGGATTAGAGAGTTAATTTAAAGACAGAAGGGCGTATCGCTCAGAAACAGCCGTATTAGTCCGCCGACAGTGCGTACACACGACGGACTGTCGTTGGAACGCCCACCCAGCGGGAGGCAACGACGGACCCGTCGTTGCCTCCAGTCCGACGTGTGTACGGACCTTTAGGCTTGCCTGAGGTAAAATGTTTCCTGAATACTACATGCCTTATCACCATGGTAACAACTCTAGAAGAGTTATTAAAGACAGGAGATAAGTTTAGTGAATTGAGGCCTAAGAGAGTTATCATATCTCTTCATTCCTTAAGTTACCTCTTCTGTAGTTAATTTACCTCCTCTGTAGTTAAGTTACCTCCTCTGTAGTTATTTTCACAAGCAGTTAATGAACAGCCTGTCTTTAACTCTGGAGTTATTTTAAGGATTAAAGAGTTAACTTAAAGACAGAAGAGTTAACTTTAGGTTTGCCTGAGGTAAAATGTTTCCTGAATACTACATGCCTTATCACCATGGTAACAACTCTAGAAGAGTTATTAAAGACAGGAGATAAGCTTAGTGAATTGAGGCCAAAGTCTCCGCTATAAGGTCCGCCATCCAACTTACAGCATCTGAGCCTAATATAGAGCCGAAAACCATTAGCAGAGACAATGTAACACCTTGGTCAAACTTCAAAGAAATTGATGAAGAAGTCACATCAAGCATCCTCCTTCACCTCCGCCTAACTACCTGTGACCTGGATCCTGGCCCAACACAGTTCATGCTGAACTGTTCGTACCGGTATTCCTCAAAATTGTTAACTGTTCCTTACAATCAGGGATATTTCCTGCTTTACTGAAGGAAGCAATCATCAGGCCTCTCCTCAAAAAACCCTCCCTGGACCCTGATGCAATGACCAGCTACAGACCTGTCTCTAACCTCCCCTTTCTGGGCAAGCTAATTGAAAAAGCTGTCTACCTCCAGCTAGAAGCCCAAATCCTACAAAACAACAGTTATGACCTATTCCAGTCTGGCTTCAGGAAACACCACAGCACTGAAACTGCCCTCATCCAAATATGCAACCACCTGCTCATGGCAAGAGATAGAGGAGTGTGCTCGATCCTCATACTGCTAGACCTTTCTGCAGCCTTTGATACAGTTGACCATGACATCTTGATAAACAGGCTACAGGAATACTGCGGCATTGATTACATAGTTCTTCAGTGGTTCCAATCCTTCTTGAGTGGCAGAACCCACAAAGTATCTATGGGGCCCTTCCTGTCTACCCCTGTATCACTTAAATATGGGGTGCCCCAGGGCTCAATCCTCTCTTCTCTGCTTTTCACGATTTACATGATACCTGTAACGATTGTGGAACTTTCTCCGTGATCAGCGCACAACGCGTGCGCTGACACGGCGGAAATCCTCCACAAGCGTATATTTGCAGGCACCCAGCAAAAGGTGCTACGCACCTGTAGAGGGAAATTCCTGTCGGCAGATGGCGCTGGGGAGTGCAGAGGAACCAATCCTCTGTACCTCCACAAGTGCCAGACAGGCATTGTACGAAGCGCAGAACGCAATCGCAAGAGAGGCGATTGCGAATGAGATTGAGCAAAGGGATAGGTTGTATGTGTGTGCGCCAATCCAGTCGCCACCCCGCGACCGCGCACACACAACAGCAGATACGAAATAGGAACGCGATCGCGAGAGGTGCGATCGCCAGACGTGACACAAGGCAGATCAGAATAGAATACGAGGGTAGCAGAGGCACAGCAAATACAATAAGGAGATACGGAAAATAACAAACGCTAGCTAACCGTGAACACCGCACTCATTCGCAACAGTGCACGCGGTTATGTGCGATCTCCACGTGATAAGCACAATAGAGACAAGCACGCCTAACTAACCATTAACAGACAAACATGAAACAGAGGACGCGAGCGCTTGCTTAACGGTTACCTCACCGAGCCTGCAGCAAGCGTAGCGGACAAGACAGACACACGAAAACAGGGACAAACGAGAGATAGGATCCACAGCACTAGCGAAAAGTGGCTAGCGTGATCCAGGTACAGAGTAGCAGAACAGAAGGATCCCCAGCGCTAGCGAAAAGTAGCTAGCGCGATCCCAGAAGACAGAACAGAAGGATCCCCAGCGCTAGCGAAAAGTAGCTAGCGCGATCCCAGGAGACAGAACAGAAGAGATAGCTGCTAGCAACCGCTGCACCAGCTATACTACAAGAACAGAGATTAGAACCATTTCCTGTCGACCACCATTGGGGCAGGACAATGGCAACAGGCAAGACAAGACAGAACAGGCAATACAGATAATACAACCTGACTGGGCTAGAAGGGGAGCCTAAAGCAACCCCCAGGAATTAACTATACTAGATAGCAATGGCTGACACTCCAGCAGTGTCCATCAGGAACAGAGCATGGAAAGGAAATGACCAGCAAAGCCTTCTGGGAAACATAAAGCTCTTATAGTGCCAGTCATCAAAGAAGGCAGGTAGGGGATTTGCATAACGAATGTATGCAAATTCCCCAGCAAGAGAACAGACCAGAAACTTGCAATGGAAAGACAGGTCTCTGTTCCAGAGACCTGCAGCCCACAGACTAGAGGAATGGACAAACAGCTGTCTGCCTGTGCAGCCAGCTGAGCGGATCATCACAATACCGCTTGGAAAACTAATCCAAAAACATTGCCTGACATACCACTGCTATGCAGAAGACACCCAACTATATCTTTCCTTCAAGCCTGGTGTGACAGACCCAACTCGAACTATAAACGCCTGCTTACGTGAAATACAGCAATGGATGAATGACAACTGGCTGAAACTAAATGCAGACAAAACTGAAGTCCTTCTGATTGGAGGGCAGAGCATGATAACAAAACAACTTAACTTGCAGTCTTCACCACTGGGAATAGGAGGCACGGATCTACGCAGCTCTAATCATGTGCGTAGCCTGGGAGTTCTAATTGATGGGGACTTAAACTCCAGAACTCAAATCTCTGCTGTGGTGAAATCATCCTATTTTCACCTGAAGAACATTGCAAAAATCAAGCACCTCATACCCCCAGAATATCTGCCAACCTTATTCCATGCCTTCATCACATCCCGACTGGACTACTGTAATGCTCTCTACACTGGCCTTCCAAAAAAGGTCTTGCACCGCCTACAGCTGATACAGAATACTGCTGCCAGACTGCTAACCAACCAAACCCTTCACTGCCACATAACGCCAGTCCTGCATTCCCTTCACTGGCTACCTATAGAATGGAGGGTCCTATTCAAGATCGGCCTACTGACATTTAAATCCCTGAATAATCTAGGTCCTGAATACATGAAAGATATGTTGCAGCTGCGTAGAAATCCCCGCATTCTCAGATCCACAGGTTCTAATAATCTAGTCATACCCAGAGTCCATTTGGAAACTTTTGGTCCCAGAGCCTTCTGTCATGCTGCCCCTACGCTTTGGAACTCCTTACCTCAACAGTTGAGGACAGCTCCATCCTTGGACGTGTTTAAATCCAGACTGAAAACCCACTTGTTCAGTTTGGCATTTGCAGAAATATAACTTTTGTTGTGTGAATACTTCATCCTACTACCAATTACTGAATCTGAGAGAGCCTAAGTGCTTTGAGGCCTATGGGAGAAAAGCGCTATAGAAATGTTATTGTATTGTATTGTATTGTATTTTCTATGTCATTGCCAAGCGTCCATGTGCACAATAAGCACCCAGCACCACCTAGCGGCTAATTTGCATTGCTGTCTATGGATATGCCATTTTGTTGCATGGTTATGGAGCAGTTGGCTGGCGAACTACTGCAGATCCACTGCTTTCCTATGATTTCTCAAACAGGCAGATGGATTGGTGGTTGTGCAGGTGCCCATCAACATAATGGTGCCCATACACGATACAATAAAAACGTTAGATTTTCCATTTTTTTTCAATCTAAATGAATAAATCAAATAAAAGTAGAAAATATATAATTTTTTCGATCAAGAAATTTGAACAATTATCCCATTTTTTCAAAAAAATCTGATCGGACAGGCTGTAAAAATCTTTATATTCAATCTAATGGAATAATCAATCTAAATTATCTAATTGAAAAAAAAATGAAAAATTGTACCATGTATGGGCACCTTTAGTGGTTGACAGTGGTCCATGCATGCAGGTCGATGAGGCCATTCTACAGTTCAGCTGCATTAAATCTTGTTCTGTGAACACAACTGCACCAGGCTGATGTGTGGTCACTAGTTGTTTTCACATAACAATTCATTTACAACAGCACAAGCATCACAGCAAATAGCTGTCAAAGTTTTGATAAATGCCTGCCCACTGCCTGCAGATATCGGAGAGCCCCATTTGCACAACAACATTGAGGCATTTGCAAAACTCCACAACCATCCGTATGAAGCAGCCCTCACTCCATGATCCGGGTTTGCCCTGGGGAACTGATACACATTAACATTACTGACTTATTTTCAATGATAGTCACATATTTAACAATACAATACTGTCAGAAAAGCCACATTGTCATATGTATATTGATAACTAAATGTTGCATATAATACTAAAGCTAGCTCTACAATGGG
Organism: Hyperolius riggenbachi; assembly: GCF_040937935.1. NCBI lineage: Eukaryota > Metazoa > Chordata > Amphibia > Anura > Hyperoliidae > Hyperolius > Hyperolius riggenbachi. The sequence continues at coordinate 122,638,407 of NC_090654.1, forward strand.
CAATTAAGGCATGATATGCCTATCTGATCAATACCTGTCCACTTGGTATGTGATTGGATAGTGATCGAGTCCTACCATACATGGCAACCTCAATTTTGGTAGAACTCTATTCTGCATCAATCAACTGGCAAATATTCACACTAGTGCACTTCTGTCCGCTTCTGTCCTCTTTTCAGCATCATGTATCAATCTGTAACATTGATGTGATGATAAAAAGCGGAAAGAAGCGGACATAGGGCTTGATTCACAAAGCTGTGATAACTCATATCACGGTCGCGCCAGTGTTTTGTGCACGTAATAACACGAGTAGCGGTCTTCACGCGCAATCGCATAAAAACGTTACGCATGTTATAGCGCACGGAAACGCTAGCGCGACCGTGATATGAGTTATCACAGCTTTGTGAATAAAGCCCATAGTGTGAACGAGGCCTATACTGCTTGCTTGATTGTAACGTTATAGGCCTTTGATATTCCACTGCTCCTGCTATGCACCCATTCCAAACATCCAACATCATCAGACTTTCAATCGATAAATTGTACAAGATCAATTGAAAGATAATCAATCAGATACAATGGAGCAATAGATTACTGGCAGATTCGAGCAGTGATTGAATCTGCCAGAAATCAATCTAAAAAAAAAAAAAAACAGTCATCCAGGTTCCTCTTTTGTTCAGCAGCATGAGATGTAGATATACATATTAGGTCTCATTGATAATCATACTCTGCATATTATGTTACTCTAAAGCCCCGTCTACACTATGAGACATTGCAGCGATCCGGCGGCTCGATTAGCCGACGGATCGCCTCTTCCGCGTGCCCACCGCGTCCCCGCTCGCGCGCCGCATTCGATTCCCCGCTCGTGCTCGCCGGCGCTGCTTACCTTCCGCTCGATTCCCTGCCACTGTCCCCTCGCGGGGAGCGAGCAGGGAATCGGCGGTGCGAAGATCCGTCCTGTGTTGATAAGGAGCATCGCGGCCGCATCTACTCGTGTAGATGCGGCTTAACACTCTGACTAATCACAAGATATCATCCCATTAACTGGATGCACAGGATCCAAACGTCTAAAACCAATAAGAACAGGGCAACAAGAAACAAAAACATAATCACACTTAGAAAAGAAAATGGGGTATCCAAGTAACTTCATGTATATGAAAGTATGAGCCAGAAACGCATCCACTTCAACTGGGGTACAGTGGTTGCATCACATTGATTTTTATAGATATGTAGCCCTTCACAATTTGACTAAATATCACATTCCAGTTCCATATGGATTGCACACAGCATATACCATTTATTTGATAAGGCTTTGCAATTTGAGGCTGTGAAATCCAGTTCAGGCATGACAAATCCTGGAAGCTGCATGTGAATCTCTGGTCTTGAAGACCTGTGACCTGCGGGGAGGCAGATCTTTTGTATGATGAGCCACTCAATCAATTCACTAAGGTTAAGAGAAAATATAGCTCTGTTTTTCAGTGGTGCAACTAGTTCTAGTGGAAAGTTGAATGCTAGTTTATATGATTCCAAAATGCTTCCCAGATAGGGGCTTAAATGGAGCGGTCATGAAATTGTATTAATTTACAAATTGCATCACATTCGTTTTTCACAAATTTCTTCTGGTTTCATATAACATAGACAGCAACATGTAGCTCCATATGCTGGTTTAACAAATTGCTTGATGGGTTTCATGTCTGGAAGCCACTTCTTCAGAGGCATATAAAAAGATATACAATAATCAAATCCAGAAGACTCAAAAGTTTAGAGACACTTTGGCCTCAATTCACTAAGCTTATCTCCTGTCTTTAATAACGTTTCTAGAGTGGTTACCATGGGGATGAGGCATGTAGTATTTAGGAAACATTTTACCTCAGGCAAACCTAAAGTTAACTCTTGTCTTTAAGTTAACTCTTCAATCCTTAAAATAACTCCAGAATTCTAGACAGGCTGTTAATTAACTGCATGTGAAAATAACTACAGAGGAGGTAATTTAACTACAGAGGAGCTAACTTAAGGAATGAAGAGATAAGATAACTCTCTCACTGTGTGGATGTAAGTTTTCTCTTGCCTTATTATCTCCAGCATGATCTTAGTGAATTGAGGCCAATGGCTTCAATTCACTAAGATCATGCTGGAGATAATAAGGGAAGAGATAACTTGCCTCCATAGAGTGAGAGAGTTATCTTATCTCTCTATTCCTTAAGTTACCTCCTCTGTAGTTAAATTACCTCCTTTGTAGTTAAGTTACCTCCTCTGTAGTTATTTTCATACTCAATTAATTAACAGCCTGTCTGTAACTTTAGAATTGTGAAGTTATTTTAAGGACTGAAGAGTTAACTTTAGGTTTGCCTGAGGTAAAATGTTTCCTGAATACTACATGCCTTATCACCATAGTGATAACTCCAGAAAAGTTATAAGACAGGAGATAAGCTTAGTGATTTGAGGCCAATGTCTTAAAATTCTGTGATGCCAAAAAGTGAGACTCACTAACCAAAGTGCGTCTCTCCTGCGTCCCAAAATGCGGTTACCACCTCGGGACGGAGAAGAGACGCACTTTGCTTGGCAAGTCTCACTTTTTGGTTTTACAGAATTTTGAGAAGTTGTCTCTAGACTTTTGAGATCTTGTGTCTTCTGTATCTGATTGTCGTGTCTCTTATCATATGCCTCTGAAGAAGCTGCCTCTAGCCACGAAACACATCAGGCAATTTTTGAACACAGCATATGGAGCTACATGAAACCAGGAGAAATTTGTGAAAATTAAATGTGATGCAAATTATAAATTAATAACATTTTACGGCAGCTCCATTTAAACCCCTAAAATGCCTATCCACCATCCCATGCACTACAAATCCATCAGCAGCTTAGACATTTCATTTGCTCCATTCAGTTTTGAATGCTTGTGGAAAGGTGGCTGGGCATTGAATGATAAGCTAGCCTTAGAAGGCAGTCTTTTTATGTGGACATTTATAAATGTTGACACATGCTGATTTACAGTATCAATCAATTTCCTTCAGTTTCAATAGTTTAGCAAAACAATTAATGGAAATGGAGGCTGTAGCGAGGTGTATAGATTGATACTCACTGAACAGTATTTTGATTATTAGCCTTAGATCTGTGGGTGGCTAGTTTAAAGGTGGCCACTAATGATACAATTTACTGAATGATCATTTATGAACGATTCTTTGCATGAACGATTGGAAACGATCATTTGGGACCACTAATGGACAAAACTCTCCTATGGAATCTGAAATTTGGATTGATTTAATTAATCTGATAGTATTGGTTAGGAGAGTTTTGTCCATTAGTGGTCCCAAACGATTATTTATGATCACTTATACAAAGAATTGTTTGTAAACCCATCATTCAGTAAATTGTATTGTTAGTGGCCACCTTAAGTTACATAAGCATGGCTGGATATTTGTAAAGACCACATATGCCGTGGCCTAGGAGGATGCAGCACCTGAGGTGGGCTGCACATAAAAGAGTGGAGCTGCAGGTATGCTGCACAAGGAATGATTGTTGCTGCTCAGCTTAGAGGTTTGCACATGGAAGAGGGGATCTGCGTCTAGTGTGGAGGATGCTGCTGCATGTGAAGTCATTATGGAATGGTGGATTCTGCTACACTTTGAAAGAGATGGGGGGAGGTGCACACATTATAGGTGCTACTGTAGCACACTGTGACTGAGGGGTCCACACAGAAGAAGGAAGATGCTCTACATGGAAGGGCTCATAAGACACACAAGACACCTGATCTAGAGGGAGCTAAATTATAACTCAGACCCTGCATGTAGGTGTTGCCCTGGGACAGAGAGGCATGTGTGTTTGTGTGGAATAAAGTCTGTGCAGGCGCTCAACATAAAAATAGTTCAAAGTCCCAGAATAGTCTATATTCAATTGGGAAAAAGGACGATCTCACACGTTCACAGATAAATATCCACCAGGTACTCTCACCAGATCTGTAGGCTGACTCAATCACAAATCAGCAAAGACAGCTTAGCAATAAACTCCAAAGGTCTTCTACTGCTCTTAGCATCTGTGGATTAAACATAATATGCGGACATAGCGTAATACTGCTAAACTGCAGATCAATGTGACAGTTCACCCCGTGTTAGGTGATCAAGTGATCCACTGCGTGTTCCCACCACCAGCACTGTAATGGTTAACCGCTCACCAGATTCCAATGCTGACCCCTTGTATCGATCAGCTATGCACGCTTGTGTTTAAATCCTAGTTGCTCAGATGGGAAGTACTTCCTTAAAAACCGAGACAAAAGCTCCAATAGCATAATACTGTATTTAATAAAACGTTAAAAACACATTGATGCACTTACAAACGAAGACATCAAACAGCGCATATAGAACAGTCCTCGGCAGTGTGTAGCAAGTTGCTCCGTATCCTGAATCGCGTCTCCCAGTGCGACCACTGGGAGACGCGATTCAGGATACGGAGCAACTTGCTACACACTGCCGAGGACTGTTCTATATGCGCTGTTTGATGTCTTCGTTTGTAAGTGCATCAATGTGTTTTTAACCTTTATTAAATACAGTATTATGCTATTGGAGCTTTTGTCTCGGTTTTTAAGGAAGTACTTCCCATCTGAGCAACTAGGATTTAAACACAAGCGTGCATAGCTGATCGATACAAGGGGTCAGCATTGGAATCTGGTGAGCGGTTAACCATTACAGTGCTGGTGGTGGGAACACGCAGTGGATCACTTGATCACCTAACACGGGGTGAACTGTCACATTGATCTGCAGTTTAGCAGTATTACGCTTTGTCCGCATATTATGTTTAATCCACAGATGCTAAGAGCAGTAGAAGACCTTTGGAGTTTATTGCTAAGCTGTCTTTGCTGATTTGTGATTGAGTCAGCCTACAGATCTGGTGAGAGTACCTGGTGGATATTTATCTGTGAACGTGTGAGATCGTCCTTTTTCCCAATTGAATATAGACTATTCTGGGACTTTGAACTATTTTTATGTTGAGCGCCTGCACAGACTTTATTCCATTGATTTAGGGAGGCTGTTCCCATCCCACTGTGTGGCGACCCATGTCCTTTTGTTTCATTGTTTGTTCAATATATCTTAGTTTGGAGGAGCGCCTTTAACCACATTAATTACAATAATGTGTGTTTGTGTGCCACAATACATATGCGGAACAAGTACTGACTTCTGAAAAGTGTTTTATTGAAGGGGAGAAATATGCCTTAACAGGAATTTTTATTTTCTCTACAGTGCTAACATGTGTTATTGTATTGTGAATTGGCATAAAGTCCAAATACTTCAAAGCCATTCTCCTCACTGCCAAAAAATGGCACTCAGTAAAAACACATGTGGGAGTCTGCAATGCCCGAATGATCATACAGATGTGCTACCTGCAGCAGTGCTCAGCATAGCCATGCACCCCACATGATTTATGCTTATTACTTGCATATCTGCATCAGGGAAATAAACCCTTTATAATGCAAACTTTACAGGCATTTGTTAACAGCTTTCCTTAAACTCACTTCCACCGATTCTTATTTTGAGTTCTCCTGCTCCCAGTACCTAAATCTGCCCTAGCACAACTGCAGTGAGAGATGTGTTTTTTTTTTATACCCAATAAAAAACGTATTGAAATGAAAGGTGGCCTTACATACTGAATGAAAGTCTAGCTTCAGCAAGTAAGCAACCAGTAGATTTTTGGATGAATGATCGTACCCACATCATGCAAGTCAGTCGCCTGACAACTAGTGAGAGACCATAAACAACCAATGCAAACTGTGTGGTCAGGCCTCTATCCGGAGGTCAAGCCAGCAAAAAAAAGGATGTCTAGTTGAGTCAAAATATACACACAGAAATACGGTAAGTAAAAAAAAAACAAAGATTAAAAAAGCCCCACTTGAAAGGTCAGCGGAGGAGCGTACATTGATTGATTGAAATGTTGTTCCTTATTGTTTAATACCCAAAAGGGACCTGCTCTTGACAAGTGTCTCTTGTTCATCCTAGTATTCTGGATGCCAGGGCACATGTGCATTCATCCTGGTATTCTGGATGCCAGGGTACATGTGCATTCATCCTGGTATTCTGGATGCCAGGGCACATGTGCATTCATCCTGGTATTCTGGATGCCAGGGCACATGTGCATTGGTATTTTCATCTGACTTCAAAAGACAGAAATGTTCAAGTATGCTTGAAACCTCAGAGCAAACATGAGCATCAGGTCCAGCTGCACATAAGACGTCATATGCGCCTACTACCTTCAATGTAGCGCAGGTCACTGGATTTTTATCTAATGTGGATGTCCAGCTTAAAGAGACTATAAAGTCTAAAACATACATTGCTCATATTCAGTTAGTATAAACAGTTATAATTACCTGTGTCTTTTTTGTTCAACTCTCCCTCGGAGCCCTGTATGCTCCAAATTCCGACACGTAGACCCGTCCCTTGCAGATGAGCGGCGTGCTGCTTCTGTGGCACTTTCTATCTCCAATACAGAGAGTGCTATGGCGCTCGCCTGCAAGAGGGTGGGGCAATGTGCCAGAAGTAAGCCCATACAGGGCTTCAGGCGTGAGTTGAACAGAAAAAAAAAAGGGCAGGCAATTATAATTTTCTATGCTAATGAAATATGTAGAATGTGTGTTTTAGACTTATTTTTCCTAACAAAACAAGACAAAATGTATCTAACTTTTTACTGGTACAGACTAACCAAAACTGGTCCAAAAAGCCCCCTTACTAAAATGCATGGAAAACAAAAGTTTGCTTTCTTAAAACAGAAAGTATTTGCGATAATTCCGGTTGGAGTGACTTTTTACCATGAATGAAACCTTGGAGACATTTATGGATTTACCGTAGTTACCTTCTTTTGTACCTCTTCCATATGTTCTATTTCATTCTTGCTCTGTTGTGCTTAAAGGGGAACTGAAGAGAGAGGTATATGGAGGTTGTCATGTTTATTTCCTTTTAATCAATACCTGTTGCCTGGCAGCCCTGCTGGTCTATTTCTCTGCAGTAGTATCTGATTAAAACCAGAAACAAGCATGCAGCTAGTCTTGTCAGATCAGACTTATAAGTCTGAACCACTGAAACACCTGATCTGCTGCATGCTTGTTCAGGGGCTATGGCTAATAGTATTAGAGGCAGAGGATCAGCAGGGCTGCCAGGCAACTGGTATTGTCTAAAAGGAAATAAACATGACAGCCTCCATATACCTCTCTCTTCAGTTCCCCTTTAAAACTACAGCACTAGCATAACCGCATTACTAGCTTTTATGCATTTTTTTATACATACCAAAATTCTGTTTGCTTTTGCTGCTGCCTGGCACTGAGTGTTACTACTTAACCAATATTGCCAAGCCCTTTTTTATGTCTATTGTTTCAGCTGTACTTTTTGCTGTGTAAAATGCAGTATGCTATTAGCATGGCCAATACATATAAATGACTTGTGTCAACAAATGTCATTTGCCATTTAACTGCTCATGATTCCATTGTTGTCAGTATATTATGTCACTCTCCTGCCGAGTTCTGAAACATTTAATGATATGAATGATTCAGTGTTCTCTGCAAATTGCTGCAGAAAAACTGTCAGCACTCTATAAAGCAGTAGTATAAATACAGATAAAAATAGATTGAGAAGAAATTGGCCCAATACAAACTCTTTTGATACACCGCTGCAAATTTTAGCCTATTCTGAATATATTTCAATTGCAACTACTCTTTATTGTCAGTGCTTTAGACAATTTTAAGTCCTTGCATCACTAAATACGGTACCATATGACTGTGGGGAGCAGTATCACATTAAGGCTGCTTTCACAGAGAGACGTTAAACTCTCACGTTAGAGCAGCCTGTAACGCAGAGTAACGCACAGTAATGAAAAATCAATGGGCTGTTCACAGTGCCCACGTTGCGTTACATTGTAACACTGCATGTTCTGGGAAAGTGCAGCATGCAGCATGGAACACTCCGCATCACGTGGTCCCGCCAGCCAATCAGCGCCAAGGAGACCATGTGATAGGAATGATTACGTGGTCTCCGCAGTCTGTACTGCGTAGTGTGCACAAAGAGCTGCATAACGCAGCTCACTCTGGCGTCCTCCTCCAACACCACCAGGCGTTGCGTTAGGGGCACCTTATGCGACCATAACGTCCCCTAAAACGCAACATCTTGGTGGGAAAGAGACCTCATAGAATTGCTGCTGTTCATATTTCAGGTTGTTGCTAAAAAAAATAGGACTGTGTTTGTTTGCCAAGGTTTTATCAGATCTAATACATTTATATGTAGGCTGTCTCTTTCTTTTAATGTCCAATATTATCAAATTGGATTGGAAATCTGTGCCGCCAAGAGCATGCCCAATCAACGATGCGACCAATTCCAGGCTGAAATTGGTTGCATGTATGGATCGGACATGCTGCAAGATGTCGGGCCATCGTGGTCGATTGTGTGCGCACCAGTCACGGTGAGTGATATCATAACAAGCCGCAAACGCAACGAAACCTCCGGCGCTGTCCCCCTGGTGTATAAATGTGGTACCCCCCCGTGTGCATTTATATATTACCTGTCCTATGTCACCCACCGCGTGGTGCCCATTTGTCTTCGCAATCCTGCTCCTCCATTAGCGATATGCACGATGCCGATGTAAAGCACGTAGTGCATTTGTGACATCATGTGGCGGAGCCGGACAGTTCCCAAGATTTCATGCTGAAATTGACTGAGAATCCGCCTGCTGTGTATGGGCAGCCGACAGATTTCTCTCTAATCCGATTCGATCACAGAGAAATTGTCTTTTGGTCAAATCTGCCCATCATCGCTAGATGTATGGCCACCTTCAGGCTCCGTTCACAGAGGGCATTGCGTTATGTGTCCTGTAACAGCTGTAAGTGGTGCCACAAGTTATCTGTGCATTGCGTCACATACAGTGAAGCCACAATGAAAAGAAAAGTATGCTTCATTGCTACTGTTAAAGTGGATCCGAGACAAACTTTTGGTGTTTTCACTTTTGTGCCCCTTACATATAGTTTCTGGGGCATTCTCCCCCCCCCCCCCCCCAAATGCTTATTTTATTATATTAATAGGTTAATAAACTAATAAATTACTGAAGCCGCGCCCCCAACAGCTCCAACGCCTTGGCGTTCAGTCCCATGCTGCAATTAATCATGGGAGCTGAGCCTGACGAGGAGGCACGTCTTATTTTCATTTGCCTGCCCCACTGTGTGCTGATTGGTGGAGGTGCACAGTGGGGCTGGAGCGGAGGCAGGAAGCCGCTGTGCGAGGAGAGGGTCATGGGCGGCGCACTGGCGTCCAGGTGGGCGGCCAATTCTCCTGTAACTGTCACCCTCTCCCTCCGCCGCTACTCAGACCGCATGTCGCAGCCAGAGCGACCCGCTGCGCCGCTATTACAGGACAGCAAGTCGCCTATCAGTGTGTATACAGGAAAACTGCCTGTATGCGCGCTGATAGGCAACCTGCTGTCCTGTCATAGCGGCGCAGCGGGTCGCTCTGACATGCGGCCTGTGTAGTGGAAGGAGAGGGAAACAGTTACAAGGGAAGCTGCTGACGGTAAGATCCGCGGCCCTCAGGGGGGGGGGGGGGAGGAGGGAACATGACTATACTATATACTATACTGACTGGGGCAACTAATATAGACTATACTGACTGGGGCAACTATTCTAGCTATACTGGGGAAACTATACTAGCTATACTGACTGGGGCAACTATACTGGGGCCAGCTATACTATCTATACTGGAGGGCAACTATACTCGCTATACTGACTGGGGACAACTAAACAATCTATACTGGGGGGCAACTGTACTAGCTATGCATACTGACTGGGGCAACTACACTGTCTATACTAGGACCAACTATACTATCTATACTGGGGGCAACTATACTATATAATCTGATATATATCACTGCTCTCCCCATACTACTTTATATATACTTCTACTCCTCTCCTATATACTGTATACAGTGATTTCAGAAGCAAGGGGGTGGAGAGGGGAGTGGAGTTCACAGGCTGAGGAGTGGAGATACAGAGCAGCTTTGCCTGTGTGTGTGTGTGATGACAAGCAAAACATGGCTGCACTCATTGTATCACAGGAAGAAATAATCATTTCGTGTTGAAGCTGTTTGCAGCTGGATTTACTGTGTAAACCATCTAAACTTTAGAAAAAATATATAGACAAGTTTCTTGTTTTAGTTATTTTTTCATCTCGGATCCGCTTTAATGTGCTCACTTTGTGGTAATGCACTGCATGCAGTGCGTTGCCATGCCACACGCCGATACACCCGCAATGCACTCACCAAACTGAACATCACACAGGTGGTACAATACACCGCAAGCTGCATTACAAAGCGATTGTTATACTGCAATGTACCACTGTGAATGTGGCCTTACTACTAGAAATTCTGTTTCTATAGGACACATAACTGCTACATTATATTTAATAAATGGTAAGGTTCCCTTCACTTTAAGTATCTTTACATGAAGTGCAACTCTATACTGAATTTCTATCTCCCTTGCTCAGTGTTTTATTAAATGCCAACTTAAACCTACATTGTGGTAAATGTTACCCAGATGTTCATGGTAACTGTTCTGTTTTATTTATTTCTGGTTTACATGTTTCTCCACTTCTCATGTGATGTTATTAGATCTGAAGAAGAGATTCATGCAACTTTATAAAAATTGTCTAACGGCAAAGAAATGGAATAATAAATTGCAGCTCTGCAAGTAAAGTATACGAGGCAATCCTCACCATGAAATAAAAGGATGTAAGAAATCTCTGAGAAATTTCCATTTAAAAGAGCTGTGTTTAAAATAGACAGACTGACTGAAGGACTGGAGGTGTTGTCAGTGGCAACCAACGAGGTAATTACTGTATGTTTTGTAAAGCTGGCATGCTGGATTTTTAGCGACTTCTGATCCCCAACCAACCCCTGGGCACATTGAAACATATAGAAATACAAATATAGCTGAAAGGGGCCCATACACCTAACGATTTTCCCGCTGAAATACGGCCGTTTCGATCACAGTGATGGAAACGGCCGTGAAATTGCCGCGCGCACCGCTGACAGAACCATGGATTTCCGTCCGAAATCCATCGTTCCCGTCGACTCCCGTCGATCCATCCGTGCAAAAGATTTCTCTCGATCGCCGGCGGGTCGGGAGTGCGTTCGAATGCCCGACGACCGACGCAATACAGCGGAGATACATTACCTGCTCCGCCGGCGTGAGTCCCCGCTGTCACTGTTGTCACCTCCCGGCTCGCATCTTTTCCGCATCACGGCATCCGGCATAACTTCCTGTGTCACTGCAGTGACAGCGGAAGTACAAATAGAGGGCGCTCTATTTGAACTTCCTCTGTCACTGGAGTGACAGAAAGTTATACGCGGATGCCGATGCGGAGAAGATGCCGGGCCCAGGCGGAGAAGACAGCGGTGGACCAGGGGACTCGCACCGGCCGGAACAGGTAATGAATGCCGGGGGGGAAGGGGGGTCGGCAGCTCCTCCACAGATGGTGAATCGGTTTCAGGCTGAAATCGATTCACAATCTGTTTGCAGTAAGGTGGCCATACGATCCCTCTCTGATCAGATTCGATCAGAGAGGGATCTATCTTGTGGTCGAATCTGATGGCAAATCGACCAGTGTATGAAACAACCATTCGACCAGAAACAACCATTATATGAGTTATTCATTGGTTAGACATGGTGGTAAACTAATCCGTTCTGCTCATTTCTTGATGATTTTGTGCAAGGCTGATTAATAATTATAATAATCCGAACATTTGTATAGCGCTTTTCTCCTGTCGGACTCAAAGCGCTCAAGAGCTGCAGCCACAGGGACACGCTCAGGAGGCCACCGTGCAGTGTTAGGGAGTCTTGCCTTGAACTCCTTACTGAATAGGTACAGACCCTAGCCAGGATTTGAACCCTGGTCTCCCATGTTAAAGGCAGAGCCCTTAACCAGTACACTATCCAGCCACTGATTGATAAAGTAGTGCTGTGACTCCCAGATACAGCAGCCTGGCCCGTGGCATACCACATTTTTCTCAGGAGTCTGGTGGCATAGCAATAGGGGATGCAGAGGTTGTGATTGCATTGGGGGTCCCTGGACAACAGTGGCCCATTAAGTGCTCCCTTCAACTATGGTAGTAGATCTTAATAGGTGCTATGCTAGTAATGATCACAATTTAATACCCCAATTCCCTATAAACTAAACAAGCCTCGCCCACAGCTTCTCCAGTGCCTTGGCACTTTGAGACCCAAGAGGCAAGGGCTTATGGGAGCTCAGTCTGGGCAGGAGGAGGAGGAGGTGTTACTAGCCAGAGATTTCAGAGGCAGAGAGGAGGAGGGAGGAGGAAAGGGCAGTTTTCACAGACTGAGGGCTGGAGATACATATCAGCTTGCCTGTTTGTAATGAAGACAAGCAAAACATGGCTGCCCTCATTGTGTCACAGGAAGAAATAATCATACACTGTTGAAGCGGTTGGCAGCTAGATTTGCTGTGTAAACCATCTAAACTTTAGATAAGATATATAGACAAGTTACTTGTTATAGTTAGTTTTTCATCTTGTATCCGCTTTAACATGTTATGCCTTGTATACACAAATGAGGCAATACCTGCTGATTTGCATCCTTTCTGCCTGCTCTGTCGACACTGCCGTTTGGTCCAGGAAATATCCGGTACAGACTGGAGGCCGGCAGAAGCATGGGGCACATATTGGTTTACAATAGACCAATTCTCCCTAGCAACAGGGAGGATTTTCACTGATCCACCAAGAACTAATGAGAATCCTCCCTGTAGCTGCGGATTCTCATTGGTCTTTAGCAATCCGACGGGGAGCCCCATGTTTCTGCCAGGTACCAATATGTTTTTTGGCTTTGGAACCGAGCTGAAGAGTTAGCAGAGGTACAGGTGAGTATATGCATTTTGCAAGGGGTGACCAGCCTAGTAAAAACAGACACTATCCGTTCTCATAGGCTTTCATTGTGTCCATGCACCTGCCATGTTGTGGTCCATTACTGAAAAATGCTACAGGTCAGAACACTGCCTTGTGTTTGCCGGAACATGGCAGAAGGATTTCTGTTTTATTCACAAGTGGATATTATTTATAACAATAGGATCTGCTTATTGTATTTCTTAGAGGTATACCAAATGGGTAAGTTTTTTACATAAGAAGAAACCAAGCTTGAGTGGAACAAAGCTCTTGGCTGCCAGGTGGATTGCTGGCCGAACGGAGGGGTCGGTGGCTGCCGTCCACATGCTGGATTCTCAGCACAGGAGTTTCAGCTAGGGTGTATATGGAGCTACAAGGTAAAAGCTATACAGTAATTGTATAAATACACAATGCCATGCATTACTGTACTGATAACTGGCTCAATTCTTAACTTCAATAAGCTAATCTAAATTGCTTTAACAGATTAATTAGAGAGAAGATAAAACGTGAAGAAACAACAGGAGGGAGTAGAATGACCTTAGGGCTGATCTCGGTCTCGGTGGAGTACTCAGTGGAGAACTGTATATGCAGGCTTCAAATGCTGCAGCTACAATTACAGCGTCTCTCTCGACTTTTTACACAAGAAGATGTACTTACTTTCCTTTAAAGCGGATCTGAATGAAGAACTTTCTCTCTGCTCTAAAGGATAAGCAACAGCATAATAACCTTTAAAGGATACCCAAAGTGACATGTGACATGATGAGATAGACATGTGTATGTACAGTGCCTAGCACACAAATAACTATGCTGTGTTCCTTTTTTTCTTTCTCTGCCTGGAAGAGTTAAATATCAGGTATGTAAGTGGCTGACTCAGTCCTGACTCAGACAGGAAGTGACTACAGTATGACCCTCACTGATAAGAAATTCCAACTATAAAGCACTTTCCTAGCAGAAAATGGTTTCTGAGAGCAGGAAAGCGATAAAAGGGGGAATTTCTTATCAGTGAGGGTCACACTGTAGTCACTTCCTGTCTGAGTCAGGACTGAGTCAGCCACTTACATACCTGATATTTAACTCTTTCAGGCAGAGAAAGGAAAAAAAGGAACACAGCATAGTTATTTGTGTGCTTGGCACTGTACACACACGTCTATCTCATGATGTCACATGTCAATTCGGGTATCCTTTAAAGAAAAACATTTCTTTGTTGCAGCTGATACAAATCCTGCAATAAATCTGCAGTGTGTCTACTTCCTGCTTTCATGGAAGCAGATATAGGGTTGTCATCCTGTGTTTACAAATTAACTGCTCTACCAAGGCAGCCGGCTGACACAGCTGAGAGATCAAATTACAGTTGTGATTAGTTACAGATGAGGGGGAATTAGACAGGCTAAAATCTCTAAACACCTACAGGGGCAGTTCTCCACGTTTTCCTTCTGTCCTGCGCAAGAGTTCAGGTCCAATAAGCAGACAAAGTTTGATGAAGAAAATAAGCAGACAAAGTTTGATGAAGATCCTTCATACTGTATAAAATTTAGACACCCTTTCTCATAGTTTTATTATACGTCCTACAGCTTAAAACTACACCATTTTATTTATGTGACTATTAAAAATTGTTAGAGCATCAAAGCAGCAGATACATGCTAAAGTCTTTATTAATATTTATATACGTTACACATCTTTATAGCGCTGACACATATTTCTGCAGCTGTTACAAAAAGAACTGAGCAATTCACATCACTCAATGTCCCTCCAAGGGGCTCGCAACCTAATGAATAATAAATAGGCACAGTAGCCAAGTTTTTCAAGTAACTGTTCCATGTGCTTCTGTTATCCTCTTCACGTTAAAGTGGACCTCCAAAGTAAAAAATCAAAATCCTTCAGCGTCCTTGTAAAAATAAAAAAAATTATATTTACCGGAGCAGCCTTGTCCCACAAAGCCGCCCCAAAGACCCTGCATCACTCTACTTCCAGCGCCTGGCCCCGCCTCCCCTCTCTCTTCTTAGAAAAATGCTGTTTACTGCAGTAAATAGCTTGCCGTTTTTCTCTGAGGAGAGAGGGGAGGTGGAGCCAGGCGCTGGAAGTCGAGAGATGTGGGGTCTTCCATGCAGCTTCGTGGGACAAGGCTGCTCAGGTAAACATTACTTTTTTTACAGGGACGCTGCAGGATTTAGATTTTTACTATGGAAGTCCTCTTTAAACGCTATCATCGCCAGCTGAAAATTCGAACTAGGCTAACAGTGGAGATTGAGTGGAGGCAAGAAACCGGACTAAAGTTCTTGCAGATGAGAGTTTGAGAAACGGTCAAAGGGTAGGAGCACTGGAATGTTTTGTGGAACCACCAGACAGAGCAGAAGGGTGGCCAATGGCATTCATTCAGCATTGCACCTACTATAGGCAAACTTTTCTGTTGCACTAGTTCTTCTGTGTTTGCCCAGCATTCTATAGCTGCCCATCAACAGTGGGATTTACCGTGAATAACCTTATTTTCGATAAGATTATTCAGATCAAAAGAAAAGATCGTATTTAAATAGATCCACAGCATTAAAGAATTCAACTTGCAATCATATTTAAACCAGTGAAAATATTAGCAATGAAAAAATCTGCCGTGCTGATTGATCATTTCTTCAAGGATTCAGGATCGATTGGGTCAACCAGCTTTTTGGTTTTCATACAATACGATCTGAATAATCTGATCGAAAATATGATCTTTCACTAAAAATGATACCATTAGAGTAATTAACTCCAGCAACTGTGACACAATTCTGAACACTGGGTGACAACTAGTTCCGAACACAAGCCAAATGACAAAAGGTTAGAGACACATGGAGACAGTATGGTGAGATGTGGCTGAAAACATCAGGGTAGCCACTCCATGAAAGAACTCTAACTAACTCCTACTGAATGATTAGGATGTCAGATGATCAGTAACGCATGTCAAGCAATAAGCCCAGCCCATTCATACCAGTCAGCCACAAAGAGGTCAAAGTTCAGTTACTTAATACTGAAGAGACTAAAATCTTACGGTGATAGGGTTATGCTGACCCTATACAACTTTACTTTTTGCCATCTAATCTACCTTATATAACAAGTTTTAACCAGATAAATCCTAAACCTAAATAGGTCTAAACTGCAGATATGCAATAAACGTTTTCTACTGAGTACACGCTCAGTGGAGACATTCCCTCTTTTTGAAAAAACTAGGCAGACTTTATTATATGAAAGAAGTAGCATTAGAGCCTTAATAGAAGCTGTAACATACAAACCATTGTCTGGTGGGATTTAGATTTAAATGTATTCTGTATTCCTAAAGTTTAATGTTTAACATTTTATATCAAGCCTTCTTGAAGACAAACTTTAATATTTAATGTTATATTCTAAACAATCTTATGCACTTACTACATGCATTTTCATGTGTACTATATGACTTCTTATTTATTTTCAGAAAACAAAAGACATTGCCTTTCAATCAGGTCTAAAGCTATGGTAATGTGGTGACATCATTATTCTCTCGAAGCATGTCTTTAAGGCTCATACACACAGGGCACAACTATCACCACAAACACATGGCACGCGCATGTTGCGGCGACAGGTACCCCGTGTGTATGAGGCGCGCGCCACGCACCGTCACCAGTCAGAGCTGTCGCCAGGCGATTGACGTGGCCAATCGCCGGCAACAGCTGTCGCCGCAACTTCGCCGCAACTGTCGCTAGTCCGCCACGCGTACTGCCTGTGTATGCGGACTAGCGACAGCAACCCACACTCCATGAATGGAGCTTCCGGCAGGGAGGAGGAACCTTCGGCGACAGCTTCCGCCGCATCTCTGTCCCTCTGTGCGCTGTGTGTACGGCTGCTGCACAGAGGGACCTGGCAACGAACTGTCGCTGCTTTTTTTTTTTTTTTTTTTGTCTCTTGTGAGACATCTGTGCCTCGTGTGTATGAGGCTTTAGGGCAAGTTCACAATGGCAACAAAGACACTAGCAACAGCAGCTATCTGCTGTGACTAGTTTTTAGCACTAGTGACAAGATACTGTGATTACTCACTGGTGCTAGTGACTAGTTTCCATCACTGACAAAGGCATCAAAATTTACTGAAGTTTAGTTACAACTTCTAGTCTGTGTCCCCCATGTAATGTGGCCCTAAGACCAGGCAGCCTTGAAAAAATATTGCAGAGCAATATAGTTGACAAGCAGTTCCAGTTCTACACCCTGTACTCAGTCATCCAACAGCTCAACAATCCCATGGATAGAATTGTTTTAGGCAGAGATGACATGGTAAAATAATACCACTTCATGAAAACAAATGCCACGCCAAATGAAAGCGCCACCTTACAATACTGGGTCAGCTTTGCACCAGAAGGGGTGCCCTCTCACTCTATATACACTCAAAACTAGGATCTGCACCCCCCCTAAAAATAACAATACTTATAGTTGGAGATCAGCTTTAAATGTATAGTTGTTTTTTTACATTTTTGCTTTAAATATTCATTATATGGAGAATGGGCAAAAGAGAAAAGTAACCATTTTTTGGTGGATCATGTGTTTATGGTCACTGCATCATTTTATGGGCAAACAATGTGACCCATTACTGCAGAATGTGTTAGTAAAATTCAAACCTCATAGTTCCAACAATGATGGCAAACTGTCGAATTCCAGAGACAGCAAAGCAAGCACAAACCATGATACGTTCACTACCATGTTTCACAGTTGGGATAAGGCTCTATATTATAATGAAGTGTTTGCTATCAAAAAAAGAGTCTGTGTCAGATTTGTTTGACTATTTGTGTCTCTAAATTCCCTTTATTCCCGGGAACTGGTTACATGACAATAAGTGAGTGAATCTCTCCACTGGCAATACAGACAGCAATATTTTTTTTGTATTAGTTTGGGAAGAAGTTGAATATTTTATCAAGTTTTTATTACTGCCTATGTTACTCTGTTGCAGAATTCACTCACTTCTTTTTCTTGGTGACAAAGGTACACGAGACAGGAAGAGTGGTGACATCTCATCAAGACGACCTACACAAAAATACAAATATGACAGACCTTTTAATCTTTCTTTACTCTAACTAAAGCCTTAATAAAAGTTTTGGACGAAGTTCTGATTTAAACGGAACACTTTCAATTGGCTATTGTTATCATTAAGCATTTACTTAACACTGACACATTATTTGCAGCACTTTACAGAATAGATTCTCCCATTTATATAACTTAGGCTAGGTTCGCAGCATTGCACCGAGGCATAATGCATTCTAAATCATCTTGCTGTCCGGCAATGCACCACCTATGCGATGTTCACAGTGTGGCGGGTGTGGTATAAGGGCATGCGGCATCATAACACACTGCATGCAGTGCACTACTGCAAACCATGAGCGTTAACAGTGGCAGTGAAGCATACTTTTCATTGACTATATTGAGGCAATGTGCAGCGCCGCTTTCCTGGTCCATTGCATTGCAGCTGTTACAGGGAACACAGCTTAACTCCGACTGTGAACCTAGCCTAAATGACCTTCAGCAGGGCCCAAAATCTACTACAGTCTAGGGACAATTTTAGTAGAAAGAGCCATTGACTTTGCAGTAAGTTTTAAGGTTGTGGGAGAAAACTGATGGGGAGAGCATTCAAACCCCATCCAGCTTGTTAGTTTGATTTAATACCATCCGCATTTTCTGCATGCAACATGTAAAGCTACTAAAGATGAACTGATGACCAGCAGGAAGGGCATGAGGGAAAGTAATTGGCAAATGGCAGGGCAGGCTGATAATAGATGGCTTCCCACAACAGGTAGCATGGCAGGGAGAAGCCTGACAACAGCCATGTTGCTGTTCCTGGGCCTCTCATACAGAACGTTTTAAAGCAAAATGGCAAAAGGGCAGAACGCATGAGCCTGGTAGGTCTTATCTGCTCGCACATTCTGCAGTTCTGTATGAGGAGAAATTATTTGTCATTATTACACAGGGATTTGAACCCATGCTGCTAAACACACCGCCCTGATTTGAAAACGGATGCGTTATGGGAGCAGCGACCAAAACAGCTCTCCTCCTCCTCCTCAGCCAAAAGCAATTTCTTTTTCTAATTTTAGTTATGCACAAGCCTGCGGGCATCATGAGCGTTTAGTAATTAGTTTTATAATTACTGCTGTTTTGCTCGCTGTCATTCAATTTTTCTTACAGCCCGGCCCGGGAATGCAATGTCTCTTGCCCACAGCTGTGGAAATTGCTCTACGATTAGAAAGCAAAAAAATAAATAAAAGAAACAGGGAGATAACAAACGGCAACAGCCTTTGTTGGGGGAGATGTGATGCCAAAATCCCTTCCAGTTAACCCCTGAAAGCTACTCAATTACCAACAGACATCCAGATGTACAATAAGAGCTAAAGTGGACCTGTCAGAAAAGAAATATAGGATGTGCCACTGATTTTTAAAATGCAAGCTCCGGGGCAGTCACGGTGATTCTGGCTTCTGTATCTAAATGGGCAGCTGACCTTATGCTTGGTACACACCATTCAATTTTGCATCAGATCGACTGGTCAAATCGATAATTTTAGACTTATCCGATCAGCTCCCAATCGATAGCTGGATTGATTATCAGATCACTGTTCCACAAAATCGATCATCTCATCAATCAGGAGCTGACCGGACATGTCAGAAATGATCAGTTGGACTGGTTGATCTGATGAGAAATTGAATGGTGTGTACCGAGCATAAAACAAGCATGCAATCTAGTGCTCTGTCTCTGTGTTTGGACATCAGTGGCTCAAATGGAAAAGGAGGCATAAATAGCGCGGCAGCCCCTGAGGCGCAGCTCTAATGGTGGCCATACATGGTACAATTGTTTCATACAATCTTACCATTTCTATGTAGAATAAGGGTAAATTAAGTGAATATACTGAAAGGGTAACTTAGGCAGTTCCCTTATATTACACAGAAATGTAAGATTGTATGAAAAAATTGTACCATGTATGGCCACCAGAAAACAATGCATCAACATTACACATCCAGTATTTCTATTAGAAAGGGTTCCTTAAAGTGAACCTCCGGACTAAAAATCTACTCAGCAGAACTGAAAAGACTTGGTGTTTCTTTAACAGTTTCACAGCATCAGAACTTTGTTTTTCTTACCAAAGCATCATTTTTAGCTGCATTTTCAGCTAAGCTCCCCACCCATCAAAGAAAACTGCCCAGGCTTTTTTTCCCTGATGCTGTGCAAAGCATGATGGGATTTCCTATGTTGTTATTCACGTTGCCTAGCAACTGGGAGGGGTGATTAGCACACAGGACAGTTGGAACTGTGTCTCATGCTCCCTGTCACCTCTTTTCAACCACAAAGATGGCTGCCCTCATAAAATCAAACATTTGCCTGTTCTTTTAAAACAGGATGGGAAAGAGATTATGTTACCTATTTATTTTAATTAACATAACTAATGTAACTTAATGACAGTATGTTTGTTTAGGCTGAAGTTCCTCTTTAAGCATGTGCTGCTCATCAGTTGCACATGGTACTAGGTCATGTCTACAGATATCACTACCTGCTCCCCTCCCCCTGCTTATCCATTAAAGGTTTAGAAGCATGGTCTGACAGAGAGGATGAATGAAGGAAAAGCCCAGTGCTCTGTGTGATCACTAAAGATTCAGGAAACGTATAATGTTATAATGTTGCTGAAGGTGTGAGGGGCATGTACTAATAGCCCAATTCAACCTGAAGGTGGGAGGTTTGCTTGCAGCAGACTGATGCAACTCAGGATCCCAGTAAGAATGGCCACATGCAGGCATTTTTTGTATTACCTTAACCAAACTGTATTCTGGTTATATATTACGCATCGCGTAATAATATCAGTACAGCTTGAGTCTGAGGGATTTGGATGCATTCTCACATCAATGTACCTTCCATGCATTATGGAAGCAAAGCCTCCTTATGCAGAGACTGAGATCACTGTGAGTGAATTAGCACTGGCTTATAATGATAACAGTGCTTTTATCCTGTCTGACTCAAAGCACTTGAGAGCAGTAGCTAATAAAGGTGCACTCAGAGGACCATCCTGGAGCTCACTGAGTCTTGCCCAAGGACTCCTTACTGGCCGGCCAGGATTGAATCCTTTTGATGTGGACTGTCACATCAAAAGTTGTGTCTAACCAGTACACTATCTAGCTAGATCTTATAAGGGCATCTATCTATTGTACAATATGTAGTCATGGGGCCCACCAATACAAAAAAACTAATATGAAAAGCATATATCAAATACGAATTCTATCTACCAAAATCTGCCCCAAAAATATTATATAGATGATAACAATACATCATACACACCAAATGGCTAACAAACTAAGAATACCTAATCAACATAAGAAAATGCTACATCTAACTTCTGGATAGTGATGCAGGTAAAGATGTTCCAGTCCTGGTCTGTATGAGCTGTATGAACATAATTGTTCAGGCTTGGTTCCCACTATAGTTGAAAACTGACTTATTTGTTTGTTTTACTGCAATGGAAAAGTGACAGTTGGCAGATCCTATTTTATGTAAAAAAAAATTCACTTGTCAATCTGCAACCACTGGATCCGTTGCAGTATGTGTGACACACTCTTGTGCTGTCCGCAAATTTTCCCAAAGAGCAGATGCTTTTCTCATATAGCCTATAGTGGAAATGCATCTGCAACAGGCTTCAACCTGACCACAAAAGACTATCAGAGTGGACACTACACTGTCCACTGCCACTGGCTGTTGGAAGTCCTGCACAAGTGGGAACCTAAAGTAACAAAATATAAGAACAGTAAAGTAACCAAAGGCAAAGATAAAGCAAAATTAAAGGCCAACAGAATAAGCCATATATGGAGTATAATTTAGCTGTGTATTTTTTATTTAGCCGGTACAAGCAAAGGTCATACATGACCAATCATGCCTTTCCTTAAGACTTTAGATCCCTTCATAGCCATATTTGTGAGCTTTTAACTGGTCAGATTTTTCATGATTTCGCCTACAGGAGAAAACACTACTGCTGCCCAGTTTATAACGAAAATATCATCTTACACACTGCAATGTGCAGGTGGATACACTTTATAATGATAGGATAAAGGGGAAAGAGGCGCCCAGAGAAGATAAAATACGTTAAAAACAAATAAAATGAAAAAAGTGAGGTGGCTTACCTCAATGAAGACAAATTCACGTATTAATAGAATTTTATTGCACTGGCAACGCGTTTCATGGGTGCATACTAACTTCCTCAGGCCAAATAGTAATGCCTAATACTGCTTATAGCCACAAATAATGCGCCTTATTTGTGGCTACAAGCTCTACTAGGCACTGCTATTTGGCCTGAGGAAGTGGGTATGCACCCATGAAACGCGTTGCCAGTGCAATAAAATTCTATTTAGGCCCGGTTCACATTAGCGTTCCAGGTCTGGCTTCCCCGGACCCGGAACGCTCCGTACACAGCGGATGGTGAATGGATACATTGTTAATCAATGTATCCATTCACACTCGTGCGCCGTCCGGATCCCATCCGGGAACACAGCTCCGGGACGGTCCGGCTTTTTTTCCAACATGCACTATTTTTCAGTCCATCCCGGTGCGGCTGCGGACCCGGGCCGGATCCTGACCCTTCGCATGCGGCCATGCTGTGCAATGGGAAACGGATGTTTCCCATCACACCGGCAATAGGATCGGATGCTTCCAGCACCGGTCCTATGCCACTTGGGGGGCCCGGACTACACGCCGGTATCCCCCATGCTTTGTATCTAGTTCCGGCTACTTTATTGTAGCCGGAACTGATACATTCCGGATCCGCAACTTGTGCCGCCTTGTGGCCACCGCAGAGACCCGTACGGTCTCTTTGCGGCCACCGGACCTGGACCCGCGGACACTTGCGGACTCGAACCGCAAGTGTGAACGGGGCCTAACACGTGAATTTGTCTTCATTGAGGTAAGCCACCTCACTTTTTTCATTTTATTTCTTTTTAATGCATTTTATCTTCTCTGGGCACCTCTTTCCCCTTTATCCTCTGCCTTTACCCTCCTTTTGGAGGGGGATCAACCCTCTTTGACCAATTTAGGTCATTTGAGGTTTGCTTTTTCGTGCGACCATCACCAGCTCCGTCTGGTCACCCGAGTGGAGTCGGGGTTATACATCTCCCCCTGCTTCTAGTGGTCGGTTGCCCTTCTGCCCTTTGTGAGTATAATCCATCTGCATATTTTATGTACTTCTGGTACTGTGACATACTGCACCATTTGGGCTCCTGTTGTCTCTGTGTTTTCTTTCTGAAGGGTGCAATTTTTATTATCCCCACTTTTTGTCCGTTTATAATGATAGCATGCATGGTAAAAAGTTGGACCATTAAATGTGAATTAAATGTGAATAGATCTGAGTGGGAGCAAATATTTATGCAAGTTTATGCTGCTTGAAAACATTCCAATCAGATGCTGCTGCAGTGGCATTTGATTGGCCGATTTTCAAGTTATATAAGGATAAATCTGCATAAGATTAGCATAAAAACTTGCGTCCGTTCCGAATGAATTGCATCTCACTGACCATCTCTAGTAATAAGGCGGTAACACAACTCTATAACATAGACTTGACATAAGAATACATATTTTTCTTTGCATTGTCATCAGGGCTGGATTTAAATGTAACTTAATCCTTCTATTGCTACCATCTATCACTGTAAATCTTTGTGGCTAATACACTTTCTATAGAACTCATATAATATAAATAAGTGTATCCTCCACATGATAAAATGTTAATTCCTTATGATTTCCTCCGGAGTACATAAATAAGAAATGCGATAAGTAATGAAACAAGGGGCCACTCGCCACCCATAAAATGTAGGTGCTCTAGGCCTCAGACTACGCAAAGCAACAAACTAAAAAGATGGATAATGTTGCATGGCAGACATTTCATACCGCCAGAGTGGAACATTTTACAAAATGAGATCCCAAGTCCCTTCGTTTCTCCTCGTTCTGAAGCAAAGGCAAAGCATTGTGGGATTTCATACACCATATAAATATGGGTTTGGCTAGTATGGGGTTAATTTCAGACAGCCTATGTTTGCAGCTCTGTCAGTCACTGAGCACACCGGACTCATTAATCTGCCATCTTTGTTTACCTCATTGCACAGCCTGATTAAATGAATGATTGCTGACAGCTCTATGCATTTTTATTGTGCATACCCCGACAGCAAAGAACCGTTTAATGTCAGCTAGTATGGAGCTTAGAACGACAGAAGCGGAATCTGTGATGAGAGCCTTTCAGACTATAAATGGTTAGGGACTCTAAATCTGCTGTTAGAAGATCGTTTTTTCAATTAAGTATACCACAAATCTTGTGGTCTAAAGTGGAACTATAGCCATTTCTGAGTAAATGCCGCCATTTTGTGATCTAACGCAATGTTAATGTGCAGGGAGTTAGTCCATTTTCCAGTTGTTAACAACAACACTGTCGTCAAGTGTGTTAACAAAATGTAACTTGTTTTTTTACCTCTATGCATTAGCACGTTATTGAGGTAAACACCTTCTTTTACCTTTTAAACTGTTTTTAATTATTTTATGCATAACCAGTGGAGTATTATGGTTAGACACCACCAGGGGGGTCTTAAGAGTTAGGCACCTCTGGGGGAGGGGTTAAGGTTAGGAACCACCAGGGGGGTCTTAGGGTTAGACACCACCAGGGGGGTCTAAGGGTTAGACACCACCAGGGGGGTCTTAGGGTTAGACACCACCAGGGGGGTTTTAGGGTTAGACACCACCAGGGGGGTCTTAGGGTTAGACACCACCAGGGGGGTCTTAGGGTTAAGCACCACCGGGGGGTTGAGGTTAGGTACCAACAGGGGAGGGTTCTGCGTGAGAATAAAGAGAGGTTAGGCAATAGTAAAATATAGTAAAATATCAGTAAGTATTAAATATATTTTCCTATATGAATGAAGTAGTACAATATCAGCAAATGAAACAATACTTTATCACTTTACTGGTGCTCATTTTACTAAATGTAAAAAAAGAGGTTACAATGGAGAATAGTAAAATATCAGTATTATAAACGATATTCATGGCATATTCTGGCACCCATTTTACTAACCGATAACATTAATATCGTTTATATCTGGCGCCCTTTATAACTGGAGCCTTTATTATATGCCTACTGTTCTAGGTCCATTATTCTGGCACTGAAATTTGCAGTGAGTGACAACATCTGGTGATGTCTGTCCAACCGCACTCCTTTAAAATGGCACTAATGATGAACTCGATCCTGCTGGTAATACTGCGGGGCCCCAATGCTGTTCCGACACATTGCTAGGCAAGAGCCGAGCAACGTGGTTTTTGTCTATAAAGCTAGGAGGAGAGCCAACAGTACAGGGCTGAGAGATTGCCTCCGCCGGTGAGATAAGGAGGGGAACAATGGGCTCACCCATTAATGTCAATGTTAAAAGTCTGGCAAGCTGGATCTTGAAAGCAACCTTGGGGGGGACACCTGTATTAGTGCTAAATTCTTGGCCAAGCCCTGTGAACAGTCTAGTGTGGCCAACAGTGATGCTCTCATGAGTGAAAACGAGTGCTTAAGCACTCAAATTCGTGATTTAAATGAGCTTTAATTAGCTCAGGTGTGCGGCAGGGAGTGAAGGGGTTATTTACCCATAAGTGCGCGTCCTCCCTGCACTCCAACTAACTTCCTACTGGACGCGTTGCAAGCCTCACTGCTCGCACTTCCTCCTTCAAGCTAGAAGGAGGAAGTGCGTGGTGTTGAGGCTTGCAACGTACAAGCTAGTTGGAGCACTGGGAGGACACGCACTTATGGGTAAACAACCCCTTTACTCCCTGCCACACACCTGAGCTAATTAAAGCTCATTTAAATCACGAATTTGAGTGCTTAAGCACTCGTTATTACCTTCAGACTACTAAGACTACTGCAACCAAATTAAATGAGTGTATTTTGAAGTGAACCTGTAGGAAGAGTGATACAGAGGCAGGTATATGTTGTTACCAATACCAATTACCTGGGCATACTGTTGGTCATGTGCACATAGGTCTTTACAACAATTAACAAACAAGTACAGAAATCAGGTGCTCTGACTAAAGTCTGACCACAGTAGTTGCATGCTTGTTTTAGGTGTGTGAATGAGTGAAAGTGGACTGGGTCAGGTGATCTGCTGTGGGGAAGGAGCTAACGCTCTACTCACAGTAAAAATGTACTGGATCCTGCTTAACAGGAGCCTACAATAAATATATAGTTGTGTGGAATGCACACAACTTTATACATTGCTAATTAACATACTTAACATAAATGGGTGGCTGAATTAAGGCCTTTAATGCTGGTCAGTTTTCTTAGTGGCATGTAATAAGGTAATTAATGGTAGGAACTAGTAATATGCTCACATTATTCCAGATCATACCAAGCAAAATCTGCAGTTTTCGGCAAGGCACATTGTGGTCTGTGAACATGTGTTAGCATGTTACAGGTTGATAGCTGTCAAAGTCTTTTCATCTCTGAAAGTAATTGGATCAGAATACTGACAGTCTTTGATTAACCAAGTATCTGTCTGTATTGAAAGGGACACCAGAGGATATTGTCCCTATCTATCTACCCATGACCATTTCTGCTCAAATAAGTCACATTTTGTAAGCTGGACAAATAAATCACTACAGTCTGTTTACAGCTAGGCATACATTATACAATGTGTAGTAGATCAGGGAAACAATATTTCCATATCCATTGTTTCCCTGGTTTACCACACTGCACCATTTGATATTTGATCTGATTTCAGCACACAGGAATGTAACTTCAAATCAACATATTTTTTTTTCCTTTAACCACTTCAGGACCATATGCTTACGCCCCCCTAGTGACCAGGCTATTTTTTACAATTTACTGCTCTGCAGCTTTAAAAGCTTGCTGCAGAGCCATACTACGTAGCACATAAGTGATTCCCCTGCCCCCATTACTGCCCACCAATAGAGCTTTCTGTTGGTGGGCTCTGATCGCTGCTGTGCTGTTTATTTTATTTGTACTTTATTTTTAAATACATTTGTGTATTTTTTTTTTTCATTACCCCCCTCCCTCCCCCCCCAGACAGCCAATCAAAGCGATCAGCTCTCATAGGCATCAGCCTATGAGAACCGATCACTCTCTGAGTCTCTCCAGGGAACAGCCGAGTGACACGGCTGTCCCCAGTACAGTGCTGCCGTAGATCGCAACACTGTGCAATGTAAATAGACAGCGTTTCCGCCGTCTAACAGTCTCCTAGCAGCAAACGCCATTGGTAGACTGATGACGAAGTGGAGCTCCGTCACTCATGTGGGGATGCATGCGCATCGGCGTGCGAAATCCCCTGCAAACCACTCCCCCAGGACTTAACCCCAATTGGTGTTACGCGGTCCTGGGGGAGCCACCTTGTGACTGCCAAATGCCTATCACCTGGCTGTCCTGTTAATCTTTTTGGCTTCCATAGTTTTTGAAGCAAGCATGCAGCCAGAGTAAAAAGACTTTTAGTAAAGCACTTGATCACCATACTTGTTCTAGATCTGTATGCAGTATGCATATGGAAAATAGGATAGGGGTTATGACCACCTTCAATCTATACATATAGGTTAAAGGTGGTCAGACCTAAGAAAAAACGTCAGCTTTACTTACCTGCCTGTGCAAAAGCCACAATGGAGGAGACAGCAGAAGACTGAGTGACAGCGGAGCTGCGGTGTGCAACACATAGACTTCTAGGGAAGCTCCAGGTAAGTAAAGCTGACATTTTTTCTTAGGTCTACTATATCCTTTAAGTGGGTGACCAAATACACCATAAGTCCTCCCATTCCCCATATCAGTGGTGCAGGGATTACCAAGATGGCCCGGTGGTCGGCGCCAGCCATCCGGGGGTTCTGCAGCAGGCCTCATGGAGACCGGCAGTGGGTTTCCTAAATAGCATAATAAGCAAGTGGAGCACCGGAAAGCAGTGACAAACCCCTACAGGGCTCCACTATGATTTACTTTCCTCCTAGCGTGCGTGTATCCATGACTACAGAACTATCTCTCTCGTCAAATTGGTTACGCGATGAGAGTGGGGGACTAAACTGCCTACCTATACTAGGGTTGCTAATCTGAATACTTATATGTGGAGCTAATCTGGCTACCTATTATTGAGGGACTAGATAGGTGGAGGGGCCCTTCTTGCTGCATATACTGTGGGTTACTTAATACTACTTACACTGGGGGGCATGTCTGGCTAACTATACTTGTGGGGCTACCTACACTGAGGGGCACCCATACTGGAGGTACCTATAGCTGCCTATACTGATGGCTACCTGGGGCACAATTTTTCTTTTTTTTTGGGGGGGGGGGTCATGATTTCTAGCTACACCCCTGCCCCATACTTGTTTAAAGTACTGGCTAGGGATGGAGCTACAAACTCACTGTCTCTGTCTTTCTCAGCATCTAATTTGAACCTCTCTTGAAACTGATACAATATTTGAATAGAAAACAGGCAGAAAAAACATTTGTTTTATAGCATTAGCCCCGAAAATTGACATAGCCCACCACAATTCACCCAACACTTCAAATAAAACTTCCTTAGTTTTGACAACATGTATTACAACAGGTCATGAATGTAATATCAGCATCAGGAAGTAAGGATAGTCGATTCTGAACTTTCCTATTCTAATAGAAAATAATCTGGATACACAAACATTAAAATGAAAAATAGCATGATTGTATACTTACCTAAAGTAATTTTCTTTTTCTGGTGCATCTCCAAGGCAGTACACAACTGGGCAGTATTTTGTCATCTTTGCCCTGATTGGACCAATTTGGACATTAATTACAGTATAAACTCGAGCATAGGACTGCCCCAGATAAACCCACCCCACAACTTTTGCCCTGCACAATAGGCCAAAAGCTATGTCCCACCAATACATAGATTGCGCAATGTAGCCCCCTATAACGTGTGTTGGAGCATGCTAGTGGGTGCAGAAAACACATTAAAGCATGCTGCAGCATGTGGGTCTACCTGCCCTTACTTACAGCTCTGGTTATGCTCAGTGTTAGTGAGATAATTCTTAATGCACCGCACAAGACTGAGTGGATGCTTTTCTGCAGTTTTGATGACAACTCTTTATTGAAGTGAAAGGGAGTTGACACTTAAGGTAAAACATAATAAGGAACATGTAGTACTTCTCAATCTTGTAGAAAATTTAGAAAAGACTCTTTTTTTCTGACATAGTGGCAATAAGGAATGCTGTATTTTCTGAAATATCTTGCAATGTAGGACAAACGGTGTTAGACAATAACTCCAGCCCCAAAGGTAAGTCTCAATTTGGAAATCTTCGATCTTTAGGAGGGCGCATTTTCAAAAATGCTGCCATGAACAGCCTAATTAAAGTGTTTGAAGACCACTGGATTCTTGTGACACTGGAATGGCAGATACACGACTTTTAAAAGTTGTATGAGACAAGCCCAGTTCTAACAGAGCTAATCTTTTTTTTTTTGTTTTGTTTTTTGAGAAGAAGCAGAACATGATTAACCAAGTCTGAAAATTTACTCCAGCTCCTATTGTATAATGATCTTGTGGAATGCTGTCTTGCCAAGATAAGAGTCCCCACTACTTGAATTGTACATCCTGATGACAACAGTCTTTTCCTCTCAACTTCCACACCTTAAAGTTTAAGCTGTCTTTTACCTCCCTGAGATAAAAGATCTGGGATTAAAGGAACCTGCATAAGAGGTTCTACACTAAGAAGAAGAAGAGAGCACCAAGGCCTCCTTGACCAATGTGGAAGGACTGTCAATAATGTTGAATGGTGATTGCAGACTTTTCAAAGGAACTTGAATATAAGAAGAATTGGAGGGAAGGCATAGGCTACTTGAAAGTTTCAGTCTTGCAATAGACCACCAGTCACCAGAGCGGAAACGTTGAAAACCTCAAAATAAAAACTGGTATCTTTTTGTTCCATTCGAACGCAAACAAATCTATATCTGGAGACTCCCATTTCTCTGTGATTATAGTAAATATCCAAGAGTGAAGGGAACACTTGTTGTTAACTGCTCTCTGGAAAGCTTGTCTGCCAGAAGATACTGAACTCATGGAAGAAAGGTTGCTGAGAGGTTGGACAGATAGTTTTGTGCAAAGACCAAGATGGGGTTGGTCTTCACAAGCAAAGTTTGACTGCGGGTTTTGTACATAGGAGACAGCTACCTTGTTGCCCACCTTCAAAACAATAGAATGCCTTTGAATATGGAGTGGTGAGAGGTGCCCAAAGTGTGAAGGGTAGGTGTCCAATAGGAGGTGATAGAGAAAAGGGGCAAGGTTTGCTTAGCCACCCACATATGAAGTTCGTATGTGGGTAAGCAAACCTTGCCCCTTTTTTCTATCACCTTCTATTGGATACATACCCTTCACACATTGGGGGCCTCTCATCGGTATAGGTATTCCTCTCCCTATTGGTGGGAGGAGATATTGTCCTTGATCTTTTTTGGAGAGAGCGATCATCGTTAGGAGGTCATGTCACAGACCCGAGTGCGGGACGGGTATTCCCCACACGCGCTGAGAATGCCCCCCCTAGAATGCCTCAGAAGTAGAGGGGAAAAAAAGCCTAAAGCTTGTTGGACAGCTTTGAGCTCTATGATGTCGTAAGAAAGGTTTGGAACTGGGAAGTTCCAGACTCCTTGAACCGCACAGTCCTGAAAGGTACTTCTCTAGCCCCACTGGCTTGTACTTGTTGCCTAGATTTTATGACACGCCCAGGACTTGGCTGAAACCCGCATGGTGATATTTGCTAAATATTGTGTTTGCGTTAATCATACATGGAGCTGGTATTTGTTAAAAAATAATAAAAATGTCAAGTTGAAAAAAAACTAAACCTATGTGAGGATTTAACCACTGCTTCCTATTGCAACTGAAGAGAAGCTTTAAAGAATAGCCGCTACTTGACCCATTTTGATAGGCCTTATGTCAAAAAGGATTTTGATCTTCTCCGGTGTTGGAAGTAGCCTTGCCTTTGTTGGTCTTAAGGAAGGTTGACTGTGTACCTGTCTTAGTGAACTTCTTACCAGGCTTTTTGCTTGCTGTAACCTGCAAGACGGTTGAACTGTAGTTGAGATGAACATTTGCCTTTTAAATGTCCTGCCCTGTGGGGTCATATCAGACTTTTCCCCTGTTACATGGCAATCAAAGGGTCCTGTTTGGGCTAAATAAGCTTCCCCCCCCCCCCCCCCCCCCCCTTCATAAGTTTTATGAAAGCAAAGAAATCCAAGCTACTGGCTAAAGTCTCCAGTAATGAGCTGCTCCATTTACGTAAAAGCTTAAAAGAAAAAAATTCTGCTGTATATGGCAATGCACATATCACAGGTTACCTGTGCAACGCGTGCTATATAGCTTGTGTAAGTACCGGTAAAATTTCCATACACTACCCGACCATGGCAATTTTACTGCAGTTTTGTAAATATGCCCAGTTGTGAGATCAAGAATAACAAATCAGCTCTGGTTCTTCCATATTCTGGGTCACAGACATAGCATCTTTTAGACCCTTTACACTCTCCCATACACCCTTATTTATTTCAAGCATTTCTCTTATAGGGCTTGATTCACTAAACTGTGATAACTGATAGTGCGCGTAACGGTTTTCGTGTGCAATCGCGAATTTTCGCATGCAATCGCAAATTTTTGAGTGGAAACCATTATGCGCGTTGTAACGCGCTCAAAACACTAGTGTGGTTTAGTGAATCAAGCCCATAGTGTAACTGCACTGTGGAAAAATAAGGACAAAGAAATAAGGAGAGAAAAACAGGCCTTGAATGATTCAGGGCATAATTTATCTTATGGTAGTAAGCCATTGCCAGCATTCATCTGCATATGAAGATTGATACTATTACCATAGTGATAGCCTTACCATAGCGATAGTAATACCATGGTGGACTATTTTACTAGGTATTAGCTTTTTTGTGCATGTCAGCGAGACTTACCTTTGACTGAAGTATTAGGAGGAGGTCCTTCCATACGTAGATTCCATGGTGGATCTCCTTGACCGGCAAAGTCTCTCATCTTTAGGTAGCTGATGGTCAGCCGTATGATGGATGCCTTGTCCAGCTGACTTGTGATAGCTGCAGGCAGAGGAAGTAGTTTGGCAAGTTCATAAAACTCAAAGTTCTCCTTTCCGCGTCGGGAGCGGGCTGCGTCCCTGGACTTCTCTTTACGTAGGGCTTGTAAACTTTTGGAGAAAAAAGAAAAGTAGCATAAGTAACGACAGTTAATATAACTATTAATTGATTTTTAGTATGCAAAAAATGTAAAAAAAAAGAGTGCATTTTTCAAGATAAACAAAAGTCTGATTCAAACAGAAGCAAGGGTGCATGAAAACTTTAACACTATGTTCAAATATGTTATTTGTTCATTAAGCTTAGTATGACTTTTAGCCTATCAGGATGTCCATAAAAAAATAACACTGTCTCATCTGATTATATCCTTAAAGTCCTAATTTAGTCTCCCATTTTTAGTAAATAGGATAGTAAACTTGCATAAATTAGTAATATAAAAATGATAAAAAGAGGGAAGTCGAGGTGGACTTACCGTACCTCCCTCTGGTAGTGGACATATACTCAAATGCAGAGTAAAAAATATACAATTTATTCACAGCTCCATAAAATCGCAACACGTTTCGCGGTCAACAGTCCCGCTTCACCAGGCAGTACAGGAGCACATAAAACTGGTTCAGGTCCATAAAGCGTGTGAGCTCCTCTGGGAGTGCCTTTCTGCAATTAAATATACCTAAAGCTCCTGCCTGGCCCAACCCACCTCCTCCCACCTTAGTTCTGTGGTTCCTCCCTGTTTAGCATGTAATAAAGAATTCAGCCCCGCCCCACACCCTCCCACTATGTTTATTAATGCCATGCGTACCTCCCAGGGCCAGGTCAACGTCTGATGGAACCCCAGGTGAAAAGGTAATACAAGCACACACACCCTCCCCTGCAAATTCAGCCCTCATGACCCCCGAGCCGCCTGCCGCCTCCAATCTTCTCCTTTAAATCTTATATGCTCCAAGAGACCCCTGCACAACAGCAGCACTGTATCTCACCTGTCCCATCGGCTGGCACGCTGCTCCCTATCTTCTTCCCGCTGCCTGCCTCTTGAGATTCTGCGCATGTTATGCAAAAGAGTAATGACATGCGCTTATCACAAGAGTCTGGCAGTGTGATGAAGACTGGAAGTGGGCCGTTGCCGTGATGGACAGGTGTAATGCCATGCTGTCCCCAGTCTCTTAGGGAGAACATAAGAGTTAAAGAGGAAGTCAGGGGTCAGGTATCGCGGGGCCCGGTAATTGCCCCCTTGCCTTAACGGAAGCACCGCCTGTGGTACCTCCTCTCAGTACTCTGCCTGCTTACAATAAGAATACATTTATCACTGCTTTGTTATTTTACTTTTTTGTTATAAACACCCTGAGGAGGTTGTAAGAAAGACACATTAGACACAAAGTAGGGGATAACTAGACAGGAACTGATGATGAGATTCAATAGCATTTAAGCTACAGTATTTGCCTGTGTTAGCGCCTCAAAGTAAAAGTGCCACGTCCTTCATTAAATTAATAAAGGTCGGCACTACATAGAGAATATTTACTACACACAATAGATGTACTTTTAATTTTTAATAGCAGCGGGTAGATATTTGTATGGCATTTTTGGAAAAAGCCTGTACAATCAGCTTCTGCTTCCTGTGGTTACTCTCTTCTCCCATGAATGTATCCTGTGTCATCTCAGCTGAACATAATTTGTTTCTCTGAATTACAGAAGTCAGCAGATTCCCCTCACAAAATATTCTTCTATTAGGTTTGCTTTAATTCTCAAGACAAACCTGTATATTAAATATAGTCTCTCATAAATCAAATATCTAGACTGCAATTGCTGCTATCATTGAAAAATATGCTACTTCTCTGACCGCTGTCCTGATTTTCAACTATGATAATCTCTAAGTCATGCACGTGAAACAAGTATGCAGATCCCATGCTCCAAAGGAAGAAAGGACTGAAACAAAATGTAAAAAGCAGTTGATATAAAGCTGGCAGTGGTAGAGTAGGAATGGAAGTGACCAATCGGGATCAATAGATGAATAACATGTTCTGCTTCAGATCATATGCTTGCCTGAAGAGGTGAATTTTAAGGTTACACTTGAGGGATGGAGAGTCTAGAAAAAAATTGTGGAACATTGGTCCAGATGAAAGGTGAAGATCGCAAAAAGTCCTGAATGTAATTGTGTGGGTGGGGGTGACTAAAGCAGGTGAGTTCATTTCCAGAGAGTAGATTACATTTGGGATAGTATCTGTGGATTCACTGCAACAATGTATGGAGGGGCCACTTTACAGATAGCTTTGCAGGTTAGAGTAAAGGGGCCCATACACCTAACGATTTTCCCACCGATATACAGCCGATCCGATCACAGTGATCGAATCAGCTGTGAAATCGCCGCACACACCGCTGACAGAATGATTGATTTCCGTCCGAAATCGATCATTCCCATCGATTCCCGTTGATCCGTCCGTGCGGAAGATTTTTCGCGATCACCGGCGGGTCGGGAGTGTGTCGATAGCGGCCTTCGAATGCCCGACGACTGACGCAATACAGCGGGTAAACATTACCTGCTCGGGCCGGCGCGAGTCCCCTGGTCTCTGCTGCCTTCTTCTCAGCTCCGGACCGTTCCTGCAGCTACACAGAACTTTCTGTCCCAGCAGGAAGTTTAAACAGTAGAGCACCCTCTACTGTTTAAACTTCCCCTGGACAGGAAGTTTAGTAGCTGCAGGAACGGTCCGGAGTGGAGAAGAAGACAGCAGAGACCAGGGGACTCACGCCAGCCGGAGCAGGTAATGTATGCGGGGGGGGGGGGGGCAGCTCCACAGATTGTGATTGGTTTCAGGCTGAAATCTATTCACAATCTGTTTGCGGTAAAGGTGGCCATACGATCCCTTTCTGATCAGATTCGATCAGAGAGGGATCTATCTGTTGGTCGAATCTGATGGCAAATCGGCCAGTGTATGGCCACCTTTAGAAGCTTCAACTTGATCCTCTATTACAGAGCTAACCAACTTTTTCCTCAAGTACCACCAACAGTACATGTTTTTCAGAAAACCACAAACATTCACAGATGGGGTAATACGTTTCCCAGCAGTGCTGATTCACTACTCCTGTTGATTTCCACAAATAGATCTCGAATGTGATAGCACCAGTGGATAATGACGTGCTGTGATCTCCCCTGGAGTATACAGGGAATCAAACCAAATAAGTTGTCAGGATCCTCACTGTCTAAAAATCTTCTATTTATTTATAGCTCAGTAAAAAAGCATAAAAAGACAAAGTGTACATAATGGCGACCCGGCACACTTTGTCTTTTTATGCTTTTTTACTGAGCTATAAATAAATAGTTGATTTCCACAAGACATGCACTGTTGGTGGTACTTGAAGACGGGGTTGGGAATGTTCTCTCTCTATTCGACAGGCAGTCAGTGGAGACAATGAAAGATGGCAGCACCATTTGATGAGCAAGAAGAAAGATGGATGATTCCTACAGCAGAGTTCAAGGTGGACAGGAGTGATGCCAATTGGTACCCTAGAAGGCCACACTGAAAGGTGAAGCGGTAACCCATATGGGATAGATGATTATATGCATTACCACTTTAGTTGTCTTGTGCAGGGAAAGAGTGAATGTAGGAAATGTTTTTATTTGGAACTGACAGGAGGCAGTTAGTATGTTAATGCAAGGCTTCAGAGAAAGCCAAATCAAGTGTTACACCTAAGGAACAAATGTGAGGAGACAGGGTTATTGGTGTGTCCTTAATACTGATTGTCATTTCAGGTAGTGACATAAAACCACAAGGCAGCAAAATCACAAGCTCAGTTTTGTACATATTAAAAATAAGTAAGTGGGAGGACATAACAGAGGAGATGACACTAATGCATTTAGGGAGATAGGATGTTAAGGAAGAGAGATTAAGAGTAGGAAGGTAGTGTATTTAACTATTTGTATAGCACCAACATATTACACAGTGCTGTACAGAGTATATTGTCTTGTCCCTAACTGTCCCTCAGAGGGGCTCACAATCTAGTCTCTACCATTTCTGTGTGGGTCTTGGGTGCTCCCTTCACAATGGAGAGGGTTATCCTTGACCTATAGTAAAGGTGAGACCGGGAGCCTTTATGGTGCAGTATTGTTAGTATAAATTGAAGATGTAAATTTGTAAATAATATATACTCACAAAGGTGGGTTGCAATCCTGCAACCACCGTAAATGCGTGCGGAAGAATAAAAGTCTCTGCTCGGTATCCTGGACCCTCTGGACGCGGGCGGTCGCTCTCCTCCTATGGCCCTGTTCCCTGGTAGATTGTGTCGCCCAGAGGTAGGCGTGACACCTCAAGGAGGTGTTGGATATACAAGTGAAGCATGTCGGTGGAGGCGCCCAAAGGTATGTTATTGGCAATAACTAGATAATTTAATAGTAATAAAATAAAATAAAATAATAAAATAAGGAGGTCTCTTACCTCCAAAGAAGACTCACGTGGATAGAAAAAGGAGTCTTTATTAAAATAATGGTTATACTGTAGACAGCGCGTTTCACGGGACTCAGCCTGCGTCCTCAGGTCAATATAGTAAATCTATTGTGTGCTGATTTGGTGCGGTTCTTAGAGGCCATAGCTGTTTTCTCTTGTTCGACATTGTTTTCATTGGCCATTCTGCACATTTCAGGGTTCCTTATCATTTATAGATAGGACTGCATTATTGTTTATGGATGGTGCTCCACGTGTTGTGTCTTTGGTAATTGCCAATAACATACCTTTGGCCGCCTTCACCGACGTGCTTCACTTGTAGTCTCTACCATAGTCATATGTCTGTATGCAGTGTGTAGTCTAGGGCCAATTTAGGCGGAAGCCAATTAACTTTTCTGTATGTTTTTGGGATGTGGGAGGAAACCAGAGTGCCCGGAGGAAACCCATGCAGACATGCAGATGTTGACCTGGCTGAGATACGAACCGGGGGCCCAGCATTGCAAAGCGAGGGCGCAAACCACTACACCACTGTGCTGCCCATGGTGTACTAGCGTATATGTGATCTTGAAAGCCAAACATACCAATCAGCTGATCATGGAAATCTTAGGTATAAATAGGGAATATAGTGGGACCAAGGAGTGAGCTTTGGGGTACCAACAGGTAATAGACAACGGGAGGAGAAGGTGTGAGGGTGACAAAGAATAATCGTGATAGTTATTAGCCCACAATTTAGCACTGTGACAAGGTGTTTCATGAGACAGAACCTCTTCAGGTCACATTGCTGCCCTTAAAATGGCTTAAGTGAGGTCCCTTTCACACTTGATCTATTGCGTTGCAGTGCGATTGTAAGATTGTAATACATTCGCACCGCAAGGATCTTGAAAGTTTGCACCACACTACTGCTGCGGTGTGACCATACTTTCCAATGAGAGAGTATGCCTTACTTTGGGGTTAACCACAAATGACGCACAGTTACTCTTGCATCATCATGATGGAACCCGCCACACTTTGTACAGAGTGATAGCCCCATAGGGCTATCACTACTTCTGCCACAGAATGCAGTGTTTTAGTACGGTGAGATGCACTGCACTAACTGTGAAAGGGCCCTTGAAGAAAAGCACCTAAGACCAATAGTTACTACCTCTTTTTAAGTTTTTAAATAGTTTTATATTATTTTTGACGGTGGAAAATGCAGATCCGTCATGACGGGTCTGATTGAACGACAATCGTATATTTCCAAAAGTGTGTATAGATGACGATACATAACGATAGTTCACGCATGCACATAATCCATCACCCAACAAACTTTGACGTTACTTCTGTATGCGCACGCAATATTCTCTACTGATTAGTCGTTTGAACATAAATCCAGTTGTTATATCTTGTGTAAGGTCGTTCAATTAAGAGATCGGCATATCAGGTGGCGAATGCTTGTTTGCCAGCTAATTATTCATTATTCCAAACGATGGTTGTCTAAAGTGTGGATGTAACTTAAAGGGGAACTCCAGAGAATATAATGTAATACAAAAGTGCTTCATTTTACAATAATTATGTATAAATGATTTAGTCAGTGTTTTCTCATTGTAAAATCTTTCCCTCCCTGATTTACATTCTGACATTTACCACATGGTGACATTTTTACTGCTGACGGGTGATGTCAGTGGAAGGAGATGCTGCTTGCTTTTTTGTCAGTTGGACTCAGCTGTAAAGAGCTGTTATTTCCCA
Source organism: Hyperolius riggenbachi (assembly GCF_040937935.1). Lineage (NCBI taxonomy): Eukaryota > Metazoa > Chordata > Amphibia > Anura > Hyperoliidae > Hyperolius > Hyperolius riggenbachi. Next base: position 122,676,523 of record NC_090654.1, read on the forward strand.
AAATGCAATGAGGTTCACAGACAGGAAACTGTCAGGACCATGGTCCTGACATCACACTGTGGGAGGGGTTTCACCACAATATCAGCCATACAGAGCCCCCCGATGATCCGTTTGAGAAAAGGAAAAAAATTCTCATGGGAAAGGGGTATCAGCTACTGATTGGCATGAAGTTCAATTCTTGGTCACGGTTTCTCTTTAAAAGTCTATGGCCTTAAATTATTTTTCGGGTGACATTGTTTAGCAACAATCACAGTACATACAGGCTATTCTTTTCTGTACAGAGGACAGGAGAGAGGAATCCTGCTTCTTCAACAAAAGTTCCTGCAAGAACAACAGTGACCAGACATTTGTAAACCAAATCAGCATATCACTAATGACCTCACCAACGCCAAGAGACACCTGTATGCACACTACTTTGTTGTTGTTTCAGGTGACGAAGATTTAGTGTGTGTAGCTTCAAGTTCCTGATCTAGAAGATATCAGAGGCAGAAGAACAGCACAGCAACCAGGGAAGTAGTAATTTAAGACGAAAGTGAATCTTGCGCTCAAACCAGCAGGGCTAATCACAGGTAGTGATGTTCTTGGCAAGATTATTTGGTGCGGCTCAAATCTTGGGAGTGTGTGTCAGAATCTAGATAAAATCAGAGCGCTCCATAGCATAAAATCGTCAAGGTGTTTTATTTAAGGCTGTAAAAGTTCTACTTACAAGATTAAAAGCAATGATCACATAACAGAATAATCCAGGGATGGATCACCTTTCCTCAATGCAGTTGTCTGTCCCGGGCCGTGACCAGCAGCGCGGTGTCTGATCGTGTGGACTCTCAACATGCATGGGTGTGGGCGGATCCTACTCCTGATGTGCCTCCATAAGTAATAATTTAAGCAATAGCATCTTCCACATTCTTCTCAATTCAGCTTCCATGTAAAGTAATGCTGCATACAGACTTCAGATAATTACCACAATCTTCTGTGATCACTTTATGTGGCAGTAATCACCAAACAGACATGCCAGTCAGTGATCTCCATACAGATTCTATCGGGGATCTCCATACAGACATATTGATCAGTGATCTCCATACAGAATTATGGATCAGTGATCTCCATACAGACATATGGATCAGTGATCTCCATACAGACATATGGATCAGTGGTCTCCATACAGACATATATATCAGTGATCTACATACAGACATATGGATTAGTGATCTCCATACAGACATATGGATCAGTGATCTCCAAACAGACATATGGATCAGTGATCTCCATACAGACATATGGATCAGTGATCTCCATACAGACATATGGATCAGTGGTCTCCATACAGACATATATATCAGTGATCTACATACAGACATATGGATCAGTGATCTCCATACAGACGTATGGATCAGTGTGCTCCATACAGACATATGGATCAGTGATCTCCATACAGACATATGGATCAGTAGTCTCCATACAGACATATTGATCAGTGATCTCCATACAGACATATGGATCAGTGATCTCCATACAGACATATTGATCAGTGATCTTCATACAGACATATGGATCAGTGATCTCCATACAGACATATATATCAGTGATATCCATACAGACATATATATCAGTGAGCTACATACAAACATATGGATCAGTAGTCTCCATACAGACATATTGATCAGTGATCTCCATACAGACATATGGATCAGTGATCTCCATACAGACATATGGATCAGTGATCTCCATACAGACATATGGATCAGTGATCTCCATACAGACATATTGATCAGTGATCTCCATACAAACATATGGATCAGTGATCTCCATACAGACATCTGGATTAGTGATCTCCATACAGACATATGGATCAGTGATCTCCATACAGACATATATATCAGTGATCTACATACAAACATATGGATCAGTGATCTATATACAGACATATGGATCAGTGTATCTCCATACAGACATATGGATCAGTGATCTCCATACAGACATATGGATCAGTGATCTTCATACAGACATGCCAGTCAGTGATCTCCATACAGACATGGATGTTAGTGATATTCATACAGCCATGCCTATTAGGGTCTCCGTACAGACATAGCTGTCAGTGATCTCTGTACAGACATGCTCATCAGTCATCTCTATACAGACATGCCTGTCAGTGATCTCTATACAGACATGCCTGCTGTCCTGCAGAAGGAAGGGGGTGGACAGGTGGAGAGAAAAGAAGGAGGCATCCCACCTTGTATAATACAATAGCAATTGGGCAAGAAAAGCCATCATGACCAGTTGCAGAAGAGGTATCAACAGAAGACAAGGAACATCTCTGCAGACACTAGACTGTCAACTGAAACAATCGTGAACAATCATTTTGGGGTGACAGAAGTTCCATACGTGGCTTTAGTATTATGTGGGTTGGTATTACACAGTATGATGTTCTTCGTGCCAGACACTGTCCATCTCAACCTATTCTAAACAGTAGCAGGATCCATACCAATGAAATGCTGAACTAGATATACAACCTAATAAGAACCACACATGCGTTAGGGTTAATAACCTGTAAAAGCCCATGTTTCTCTTTCCACATAAAGTGTCAGATGTGCACCACAGTTATGGATTTTCCTGAGCACACCTTCTATTAATCAATTACTCCAGCCTGGGAGACGAGAGGCTGCTCAGCATCACCAACTCCCCCATCAAAAATTCATCAAAGGCCAGAGTTGTGCAGCTTTGAAGCCTCCCTGTACCTCTCGTGTTTCGATGTCTAGCGATCAGAGGCACCACCCGTCGCTCCCCACCCTGGCCTCTGTAATGGGAATGCTTGTTCTAACATGCTGAGCTTTCGCAGCATCTAACGGGAGAACAAGTGAAGAGGAGCCACTATTGGGACTCTGGAGGAAAGCTTGGTGCCGCTCTTCCCATTAAGCACCTCTGTGTACTGGCAGCTACCCTATAATACCCAATGCAGCACAACTCAAGACAAATAAAAACGTTCAATTAGGTACCCATTCAAACATCAATACATGCAACTTTAAACACTGCTGCTGCAGAAGTATTACCTCAACGCCGTCTTTATATACATTTCTCACACTCCTATTCACACCAGATATCAGGCTGATCGTGGGAGGGCCAGATCAAGCAGCATTTTTCCACTGCCTTCTGATGTGGAGCCGAACTAGTGCACCAAAGCAATTACCTGGGCCAGTATGTCAATAATGTTTGTTATAAAGGTCAGGGAGAGTAAGGCTAGGTGCACAATGCACAGAAAACAGACCGTTTTTTTTGCAAAGGACAAAATCGGATAAATGGACATGTTGATGGATTCTATGATATCTATGGGATCCGTCTGTTTGCAATCTATCCAATGTCTCTGTTGTGGTAACGTAATGCAAAGTCCCATCTTGCATGATTTTACTGCACACCGCAAGGAAAACGGATATGACAAAAGTAGCACAACTCCACCCTTAGACCCCTCACATATCAGGTCTCCCTTGCTGTCCCTTGTCAAAAAGCATGCTACAGCTGACACCAATGGGTATAAAACTGTATGGACAGAGTGTTTTAGACATCACATCTGCTGTGACCGTACACATTGCCAATCCTTAATAGTGTAGGCCTAGACTAATGGTTGGGGAGAGTTGTAAAGCTATGCTTTATCTTTGTATTAGGTTATGCTAGGGCAGGGTTAATAGATAGGGAGGGTGCAGAGTCAGGATTATCAATAGTTCCTTATATGTGTTTGAGTTATGTTTAGTCAAAAAGTTTGGATTGAGCATTTTGAAGTGTCGAGAATCGGAAAAAAAAGACGCCTCAAAAACAGCCCAATGTGGACGGACACATGAACGGAACGCAATGTGAACAAGGCCTTAGAGCTAATGTGTCCAGTTATTTTCATTAGAAGGCTGTTCTATAGTGAATACACAGGCAAGCCACAAATATGAGCATCTATCACTCACAAGCCTCCCTCCTGCTATGTGTTGAGGCCTCTGCAGAAGACATTTCTCCTTCTACCGTGTATCACTGGGACGCTCAGCCTGTCTTGTTCTACAGCAGTGATCTGCCATTTATATCAGGCCAAAATACGCTGCTATATTTAGTTGTGAAATTGGCCTTTTATGTTCCTGATGTTTACAGAGTCGAGGAGAAATTAATGTTGACAGCCGCGGGCGGCTCAGCTTAACCCCTTACTTCTTGTGGCATTCAAACCTGCACACCTCTCCGCGGGGAATAGATGTTTGCTAATCTGATGTGGTCGGCATGGGGGAGTCTGAGGAAGCAGCCTCTGTTCTGGACACAATGCGGTGACTTCACCCATAACTTGGGCCGCTTGTAATTCATTCACCTGCTTCAATTTAGCAAGAGCTCACAGCACCTTTGCTTCAAAAGTAGCATTTTATTAGCCATTATAATTGATAGCAGTTATTAACCATTTTAGGAACATATGAATCATTCAATCTACGTTGGTTAGATGTACCCACATACTGCCGATGTCTGCTAAAAAGAGGTCTTGACACGCATTTATCCCCATCAGCTATTTACTAAACAGGCAAATAGAAAAAAAATCAAATAGGTGCAATTATCACTGGCCAGGTCTGTGATACAAGATGGGCAGAATAGAAGTGTCGCAATCCATTACTGTGCTGACACCTGATTTGCTGGGCGACCCTCGCTCAGGTCAGATACCCCCCCTCATTCCTCCACCTCACACGTCAAATCTAATCAGCAACAACAAAGCACAGGGCGCGAGAACACAGCTGTACAACGCCAGACCTGACAACGATGAAGGTGTGTGTGTGTATGCTGTGCCCAGACGCTGAACTGTAAGCTTTCATGTCAAGAAAATACACCCGCTTATTATGAGCTCCTATCCTTTCCACTGAATAGCTCATGGCGAGGTTCTAATAAATCTGATACACAAAAAGCTACAGCTTTTACTTTATAATGTGTAATGTTCTAAATACTCATAGCCTTATTATGCCTTAACCTATATTGATATTATCCTCAAGTTTTTCCAGCAAAGATATAATGATGCGTGAAGTGCAGTAATACGCAACCAAACATCCGTTTACTAAGGTCTGATCAGCGAAAGATGAATTTTGATTGGTTATGGCTAAAAGTGGAAGTGAAGTGTGATGAGCAGGTCTGTGGAGTAGGTACAAAGATCATCCGACTCCTCAGTTTATGAAACCACAGACTCCAACTCCAGGAACCAAATATGACTCCTTAGTCTAATACTTACCAGGGATTTGGATCTGGTACAAAAATCATCTGACTCCAACTCCCACCTCCAACTCCTCACAAACCACTGACTCTGACTCCAACTCCGAATCCAGGTACCCAAAATTGCTCCTACTTCTCGACTCCAACTCCACAGCCCTGTTGATGAACTGCAACTCCTACCAGCTTCATGCAGCTCTTGAAGTTATCTCCCAGGCAGTTTTTGTCTCTGTCTCCAACCATGTTATTATACTGGCCTGTTCCACTCTCAACTTTACATGGTTTATACTCAAGAGAGAAAAGTACTCACTGATCCATTCCCCAAAAAGGTCAGAGGCTGGTGTGGACATCTAGGAACCCAACACATACAGACCTCATCACCAAAGGAGAAAAGATATATGAGAACCTGCTGTGTGAGTGAAAAGAAAACTCCAACAAACTAAGTTCTGTGGGTTGAAGAGAAGTGAAGAGTCACAACCTACTCCTTGTTAATCCAACATAGTCCATCATACCCAACCACAGTTCCCAGATGTGTCAGTCAAGCCAAGCAGAAGGTAAAGAGTCACTTCAGCTCATTAAAATCCTTGAATTTTGATTCTTCTACTTTTTATGGAAATTACACTAAAAATGATCCATTCCGGAGCGTTCTTTATAGATTGCAAGAACTGACACAAAAAAAATCATATTGTCTTGCAGTATGTGCACGGGAACAACCACCACTCCCTAGTGATTTTAGCAAAAACTGGCAGATAGGTGTATCAGACTTCACTGCTGTTCATAATTAGTGTAATTAGTGGCAATAGCTTCTATTCTGTGCAGCTAACTAGTTTTGCAGAAAGGTGGACGTTTATGAGTAATCTGTACTCCAATCTGTTGCCATAGTAGCTAAAAAAACAACAACAGCAATCTGAGCTTCTCGTCATTTAACCAAACATCCACCATAAGTGTATATTCATGGAAATATTATAACAGTTGTGGATTTTCTGTTAATGGTAGAAATGAGGGAGGTGCTGAAACCCTCCTCACTGGTACCTGACAGGTTAATCTACAGACCGCTCACAGCACATCTATAAAAACCACCATCCTGACTAACACCAATGGGAATAATAGCTTAACACACTTTGCAAAAAGCAATGTAAAAAATATACCGGTACTCTTTTGGGTTATGTGTATGAAAAAATATCACAAAGGAGATAATATATGGTTGACCATAGTGACCAATCAAAATCCTTACTTTATTTCATAACCAACTACAAGTGTTGGAAGCTGACAACTTACTATGGAACAAGTGTAAGTTCTGTTTTTCGCATGCTCTTTATAAATACACTAGGGTACAATATTAGTAGGTGTTTGGTCTGATTACAAGTTCATTGGAGCTGGAACAGAATAACATCATTCTCAAGTTCAAACAATGCTTTACCGCTCATGTTTCTAGAGAGCTCATTCTCATGTGGAGTGTCAGGAGTGCTACAACACACTCTTATAGCACTATTTACATTTAAACTTCAGTAAATACTTGTATGATAGTAACTAACTGAACTCTGGATCTATTCACCAGAGCAGCCCCTACTCTATGGAACTCAGTCCCTCCATCCTTCAGGCTCTCCCCCACCTTTAAGTTATTCCAGCAGGGTGTAAATACCAATCTGTTTACCAAAGCCTACTCACGATCTTCATTTACCCTATTCTGCCCATTGAGCTGCCACAACCCCTCCCCCTCCCCCTGTGCAAAGTTGTATTGCCTCCCCTATCTATTGTACAGCACTGCATAATATGTTACCGCTTTATAAATAAAAGTTAATAATAATATTCACATATGGCCTTAAGTTGACGTACGGTTTATTAAAACCTTGCCTACTGTATTTTTGAAGAGATCTGGAGGCAGTACATCTTGTACATGAAAGATCAGGATTGCTTGGATTTTACTATCCCAAAAATGTAACTTGTGCCCAAGTTGAAGGGAAGCAGCATAGCCTGTAAGAATGAAGTATGGTGAGACTTTACATATCCCCAAAATAACAATTAGGCATTTTGTCCCCCCCCTAAAAAAATGTAACCAGGCAGCAGAATATCCCTCAGATAAAAATTAGAAACTGTACGTTTATAGAAAGAACATCAGGAATGCTATAGAGCAGCTCTCCCAGTACAAGGCACCCATGGCACATGCCATAACTGTACCCCTGCAGGAACGTCTCTGGTGTCAGGTAATCAGTGATGACACATAACTGACCTAATGCTTCTCTAGACTAGGTCACATGTCAGGACCACCTCACTAATGGGGATGCTTAAAGGTGGGCAGATACAAATGATTTCTATAACAATTTCATCAGTGGTCACTATGCATGTGGCCAGCCATCTATGCTGATTTGTCCAGAACAGCAAAAGAAGAATGCATACTTTGCAAAACACTGCAGCTAGTGCGCACTATGCTCACATCTGGAAGCTATCTACTATTATCATCTCAGTGCCATGCACTATACAATTATCCAAAGTGGGTTCTGCAATCATTCGCGTGACTGTGTAAAAAGTTTTCCATTGCCTTTACCTTTAACACCTCCTCTGGGATATAATTCCACAAGCCAAACCATTTTCTGCAAGGTAGATGCATGTTGTTCGCGGAATCTCAATACAAACAATATTAATGTGTTACACCCCCTCTGGGGTTAAGAGCTTTTTTTTTCAGTGAATTCATTTTGCCTACGAGAGATAAAAGAATCTCTGGGCTCTCTAATGATGGGACCCACAGCTGATTTAAACCTAACTACTGCAATTTCAGCAATTCTTGCTGGAAATCATACAGGCGTGTGTCTCCCCCGACCAACCCATATCACACTTGACTGGCAAAATGATGGCCTGGTGTTTGGTTAAATTGTTCTCCCTGTCAGTAAAAAAAGCCAAGAAAAAATGTCAGCGTCAGCCGCCCTTCATCTAATGTCTCTGCCTCTGTGAGGCTTAAGGTGATTTATGTGTGCACTCATTTATACTGTATATACATGCCTTTTAAAAAAAAACCTGCTTACAAACCTATTTTCCATAACGTACACCCCAACGCTCCCCAGTCCACTGTACTATACAATCCTGACCAGTAGGTTATCCTACCCTTTCTTGTATTCTCTGCAGAGGTCATGCAAGTCATTTTCAAATCTGGCTTTAAAGGAGAACTCCATAAATTGCTATTAAATTGGGCATTTACTTACACTCATCGCATTTACTACTCCTCTCTCTAGCCAGCTGTGTGACTCATTCTATTTAAATGAGGTAGGAAGATATGTAGATAAACAGTTCCAAAAATGGTAGCATTATCTTCAAAGGCAAGAGGGTGGACAAGTGATGCCAAGAAATTGGACCTCTTGAGATCCAGCTCCCTCAGACGACAATCTGGGGACTGATGCTCTACAGACACATCGCTAGCCTTCAGGCTAACAATGTGTTCTGTTGCAATGGAGGAGGGCAGAGAGACTACAATTAGCGTACAAATGAGCGTATTAATGACTGTATGCAGTCAATGACAAGACTGTGATCAGTTCTGCTTGGGGGTCATTAGGGATCCAGCAGGACTGATGCTTAACAACTGCTGTACGCCCAGAACGATTATCAGCTGAAACGGTCTTTATCAGCTCTTTCAGCCGACAGTTACTGCACGTGTGTATGTACCTTAAAGAGACACTGAAGCGGAAAAAAAAATATGATATAGTGAATTGGTTGTGTACTATGAATAATTACTAGAAGATTAGCAGCAAAGAAAATATTCTCATACTTTTATTTTCAGGTATATAGTGTTTTTTCTAACATTGCATTATTCTATAATATGTGCACATTACACAACACTCAGCATTCAAAATGAGCCTTTCAGAGCAGTCTGTGAAATAATGACCTCTCCTCTAGCAGAGGAAAAGTAAATAGTCCAGGAACAGTTGAGATAATAAAAGTCAAATAACAGCCCTCTCCACGACTAACTTAGTCGGAGAGCTTAATGGCTTGTTTGCATAGAGATAACAACTGGAGTTTCTCAACTCTTCCTGTACTGGAAACAATTACACTGATGTATCTGATCTTAATGTTTTATTTCTTAGCTGTGCTACTCATACAAATCCTAATATCATCATTTTTTTTTTCTCGCTTCAGTGTCTCTTTAAGTGGCTGTAAATCCTCATTAGTTGTTAACTTTTATGCAGAAACTTAGTAAATTGTAACTATCTGCATGGAGTTCATTTATCCTCCCCACGTTTGTGTGTTTCCCCTGAGCATTCTGTTTTCCTCTCACATCCCATAAACATACAATTAAGTTCTTTGATTCCCCCTTGACCACATAAACTTGATCTTAGACTATGTTAGGGACATCAGCCTGACCATAGAAGGGATTGGATTGTCAGCTCATTAAAGGGATGATTATTGACATTACTATGTACTCTGTAAAGGACTGGAGAAGATGTCAGTGCTATATAAATACACAATGATAATATTAATAATATAAATGTCCGAGGATTAAGCCCGTGTCTCACTTAAATGCTCCTTCCTGCTGCAGCAATATGTAGTTTAATACACATTGAATAGATTGTATACAATAGACACTTATAGAGTCTGAACTGAGAATTGCATGGCAGAGCCAGGAACTTTGTCACAAGGTTGACATAAAAACATCATGATCTGTTTTTCACACTTTCACTACAGGACCTTACCTTGCACAAGGCCAACAAGATGTAGCGACCAGAAAGGAGATGAGAATGGAAGATGAAAGAGCCAATAAGTGCTAAAATGTATTCTGACTTGGTGCGGACTGTACTGAGAGCTGGCAGTAATTCAGCAAATGGATTGCCGCCAATGAGAAAAACCCGTTTACCATTGAAATTAAATTCTAGCTTCATACAGCTCAAGTGTACATTGTTCTTCACTAATTCCTGTAGAACTGGCTGTACAGCTGGCTTCCAGCAATACATGCCCAGACCACTAATGCAGAAAGCATAATCCCTGAGCCTGAGTAACACACTATTGCCTGGGTGAGGTGCTGCCGCTATCTAGGTATATTAAGCTGTACAGACCACTTACAGGAGGGCCAGTGTACAGGTCTAGTGCTGAGTACACTGCAATAGCTCAGGAAATCTCAATGCTAAGATTCATAGAGATAAAGAGGGCAATGCCGTTCTATAGCGGTGACAATCTGCAGCAACCAGTTTATAAACATTGGTTAATCTCTGATTACTGCACAACTTCACAATCATTGATGCATGCTGAATTACAAGAACCACAAAGCAGGAACAAGTTATGTACTAAAACACAGCACCCCATATACGAAATGGACCTCAAAGCAAACAAAACTTTTAGTCCATGTGAACTCATAAGTACATTTTTATATATATCTAATACTCACATCTGCCTATTTAAACCTCTGTACAGAAGTTCTCAAGCTGAAACCGGAATTAGTCACCCTATACTCTCTGTTGTGAAATTTGTCTTCAGGAGCATCTACTACCAGTGGCGTAGCCCCCGATGCAGATTTTACATAAGGGCCCCCCCAAGCACTATATACATAACAATTGATACGGCGCACCAAAACCTGCCAAGGACAACTACAGTATCAGGTGCAAGAAGGGGATGGGGAGCAGTTTGCTAATGATTACCACTATTCAAAGTATCTATAGAGGTGATTATTATGAGCACAGGACCAATAGGGAGCTAATACTGCAGTTGAGGGAGGGCCCCGATGCGGTCACAACCTCTGCACCCCCAATTTCTGCACCCCCTGTTGCTACACCCCATCTACTACAGAGATGACCCATAAGTGTACTGTTGCTTATCACGGTCCTGACTTGTGTGTTTTGCTGGAACAGAGTGGAGGTAAATTTCCTGTCTGCCTGCCTGGAATTCTTACATATGACATCTGAATGACAGGGCTGGCTGGCCAGAATTACAATCAGCCAATCACATGGCAGCAGTGCAATGCATACAATCATGCAGATACAGGTCAGATGTTTCAGTTAATGATCTCATCAAACAGCAGAATGGGGATGAAACATGATCACAGAGTGAGGGCTTGTTCACACTACAAGAGCTTTTTAAACGCTAGAGATTTTAAAAGCTCTTGCTAATGCAATGCTATAGGGGATTTTTACAAAATCACATCGCTGCAGTGTGAACACACACATAGGATAACATTAGCAAGAGCTGTTAAAATCACAAAGCGCATAAAAAAGCTCTTGTAGTGTGCACCAGCCCTGACTGCAATTCCTGTAACCTGTGGCATTCTAATGCGGCAAACCACAGCTGCACTTTGCAAATCAAAGATAGCTTTATTGGCATGACCAAGATTCATACAGGTATTGCCAAAGCAACCAAGCAAGGGGCAATGGTGGACATGGAAGGGGGTGGGGTAGGGGGGACAATGGCAAAACAGTCTGTGGACATTTTTTAGGTTTACAGTTCCGTTATGCTCCTCTCAGTCTGTGGCATGCTGTGACATAGTGTGCAGCGATTGTCACTGTGGATTCCTCTTCTCCCAGTGAGATATGTTTTTCTCTCATCTTTTAATGTGAGAAAGTCTGGGAATAGTTCCATCAGTTTCTTAAATTAGGTGTCCCTGGTTGCAGTATATTTGGGGCGTGCAGCAGGAAGTGGCTTTCATCCTCAAGGGTCTTCTGCTCACAGTGTTAGCACAGTCTCTCCTCCCTGGGTTTGTACGTCTGTCTGTGTCTCCCAGACTCTATTTCGAGGTTGTGAGCACTCAATCTGTAGACACTCAGGATTTTTCTCTCTTGAGAGTTTTGGAGCTTTTCCACGTATGGGGCCATTTTATATTCTCTCTGTAGAGACTGGTATATGGCTAGCTTTTGTGACTGTTTTATTTCACTCCTCCATTTTTCCACATACAGTAGTCCTCTTTGCTCTTGGCTGTGGTGTGTTTTATCTGGTCTCTTGTTATGACCTGTGGATCAGGTGTTGGAGGGAGTATAGAGCTGACCACGACTTTCAGTGCACATGGCTTTTCTTGGTCTTCATTGTGCAACATGGCTTTGTAGTGGGGTCAATCAGGACTTCTGCTCTGTAGGTGGGCCCAGAAGGACAACACTCTCTTCTGTATCTCAAGCAGTTAGTGGGAATCTACCTATCTCAGCTCGGCAGGCATTATTTGAGGTACTTCGATGGACATGGAGAAGGTGTTTGCAGAACTCCAGGTGGAATATTTCTGTTGTGCCGGATTCCCATTTTGATTGGTCTGGGTAGGTGATGGGGCACCATACTTCACTTCCATACAGTAAAATTGGGGTGATGACACTGTCAAATACTTTCAGCCAGACCTTTACTGGTGTTTTGAGGTGGTACAGTTCTTTCCTGATTGCATAGAACGCATGCTTTGGCTTTTAGGGCCTCCGTGGCTGATTTAAGGCTTCCTGATTGGTTGATTTCCAGACCAAGGTAGGTATATTTATCAGTTCTGCTGTTTTCACAATCGAAGGTTGTCCAAGTCTTCTGCAGCCAGGCTGGGTGCACACATAGCAGAAACTCTAGCGTTGCGTAAAATGCTGCGTTTTATGCAGCAATATTAGTCAATGGGACGCAGAGACCTGCAATTTACAGTATGCGTTCCGAAAATGCTGGTTTTTGTTGCATATTATGCAGGAACTCTGCCAAAACGCACATAAGGAAAGTCAATGGGAATGCAATGGTATGCGTTTTTTCATGTGTTTTTATATGATATAGTGATTTGCATAAATGGAAATATAAAAACGCATGGAAAACGCATACAAGCCGCAAACGCATTACAACGCACACAAAACACATGAAAAATTGCATCGTAAACTCACCAAAAACGCTAAATAGTAGAACACGACATTAACATAAAACATGACATAAAGCACAGCCGTTCACCCTATGTCATATGTGAACCCAGCCTCAGCCCACCCTCTCTTGCTTCCTGAACTTCCAACTGACCCATCACTGTGATAGGCATCTGAAAGAAAACAATCACAATATTGAGAAGTGGGAAAAAGGTGAGGCAAGCTGTAGAAGGGGAAGGACTACTTGAACTTAGTGCAGTCATGATTTGCCTTGCTAGATTGCTTCTGCCCTAAGGTTCCCAGGCCACCACACATAAACCAAAAAGGAATTCACTGACTGATTCAGCAATACACTGTGGACCAAAATGCATGCAGAAATGCATTATCACAATGTACTGCTGCACATTCCATTTCGATGGGAACATCAGACAGTGTAACCTATTCTCACTTGGCAGCACTGATTCATGCGGGATGGACTGTAGGATTGACCCAGCTACCACATCAATATTCTCTGTTTTTGTATCATATAATTATTATGACATAATCAATGCCTTCACAGCATATGTTGTATATGACTATGATCTATGTAATGTGTATGAATATTATGATACAGGTTTTTTATGCCTACCTTCCCTGCGTGGATGCGGTGCTATAGTGTATGTGTTATGTTCTCCTTTTATAAAACAATAAAATCGATTTGTTAAAAAAAAGACAGTGTAACCTAATCACTTCTGATGATCTTGAATACTGCACATTATACACATGCACAGCAATGCATAAGTGGAAACACACGCCCTAAGTCAGCTTTGCTCTTGGCGCCACATGATGTAAGGGTAGAGCAGAGCAGATCAGTTGAAAGGTGGGATCCTCAATGCTAGACAATGTGGACATGGGTAAGCTCTATCAGCGCTGCCAGCTCTGCAAGTGAGTAGTGCATGTTAATGAGGACTGTCTATTACTGAGGGTCTTGTGTTTTACAAGTGGTTGTCAGGTAGGTGCTATGGGGGGGGGGGGTGTTACTGTATGTCACTGGGGTGTGTCGTTAAAGAGCAGTCTGGAACTAGAGGTCTGTTTGCACGACAATTTTTTACTGCAAGTTTGTAAAGCCCATCAGAGAGGTTGTACCTGAAAAGGGAAGGCCATCTGTTCAGAGTCTGTCATGAACACTGTTACTGAGGCGTATCGTGTGATCTGTTTACTACCCAGACAAAACAAATAACATTTATATTGCGATTTTCTCCTGGTGGACTCAAAGCACTTGAGCGCTCAGTAGACAGTAGCAGTGTTAGGGAGTCTAGCCCAAGGACTCCTTACTGAATAGGTGCTGGATTACTGAACAGGAAGAGCCAATATGATCCCAGGTCTCCTGTGTCAGAGGCGGAGCCCTTAACCATTACACTACTCAGCCAATCTTGGAAAAATCCAGCTTAATTTTGTTACTATGCTACTTAATTTTTATTTGGGAGGCATTCTAGTGTCTTTTGTTAGGGTACAAGCTGCATAATTGTTATTTAGAGGACATGTATACAATGAGCAATTGTCACACTTCTTCCTTAAAACCATGCTTCACTCTATCCTAGACTAAACCAATTCATATTGAGAAGAAAAAAGAAGGGAACACCGAGAGCCCAATATAGTGTAGTATGTACAATAATGGGTAATGAGAGGTATATAAATGAATATACTCACAAGTCAGGGTTACCATATAGGTAACCACTGTATAGGCAGGTGAGGAGATTAGACCTGTCCTCACTCAGGATTAAGATGTCGCTCTCTGTAGATAGGGAGAAGAAAAGGGGGATTTAACCCCTCCAACAGGTGTGGATGCTGATATTGTAAGGAGAACAGAGGCGCCAAAAGAATAAAATGTATTAAAAGCTTTAAAATTCCTGCGGTGGTGGACTCATCTCCCCGAAGTAGACAGAATACCGTCAATTTTAATACAAACAAGTTTATTTACTGTATATACTCCACTAAACAATGCAACGCGTTTTGCAGGTTCCCGCTTCTTCACGATAAGCGCCACTTATCGTGACCTTGAGACTGTACTGTGTGTATCCTATTTGTTATTGCCTGAAGAAGCGGAAATATACCTGCGAAACGCGTTGCACTGTTTATTGGAGTATATAAATAAACTTGTTTGTAATAAAATTGACGGTATTATGTCTGCTTCGGGGAGATGAGTCCACCACCGCCTCCTGAGGGATTTTAAAGCTTTTAATACATTTTATTCTTTTGGCGCCTCTGTTCTCCTTACAAATTCATATCGAGACATCACCTTTAAATATATGGTAGGCAGTGGCATAGCAATAGGGCATGCAGAGGATGGGACCACAACTTGGCCCTTAGGCCAGATGGGCCCACAATGGGCCCTCCCTCAACTTCTGTATTAGCCCTTTAGTCAACCTTTTAAGGTAATGATTAGTTCTACAAATGTTTTAAATAGTGGTTATCAATAACAAACTGTTCCTCTCCCCTGCTTATACCTATAACATTCTGGCTGTCCTTTGCAGTTATGACTCCTGAGCTATAGGGTTTTAGCATTATAAAAAGCATTATGATGGTATGAGGAAGAAGAGCATAAACTGGTATTATGTTGCATAATAAAATGTCTGTAAAGAGAAAATAATACTTGATTGCGGGTGATTCAACCATGGAATGATGCAAAGCTGGGTAACAACAGGCCTGCAAAATCAGTACTTACACCCCCACCCCATTTCTTTTTTTTTTTTTTAAATTGTATCCATCCCATAGACTGCCTTGCGCTGCATCTGCGTAAATGCACCTGCCTAGCAAAACACAGGATAATTACGCAGAGGCACTAAAAAAATAAAAGCATCCATAAAAGTAAAATATTGCTTCTCTCTAATCACACATAGGTCAATAAAGGGCTAAAATATCACGACAATTAAGAATAACGACGTACATTTCTTACAGTCACTTTATTCAGCTAATACTGAACAGGAACATTCACTGAAGTGACTGGAGTCCCTTCCAGTGTGATGAATTAGCCCCATCAGAGACATAATCAGCTGGATTACAAAATGGCAGCAGACAACTGCACGTTACATGCATCTCCGCTGACTGCAGCCAGGATGCTTCTCCTACTCATGTTCTTAAACATGAAAAATACATGCTATAAAGCCCATCTCGTTGGAGAAAAAAGTGTTTTCTCACATCTGAGAGATGGAGACGTCAAAAGTTATTATGCCTGAAAAATAATTTCTAGGCTTCAGTACCTCTGACAGTACAGTGGCTGGCAAGCCGGTCCCTGCAGACAGCAGAAGCACACAGGATCATTATATATGGAGATTGAAGACGGAAAGCAGCCCAAAATGGATGCTTTGTGTGAAGGGGATTTTATCATCACTGCTGCTCTCGGCGATATGGGTAGATGTATTTAATATCACCTAAAGTTTTATAATTGCTTCATGGACAGGGGTATTTACATTCTTATAAATAGAGGAATTCTAGTTGAGCTATTTTGTGTTTGTTGGTTCTTTAGGGTTCACTCATTATACAGAGGCCTTGCTATCATTGCTTTATTACAGCAATAATCCAAAGGAAGCGGACATTCTTGCTAAAGGTTTCGTGAGGCAGAGTTATCAAAACAAGTGGAGCAATTGTTCAGATGAAGCATTCCGAATGGTCATTCTGAGCAAGCACTCCACGCTTACATTTTGCTGCGATTTCCCTGCAACGGCTTTGATAAATCTGCCCCACTGTTTTTGTGCGTGATTTATTTGTTTCTAAGGATATGGGTGTGCACATAGCTGAGTACAACCTTTTCATTTTATGCACAGAACCGTCCTGTGCGAGGCCAAAAAAAAGCTGAGGTGCCTATAGACATGACATGTCCACACCAGGACACCAATAATCAATGCAAAGCTGAAGACTCTGTGGTAAATACAGCTTGCTGTCTGCTGCAGGTTTGAGGAGGGTCACATGACCAGCTAAGTTGTCACTGGGAAGACTGACTAGAAGGATTTGGCTTTTACCTCAGAATATAGCATTTTATTGGATACCTACTTTCTGAATGACAATAATATGAATGTATATAGTGCTGACTTTTTCCAAAGCACTTTACAGAGATAAACATACACATTGAACATACATATGACTTAACTACAAATATCTCATCAATGGATGCTGCTATTCAAATAAGATATATATCTGTAGTATATAGAGGGTAATCCATGCAGTACATATCCCGGTTTGTTTTGGTAAAGAAAGTGACAGGTATACTTTAGCTTAGAGTTGAATTTCTGCGAAATGTTTCTTATGGGTTACCCTAGAGTATATGCAGTCAATAACCTTGAGGGACCTTGTGAAAGGGCAAAAGTTAAGACACTTACTTAAAGCGGATCCGAGATGAAAAACTAACTATAACAAGTAACTTGTTTATATATCTTATCTAAAGTTTAGATACAGTATATTACTATATTTTTGCATGTAAGGGCTTGTAATTAGTGACGCAAAACTGAAAAAACACACCTTTATTTCCAAAGAAAAAATTGTCGCCATAAATAGTGCTACGTTAAACTTTGTAATAACTGGGAAAAATGTGCAAATAAAATGTGTGGCTTTTATCCACAGTAGCATGTATTATTTAAAACTATAATGGGCGAAAACTGAGAAATAATGATTTTTTTTCCATTTTTTTTATTATTCCCCTTAAAAAGTATAACATAACTCTTAAAGAAATGTAACACCCAAAGAAAGCCAAATTGGTGGCAAAAAAAACTGGATCTAGATCATTTTGTTGTGATAAAGTTATTGGGGAATGAAATAGAAGGAGTGCTGAAAGGTGAAAATTGGTGTGGTCCATAAGGGGAAAACCCCCTCAGTGGTGGAGTGGTTAATCTAACAATAATTTCATGGTGTTAATGTCTGTTTTTGTTCGTTATACATTCATCTAATTATGATAAATGGTTAAGGTTCATCTGTTTACCTGGGTAGTGACAGATATCTTCCTTTTGGAAGGAGGTTCACTACTTCCACTATAGCATTAAATTCACCCCCTCCTAGTCATTGGAGGTGGTATAAGTCCATTGTCCTTATCTCTGCACATGAGAGCTTTGCAAGAAGGGGAGGGTGGCTACTCGCCTTTACAATATCTGCATGCTGGCTAGTATTGCTCAAGGGTAAAAGTCGAACACACACAACCGTATTGGGAATAAGGGAAAGCAAGGCTTGGGAGGGAGGGCATGTTGATACTTATGCCATCCTCTATAATAAAACCCAAGTGCCTCTGCGTCCCATCCCTGCACCTCCTCTGTGTCCCCTGTGTTTTGCGCTACTGCGCATGTGCAGGGAGGGACACAGAGACTGAGGAGAGCTGAGGGAGCACGGGGCCAGAAGGGGCGCAGGCATGCACATGCACGGTGACTGTGCGGCGGTGGCAGCGGTCATGGGGGAGGATAAAAGGGAAGGAAGGGGAGGAGAGGGAGGCAGGGTTTCAACCAGGCCTAGAGCCCATTTTTAAATGGCTTAGGTCTACTAGTTAAAAAGAATACTTAACTAGGTGGTATTAGTAGGCAGTCCTTATCCAGGTCATATCAGACTAGTTGGCTGATGGTGTAATGGTTAAGGGCTCTGCCTCTGACACAGGAGACCAGGGTTCGAATCTCGGCTCTGCCTGTTCAGTAAGCCAGCACTAATTCAGTAGGAGACCAGGGCTGTGGAGTCGGTCCAAAAATCCACCGACTCCGACTCCTCAGTTTAGGATTCCACCGACTCCGACTCCACGACTCCGACTTCTCTAATTTGCATATTACAATTTTGTTGATTAAAAGTATGTAACGTGAAATTCGTCTCTTAACTGCCAACGCTTAGGAATTTTACAAGACAACTGAAGTGAGAAGGATATGTAGACTACTATATTTATTCCCTTTAGACTAAAACTAGTCCTTGGTAAGAGTACTTGTAAAAGGTACAAACCGGAACAAAGAACATCTATCAGGCCCTAGGCAATGTAAGTGTGGGTACATGTAAGAATGATGTGCAGGTACTCTGCAGGGGAATGAGGAGATTGTAAACAAACAACACCTCTGTGTTCAATGTGCACAGCATTCTCAGTGGATTCCCTGCAGCTCTGTGGGGAGTGCATATGTAGAGTATAGTACTACTGTGTAACAAAGTAAACCTGAGACAGATGAAATTAAAGTTTTATACATACCTGGGGCTTCCTCCAGCAGCCTTCAGGATAATCAGTCCCTCGTTGTCCTCCTCCACCACCTGGATCTTCTGCTATGAGTCCAGGTACTTGAGCCAGTCAGGCGTAGTGCGCATGCACACACTCCGCCGCCAGGAGCATACTACACCTGTGCAGCACTATTGCGCAGGTGCAGAATGTTCCTGGCTGTGGGAGCGGCATGCGGCCGGACAGCGCTGACTGGCTGAATTACCGGGACTCATAGCAGAAGATCCGGGTGGTGGAAGACAGTGAGGGACTGATTAGCCTGAAGGGGGCTGGAGGAAGACCCAGGTATGTATAAAACTTTACTTTTCATCCGTCTCAGTTTCCCTTTAATTTGTAGTCACCAAACCAAATTTTAATAACATATCAAATTATTTGATTTCATCAGCAAAGGGAGTGCATACATTTGCATAAATCAGCATCAATGCAGAATTATTTCCATCTCGTTGACCATCTCTATTAGTGACACAGCTACACATCAGGCTTTATACTTACAGCATAGATGTTATTTAGTGTATATAAGAGATTCCTGTGTACACATCATATATACAGTCACAATCAGATATGTATATCTGACTTTAAAAATACGGGGACTGCTTTATTGAAGCAGCACAAGTAACTAATTTTGATTGGTTTATTTCATTTTTGTAGACTAAGCACAGCTATTACTGTATATATACATTATTTTTAATGACTATTATCTGAGAAATAGAACATTTTATCATATTTTCTATTTTAATTACAGTTACAAATTCATTAGGAGTCAGAGTCGGAGTCGGTGCATTTTTTCCCGACTCCGACTCCAGGCACCCAAAATTGCCCGACTCCACGACTCCGACTCCACGACTCCGACTCCACAGCCCTGTAGGAGACCTTTGGCAAGTCTCCCTTACACTGCTACTGCCAATAGAGCGCGCCCTAGTGGCTGCTGCTCTGCTCTGGCGCTTTGAGTCCGCAAGGAGAAAAGCGCAATATAAATGTTATTTGTCTTGTCTTGTGTTGACTATACAGGAGGTTTCTAAAGTAGGCCATACATTTATCTATTTTTCCTCCCGTTATCTGGCCAATTCAATCACTGTGATCGAATCTGCTAGAAATCGATGTAGGAGACAGGGAGTCCAGAGGGGAGGCAGATTGTGGCCCATAGCATTTCACTATATCAAACAATGCAATGCCGCGGTTTCATAGATTTTTAATAGCTTTCATACTGGAATCTATTAAAAATCTGTTCTTAGTGTGTGACACAGCCACAGATTTGATCAAATTCAACTCAGAGAGGGATTGATCAATTAGCCACATTATATGGCAATCCTACCACATATAGCCACTTTAAGTGTATGCTCACCTTAAGGTTCCACTAAGTCCCCAAGATGGATGCCCGCACTTATTTTTATCCGATGTCCAAAAAATGCTTCTAGTAGGATTTTTTTCCATGCATGCAAATTTGAAGCAGCCTACTGATTTCAAAAGGCTGCGATTCCACTTACACATTATTGTGCGGGGAAGGCTGCAAACCACTTCTAGTGGAAATTAGTTTTTTCAGGTAAGTGAACACGTATTTGTGCAACTTTATGAAATGAAACTATTGCAGTAAGAACTCATAAAAAAATTCCAGGATTCCTTGCTATAAGTTTGCGCACATGTCTGGAAAATCACAAGCATTAATACACTACCCTTTTGGCAGTCCTCACTATTAGCTTGCAAAGTGAAGGTTGCAAACTTTTGTTACCTAATAGTTACCTAATAGAATTTTTTTTAAATTCAGTCTAGATTTGCTGGATCATTTAGGCTCTCCAGCCCAGCCCCAAAGTCTCTGCTAGCTGTGCAGGAAATGAGATATTTAACATTTATATGACTTTGCTTAGAAATAGTGTTTAGTGTCCCTTCCCTTTAGTGTCCGCCGTGCCAAATTAATGAAGTTGCCCTGACATCCACTAGCAACAGTGACAGCCAGTTATTGCTGCTCCCTGTAACACTGCCCCATGAGCTTTAGTACCCAGTAGCAAGCTTAAACAATTAGAGGACTGGGCAGCAATGAATGCCAGAGGAAGCAATGCCAGGTCCGGCTAGCAGCACGCTGCTGGCAGCTCAGGATTTCACTGTAAATCAAAAGCAAGCCTATAATTTACAGGGAAACAAGAGAGAAGGGAAGCTTGTCACAGCTACACTAAGGATGTCACCATAGAGGTAATTACAACTATATCTAAAATTAGCATTTTTACATAAGAAACACTAATGTAAAGCAGCAATTAAATATTGGATAATTATACTGTGTAATTTTGTTTTCTTTGATGTGACAGTTTTGTATCACCAAGACACATCATGTTCTCAATTGCTCTCAGTCAATTAGACTTCACTGACACTGTCACAATTTCACCTTCCCGTCCCTGACACTCACATTCTGCTATTTCTTTCTACCGATCCTCAATACTCCTTGTTTAGGGTGCCGCGTTTAATACTTCTGGAAGTAGCCCTTCTGTGGTTCACATACAGTATCAGTCCAATAGTATTATCACCCAGTATTATCACCCCTACCTGAACTGGAAGGAACAGATACCACAGAACACTGATTCTGACATCTCTAAAACTGAGACTCTAGACCCGCATTTACTATTCAATGTGTGACTAGTCAGAGCCAAACCTGCAATGTGGAGACTTTATGTCCATCAACTGGACTTTATGAAGTGGGCTGAGTATGCTCTGGGATAACTATACAGGGAGTGCAGAATTATTAGGCAAATGAGTATTTTGACCACATCATCCTCTTTATGCATGTTGTCTTACTCCAAGCTGTATAGGCTCAAAAGCCTACTACCAATTAAGCATATTAGGTGATGTGCATCTCTGTAATGAGAAGGGGTGTGGTCTAATGACATCAACACCCTACATTAGGTGTGCATAATTATTAGGCAACTTCCTTTCCTTTGGTAAAATGGGTCAAAAGAAGGACTTGACAGGCTCAGAAAAGTCAAAAATAGTGAGATATCTTGCAGAGGGATGTAGCACTCTTAACATTGCAAAGCTTCTGAAGCGTGATCATCGAACAATCAAGCATTTCATTCAAAATAGTCAACAGGGTCGCAAGAAGCGTGTGGAAAAACCAAGGCGCAAAATAACTGCCCATGAACTGAGAAAAGTCAAGCGTGCAGCTGCCAAGATGCCACTAGTTTGGCCATATTTCAGAGCTGCAACATCACTGGAGTGCCCAAAAGCACAAGGTGTGCAATACTCAGAGACATGGCCAAGGTAAGAAAGGCTGAAAGACGACCACCACTGAACAAGACACACAAGCTGAAACGTCAAGACTGGGCCAAGAAATATCTCAAGACTGATTTTTCTAAGGTTTTATGGACTTATGAAATGAGAGCGAGTCTTGATGGGCCAGATGGATGGGCCCGTGGCTGGATTGGTAAAGGGCAGAAGCTCCAGTCCGACTCAGACACCAGCAAGGTGGAGGTGGAGTACTGGTTTGGGCTGGTATCATCAAAGATGAGCTTGTGGGGCCTTTTCGGGTTGAGGATGGAGTCAAGATCAACTCCCAGTCCTACTGCCAGTTTCTGGAAGACACCTTCTTCAAGCAGTGGTACAGGAAGAAGTCTGCATCCTTCAAGAAAAACATGATTTTCATGCAGGACAATGCTCCATCACACGCGTCCACGTACTCCACAGCGTGGCTGGCAGGAAAGGGTATAAAAGAAGAAAAACTAAAGACATGGCCTCCTTGTTCACCAGATCTGAACCCCATTGAGAACCTGTGGTCCATCATAAAATGTGAGATTTACAAGGAGGGAAAACAGTACACCTCTCTGAACAGAGTCTGGGAGGCTGTGGTTGCTGCTGCACGCAATGTTGATGGTGAACAGATCAAAACACTGACAGAATCCATGGATGGCAGGCTTTTGAGTGTCCTTGCAAAGAAAGGTGGCTATATTGGTCACTGATTTGTTTTTGTTTTGTTTTTGAATGTCAGAAATGTATGTTTGTGAATGTTGAGATGTTATATTGGTTTCACTGGTAAAAATAAATAATTGAAATGGGTATATATTTGTTTTTTGTTAAGTTGCCTAATAATTATGAACAGTAATAGTCACCTGTACACACAGATATCCCCCTAAAATAGCTAAAACTAAAAACAAACTAAAAACGACTTTCAAAAATATTCAGCTTTGATATTAATGAGTTTTTTGGGTTCATTGAGAACATGGTTGTTGTTCAATAATAAAATGATTCCTCAAAAATACAACTTGCCTAATAATTCTGCACTCCCTGTACATTATAGAACCCTGAACAAAACCTCTGTCTACCTACATGGCAACTTCCTGCAATGTGTGTATGTTAAGGAGAACTAGATAGTGCATTTCTGGACTGGGCACTAAATGACAAACAGAACTTCTAATATCTTTGTAAAACATTTTGTCATCCTTCAAATGTTACCAGCAGCAAAAGCTTTCTTATTCCTCAAACTACTCAGCTGTCTCATACTCACAAAAAGAATCACAAAGATAGCTAGAGACAGAGAAGAAAACTGTGGCACCTGCGGCTCTGGATTGAGAAGATGGACTGGGAAGATGGCGCACTCATATGAGCGGCTAGGGAGCAGCCCCCTGAAGGTAAGTAATGCTTGCCACCACTCCAATTAACCACCCCATTTACGAACCTCCCTCGGGGTGGTTTGTTTTATGGAAACCATGCTCAGGTCCAGAAGATAATAGAATAAACTATAAGTTCAGTGAACTGATTAACTAACATCAAAAAGAGGCCGACCTGCAGTTACTGTAGAGTCAAATTCATGTTAAACTGATCTATAAAGTCGATGTACAACAGCCCTTAAAGGGAATCTGAAGGGAAAATAAACTTAGGATATAATGAATTGTATGTGTAGTACAGCTACAAAATGGAACATTAGTAGCAAAGAACAGAGTCTCATATTGTTTCCTGTACAGGAAGCGTTAAGAAACTTCAGCTGTTATCTATGCAAAAGAGCTTCTCTAAGACAAACTTGGTTGGAGACAGCCCTTTTTTCTGAAGCAGTTATACATCAAAGAAACAGTGAGAGGCAGCTTCAGATAACGTTTTACTGAAGGGAGTTCAAAGGGTCATTAGCTCTGTTCTAGTTCATAGTTTAAAATATAGTATGTGGTTTGTAATTGCAAATATGACAGAATGATGCAATGTTATATATATATATAAAAAGCTATACAACTGAAAATAAATATATGAGACTATTGACTTTGCTACTAATGTTCTATTAAATAGCTGTACTACACATCCACGTCATTATATCATTTTTTTTTCCGCTTCAGTGTCACTTTACAAAATAGAACTGACAAGCTCTGTCAGGAAAAAGTTTTGTTAATACAGCTGGAGGTGTGGAAATGCCGACTGAAACTTAATTTAAACTCAAGCCATGACACCGGGAGTATTATTAAGAGAGGACAAGTCTGTTTCCTAAATCTTTCAAAGCTAATTAAATGGATGTTCTTCAAAGAATTGCAATAACTGATGTAACTGGTGTGACTGGAGAGATATACGTCTATGATATAGACGTACATATGTATATAAGTGTAACATGCTACTTACAGTATATGATTGTCTGAGTAGCCATATATTTACATGCAGTTTTGGAGTAGTTCCACTTTGACCCTTTCAAAGAAAAGCTGATCTGAGAGGGATATGCAGGTTGCCATATATTTAATTTTAAACAAGGCACATTGCCTGGCTGTACTGCTGATCCTATGGCTCTAGTCATAGACCTTCAACAAGCATGAAAATCAGAAGTTTGACTGCATTTGCTGCATGCTTGTTTCAGGTGTGGGATTCGGACCCTAATGAAGCATGAAAGTTCAACAGGACAGCCAGGCAACTGGTATTGTTTAAAACAAAATAAATATGGCAGCCTCCATATTCCTCTGCGGTCAGTTGTCCTTTAAAGAATCTCCTGTACAATGTGCTACTCTGACATCACTGAGCAGCACAACAAGTGTGCATCACCTAGAATCTAATTACAGAAAAACAGAAAATATAACTTTATTCTGAAGAATGCTATAAGCCAGAAGGTCAAAGAGGGAATTAACACCTTTCTCTACAATGCTGTTCACTGATTAACCTTGTCTCTATTGACTGGGCACGTATCATCCCATGAAATAATCACACTAATCTTCACTCAGCAGCTTTGGCTTCTGCCTTGCTCTGCGGTTCATCCGCCCCCCTCCCAGTACCTATCCCTAGTCCTATAGATTTATTATCCTTCTATATCTTTCTTAGAGCTTACGTACAAGTTCCTCTAGAATTCTAAATACATCCTTTCTTTTCCATAGTTTTATATAACTTAAGCTGTAGAACAATAGTGTATCAGCACCTTTGTGAAAATTGTCTAAATCAAGTGTCTGTCTTTTTGTTAATGTAGTCTGGATATACAAGTAGGTGCATCAAGCTTAAACGTTTCCCCTTCCCGACAATGAATAATGATGAGGTACCTTAGGTTGAGGTCTGGAGGACAGGGGACTGGACATGCGCTGATAGGCCTGGAGGCTCCCCTGCCATGAGAGAAAAACAAATTACATACATATGGCAGGAGAGGCAATATGCAGCTTAAAACCCTATGAATTCACCCACCTCCTTCTGTCCTTAATCGCTAATAAATATACCAGCTATGACTGAACAATACGATTCTCATATGCAAAAACACAACTTGGGGTTGACTTTAAGTACAAGTGGCCTGATGACCTTCATCTAGCCTTGTCTGTTCTAACTTGCATATACTGGCTTCAAGAGTGTGAAAAACCGTCAGTTATCTAAACATGGAAATGAATGCCTGTTACATTGGACACCACCAAGAAAAATGAATCAGTGTACACATCCTAGATTTTAGTCAGCCCACAATCCTTCTTTATTATCATTAGTGAAAATCTAGCCAGAGCACAGGTGTGCCCCATTGCCATTGCCCTATCTAATGTTAGACATTTTGTCTTGTTTTTGTATTTCCCAGAGTGGGACACTTCCTGCTACACTTCCTGATCATCTCCTCATCACCTGACTTCCAGCAGTTAGCCGAGCAGCATGTCTGAACACTAATCAGTGCTAGACTGTCCCCTGTTTTTAGTAACAAAAGCATCCATACACTGAGCGTTAGCCTACATCCAGCCAAACACAAACTAACAGAGATCTTTCGAAGACTTTTACACACACACAGCCCAAATACATGTACATGGTAAAATGAACCAGCATCCATAGTAATTACATTTGTGAACTTGCTATTTCTTATAGGCTTGTTAGGCTTAATATTTATGGACTAGCACTGCTATTGGTCCACACTCATATGCATAGGGGATGAGGGATTAATGGAGGTTTAGGGACCAGGGGTTAATGCAGCTGATTTGGGGGGGGGGGTACTCTCGGGCTCTTTTTTCATTTCTTTCGTTTAAAACTAAATGAAAAAGTAGAACATTTGTTTTCCTTTAAAAAAAATCATGTAGCTGGGCTGTGTTATAAACATTTTCCTTTGACAGAAATGTTCATAATACATTAAATACATTGTGGCACGCAGTACAAGCACGGGTGCAGCAATTCATTTGCTGGCATGCCCTGTCCCATTGCTGATATCCACAATCCAGTAAGTGAATCCCCATAAAGATATCATACAGCACTCCATGCGTGCGTGTGGATTCTCTCTGCTTTGTACGTTTGCCATTTGCACCTTGTACCTATATGGTGAATCGCCCTTTTAGTGATAGTACTACTGCAGTCATATGAATCATCCAAAGCTAGAACTTCTAGGACAATCTAGGAAAAATCTAGGGCAACCTTAATGTATACCTGACCCGAAGCAAAGCCACTTAAGGTAAGCACAAAGGTATGTTTATGCTGGATCCACATATCTCTGTGTGATGTCAGTTTCCCTCCTCCTTCCCACAGGTCCCTGTAATCACTCCTGGCTAAAGTGAAACTTGCAGACAGGAAGAGGCAGGCTTGCTGCAATGTTCCCTCCTATCACCCTCCCACTCACTCCTCTTCCCCTCCCCATTCATTCCCCTTAAGGGAGGATATAAATGCTGCCCCACCTCTAATACTGCAGGTATCTAGCACAAAAATATAACTGACATCTGTGGTGACAAAATATTTAAATACCATAATATGAATGACTGTGTGCTTGTATTGTTTTTGTCAGTGTCTGTTACGCAACTACCTAGTCATATTCCTTTTAAGTGCAAACTTATCTGGCCAAATAAAATTGATTCTGATCTAACAAGCACTGTACTGCTGGTCGGTCTCCCTCCTTCCACCATCCCTCTCATTCCCATCTAGGAAGGGAGGTGTCAACATGGTGCCATTCAGCCCCAGCACATGGATGCATGGAGTCGGAAGGGGAAGTCTGAAGGCCAGAGGAGGGGGAGGAGTTATGATGACAGGCTCCTGGGGAGTGCTGGGAGTGATCCTGTCCATTGGATGATAAGGGACAGCGGCACTCAGGTGAACCCAAAATGAGTGAATGACCCAAAAGAGCTGCTGCCCAAGTGGAAGGATGTGCAAAAGGAATAGGAAGACTTCTTATACTGTAGAGGGGGGAGGGGTTGGGGGGTGGGGGGTTGAGTTGTTTTCACCAGTCCTCACAGCGAACAGATCAAACAAAGCAGTCATCTTATTCCTTCACTTTCTTCACATTTCTGCTGCTTCCATTTGAGTGGACTGTGGAGACAGGCACATGTCATGTCTCAAATGACTCCTGTGTCAGTCATTACAGCTCCTCTTGTCTTTACTGCTTTGTGGTTGACCCTCTATGCAGCTGAGGCAGCAAACCACAGAGTGGTGCGGTAAAGGACACAGACGGACATTATTCCCCTGAGGCAATCTACGCTGGTTTCAAGAAAATATTTAGCTAGAAACAAAATAAATCTGCATCCTAATGGAGAATCCCGTTAAAAGCCACATAAACATGCCATAAATCCTGTCCAGGCTGTATCTATGCATGCGTCCTCACTGGAGGTTACTGAGTCATGGATGCTTTTACATGCATTGAATTCACACTCACTTATCAGGATGCAAGACAGTCCCATAAAATAAAGGACTATTAGGAAGTACGGGTGAGGTGAGCTTGTACTATAATTAAATGAGAATACAAGCATCTGTTTAATAAATGTATCCACCTAGTTATAGAAGTTATTGTAAATGATATATGAATACCAGTCTCCCCCTACTTCTAATTAGAGATGGTCAATAAGATGCTAACTATTCCTGGTTGGATGCCTTTTTAATGCAAATTGTGTGCAGCTTGGAAATAGGCCAATCACAATGCACAGGAAGTGCTTCTGATTGGGCCAATTCGAAGCTTATTTGCATACCATTTCCATACAAGTCAGAATTATGAACATCTTTTATTCTTTTTTGAAAGACTGCTAAAATCAGCAGTCCCTGCTTCCGTAAACATTATCCAACATAGAGTTTGTTAACATGCACTGACTTGCAGAGGATGATTGGTTAAAACCCTTGTTAGCAGTAATAAGAAAGTTTTCACAGAAAGAACCAAGCCATTCTTCAGTTTTATGAATGAGATTATTATCATAAGATATGTTTCATACAGACTTTAGAGAATTCTCTACCACAACACAAATTTGTTACGCTCTCGAGCAACAGTTTTGGCACAGGCACTGTACAGACAACTCGCTGGGTTCCTAGTAGACCAGCCCATTCTGTCCTGTGGGGGAGGGGAGAAATGAGTAAACAGGAACTTCTGAGAACAACTGGGTGTTCCAAAGAACCTTCCAGGAAAAAAAAAACACTGGGACGCTAAGAGCTCAATATATTGTAGTATATAAAGTGCAAGGATTGGATGCAAGTAATATCAAAAAGAAGGGATAACATAAAAACCCGGATTGGCTTGTAAGCAAGCATCAGCATGTGGAGAACACCTGTCTCCACTTGGTTCAGTGGAACCTTCTCAGGACTCAGTCCCACTCAAAAAAGAAACAAGTAGATACAGTTATGCTGTGACTGTTAGAATGTAAGTATACTTGAATTCTAGGCCTCAGGTACTAAAGTCTAGTAAAGACTTGAGATGCAGGGTCTCTTTAAGCATAGTTTATCGGAGAGAAATTATGCAGTCATTTACAAGAAACATGTTCCTCTAGATGGACACATAATATGTTTTCAGGTCTAACTGTACCCACAGTTAGACGATGAAACGGTAAACAAAGCCGCTATTTGGAAAACATTGCATTCCTTGCAACTAGGTCATAAAGCACTGGTATATTAGATGATGATGTGGGTCACATGCCCATGCCCGCCAATTGTAGGCTTGGGGGTATGGCTCGGGTGATGTCAGAGTTTAACTCTTTGATGCTCATATAAAAGAGGGAGACCGGAGGGCAGAGCTGCTTTACTTCGTCTTCTGCATGCTATCCTGCTTTTTACGCTTCCTATTTAGAATAATAGCTTCATGTCTGTATGCTGTAAATATATATGAAGTACATAGGACACAGGAAAGACTGTTTATACTCTGAAGAAATCAACATGTAACAAAAGATGCCTGATTGCTGAATAAACCCCTTAAAGGTGAAGGTGGCTGTCTCCGCTCTATCTCCTCTATGCTGTCGCTGTGAGTTGCAGCTCTAATGAGTTGCTGGTGCCGGAGTAAAAGGTGTGGTGTGCTGTTGCCAATAGCAACCAACGTATAGGTTCTTACAGTGACCAAAATATCAATCCTCCCAACAACTGTAAAAATATTGGAAAATAGATTAAAAGAGGGCCCCAAAAATAAGTAAAATAATTAAACACCTGCATGCTTGCGGTGTGACACATTCCGACCGTCAGGACTACGCACTGCATGCAGTTTGTTACTGGGCGACACATGTAATCATTCACACTAGTTAGTAAACTGAAATGCATTACAATGCATGAATAAAAACTCATGAATTGGTTTGTGAGTTGTTGTGCATTTCTATGAGTTTTTCACTCCCAATGAGTTTTTCACTCCTATGTAACTATGTAACTATGAAAAGTTGAAATGCATTTGCACAGCAACTCAATGTTGTAGTGTGAATGATAAAATGACAGTCTATGGACTTCCATGTTATCATGTATGCACACTATGTGCAGGGAGTCAAAACTCTCTGCAACTCACTCATTGTGAATGAGCCCTAATTCTATGGACTTTATGTTGCACTGTTTGTGTTGCGTTGCATTAAAAATGTGCGATGTGACTTTCTATCATCGGCGCGTTGAGAGCCAATTTGTCTAAATTCACATGGTAATGGATATAGTGTAAAAGTAGCCCTAACACATTTTATTCTTATTCAACGCAACATCCCAACAAAATTGTAGGAGTTCTCCATTAAAGTGGACCTTTAGGCTGCTTTAACAGTGAGACGTTATAGGTGCACGTTAGTGCAGCAATGAAAAATCAATGGGCTGTTCACAGTGCCCACGTTGCGTTACACAGTAACGCTGCACGTTCGTTTGAAGTGCAGCATATTGTGCGTTCTAGCGGCTTAACCTTTTGCCGGCCGCGTCACGCCGATGGGAGTGGCTGCGGCGGCAGCCCCAGGACCGCCTAACGCCAATTAGCGTAAAGTCCTGGGGCTCTGTTTTGAATGGGCGCATCTAATTCTCGGAGGGCGGAGCTCCGCCCCCTCTTCAGCCTCCGAGCGGCTATTGCCGCTCGGGAGACTGGTAGACGGCGTAATCGCCGTCTAATTACCCCTACAGCGCTGCGATCAGCAGCAGTGCTGTACTGGGGACAGCCGTGTGACACGGCTGTCCCCTCCTGAGCCACGGAGGTGATCGGCTGTCATAGGCTGAAGCCTATGACAGCTGATCACAGGGATTGGCCGGCGGGGGGAGGGAGGGAGGGGGGTTTACAAGAGAGAAAAAAAGCACACACTTTTTATTAAAAACAAAAATAAACACATACAAATAAACAAACAAATACTGGGGGGCGATCAGACCCCACCAACAGAGAGCTCTGTTGGTGGGGAGAAAAGGGGGGAGGAATCACTTGTGTGCTGTGTTGTGCGGCCCTGCAGCTTGGCCTTAAAGCTGCAGTGGCCAATTTAATGAAAATGTGCCTGGTCTTTTGGGGGGTTTAACACAGCAGTCCTCGAGAGGTTAAGCCGCGTTAGACTGTTTGCACATGCTCAGTATGGGTGTTTTTTTTATTTTGTGGGCGGAGAGGAGGCGGGGAGAGGCCGCTACGTAGCCAGGCACATGGCTACTTATTATTCACTGCACCTGCAGTGTTTACTTCCAGGAGCGGCCGCTGATTGGCTGTGGTCTCCGCAGCGCATCCGACAGAGCAGGTGCACCAAGAGCTGCTTTTAACGTGGCTCTTGGTAGCGTCCTGCTCCAACACCACCAGGCGTTGCGTTAGGGGCACGTTATGCACCCTATAACGTGCCCTAAACGCAACATCCTGGTTGGAAAGTAGCCTAACTCTTGCACAGGACAAAGGAAAGCATAGAGAAATGCATCCTGTATGTATTTATAGAGTTTAGCCTGTCTGAAGGTGGCCACACACGATACAATAAAATGATCAGATTTTATAGCATTTCGATAAATATGATCGCGTCTCCTGAAAAAATCAAAAGCTTTTTTTTCATTTGACTGAAAAATTCGATCAGATTTCCCGTTTTTTTCGATTTTTATTGATCTGGAATGCTGGAAATTTTTCTTCAATTTTTCTAAAGATTGTATGGTGTGTGTTAGATCGTCAATTTATTATTATACACACCCTAGCAATTTTCTCAGAGTTTCCAATCATATTCATCATAATTGGGGAAAAATTGAACATAGGTGTGTGGTACATTGGTCATATTTTTGAAATGTTACAATCAGTCAGAAAATTTGATTTCAATTATTAAATTGAACAGATATTTAAAAATTGTATGGTGTGTGGCCACCTTTAGTCCCCCTCATGTGTGGCTAAGCGCAAGCTGTAATTTGATCTCTCCTCTGCCATAGCAGGGCAGCTAACTGGTAAACACAGGATGTTAACAATAAATCTGCTTCCATGAAAGCAGGAAGTAGACACAATGCAGATGTATTGCAGGATTTGTATTAGCTGTAACAAAGACATGTTTTTCTTTGAAGGTTATTATGCAGTTGCATATCTTTTAGAGCAGAAAGGAAGTTCTGAGTTCAGGTCCACTTTAACTACATAAAACCTCTCTACCGGCTATACGTCATTGCATTACAGAAAGGTCTGATATCAGCTCTATAAAACTAAGATTCTTATATAAGCAACAAAATCTTTCTCATAAGTGTTCATCTGTAGGTAACTTCTGCAAAAAAGCTTCAGAATGCAATTCAGTTAATGATGTACTGACAAATAAATATAATTGGGCATCATGCACTTTCAGCACTGCTAATGGCTCTAGCAATGAGTGCACTGATGCATTCTGGGGCTTGTAGTGTCAGTTGTCGGGTTGCAGCTCCTGTTGTAATGCCTCAATGCCCTCATAATCCCCATGTCTTCTGTGTTTCAAAGAATTTCTCCGGCATTATGAGTGCAAAGTCATCAAAAGCAGCCTGGAGTCTTCTCATATTAATCCCCAGTGTGCACACTATTGTAATGTATTCTGCTCCTGTATCCGGCCTAAACCCTAAATAATCCTTATTACTGGCTGTGGAATATATTGAGAGGAAAGTGAGACACGGAGGACAGCCTCTCCATTACTAGCCAGATCCATTCTTACATCAATAGCTTTTCAGAGTAGACATCTCCCACTGCAAGATTTTCACTGACTGCCATCTGTTTGGGCACAAATCTTTCATCAATGTTTTAGTGTACAGGTACTTTTACTGTAGTGTACTTAGAATGTCTTAAAAAGGGGCCATGGTCAATAGTGCAACATTTTTGCATTACTGATTTTAGCCTCATTTTCAAATTTTGTCATGTCATCCTTCATATGTACGATTAATTACAATGCTTATACTGATGGTAGCAAGGCATATGGGGCTTGATTCACTAACCGCCGCTAAGTGTTAGCACCGGTGTGAAAAGCCGGTTTTTGTCCCTAGTGCGCGCAAAGCTACTTTGCGTGCAGCCCTGCTCACTTTGTGCGCAGCGCGAGAGCGCCTATATTAGTGGGTGGTGCAACGATACCGTCACACCCGCTGCCCCTTAAACATCGCACCTGGTGCGACGATAATGGCGCATCGGGTGCCCCCGAAGCAGCGTTTCAGGGGCACCCGATGCGCCGTTATCAAGGGGCAGCGGGTGCGACGATATCGTCACACCGCACACTAATATGGGCACACCCGCGCTGCACGGGCAGTGAGCGGGGCTGTATCCAATGTGTGGGCGCAAACCACCTAACGCCGTGGTTTGCGCACACTAAGTCTTAAGCTGGCCATACACTAGGCCGATTCCCCGCCGATCGACAGCAGATTCGATCACTGGGATCGAATCAGCTGTCACATCGTTCACGCTACATGCTAAATTTCAATCTATTTCGTCCCAAAATAGATCGATCCCGTCGATCGCTCCATGCGGGAAATTACCGTCGATCGCCGGCGGGTAGTGAGCGCGTCGCTAGCGGCGTTCGAGTGCCCGATGACCGACGCAATACAGCTACAATACATTACCTGCTCCGCCGGCGCGACTCCCCAGGTCTCCGCTGTCTTCTCCGCTCTGGTCTGGTCTCCGCCATGCTTCACTGAACTTCCTGCCGGGACAGGAAGTTTACACAGTAGAGGGCGCTCTACTGTTTAAACTTCCCCCAGACAGGAAGAAGTGAAGCATGACCCGGAGACCAGACCAGAGCGAAGAAGAAGACAGTGGAGACCTTTGGAGTCGCGCCGGCGGAGCAGGTAATGTATGCGGGGAGGGGGGGGGGGCGGCAACACCACCACCACCACAGCGCCGGTAAGTGAATCAAGCCCATTGTGTGCTAATCTCTGTTTGGCAAATGTAAAGTGATCCACCCTTTCTTGCTTGTTGTAAATTGTCACTCTGCACACCCTGTGAGGATCGTTATCAGCACTTCAGAAAAACACAGAATAGAGGCTAATCATGAGAAGTGACGGTCCTCTATCTTAAAACAGCTAAAATGAACAGTGCAGGAAAGTACATTATGATTCAAAACATAACATTTATACATTGCATTAGCACTAAGGGTCCTTTAACATTGCGTTCGCAACAAACAATGTAATTGCATTGCAACGCAATTCTATTTCACTGGCGCTTCCACAATGGTGTACTTTGGCTGCAGTGCGACAAGCTCCGGCACAACACACGGCATGCTTTACCGTCCAACATTGAGTGCAAGCATAAAGTCTATGGACTGTATGGGTTGCACTTTCTGAAAGCTGTTCAGAAACCACTAAGCAACTCCCCCTCCCCCTCCCCCCAATAAAAAATAAATACTGTTGATAAATAGGAAAAAGACCTTCAATTTAAAGCATAACTTAACGCTTGCACAGTACACAATGAAAAGTCTTTTTCCACATGTAGTTGCTGAAGAAATCCAGTGCTCTGTGTTCCTGTTCTAGTTTAGCCAGAACAACCTGTCTAATTAGTTCTCCTCAGCAACTAGACTGCAGGGGCTCTGCCTCTTGCTTCTGCCCCACCCCGTTTTCCCATTAGGACACTACAAGCATCATGAATAGACTTCCAGCACTGCTCATGAGGGATAACTTAATGCATTACACAGGCTTTCTAGTGCTTGGTACAGTATGGCTGACTGAGACCCTATACACACAAGCAGATCCCTGGCCAACCTTTTAGCAGCCAGTCATTCTGATCGATTTCCTGATTAGTAATCAATCTGGCCAACCTACAAACTTTTGAAAGTCGGTCATTCTCATCGATTTCCCAATGTTACCAATTGGTAATCAATCAGGTAGAATTGCAGAATCAAGGTACATGCATCTAATCTGTGGACAATTTAACTACTTTGAATGGATTGTTAAACAATAAAAAGAATAGCAGGCATCAAAGCCTGAGCAAGGACAGAGACATTTTCACTAAAATTGCAGTACGGTAACCGTTCCAATCCTTCAACATTATCTATGCTAATCAAAAAGAAAATGAATTTCTAAACACACAAGCAATAATGGATTGGAAAATTCACTACACTGTGTTATTACAAAGAAGCACTGCAGTGTAGATGGATAATGGATAATGCAGTTGGAGCATTCTGACCACAACAGACTGAGGGACTCAGCCAGCACCTTGCAATGCACCCCCTCCTAGCCCATATCACTGCCGGGAACTCACACCTATGCAAATACACTGAGCCGTGCACAGATTAGCATATGCAAATAACTCTTATGCATATGTATTTTCAGATGTGTTGGCTGCGGGGCGAGGGTGGAAAAGGCCAGCAGAGAATAACTCTATCCTGAGGGAAGTGTGTGAGATGAGAGACTGACCCTGGCATTAAATCGTCTGCATACACACAAACACAGAGTGGATCACTATACCCTGTATGTTCAAAGTGTAGAATGAACACAGGCATCCGCTGAGCTCTGGAATGGTTCAGCCACACCACAAGTATATTTTTGCATCGAACGCATTGCGGTATTTAATGCAAAAACACAAATCTTGCCCAAAAGTTGTATATACATATTGCTGTGCAGTGTCTGCCCGCTGCTCCACGTGTTAATAATCTAATTAAAAAGCAGAGAGCAACGTGTAAAGTGAAGCAATCAGTCTACATGTTTGATTGATCTTACTGCTGTAAACTGAAACAAGATCAATGGCTATGGGGTACCGCAAGATGCTCTTCAGCACTGTCTTGTGGTTGCCACAAATATAACAATGTAAACAATCAAACTAATATGCTTGCATGCGATCTTTAAATCCTTCTAAATCCCCCAGAGTGCTGATAAAGGAAAAACGGCTTGTCCAAAATACAACTTTCTGTACAATTCCATATTAAAGTAAAACTGAAGTGATAAAAAGAAGTCTGATACTTACCTAAGGAGAGGGAAGGTTCTGTATCCTATTGAGCCTTCACGGCCACCTCTCATTCCCTCATTCCAGTGCTCACGTATGCTTAGTATGGAGCCTCCTCTCTTTGGGAGCACTTGGGGACACAAGTGCTCCAGAAACCTTCCGAGGGCTCAGTGAGGTGATATAACGTCACCAGGGGACAGCAAAGGCTCAATAGGATCCAGAGCCTTTCTACTCCATAGGTAAGTATCTGAGTTTTTGTTTTTTTTAGTTACAGAATTGCTTTAAAGGGATACTGTAGGGGGGTCGGGGGAAAATGAGTTGAAGTTACCTGGGGCTTCTAATGGTCCCCCACAGACATCCTGTGCCCACGCATCCACTCCCCAATGCTCCGGCCCCGCCTCCGGTTCACTTCTGGAATTTCAGATTTTAAAGTCTGAAAACCACTGCGCCTGCGTTGCCGTGTCCTCGCTCCTGCTGATGGCACCAGGAGCGTACTGTGCAATCCCAGTATGGTCTGTGCCTGCGCCGTGCGCTCCTGGTGACATCAGGGGAAGCGAGGACACGGCAACGCAGGCGCAGTGGTTTTCAGACTTTAAAGTTTGAAATTCCAATAGTGAACCAGAGGCGGGGCCGAAGCATCGGTGAGTGGCTCCGTGGGCACAGGATGTCTGTGGGGGACCATTAGAAGCCCCAGGTAACTTCAACTCATTTTCCCCCGACCCCCCTACAGTATCCCTTTAAGGTCTGCTGCTGCCCCCAGTTGGCAAGCATGGCAGCTTCTCTGACCCTCCAGTGATGCTCTTTGGTAAGCATGGAGGTAGGGGTGGTATTATTGGCGCCTCACATTTTTACAGTCTGCATTTAATGTAGGTGGTTCGATTAATTGTTGTGCCTCACTCAGTCAGCCTATCGATTTAGACACTTTGATTTCTAAGTACCTTCATCTTGACATGAGCCCATACCATTTCTCTTGTTGTTATAAAAATTGTAACATTTTGGATGTGTTCCCGATCATGAATTTATGCTCAATAAGCGGCATAATGGTAGACAAACATGGGATGGTGCTCAAAGACATCTGCAAGTCATAACGTAACGAGAACAGAGGCGCCAAAAGAGTAAAAACAGTAATTAAAAGGTTTAAAAATGCTTAGGAGGCAGTGGTGGACTTACCTCCTGCAAGCAGACACAACAAGCTGTGTATTCATAAATAAATAAATTTATTGGTACACTCCGGGGGGTAGTTGCAATGCGTTTCGCAGGTAGAACCCGCTTCCTCAGGCAATAATAAACGGAGTACATACGACTGGGGACAAGAGGCACAATTGTTTTTATTATTGCCTGAGGAAGCGGGTTCTACCTGCGAGACGCGTTGCCTCCTAAGCATTTTTAAACCTTTTTAATTACTGTTTTTACTCTTTTGGCGCCTCTGTTCTTGTTACGTTATACTTAATATCCACCCTTGGTGGAGGGGGATACCCCATATTCTTCCTATCTACAGAGAGCGACTTCTTATTCCTGAGTGAGGACAGGCTAAACTCCTCACCTGCCTATACAGTGGTTGCCTGGAGGTAACCCTGGTTTGTGAGTATATCACTGTACTCTTCTCTATATAAACCCATTGTCATAACCTACTACACTATATTTGGCTCTCAGTTCTTCTTTTTACATATATCTGCAAGTCATGTGACCCAACATCTCGGTGTACACTAGTCCTGATTGTGGTCTCCCCAGCTGATCCCAAGCCTCATGATGGGTGTATGTGTCAAACTTTGGTTACAGGGATATCCAACTACAGTCCTCAAGGGCTGAGGTCCTCTCATATTTTTTACACTGCTTAAAGAGGTACTCCAGTGAAAATAACATAATGAACAAAAGTGCTTCATTTTTACAATAATTATGTAAAAATGATTTAGTCAGTGTTTGCCTTTTGTACACTCTTTCCTCTCCCTGATTTACATTCTGAGATTTATCATATGGTGACATTTTTACTGCTGGCAGGTGATGTCAGCGGAAGTAGCTGCTGCTTGCTTTTTTGGCAGTTGGAAACAGCTGTTATTTCCAACAATGCAACAAGGCTCCCACAGTGTGATGTCAACACCATGGTCCTGTCATCACATGTGGGAGGGGTTTCACCACAATATCAGCCATACAGAGCCCCCTGATGATCCGTTTGAGAAAAGGAAAAGATTTCTCATGGGAAAGGGGTTATCAGATTGGGATGAAGTTCAATCCTTGGTCACGGTTTCTCTTTAAATGAATTGATGGGAATGAATCAGGAAAGGTGTGGTTTATAAAGTAGAACACATTTCTTATTTCTCAGTCTACCCTAAACACTAGCATGGATATGGCCCGTGAGGACTGGAGTTGAACATTCTTGGAAATGATTTTGGGTCAAGTAGAGTACCCGCCATTGTTCACTTTTGTCCTTGTATTTGAACAATACTCCCTTCCCAACAACTAACTCCAGCCTCTCTAGCAATAAACCCCCCTGAAATGTAACCACAAACCCTTTAAATAGCACACACAAATCCAGGATATATAGCTGCTGTGTACATACATCTGACTGTGCACACCAGTGTGATGTGAAGGCATTTGCTCTCT
The DNA here is from genome assembly GCF_040937935.1 of Hyperolius riggenbachi. Lineage (NCBI taxonomy): Eukaryota > Metazoa > Chordata > Amphibia > Anura > Hyperoliidae > Hyperolius > Hyperolius riggenbachi. Next base: position 122,715,188 of record NC_090654.1, read on the forward strand.
TGCTCATCTAAATGACACTCTATCTATATGTGTACGTATGTACCAAACCTTTTGCTATTATCTGACACAAAGGCAGACTAAACAGATTGCCTTGTGTCCTTGATGCATGTAATGGTTTAGAACAATTTGATCATTTCTGATTTGGTTGTTTTGTAAGTCTCCATGCATGTAATTATCTGTCTGATTTGATCAGGCTCCTCAAAATATGTAGGTATGTTTTGGGTTGTGAGGATGGATTGTGCTGCATGTGCACTGGTGCACAATGTTTTATAATATATAAAGGGCTATGAAAAGCCTTCTATCACTGTCCCCACTATAGTGATTATGTAAAAAAGCAACTGTTAAAAACCAGTACGCAATCATTTGTCATTGTTCTCAAAGTGAAGCAGGAATCTGATTGGTTGCCTTGGGCTCCTGCACTTTGAGCACTATCATTACTCTTCACAAAGCTCAACTGGATGTGCCAGAATTAACCATTTACAAGCCGCAGGCAATATAAAACAACTGAGGAATGAACTGATACAAATGGTTTAGTATACACCTTTGCGTGTTATTGGCTGCGCAGGACAGCTGGCTAACAGTGCTTGCATCCAGTGCATTTCAGAACGCATATAGGCCCGCCTTCCAGAAAAGAGATAAAATCACAGAAAAAAAACTGAGAGCCCTGTATGGTATATGTTATTAGAAGGTAAGATGCAAAACAAAATGAAACGAGAAGTACTCATAAACCTGGGCTGCAAGTTCAGCAACTACAGAAAACTACTTATAAAGAAAGCAAGCCTTCACACGGGTATGTGGGAACCTTTGTGAGTAAGTGTGGTCCTATCTTTGTTAAATAAGCAATCAGGGATAACCAAGCAATTATCGCAATGATCCACCAAATGAGGGACAAGAAAATGAATGGGAGGGAGGAGGGAACCCAAAAGAATAGAGAATCTAAATCTGTTTAAAATGGAAAGAGTAGTTTGCCTCAATGACACACAACCATAAATTACACAAAATGGGTAGTTTATAGAAACATTTAACATGACGCATTTCGTCTGTACACTCCAGCTTCCTCAGGCTAATGTGTATGGGGTGATAGCATGCATGGCTAGGGGCACACATCAAACGTCTACTGGGGGCCTTGCTGTGCATGCTGTATCTCCAGACAATAACATTGACCCGAGGAAGTAGGTGTGTACCTGCAAAACTCATTGTCTTAAGTTTTTCCATAAACTACCTTTTTTTTTTTTTTTTTTTTTTTTACTAATGTAAGGTTGTACACAGCCTTTCGTCCCTGCTGAAATGTTTGCAATGTCTGCAAAGCTCAAGGTCATAGTTGGTCACTGTCTTGGAAAGAAAATAGACAACATTTAAAGTTTCCACCCTGTGTCCCCCTAAGTGTCCCAGCAGTTATCTTAACTAATAATGTAGACAATACAAATTTAATACCGCTTTAAAACAGTCTGAAATTATTTTTCTAATATGAAATGTAATATAGGATACTTATGGGACAGCATAAAGTGATTTGCACCCACTGCTAAGTATCATTTTGAAATGTCCGTTTGATTATTAAGCAAGGCACCAGAAATGTTGCATGGACTTCATCTGTAGCATATTTATTTCAGCACATGGTGTAACAGTATAACCATTTATGCACTATTATTATTATTATTATTGTTATTACTATATTGTGTGAGTATGCTTTGTGGAGTATTGCAAGACATACATTATATGTTCAGTAGCACTCAGTATGAACAAACCGTACGCTTATTCAATGCATAAATACTTGTATTGTTATTCTGATAATCCAGTCTGGACCTGGGTTAAAATCTGGAAGGTACTGTGATATACAAGCATTCCTATGTAGCAGGACATATGTCCTCCTAATATGAATGATTGACCTGCCTATGAGCAAGTGCTTATGGCACCAAAAATAAGTGTCTGCTTATTTGTACTTGGACTGTTGCAGTAAGTCCATTCCATGTTTCTGTGTCTCCCTGGTGCGGGCTGCGTTCCCTGTCCTCACTACCCATATTATCTGACAGAATAATCAGTCAATTGAATCAGAGAATTCCTTTCCGAGCAGGGTAATTTTCTCTCCCTCTCTCCCAGCCCCCTCCTCTTCTCTCTGCTCCATCGGACTCAGCCACCTGCTATAGGCACTGAAGTGGAACAGCTTGGAATTAGCCCTGAAATTAGCACCAGTCCCCAGTTAAAAAGCTGGCAGAAGTCGAACATGCCACCATAACAGCCAAGAAAGAGTAGGCTGCTTGCATTCCATGGGCCAGACTTAAAATGACAGGACTCTGTCTCAGTCGCGGCCTACTTCTCCTTCTGTGCACCTTCCTTTATCAAGCATAGAAATTGTGCAGACTAACAGCTTCTCCAGGCTGTAGGGAAATGAACAGTGTTTTTATCATGTATGCATCCGAGCATTTTAACTATATATTTATATAAAGGAATATTCCATACAGTGGCTGGATATTGTACTGGTTAAGGGCTCCGTCTCTGACATCGGAGACCAGGGTTTAAAACCTGGCTGAAACCAGTAGTTATTCAGTAAGGGGTTTTTGGGCAAGATTCCCTAACAATGCAGGGTGGCTTATTAAACATGCCCACTAAGGGCATGCAGTTCTCAAGAGCTTTGAGTCTGACAGGAGAAAAGTGCTATACAAATGTTAGCATTATTTTTAATATTACATGGGGCAATTTCATATTCATTTCAGGCACCCAGCAGGGGCAGCAAGAAGATACATGTACCAAAACTATGCTTCACAGCCTGCACTCCACACTGTTTCTACTTTTATTTAATTACACTATGATGTCAAGTTTTTACTACATGCACTTTGAGTCCTATGGGAGAAAAGCACTTTGCAAAAGTTATTGTATTGTATATATTGTATTGCACTTGGGGTCAGGCTTAAAGTGTACCAGAGACGAAATTAAAAAAAAGTTTTATACATACCTGTGTCCTCCAGCCCCATGTACACAGATCACGCCAACGCCACTGTCCTCGGCTGCCTTCAGCTCTGGCATTGGGGCCCATTAGTTCTGCCAGTCGTGGCCAGTCTGTGCAAGAGAAGAGCGCCCTCCCCGTATCTCTCCGGCGGCATGGGAGCGCTCCATGCGCATGGGGCTGGAGGAAGCCCCATGTATGTATAAAACGCTTTTTTTTGTCTCTGGTTTCCTTTAAAGTTCTTAATAAAGCTAGCTAATGTGTGCCTCTGTTTTTTTTGTGTATTCTTGTGATACTGATATTTGATATGTGTATTAGCATTAAAAACATCAGGCAGGAGATAAGCCACTTAATATTCACAAGCTTTGACTTTTTTTATGTACTATTCAAATTAGACGAGGGAGGCACTCTTGCTTGGCAGTATATCTTATTTTTTGCACAACAGTACACAACCGTTTTCCAGCTCCTCGCTCTACCTCAGGTGTACTGAGGAAGGAGGTTGGAGAAAGAGTCACCTATTGCGATTGTGACCTAAATGATAAGATCACATGATGAAGCTCTAGAAGGACATGTGTAATAGAGTGGGCTACACAGAGAAAAAGCTATAGGCACAGATGAGACACAAATGCAGTTATGCAATCAGCAGATATAGCTATCTACCTACATACCTACCTACACCATTACAAATTATACATAGAAACAAGGTTCGTCTAGCACTGGTGTGTCTTGATAAGATTAATAATATTAAAGGGTGCCTGTCAAAAATCTGGATAGTTGAAACATGATGAAATGACACAAAATCAAACTCTGTAAGAGCTACACATCAGAACAATACTTCAATAGGTCAGTTCACATTCCTTTATGATTCTTACAGCAATTTGTATCTCTGGAATTACTGATCAATTTGACATATACAGTAGATGGCAACTTTTAATTCTACACATTTTTTGAACCATATGCTTAACGTGAGCCTCAGCGAGGGGATGGGGGGGGGGGGGGGGGATGGGGAGGACGTTGGATACTTATCTAAGTAGAGGAAAGTCTCTGGAATAGATCATCCAGAAACTTCCTATTGCTTCCTCGACCCCACCATTGTCATCCACAGATCACACATATCCGACAAGAGCTTGTCTATGTTCATGTGACAGGGTTCCTGCTGTGTACGAGTGCGGCCGTACTATGCCAGCATGAGCACAGTCATGTCTCTGCAGTAAGCTAACCGGGTTTGTGCTACTGCACAGGCACTGCCCTACTGCACCACTGCAAACTAAAAGAGGGTTCCGGCCGGGGCGGAGGGGTCCAGGGCATTAGGCACGTTTGTGACCGTCTAAAGATAGGGGATGGAATCTTATAACAGGTTATAATGTAAACATTACGCTCTCCAATGTCAGTGCCCTGTCAGAGTAAAGGTGACCATACACTCGTTAGATTAGCAGCAGATAGATCATCAGATAGATTTTCTGATCTATCTGATGTGTTTGGGAATTTTTTTTACTAGGAACAGATTTCCAATAAATTTCAGTATGAAATCTTTTGAAAATCGATCTGATGGCATTTTTTTGCCATAAGATTTCCATTAGGTCCCCTGCAAATTGATAAGCAATCTCTTCAGATCGACCTAGATTTTCCATCATGTCAGATCGATTGAAATTGATCGAAATCAATAAAAATCACCTGTAAATTGGGCAATCGATTTCGATCGATCGGCCGAAAGTCGGCTGAGTGTATGGGCACCTTAAAGTGAACCTCCGGATTAAAATCTACTCAGCAAAACTGAAAAGGCTTGGTGTTTCTTTAACAGTTTCACAGCATCAGAACTTTGTTTTTCTTACCAAAGCATCATTTTTAGCTGCATTTTTAGCTAAGCTCCACCCATCAAAGAAAACTACCGGACGTTTTTTTCCTGATGCTGTGCAAAGCATGATGGGATTTCCTATGTTGTTATTCACGTTGCCTAGCAACTGGGAGGGGTGATCAGCACACAGGACAGTTGGAACTGTGTCTCATGCTCCCTGTCACCTCCTTTCAACCAAAAATATGGCTGCCCTCATGAAATCAAACATTTGCCTGTTCTTTTAAAACAGGGTGGGTAAGGGATTATATTACCTATCTATTTTAATTGGCATAACTAATGTAACTTTATCACAGTATGTTTGTTTAGGCTGGAGTTCCTCTTTAAGTAGATGATCCACACTTGTAAGACCACAGCTCCACATCAGTATGCTAGAGGCAGAAGAGGTCTTGAGCCTTTACAGATCATAAACAATTGTGTCCGTTGAGACAAGTTGGAGGTGTAAACAAGCCTTTATGCCTAGTAGACACCATACAATTTTCTGTAAGATTTTATGTAATTCTGATTTACCTGCCAGATAGATAATTTCCAACATGTTGGAAATTATCTGTCTAACCATCTATCTGCCTAGCAATTAGGCATTGTTCTACTCAGCAAGAGATAACCAGAAGACAATGCACCAGAGATAATGACCAGTTTCTACCAGTACTTTACAGAAAATAATCTAATTACAGAAAATCTTACAGAAAATCTAACAGAAAAATGTATAGTGTGTACTAAGCATAAAGCTGGCCATACACTAGGCCGATTCCCGCCAGATCGACAGCAGATTCCATCACTGGGTCGAATCTGCTGTCACATCGCTCCCGCTACACGACGAATTTCGATCCATTTCGTCCGATCCCGTCGATCGCTCCGTGCGGAAAATTACCATCGATCGCCCGCAGGTAGGGAGTGCGTCGCTAGCGGCGTTCGAGTGCCCGACGACCGACGCAATAGAGCGGCAATACATTACCTGCTCCGCCGGCGCGACTGCCCCCGGTCACCGCTGCTCCGTCTCCGCTCTGGTCTCCGGGTCCGGCATGCTTCACTTCCTCCTGCCCGGCAGGAAGTTTAAACAGTAGAGGGCGCTAAGTAAAGCATGCCGGACCTGGAGACCAGAGCGGAGACGGAGCAGCGGTGACCGGGGGCAGTCGCGCCGGCGGAGCAGGTAATGTAAGCGGGCATGCGGGGGGAGCGGCGGCAGCACCACCACCACAACAGATTGTGAACGGTTTCAGACTGAAATCGGTTCACAATCTGTTTGCAGTAAAGGTAGCCATACGATCCCTCTCTGATCAGATTCAATCAGAGAGGGATCTATCTGTTGGTCGAATCTATTGGCAAATCGACCAGTGTATGGCTACCTTAACTCTTTTGCAGCAATGGTGGTGCACAGGAGGCAGGAACATGAAAGCCACACTTTTAGCCATAGTAAGAAAGAAAATTTTACCCCCAAATAATAATTCTATTTGATAATACTTGCTAATTTATGTAAAGTATAATTTTTGCCTGTAGGCCTTTAGATTGGGATTGCTAGCAGCAAAGCTAGAGCAACCTTACAGTGTACCATCCAATACTTCTCCTGCCACTAATCAGTGCCAGGTCACCTGTGCGACCCCCTCCATCTCCACACAACAAAAGGAGACCAGGCACCTCAGAAGATGTGTGATGGGCAGAGCAAAGGGGAAAACAAAACACATGGCAGGTAAGTATGCAGATGATGATGTAAATATGGTATCCTGCCAGCAACCATACTGGAACTGAATGCAATACCTCTGGATAACTATAGGAATATATCAAAACCATCCCCAAAGGAAATCAAAGAAAGATTTTAACAAGTATTTTTAATACAAGCCTAAAAAAAGAGCAGCACGCACGTGGAGAATATAGATTGCTTCAGATCAGCAGATGTGCGTGAAACGCAGAGCATGTTACATGTGTCTGTAATCTTTGCTGTTACAGTATCTTTGTCCAAGGACAGTTCTGTCACCTTCCCATCTGTCCTGCAAAGCATTTCATGTGGCAGACAGGTGGCCGGTCGGAAACCCAGCTCCTCCGGGGCCCTGATTTGATTAAATCTGCAATGTTGGTTGTTTGAAAAACCAGGGGCTGGCAAAAGCACTCTCACTGTCTGGCCTACAGATCAGGAGTGCCGATGTGTGAGCAAAGACCATGGGTCTAAAGCTAAATGCAGATTTAAAGAGAACCAGTCATAGATCAGTATTTCCAACAGTAAGAAACTGCACTCTAGCAATTTAAAGTGTATGTACTGTCTTCACGTTCAATGTTAAATAGATCACAATGTCAAAAATGCATAATGTTAAACTACTTCACCCCAAAGTTCTGACACAAGGCTTGTATTCCTGTTTCCAAGACACCATCACATATCAGCTGGGAGTGTCTTTGATAACCCCCCCCCCCCCCCCAACCTGACCCTGTCTTCTAACTCATTATTGCCTATATAGATATAATTTTTGTATACAACATCTGTGTAAAAGCCAGAATAGCTCTGTTTTTTTTAATTCTATCTTTAGCAGGACTTTAACTGTATATTCTTTCTGCATTTTAGCTGTTCACCAGCTAGAAAGACTCCATAGAGGGCATTTTATTGCCCGAGATCTGCATTCCTGGTTTTTCCCTCCTCTGATAGGTATCAGTCTTTATTTTTCTTTTTAACTTATTCTTTAAAACTACCTTGATATATGACAGTTTTATGAGCAAATATTATGAGTACAAGGACATGCAGCAGCATCCTGAAACTTTAATGTATGAACATAAGTTTAATTTTTGTCATTACCATGGATGACCGATAAAACTTTACTGTGGCACTAACTTAGTGTGGACTGAATTTTTTTCAAATAAACCAGTATCCGCAAAGTGTGAGTAGCAGTAATTGTTTGTATTGTATGAACATGAACTCTCAGCTTGTCCAAGTCTATGTTTATTTCTTTGGAATACAAAAGAAAAGGGAACTTATTGGCCTGCTTGCTTGACTTAAGAAAGTGCAGGTGCACTTAAGAAAACAAAGTGTTAATACAAAACCGTAAAAAAGTAGCACTTGATATATACAGACAATATCTCTGTTGAATACAAGTGAGCTACAGACCTTTGAGACACAAATGATACCAGACTTGGAGAAGTCACCAATGCAGAGCTGAAAAGACTCCACTATTATGAATCTCAGCTCTGCTTCCTCATGCGAGAGTATGATGTCATCGAGCTCATGCTAGAGTGTATACTGGACAGACCATCAGCAGTACCAGAGTTTATCACCCAAGGGGTATCCAAGGGGTGGCTTTAATCATGTATAAACTGGGTCATTACAAATTTTTATAGGGTAGTGATTGTAGTTTGTTTTTTTCCAGATTCTACACCAATACCATCACCTGATTGTAATAGATCTTTAAAAAAGATTGATAACATTTATTTGCTATTTCAATAGATGAAGAACAAGCTTTTGATATAATATATCTTCTTCATCCTCCCATCCTGTATATTAGACTTAGGCAGAGATTGTTTTGCTAATACAAAACATTCATTAAGATGTTTTAAAAAAATTCAGACAATCTGTCAGTCCTCCTGAGGAATCTCCCATATCTTACAAATTGAAGATTTATTTTAATGACGGATGCTTTTCTTCACCCCATCTTCTTATCCCCTTTTAATATTAATATTACTCAATCACTGATCAAGAGCGGGTATGCAGATCATTTGTTGTGACATCACTGGCTGTATGGTTGTCATAGGTTAAGGGCTCTATTTCACTTTCGGGCTGGGTCCAACGCAAGTTTCCCTCGCAATGCACATGTTGCTACATGATTCTCCGTGATGCGATCCCGTTCATTATAATGAATGGGATCGCATTGGGTTGCACAAACAATGCATGCATTCCGCTCTGAATTCCAATGCATCGATGGAAACATGGAGCAGTATAGTTTACGCATTTCTAATGTCCTTGTGGATTTCTTAACCTGTGCATTGCTGAAAACACAATCGGCAATGTACAGATGGTGACAAGGTCTTAGGGCTCAGACACTTCTGAAGTCAAGAGGGCCACATTACAGCCAGACAAAATGGAAAAGAAAGAGGCCCATAAGACAACAACTTTCTATAGCAGCGTTCACATGTATATTCATGCTTGGTCTTCAATCAACGTTGTGTCACGTGTTTCAGCATGTTAATAAATAAAACTGATGTTACAGTCCTAGATACGGCAACTAGGCACAGTTGCTTCGGCGTGGCAAAAGTTTGCCGCAACTAACTTCAATCCCATAATGTCCATCATGACCTCTGGCCTGAAGTTATCTGACCAACAGGGATGGAGTTCTACTCATCAACATGCAAGAGCACAGTCACCACAGTAAACTCCATCCCTATTGGCTAGCTGACTTCAGGTCAGAGGTCATTCTGGGCATTATGGGCTTAAAGTTCGCCACTGGCGAACCACACCATCACACTACCATCTCTAGTGGTAATGTCAATACTGTGATTCCACCAACGCTTTTCTTGATGCTAGTGCGAACCTAGCCTTAACCTGTCTGCTTGAAATGCATTTTGATTATATAACGTATAAATGGGCCTTTTGACTGTGATGTGCATGCCTACATCATTCAATAAAATTAATTATTGAGCAGCATGGTACAGTAGAGACAGCTGATGTCATGTGACGTGGAGGTCCCCATCAACTAGCCTAATTTAATAGGGACAGCTCCTCCAGAAGTAAGGATGGCAGTATGAGATGGAGAAGTTCCATAAAAAGAACTCATTAAGGGAAGGTAAAGTAATTATGGATTGTAAAATCAATACATTTAATTTGTTTAAACAACATAAGACATTTTTATGACAGTGCCCAGTGCAGTGCTACAAACGAAAGCACTTCTTTTCTATAAGATTGTTTAATGCTGAAGTGCATAAACATTGCATAGCCACCTCAATGCCAAATACATAAATGGTGCGATTAACACATTGAGATTTCCAGGCTGGATAAAATAAAAATGTGTATAAAATGAATTATACACACCTACTAGAACTTTTCCTTGCATGTACCATACACATGCATGTAAACGTAAACCCCAGTTCAAATACAGATTTTTAAAAATGTAATTAAAATGAATTACATTTATTGTACATAAAATAGTTTTGTAAAGTTGTAAATTGTAAAGTTTTGTAAAGATGTAGAGGAAAATTATCTGCTGTACCAATGTATAGATCCTCAGTTCCTCCTCATCAACAGCTGCTTTCTTCCTCCCAGTCCATTTGAAACACTCTCCATTTAGTTACATGGGTAAGGGGGTAAATGATTGCTCTGTCAGCTGAAGGCCACATCTACCTACTGATAGCATATAGTAAGTGGCACAGCTTCAGACTGGCATGAAGGTGGATCATTGTTGGAGGGGTGAAGTAACCAGATGCTACGGAAGAGCACAGGACCACCAAAAGTCATCACAGCGATCCCACAAGTGTGGGCACAAATTATACTGATATATCACTTGACCGTTGTAATGATGTCGGTCATATTATAATTTTATTCATTGAGAATGAAAAAAAAATACTTTTTCCTAGAAGATGGTGATGGGGTAGAAACTGTTACAATCCTATTGACTGTATTGGTCTTATTAGAAAGGCTACTACTTGCAGCACATGCTTGTCTCTTGGGAAAGAGAAATTAGGTGGCTGTTCATCTTGGTGCTGCCGAGCGCTGCCATACAGCACAATGTAAACTAGCAGTTATACCAATAACGAGTCAAACGGGTTTCATCTTGGCACCTGTGTTCAGTTTCTGAAGCCCCAAATACAAAATAGGGATCACATTTACTGTTATATATACCGTATATTCCGGCGTATAAGAAGACTGGTCGTATAAGACGACACCCCAACTTTCCCATTTAAAATATAGAATTTGGCATATACTCGCCATATAAGATTACCCCTTTTCCAACATACAACATACAGTATATAGGCGATTGACTGGTTGGATTGGTCAACTCTCCCTCTCCCTCTCCCTAAGTGGATTGGTCAGCTCTCCTTGTCTACCTGTTTATCAGAGCGGTATGGAAGAATAGATCGCGCTGTGCCCATAAAACACATCTCTTTCACCCTTCTGGACCATCCTTGTATCCTATTTACCTCCTTCTCTCCCTCTCAGATCTCGCACATGTGTGCCTGTGCCACTTCCCTACAGTCCTCAGCAGCGAGATCTGAGAGGCGGTAACAGGATAGGGCGTATCACCCAAAATCAATGACACTTGGTGTATAAGACAACCCCTGACTTTTCAGAAGATTTTCAAGGGTTAAAAAGTAGTACCGTATATAGCGAGAGAGAGAGAGAGACCTGGCCAACCAGTGTTTTTGTCGTCATCATGGTGGCCAATCAGTATTTCACCAATCTCTGAAGGGCCACACATTATTTATAGATTGATGGACAGTGGTGCAAAGTTTAGTGTGATGTGGGGTGCTGGAAGCGGGGGGTACATCACTCTCCATGGACCGCCAGCCACTGTAAATTCAGATTCTGTGAAAAGGTCAGATCATTTCTACTGTCCATTATAATTATAACTCCCATTTTTCCTTCTTCCTATCGGTCACACAGCAATAGAAACAACCACCACAAAACTCACACAAGATGTAAGATAAAGAAGCACGATGTCATACCGCATGCTAAGATAAAGAAAGCTATAAAAAGTTGTAAAGCAGAAAAATGTGTTATAAAAAGAAGGAAGGCTAACAAAATTTAAGTAGACCTGTCATCCCCACATAAAACCATACTGATCTCTCTAAAACATCATGTCCTTTCCTGAGTATGATAGTGCTTTCAAATAAAAGAACAGTGGTAATTACATTTCCAGTGTTCTCTGTGAAGCCAGTGACGTATATGCTTTCATTTCACAGTAGTTTTGAATACAGGCAGCAGCAACAATACTAATGATGCTGTTCACCAATTACTCCTAAACAAAGCCAAAGCATCAGAGTTCTGCATACCCCTGGACCCCCTAACTGATGCCAGGATGTCTGATGTAGCTATGCAAGCTTGGCTAGGATGGATGCATTCAAGAGAATCAAGTGAACAGTATGTTCACAGAGAAGGACATAAAAGATTTTCTTATACCAAAAAATATTACAAGACAAGGGCCATATTCAATTACCATTTCCTCCTAGGAGGTGATTTTTCATCTTCTCTTTAAAATAACTTTTCAGCACTCTGAAATTGAAAAAGTACCAAATAGTAGGTAAAAAGGTACTGTCAAAATAATTATTGCTTGCTGGTAGCTTAAAAGGCAGTTTATTGACTAGGTATGAAAATATTACCTAGGAGAAAACTCAGGAGAAAAAGTTAATTGCATATGGGCCAAGACCTCTTACAGGTAAGCTAAAGAGTTTGGACAAGTAGCATTTGTACATGTTCTGAGCTAATATTTGTGTTACCTATATTACCACCAGCTACTTCAAAAAACACTGAACTGATTGCTTTTTTTTTGGGGGGGGGGGGGGGGGGATCTACCCTGTCTGGGTGATTAAAATCTCTGTCCCAAGGAAAGGATATTCATAAACATTTGGCACAATGTGGCCCCATGGCTTTCCTCTACAGAAGTTTGTCAAGGATGAAGTCTATCACCACATCTGCATGACCATGATCATTTTCAGTATCACACTGTTGTAGGTCTGACTGTGTTTAAAAAGGCCTCTTTAAAAGGAAATGGAACTGGGAACAAGACAGAAGGCAAAATCGGAATAGCAGCTCATCCAAAATGTGAGCACAAAGCTATTTTTAGATGTATGTTATACACACTGCCCATCTGGCAAAAAATGGAACCTGAACTGAGTAAAATGATTTAAATAAACACAGGATATACAAAAAATGAATATTACATACTTACCTCACCGTTAGTTCCTCTCAGAAGCTCAACATTGTCTTATAACAACGATTCCTTCCAATTCCTAATAAATGTAGTCATTCTTGCCTCTTCGGAAGCTGAAAGCGTTATAGGCCCTCTGTGCATGTACCCTTCACCTCTTTAGGCTCATCCACCTAGGGCTAGTGGACATCCACACTCAAGAGGGCGATATAACAGTTTAACAGAGTGCTGAGCTGGAAGCGGTTATGGGGTATTCACCATTTTTAAAAAGGAGGATGGAGAATTCCATCTATCACAGTACACAAACAGAAAGTGGGAGAGGAGAAAGAGCTTGATGAGTAGACTACGTGGTAGACAAACCATGAAGTGTGAAAGTTTATTTTTACGTTTACCTTTAAGTTCAGGTTTGCTTTAAAACAACTTTGTTTAAAGAAGAAGCATATACCCCAATGCAGGTTTTTTTTGGGTGGAGAAAGGATTATTTGAACAGATCTGAAATTTTTGGTCAAATGCTGATCTTCCTGGATAAACTGAAAGTCTTCATCTAGAGCATAACAATTAACTACTCAATCTTAGTGTACAAGAAAAGACAGAAAAGACCTCTATTAAACATAAGATCACACCTTAATTACTTCTGTCACAAGAAAAACATGGCGACTGCCATTGCTCAGCTTCTAAAAATGCTAGGATCTTGGTTGCAATGTAGATCCCTCTGCTAATACTATGTTCCAATTCACTAACCTAGAACAGTTGTGAGTCCTTTACACTTACTTTAGTCCTAAAGAGTATGGCATACAATGTAATTCTGAAAAACAAGAAGTAGGACTGCTAACTGAAATAACACGAACTTCAAGCACAGCGGTTTAGCCATTTAGCAAAGCGGCCAAGTGGCGAGAGCTGTTGTCTTGCAGTGCCAGTGTCCTAGGTTAAACTCTGCTCTGAGATACTGCATTATATCTCTGTATTTTTTCCATATCAACATGGGCTTCTCTGAGAGCTTCAGTTTTCTCGGATACACCAAGAACATACTGGAACGAAAGCTGCTCTACTCTAGGCTGTCGCAAGGACATTAGATTTTGAGTCCTGCTGAGGTACAGTTTATGACATAAATTATTTGATATTCGCTATAAAGCGCTGCAGGAAATCTGTCAGTGCTACATAAATAAGAAAAATAAAACCAAACAGTGTGTAGAGGACTCCACAGTATACTGTTAGAGGAAAACTTGGAAATGTGACTTGGTATCACCGCTGCTAGGACAATACAAATGGCATCACCTTATTGGGAGCACAGGCCGAGAGAGGAGTGTTGGGGGCACATTAGAGAGGAAAAGGCCACGGGAAGACTAGCACAGAATCCCACCCAGAGCACACAAGGAGAACAGACACAGCTCAGCGCACACAGCAGCACAGGCACACAGCTGCTGGGAATAGGGAGCTCTTCCTTATGCAGGCGTGCACGAGGTATGATTAGAATTCCACTTAAAAGTTTAGATATGTAAATTAAAAAAAATAATAATTACAAAAACTCCCCAGCCATCAGAGTGTGTTTGTTCAAATACAAATTACGCTCCCACATCTGCCACTTATTAATTTTGAACTTTTTACTGCGCCGATTCCTCAGTTCAATCTGTTTATTACCATGAATCCATTTCCAAAGATTGTCTCTAATTAAGCTATAATTTGGATCAGCCAGGTAAAAAGCAGAAACCAAGGCACATGTTATATATACACATGTACATATCTTATTGCAAATTGCGGGAAGCCATTTAACATCTTATTTAGTTTTCTCCCTTAGCTTGATAACCCTTTCCATGCCACGAAGGTCAGAAGCAGAAACGCAGGCTGATGTGGATGCATCAGTTCGCCATCTTTGTAGTATGGGCTTTTACTCTTATCTTGTTTTGATGTGATACCATCATTTGATGGGAACAGAACGACAGAGGGTCTTTAATGGCATCATGCAGTATGATCAGAGCAGAGAATTTGTAAAACATACCTTGACGAAAAAGCCCACCATATACATAATCAGATTGGCTTTAGATCAGGTAAACAATCTATATCTGACTGATATTTATCATTTATCTGTGTACCACTGTGCATCACTTAATGGTCTGTCAGAATTCAGCAGGTTTCTCTAAGCCCATTTCACAATGTACGCATTTCGATCCTATTTTTTAAAAACATGCAGTTTGCTGATCACAAGGATATAAACCATGGATGCTGTGCTCCAGCTTTGTACTGCCCAACTCAGTGAAAAACTATAGAGGACAACTCTTGAGTGCTACATCTGCCTGCTCCACGCCTTCTTCTTTTTAACAAAATATATGGTTGGTCTAGAGCCTAGGTTCTCAACGTGCGGTACGCGTACCCCAGGGGGTACTTCTGATGGTTCCAGGGGGTACTCAGACTTGCTATACTTAACCAAGAATAACACATTTAGAGTTTTAGAAAATGATAAATCCCATTTAAACAACACCAAATTAATATTTTAGCTAAATAAAAGCAATAGTAAATACTTGGAATTTGTTTAAAACCAATTATCATGTAATATGATACATACATACATTTGTCTAGGGGTACTTGGGATCATGTTTACTATGCTAGGGGGTACTTGGTGAGTATGGGGTTTTAAAAGGGGTACATACTAATAAAATGTTGAGAAACACTGGTCTAGAGTCTTCCCTGCAGCCCACCAATCCAGTGTAGGATCCTCTCTACATTTTCGACTCAGCACAATTTGAATAAAATTCTTCTGGCCACACTCCCAGCCATGGACAAGTGTATCCCTACTGGGCATGTGTGAGTAAGGTTAGGACAAACACAGATCTTACTTGCACATGCCCAGTACAGATGTGCTCGTCCACAGCCAGAAGAAACCTACAAATTAACTACCACCTCTCCACCACTGCTGGTTGGAGTCAAATCTGGAAACAGGTGCTCTCTAACTACAATGAAGAGCCTCTGACAGTCACAGGTCACAACACTGCTCCCTCCTCACTTAAAGTGAACCAAGCACAATTTTTAGCACCCAACGCATCTCAAATATGCATGCAAACAATGTAGCTCATTAATTAAAAAAAAACACAATTTTACTTCCGGGGGGGGGGATGGGTTGTGGGACATAAGACCCTATGCTTCAAAGGATTTACACACATCACAGATGCTATCATCACTCCTTCTGCAGGATAAATAATGGGCAGCTAGCAGGGGAGGGGGGAATATGGCAGCTCCTATAGCTATTAGAAACCAGGAAAAAATGTGGTGCTTAGTTCCCTTTAATGGATGGAAGACATACAATGACGTAGCCATCAGATGCAAATTCCAGGTTTAAAAATATCATGTATGAAAACACTACATTGTGTATTTATCTACAGATAATGAGAAGTGGTTGGATATAAACTGTGCTCAAATAATTTTCCAGTTTAGTATAGTCACAGTATATTGTATCAGTAACACAAGCAATGAACAAGAAAACTGAACTTATAAGCTCTTCAAATCCTCCAGGCGGTGAGCGGTTGATGTGATCTATATGGACAGTCTCCACTGGTCAATTGCTAATACAGATGTCCATCATGCCAAGAAGCCATATAGTGGTGATGCTCACTTTATTCTTATAGGGATTCCATTACCAGGTAGAAGTGAGAACTGCACTAACAATCAGCCTGCAATTCATCAAATGAGATCAGCATCCGGGCCAGAATGAAGAGATTTGATGTGTTCTAGACAAAGGCGATTTTCATGAGCTCGCCTGATGGCGTCATTTGAATATTGTTCGTATAGATATGTGATGTCCATTGTACTTGACGGCTGAAATGACATTTCTAGTAATTGTGAAATGAAAAGAGGGTAAAAAAAGATAATGAACTCCTCCTACAACCGCTTGAGAATTAATCAAGTGAAAAAAATTAATCTGCCACTTTTCAAAACTGTTTAAAGGTTTTGTTTTAAGTTACAGTATTTATTAAAGCTTGCCAAGTTGTCCTCACTCAAATGTCTTGGCAAAATATCGTTTCACTGATTAATCAGAGCAGATTCACTCCTGCAACTTCAATATCTAATCTGGGACAAGTACGTTTGTCTCCATTCTTTTATCTACTGAAGTCAGAGGTAGATAAAGTGGTACTTTACAGGTAACCAAATTCTCAAATTTCCAAACGTATTTGTATAGTCTATTTTATGAGCATTATTATTATTTTTGCTTGTGTTTTAACCAAGATTTATAGATCACATTTTTAAAGTATTTCATTCTCATCCATAATGGGCAAACAAACAACATTCCTCAGTCTGGTTTATGGCACATCATTATAATTGATTTAGTTAGTGCCAAAACACTTTCTGCAGCAAATGATCATTTGTACAGTTTACATAATTCCCTGCCCCTTAAAGAAGCTCAAATGTTCCCCTACTAGAGAAGCTCAAATGTTCCCCTACTAGACAAGCTCAAATGTCCCCCCACCAGAGGAGCTTAGATGTCCTCCTACTAGAGGAGCTCAGATACTCCCCTACTAGAGGAGCTCAGATGTCCCCCTACTAGAGGAGCTCAGATGTCCCCTTACTAAAGGAGTTCAGATGCCCCCCTACTAGATGAACTCAGATGTTCCCTAACTAGAGCTGCTCAGATTTCCCCTACTAGAGCAGCTCAGATTTCCCCTACTAGAACAGCTCAGATTTCCCCTACTAGAGCAGCTCAGATTTCCCCTACTAGAGCAGCTCAGATTTCCCCTACTAGAGCAGCTCAGATTTCCCCTACTAGAGCAGCTCAGATTTCCCCTACTAGAGGAGCTCAGATGTCCAATACTAGAGGAGCTCAGATGTCCCCCTAATAGAGGAGCTCAGATGTCCCCCTACTAGAGGAGCTCAGATGTTCCCCTTCTAGTGGAGCTCAGATGTCCCCCTACTAGTGGAGGTCAGATGTCCCCCTACTAGTGGAGCTCAGATGTCCCCCTACTAGAGAAGCTCAGACATCCCGTACTAAACAAGCTCAGATGTCCCCTACTAGAGGAGCTCAGATGTCCCCTACTAGAGGAGCTCAGATGTCCTACTAGAGGAGCTCAGATATATCCTACTAGACTTTAGGACCACTTTTGGGGAATGGCAACTAATCTAGCAGTGTGCTTTGTGGTAGGAAAGCCATGCAAACATAAGGAGAACATACAAACTGCAGGCAGATAGTGTTTTGGCAGGGATTCTAGTGCTGTAAGATGAGTGTGCTCATTTGTGAAGTTATAGTCAAATATCTTTTACCATTAAGATATATGAGAGACACCATCTTGAAAAAGGGAGAGCCCCAAATACAAAGATGTCATAGTAATAGTGTCACTTATCTCTCTCAGAGAAAGCTTTCCCGATTCTAACCCACTACAGAACATAAATGAATTCCCTCTTGGTTCCTGAACTATCTTGCAGTTAGTTACTCCAATCCTAGACAAAAAATTAATTAGAGACTAATATCAATTTTTCTTTGTCTTCCACAGTATTTTACAGATAGAGGTTTCACAATGAGCATGAAAAGGTGGAGCAGCCAGGTCCCTCTACCCTCCAAGGTGATGCTTTGGTTACAGAATTAGTTGCCCTTTTTTTACCCTGTTTTCCCTATGCAGTGAACCAAGGGCTGTGGTTATGGTTGCACCACCTCTATGACTTGGGGAACTCTGTAAAAAGTGCTTAATTAAAACTGAACCCTTCCTCTGTGAGTTTCAGCAGGTTCCCTGTAGTAGCATGCAGCTGAAGATTTTAGCAACCCTGTCCTACCTCCTCCCATGTCCAGGGCCGGCCCGCCCATGAGGCGGGGTGAAACTTTTGCCTCAGGCGGCATTTCTGGGGGGGGGGCGTCCGTGGGTGTGGGGGGCCACCCGAGCTGGAGGGGATAGCAGGCAGGAAGGTGGTATTGGGCCTAGCGGCGCGGAGGGGGGGGAGGGTCGGACCCCCCCTCCCTCGCCTGGGTCCCCCCGTCCTCCGCTCCCCTCCAGCTTTAAAAAGTGACGTCGCTGGCTGCAGCTATAAGAGGCAACGGGCGGGAATCACTCACCTCTTCCTCGTTCCAGCGATTTCTTTCAATATTGCCTCAGGCGGCAAAAAGTCTAGGGCCGGGCCTGCCCATGTCCCTAGGCTCCCATCTCTGCAATGCTGTATAGTCCAGATCATGGTATCAGAGCAGAGCATTCCTCCACTTCTAGTTTTTATCTTTTTGTTCTCAAGAGCCCAGGCCCGATTTAATCAAATGTTAGGTAAAACCCTGTTGAACAGTAACTGTTTCTTTCTGACAAAAAAAAACCTTTGATCTCTAAGACAGGTTTGAAGACTACACTAAATGATCTCAGCTCAGTCTTTGGGTGCTACAACACACTCTCAGAAACAGGTGCAGCCTGGGAGTGCACAAGCAAATATAAAGAACAACTGAAATGAGAAGAATATGTAGGCTGCCATAGTTATTTACTTTAAAACAATACCAGTTGCCTGGCAGCCCTGCTGATCTATTTGGCTACAGCAGTACGTGAATCACACCAGAAACAAACATGCAGCTAATCTTGTCACATCTGACAATAATGTCAGAAACACCTGATCTGCTGCATGCTTGTTCAGGGTCTATGGCTAAAAGTATTAAGCAGGCCATACACTGGCCCGATTTGCGCCCGTTTCGACAGCAGATTCGATCACTGGGATCGAATCTGCTGCCAATCGTTCACGCTACACGCCGAATTTCGATCCATTTCGTCCGATCCCGTCGATCGTGCCGTGCGGAAAATAACCGTCGATCGCCCGCGGGTAAAGAGCGCATCGCTAGCGGCGTTCGAGTGCCCGACGACCGACGCAATAGAGCCCGCATACATTACCTGCTCCGCCGGCGCGACTGCAGTCTCCCTGTCACCGCTGCTCTGTCTGCGCTCTGGTCTCCAGGTCCGGCATGCCTCACTTCTTCTAGCCCGGCAGGAAGTTTAAACAGTAGAGCGCCCTCTACTGTTTAAACTTCCTGCCGGGCTAGAAGAAGTGAGGCATGCCGGACCTGGAGACCAGAGCGCAGACAGAGCAGCGGTGACCGGGGACTGGAGTCGCGCCGGCGGAGCAGGTAATGTATGCGGGCGGGCGGGGGCAGCAGCACCACCACAACAGATTGTGATCGGTTTCAGGCTGAAATCGGTTCACAATCTGTTTGCTGTAAAGGTGGCCATACGATCCCTCTCTGATCAGATTCGATCAGAGAGGGATCTATCTGTTGGTCGAATCTGATGGCAAATCGACCAGTGTATGGCCACCTTTAGGCAGAGGATCAGCAGGAAAGCCAGATAAGTGGTATTGTTTAAAAGGAAATAAATATGGCAGCCTCCACATACCTCTCGCTAAAGTTGTCCTTTAACTCTAAACAGTAAATTAACAATGTCCCAGCAGGGGTGATGTGCTGTGAGAACACTCATTTTTAGTTCAGCAGTAGGAAGGGGTCAAAAAATTGCTTGTTTTCAGCTTTTCTCACGAAAGAATGTAGAAATGCATAGCTGAACATCGGCATATCCATGGTAGCCAAAGCATACAAAAATATTTTAAGGAATTAGCTCCACATTAAATATAACAAGCAGATAAGCATAAAAGGGTGAGTCCAAAGTTCACCTTTAAAATAACGATAGGATCCTGACATTTAAGTAACGGCCGGCTCTTAAAGAAAGGGTGCAGGTTTCTGAATTCAATTTTATTTTATACAGCTAGCAACACACATCCAGACAAAGCAAACGTAAGAAACTGAATGCTAAAAAGAAAAGTGTTGAACAGATCTGGATTTCACTAATGTTTCAGGGAAGGAGATGTTCTCGCCCTGTTTACAGGCCTCCGGTGTGACATCGAAGATTGCGGGAGAAGAGGGGAGGGGGGTGATTAAGAATGCAATTCTCAAAAGCTGAGCAATTCATTAACAAGCGGAGATCAATAGTCTTCCATTACTTTCCCTTAGCCGGGGTGTGAGGGCAGGATGTAGGGGAGATGCACAGGAGAATCTCCAGCCTCTTTACTCCCTCCTCACTTGCTCAAAGACATTCAGCCAAGACATTAACCCTTTTGCATCATCATACGCATAGTGACCAGTTTAGAAAAACAGGCAAATAAGGCAGACGTGCAACTTAAGTGCAATGATCCGTTCGTATTTGTTGTTATCTGTGGGTATTTAAAATATGAATCTGTTGTAAATTACTCAAGAGGCAAATTCAGCCTAAGATATCCAGCACATCTACCCTGAAACTGCAGGGAATCTGGACTTGGCAAATACTGTAATAAATAAATCAAACAAACAAGTTCTCTATGTGAAATCAGTGGAAACGAAGAAGACCTACGAGTACAAGGTCTGAGTGGTAGAATGTTAACCAATGAATCTCTATAGCAAATGAAACATTCTCTACAATATAAACACAAAGATCACTGAAGCCACCTATACAGCAGCAATTCTAGATCCATATCTGACTCACAAAACACATAAACAAAAGATCTGCATGGCTCCACCTACTGTTGAGGATCAATGTATTATAGCTGTTTCTAAAGTGAAAACTTGCACTTAGAGCTCTTTCACACCAAAAATCGCTAAGCAGAATCGCAAAAGCTTAGCGCTTTTCATAGCGATTTGCAGTAGCGATTCCTGGCATGTACCTAGCGATTTTCAATTTATGCCAAGCAATTTTGGAGTGTTTGTGTTTAGCAATTTTGTAGTTCTTGTGGAAAAACAGGAATTACACTTTAAAGTGAACAGTTTTTGGCAAAAAAGCGATGTTTAGCGATTTGTAAAGCGATATTACAGTTTTCAAATACTTTACATTGAAGCCAAAATCCTACCCCCCACGAAACAAAATAAATTCTGCCTGTAGTGAGATCCTGAGGCCATCTATGTCAAGTTTAGATGTCTCCTGGAACTTAAAAATTGTTGGATAAGCTTTTTTGCTAGTTGTCTTTGCATTCTTTTCACAAAGAATTGGCAGACACACAGAGATGAAACCTGGATTCTGCTATTTGGCCACTTCTAAACTATGGCTTTGTTGTGTAAAAATGGTACAGAATACACAATCAATAATGTCAACTATTGGCACAGTGTTGATTAGGGGCTACTTTTAAAGAATTCTATGAAAAGTCATTGAAAAGTAAAGTTACTTTTTAAGGCATCATAGCAGTTCATCAAAAAATCAGGACAGTTACCCAATATCTGCTCTAAACTTTTCCTGATTACAAACTACTGTATGAAATGTTGCCTATTTTTACGCTACCTCTCCAATTTCTAATTAGAATAATCAGGACTGCCCCACCAACACCAAAGAAAAAAATGGTAGGTATGAAAGGGCTGAAGTGGAAGACTAATATCTGATCAGAGTGGTTTGGACATCAAACACATGAATGGAAGATACATAGATATATTAACTGCATCTGATGATATAGGTGGTCATTGCTTCATCTCTTCTACTGAGCACTGATCTGACTGCCTGGTTCACTGAACTAGCTGATAAAAGAGTACATGTAAATCAGCTCATATGGCTCAAGGAGGGAGCAGTCTTCATTATCCTACAAGTGGTGGCCACAAAGGCATAGATGATTCCAATTTTCTTTATATAGAGAGACTATATTGAGTCTGTGAAGGTCACTGCTCTTCACTCACGGCTGTTGATATTACCTGCAGTGGTGCAGAGACTGGGGTCTGCAGTGTGCTTGTACTGTGGTGAGGATTTCTCTATACTGGAGACAGTAAGTGTCACAATGCAAATAACAGATCTGTGTAAATGTATTTATTCAATAGGCTTTGGATTTCTCTGCCAAATCCGACTG